>NC_083339.1:65563613-66195029 GCF_019175385.1 Lycium barbarum
CTATGGTTCGGAGACTCGTGTTCCATCCGGCGCGAATCCGAAAGAGCCGCAGCAACAAGAGTTCCTGAATCAAATAGAGCAAGTAAGTCCATATTCTGTTCGGCTTACGGCTTCATTCCCAGCATGCTGCGGTGAATATGTACCCAGGCCCTGTACACACCCGAGCACTATGCAAGCTATAATTAAGCAAACTTTCACTGCAACTGAAGAGGCTCACACCTTCCATCAAACTAACCTATCAACAGAAAGAATCGAGGTTGATTTCTTGGCTGCCGCCGCTTCTATCCCCGGCGATCTGAATATCGCGTATGATTGTTACTTTTTTTTTTTCACTCGTACTGTGGTACACGACCTCCTTTTACTGGAAAGACCTCTAGTGTGGGTCAGTCCCTCTCGCTTTTTGATAGACATCTTTCGCTTCTCGGTCTCATCCGATGAACAACTTTAGGTCTTTATTCTGTGTCCTATCCTTCCTTGTGGATTCCCGCTTTCTGAAGGAGTAGCGGCCTGTGTCTCTGACCAACTGTCATTCAAGAGACATCCTGAAGACTCGAACTTTTTGCTAGCTTTGAAAGATGGGTCGAAGGAAAGAGGAAGACCAAGCAAAGTCGCGATCAAAGAAAAGAAAAATATGCCAAAACAAAGATTCACTTTATCTTCTAGCTCGCTTAGCTTAGTGTAGGTTGCTTGCAAGACTTTCGATAGCTGGCTCGGCCGAACAGAATCACCGATCTAGATAGAAGGGTCGTTCACTCCCTATTCTTTGAGAGGTTGCTTGCGACGGTAGAATTAGCTAGGCAATCAAGGTAGGTCGAACTAAATCTTGGGTGGAAATTTCTTTTACCTATTTCTCTAGGTAATCTACTATTGACAACTTCGTCCCAACTTCTTTTACTGTAAAAGACCACAGTATTCTAGATTCACAACTTGTCTCAAACAAGAGAAAGACACAAGCATAAAATCTTTTTTATAGATATTCTAAATATGCTCTCTATGATAATTGAATTCATAAATTATGGTCAACAAACAATACAGACCGAAAGAGAGTCAGATGGAATCTAGAAGAGCTCTAGCATTAGACAATCTTTCGTTGAAAGTCATTTCAGTCATCGATTGTCGTCAGCAATTTGCGAGGGTCATTATAGCCATTGGTTGATCAAATAAAAGTGAATGACTCGTTCATTAGGGGCCTAGAGATTGACTGAGTTGGTCGGGTCTCGTAAGAGCAGATTGATTAGGTCGGCTACTCTTACCAGATCTCAGAGAATGATTTAATTCACCATACATATTGTTGCTTCCCTTACAACATACATTGAAATCAACGGTGTTGAAGCAAGAGGGGAAACGAAAGGTGGAGTAGTTGGCGCAGTTAGAGGGAATCGCAACAGTTGCTGGTGAACGGGTCCAGGTTTCTAGAACGAAGTGAAGTGATACGAAGAGAAGACTGCTGGCAGGAAATCCCTATTCATGAAAGCCCCTTGTTAAGGTTAAGGCTATAAGTCTAAAAGAAGAGTTCATAGGCAGATCGAAGTCAAAGCAAGGTTTATAGCAATCGCGCTTAAAGTATAAATGAAAGGAGTGGAACAAAGTGTCACTTCGTCAAAACATGGGTCGACCCCTAAGTTTTTTCTAATGGATCCGCAAATACTCCCACCGCCATGGATTCTTTAGTTTGGTATTTTGACGGTTGATTGAATTCTTTAGATTCCTTCCTCAGATCGAAAACAGGTGAAGTCTTTCTAATGAATCTAGAGTTCTCTAATTTTCATGGGCCGGAGAGGTTTAGTTTAAAAAAAGGAAGTCTTTCGGGAAGAGGGACGGAGAATGCGATCAATTGCTTCCTCCTGCTGCAGCAGGGATTTCCACTCAAGCATCAGCTCCACAGGCAAGAGCTAGAACAACACTGAAAGATCTAACAATTCGCTCAAGGATTATAGCATTTTTCATAATAGTCTTGGCATATCTCGTTGAATCAGTCTTTTCGCCACATTGCGTATAAATCGAACCCCCTCCGCTACTGGCGGGCATATGTATAATGTACTACTTCGATCTAGAAACTTCTTAGGAGAAATTTTTTCAGCTTGCTGACTAGGGTTGGCAGCTAAATTCAGTCTTCGAGACCCCATTACATAAGAAAGTCATGGAGTGCATAAGCCCCTTTAGAGATAGGGGCGACTTTCTTGTGGTAGTAATTGCGAATGAGCAATTAGGGGGCGACAACTAAAGAGGTAGCGAGACTGACCGTAATTTCAGGAATAGGTTGACTCTTTTGACCCAATTTTTTTTCTCTCCTTATCACTCAGAAAAGACAAAACAATTTCAGGATAGCAAACATTCTCTAGAATTTCTCTTAGATTCAAACCCATAGCTAATGATAGAACTAGAATATAGATTTTTTGTTTCCTACTTACACGAGCCCATATCCTTGCTTTTCTATCAATTTCAAATTCTGATCTTCCTCCCCAATCTGATATTATGTGGAGGAAAAAATTCCCAGAAACCGCACGATTATATAGCCAAATGGAATAGGCCGCGCCCAATAGGGAAAAACTGCGGTAAAAGGATGTCCGTCTGTTGATGGCTAGCTCATAGACGCATGTGGGGGTCTAAAGACATACCATCCATACATGGAAGACCCTACAAGAATCGAGTTTCAAAAGCCCATTTATCAATCACATTTTCAGGCACACCAGTCAAAGATTAAACCCTTATTCAATGTAAATCTATTCGGATGATGTGATAAGTTATGTAGCCGAGTCACGATAAGCACAGTGTGAGAAAATACATACATATACATCAAGCATGCATGAGAGAACAATTAAAATCTACAACTCTATCGGAGTGACTTAAGGTCGGTAACCTCCGATTTATATTATGGAGCAATCAGCATCACTATATGTCACCTTGAAGGAACAATTATCATAAGGTGAGATCAACAACAATGAATAAAATCAAGAAAATCATGAAATAAACTCTATAATCTCATAATAGCATCAAAACCATAAGCTTTAGAATCTCTTGAATGGGATAATCATCATCATCATTATCATCATGGACCATACTTATCTTTAGCATCATAAGAAACTCTAAGAATTATGAACTTCTAGCTTTTGGGAATAAGGATGTTATGGAAAACACGTATAGGTTCATAAGAAAATGATCATGCCTTTAGAAAGAAAGGGACAGCCTTAACATACATGGTCGGTCTCCTTAACTACCTAACGCTTGTCCTCTCAAGCTCGTATATCTACATTCAAGAGAATTCATACTATTTTTAGGCTTATCGTCATATGCTTGTCTTGAGCCTTTAAATTAAATCCTCGTAGAATCTACCAGAATTCAGGCAACATCTCTCCTGTTTATATCCCTAGCCCGAAATTACAATACCAACAAAATAACAGTAATAGTAACAGCAATATCAACCACATCATCATCAACATCAATATGCTCTATAAAACATCCCACACTATGTTTCCCCAATTTCTCAACCAATCACTAGACTTTATGAAGCTTCAACAACTAAATTTCCTTGATACAATTCATAATACCCATACTAAAGAATATCCTTACCTCAATCGAGGTTGGTAGAGCTTGAAATCTTATTTATCTTTGGCGGCCTCCTTTGATTCGTTGAGATTTGTTGTTAATCTTACAAACCCGAGCCTAGTTTGATGTAGGAACTCTTAATTTTGCTATGTTTTAGTGTAAGGATATTGGATGAATGTTGTGGGAGGTTATAGAGAAGTGTGGGGATGCGAAATGGTGAACCATAAGGTGATTTAGGTGACTTAAGGGGGTATATATAGTGGTCCAAAATCGGGTGGGCTGGTGGATCGTTGGGCCTTTTAAGTGGCTTCTAGAATTTCCGCATAGGTTCACAGGCTTCTGGCAGTCCGTTTTAAAATGCCCATAACTCCCTACTCCGATGTCACATTGACGAACAATTTGTAGCGTTGGAAACTAAACTCGACGAACTTCATTTTAGGCTCTTGAAAAACCTCAAAACTCCTGATATACCCAGAGATATGGCTTTCTGAAATTAAACCAAAATTTATATCCAAAATTTTGCCAAATTTTCGATAAACTTATTTTCTTCGATTTGCTTGATCCCGGAACCTTTAGACACTTGTTTAACACTTGTTAAGAGTATTCCTTAACCTTATAAGGGTTCCAAGACCTCTCCAAGCTTATGTTAGTTTACTCACAACGCACACGACGGGAAAATTTTCCAGGTGTAACAGTTATGATGGCCATCTGTACTTATTTTAGTATCTGACTGTGTTCATACTTCTCTGCTTATTATTTGGATATCATACGGTGTTGAATTAGGTTGTTATAAGCCGAATAAGTGTGACATGTTTTCTAATCTGTCATAGTGACCTGAGAGTGTATTTAAAATAGATGGATAAATATGCATACCTGTCTTCCGATGAGGCATTCACATTCTCACTATTGTTATCATCTGGAAGAGCTGGTGCAATCTTTGGATTTCCTGAAATTGACCTTTCTTGTGACTTCTTTCTCCATTCTTGATCATCAACCATGTTCCCCCAATCATTAAGCCATCCTCTTACTTCTCCTGCCTCTGGTCCATCTTTTCCCTTCCATGTGAGATATTTAGGTCTCTTACTGACCCTGCTTCATAACTCATGATCTTCTGCCTGTAGTTGGTCCTTCATACGAGCTTTCCACCAATGATAGTATTGTCCACTTAATAATGGAGGCCTTCGAGTTGATTTTCCCTTACTGTGTCCAGTAGTTGGCGCATCATTTATCTCAATCTTCTCCAAAGGTGTTAACCTTTACGAGGAGAACCCACTTTGATACCACTTGATAGGTTGCACAACCCACTGCCTATCCTATGCGTATCTAATTCTCGAATATAGGATGGAACACGTTACTGTACCTATTCTCTACTAGCATTTTTTTGCAAAATAATATGTTGCAGGTAAGTAAATGATACATAATATTTACGTGGAAACCACCCAGCTCAAAGGTGATAAAAACCACTACCTACAGACCTGTAGGATTTACCCCAATCTCCTCTACAACTGAACCAACTGCAAATTAAGTTATAAACTTTGCAGCCTAATCCCTACAACAGCCTTGCTAACCAAACTCTAACTAGTAAGCTATCTTCAAGTAGTAAACTCCAACTTGAAGTTACAATGTTTGTATCTATCTTAGTGATTCTATAATAAGTTGATGAGGATACAACTCAATAAACCAAACCGACTACACAAGTCCAGGCTTTAGAACTGGAAACATTATTCAGTAAAACAACTCCATCGATCCTTCTCTTAACATTATTCAGTAAAATAACTCCATCGATCCTTCTTTGTGTAATAGGGATGCAACTCTGGATTCTTGAATATATCTTTTTCGCTCAATATTTTGAATTCTCTCTTTGTGGGTGCGAAAACTTCTTCTTGGAAATATCTGGGTATTTATAACATTGAAGCTCCATAGGTCGGTTAACACAAAACCCTTTCCTAGTCGGTCAATGACATGCACGTAAGGTTTATGTAGTATTTCGATTCTTACCTTTTTTAGTATGCTTCTAATAACTATAGAAGGCTTACTAATACCTACAAATATGGCAAGGAATCTTTCATGCTTGACCGCCAAGTTCTTTCCATAATTCTGCAAATCCTAATTGATGTAGGACTTGCCCTGGAACATTTCATGAACCTGTGTCATCCACCTGGTCTGTCTGCCTCTGAATCTCTACACTGTCTGAGATAGAACATGTTCACAAACTTGTTTCATGATCCATTTCTCGTTCATACTTCTGCCTTTTTCTTGAGTTTGCTTTTCGTATGGATGATGGAACATGTTGACAGACTTGTTTCATTGATCGTGTGTAGTTCTGTGTCTGTCTTCTTCACATGCATTTATTCATTGCTGGAATAGATCATGTATTCAACCTTGATTCACTTTTTGACTTTTGATTTTATTCTTGCTCTGTGATAGAACATGTTTGTAGATATGGTTCATTTGTTAACCTAATTCTGTGCTTTGTCTGCGTCTGCAACCTCTTTAGCTGAACCATTTCTTTCTTCTGAACATTGTCTTATGAGTCTTCACCTCTTCATTATCTCACCATTGCTGGTTAATCATCCATTCCACTTGATTCCTCCACTGTACTGTATAGAACTTGTTTGCATATTTTTTCTATCCTTTTATTTTAAATGCTTTGTATATGAGTCATCATCTCCCCTTTGCTCTGCATGTGCCTTTGTGATAGAACATATACTTTTTCTGATCTCCATTTCCTCATTGCAATATGCACTTGATTTACTTTGCAATAGAACATGTCTGTGGACCTGTTCTAACGACCTGTGTTGTATGCCTTTTCAGACCTTTTATATTGTCTGAACCTCTGCTTCATCTCAGCCAGCTGTCTAGCTTTGTTCAATTATACCATGTATCTGCTCGTAAATTAAATTGCTTTTGCTCTTCAGATTTGCTAAGATTGTAACAAATCTCTGAAGCTGGTCTAGTAAGTTTTAGTACATTTCTTTTTCTCTTAATTTTACATTATAGTTCAACCCATATTAGTAATTCCAAGAAAGAGAAGGTCCTGCTTCTCTCTAAAAAATATTAAAATTGTCGTTACATTATAACTGTTATCTCCACCGAGCACCACCTTGATGTTGGTGACCTGCCATCGATGGTCCAACCATCTCCACCCCAGGAACACCTACTCATCCCAGATCCTGTAGTAGCAGTGAACACCTATGCTAACACTGTAGCTGAATCTTCAACTCCACCGATTCAAAAGGAGAAAAATCTTATCATGGGAAGAAGAACATTTCACAACGGAATGCCAGCTCTCATCTTCAAATCGAGACAGTATCATGAAGCTATGACAACACCCTGTAAATGGCCAATTGTTGGAAGATTTCTGAAATTAAGACCACAAATTGACACAATTAGGTCAAAATTTTCAGAAAAATTCGCTCTGGAAGGAACAGTGAAAATTGGGTTTTTTAATAATATCAATATCTTTCTGACCTACAACAAATAATTAGATTACAATGTGATTATATATAAAAAGGTCATTGACATTAACAGATTCCAAATTTGGATGCAAAAATGGACTCCAAACTTCAAACCCAAATAAGACATTCTGATAGTGCAGTTTAGGTACTATTACCAGGTTTGCCTTTTCATATGCATTCATGGAATTATACTAAACAAATTGCTTTGGTAGTAGGTACTCCTATTGAAATAGATGCGGCTACAAAAAATATGAATAGACCTAGCATGGCTAAAATTTGTGTAGAAGTTGACTTAATTAAACCATTGATTCATAGTGTTTGGATTGGTACTGAGGATGAGAATGATCCTTTGAAAGGATATGCTCAGAATGAGCCAACACAATAATTCAAAGGTTGAGGGGCCTAAAATTATTGAGAATGTTGCTATTCCTAGTAGTAATCTAGAAACACAGAACAGAGGAAGAAATCAGAATAGTCAGCCTGAGTTGATCAGATCCGGACCAAGGGGTAGGAGTGAACCTATAAAGATTTTTAAACCTACCGGTGTTGTTTTTTGGTTTTATTCACTGAGCTTTCTTGCCTGGTTAGAACATTACTATCATTTATTTCATCTTCTTTAGTTCAGTTCCATGTCTTTCCTTTGTCAATTTTCAAAACTTCACATATGGCTTTATGCCAACACTGGGGACAAAAGAGGAAAGCTGAGGAAGAGCTACAAAAGGCAATGCAGGCAAGCAAAAGAGGCACTACTCTAAGAACAAGGGCTGCCAAGCCTGTCTCTGCATCTAAGACTGAATCAGCAGAGGAGAGAGAAACTATCGAGAGGGGAAAAAAAGGGTAAGGATGTGGTCACTCAAAAGTCAAGACTAATTGCACCAAAGGTAGGGTCAGAAAACCCAGTTCAGCATAAGGCAAAACACAGTTTAAGCTGGTGGATCAGTCGACTGAGAGTGAAAAGGATAAATCTTCTGAGTCAGAGGACCAAGACTTGAAGGACATTGATAAGTACTATGACTCTGAGGACTTAAAGGATCCAGCCAAGCAAAGGATCTTGAAAATCAAAAGCCAATCAGTTTTCAGAGGACGGGTAGTCATTGGTCATGGAGGACCTGAAATGGCCACACTCTTAGAAAAAATTAAGCACCAAGGATGGAGTAACATGTTCCTTTGAAGAATCTAAAAGAGGAAGATGTGCGAGGAAACAAGTTATTGAATTTTATGTTAATGCAACTTTTATTGGAGAGCAACTCCCTAGGAATGTGCAGGGAGTTAGAATTGTATTGAATGCCCATAAGTTGGGTGAAATTCTGCATGTGCCCTCTGAGGGATGGGCAAAGTATGCAAATAATGAATGGCCATCATTTCAAGGAATGATAAGTGTTATGTACATGACAAGGAAACTCTCAAACAACCCAGCAATAGCAAAACATAAAAGGGTACAAAAGAGAGAGATGGTAAAGCTTTACCGGCTATACTCTAAAGTTTTTCATCTCATTATTGTGCCTAGAAAGGAAAAAAGGGAAGAGGCGAGCTTCTTGGACACGGCTCTCATGGAGCTTTTCGACACTGGCGTCGAAATGAATTTGCCCAGTCTCATGATTCAATACATGCACAGGATCCCTCTACAGGAGAACAAAGGTTATGGGTTGGCATATGAATTCTGGTTGACTGAAGATTTTAATCACTTTGTCGTGCCCACCAAAATGTGGAAGTATTCTACAACAAAAGATGTCATAGGAAGTCTGGATCAGGTTGAAGAACCATTTCTAGTAGAAGATGCTGTAGAAGAACTACAGATCCTGAGAGATTAGCTCGCAGCCAAGGAGGCTGAGATTGCTGCACTGGAATGAAAACATCACTTGGCCTTGGACACGATGCGTGTCAAGTATGAATGTGAGCAAGCAGTTCTCAACGCTCAGCTGGTGACTCTATAGGTTGCACTGGATAGGGAGAGGGTAGAAAACACAAAGAATATTCAGGAATTGGCTACAGCTCTCACAAAGAATTCATCCTCTACCTCCAAACCATCTTCCTAGTCCCCCATAGTTAGCCCTTAGCATCTTTTGTTAGCCTATTTATGATATTGTGGTTTGTATGTTTATTAATGACTTTTATGGTGCTCTGCTCTTTTAGTGATGGAATTTGTTCTACTCTTTTATATCTCAATGCTATTTTTGTGCTTTCAATATTTAAGAAGATATAATTTGAACAAATGGTTCAATGGTGTATATGTGATAGCTCCAATGGCCATGAGTTTTATATTGCTATTCAAATTAATGCTTAATTGAACAGCAGACAACTTTTTAATGATGCCAAAAGGGGGAAGATTGTACTATGTAATGCTGAAGATTGTACTGTGTAATGCTCATGACTAACCTGGTTGCAAATAATTCTGAGTATGATGATGTTCATTTTCCAGATTAAATAGGTTACACAGTTATTCAAAAGCATGAGTTTGTCATCATAAAAAAAGGGGAATTTGTTGGCATATAAGATGAGATTTTTTATGATTGACAAAGTAAATGAACAAGGCAAGTAAACTAGGTTTGCACACTTGTTTTATAGAGATGAGTGTTACACAGTATAGATTAGAAAACGAAGATATTAGGCGAATGAGATATGCTCTTCAGAGTTCAGATATGCAGAGATGTAGGTCGTGGTTTTTTCACCCTTGTGAGCCGGGTGGTTTCTACGTAAAATTGTTGTGTCTTTTACATTACTGTTCTTTATTTTTCTGCAAACACGAGTGTGGAACAGGTAGAGTAAGTTGGTCTATCCTGTAGGCAAAAATCTGGTGTTGATTACGATAGAAGTAGGGTGCACAGCCCAACAAAGACAACTAGAGAAAGTAGAATAGTGTTGTGACAACCCTCTCACATTACTCCTCACAACCACTTCTTTTTCCACTCTAGAGTTGTCACTACTCACTCCTTTACTCCTCTCAATCTTTTCTCTCTCAAATTCATGGGAGTTGGGACAATTGCAAAGAATCCGTTTAGAAAGATTAAGTGGACCCTTCACCACTAGCTTTAATTTGGCTTCAGAAGGAGTAGCCTTCTCTTCTTCTATTGGGTTTTCCTTGGCCAAACGTTGAATGAGTATTTGGAAATCCTTTTGAATCTTTTCCTACCGTGAAGGATCAGGATCGCTCACTCTAGGAGGTGGTTCACTTGCATTTGCTTCATCTTTAGGTGGTATGGGTAGAAAGAGAAGTTTCCTTTTCTTGTCCACGACGTACATGTACCATTCTTGCTCGTATGGAATCTTATGTTCTTAGAACCAAGGAATCCCAAAACAAAAGTGACAATTGTTCATAGGAAGCACTGTCACACCAAACCCCCTCTTGATATTCACCATGAGAAAAGATTACCTTCACACTTTTATCACCCAAAATACCTTCTTGGGCCATAATAAGGACTCCACCTCGTCACACAAGGTATCCTTACCCATTCAGCCACGTGAGGGGTAATGAAGTTGGCAGAACTATCGTCATTAAGTATAACAAAGGTTCCTTACAACCAAAGACACTAACTTTTGTTTCAAGATTTTGACTATCCGGGTCAACCTCCCTTAAAACATTGGATTTCCTCTACTTTCGTTGCCTATTAATGCTCCCCTCATACCTCCAACATTATTCCCATGTGGAGAACATGGCATGTTTGTAGTAGGATAAGAAGCTTGAGATGTTGTACTTTTTGAAGTAGGAAGTGCACATTCGCTCATTCTCTTAGGACGAGTCCGACTCACTCCAATACCATGGTCATAGCCTCCATTACTAAAGGCATAACCTTCCATGTCATTATCATAAGGATTCGAAGCTATGTATGATATGACTCCTTATAACTCCTTTCTCATGTCTCCTTTATAACTCCTTTCTTATGTCTCCTCTCTATGTACATACAAAACGAGCAAACAAGGTTAGTAGTAAAGTTCCTCACCAGCACTTGTGTTTGCACTCATTTATGCTTGGCTAGCACTACTCAAATGTGCTCACCCTCTTTCCTTTTACAACTTTAGGAGTATCCCTTAACTCGTGAACCACCAACTGGGATAAGTTCTGAGATAGCATTCAAATAATTCACAATGAAATAAACGAGAGAAACACAAAATGAACTACAAACACAATCAATGATCTAACATCCAAGTAAGATCGATTACAAGGGTTAATTAGCTTGGGGGATCAAAGAAAGCAAAAAAGAATTGAAGGAAATGAAACTAGAATTTTAACCTTTGAGATGTGGTCGCATCCTGAGTATGCTATAACATTTGGGGTTGAAATGTTGTCGCATCCGGAGAATGCTATAGTATTCTGTGTTATGATATGGCATTTGCTAGTGGCATATTGAGAATGCTATGGCATTTGATGGTAATATATTGAGAAGGCTATAGCATTCTGGTCGCATATTGAGTGATTTTTCCCAACCTACTATTTTCTGAATACGACGATTATGTTACCGCATATGAGGAGATGTTATAGCATCTTAGGCGGCCTTTAGGTCGAGGTCTTCAGCTTTTTGACGCAAAATTTCACTCTTTTCTTGATTTTTACACCCAACCTTTGCCAATTGTACCAAATTTGGAAAATTACTTTATCCCAAACACTTTTTGCATTCAATCCGAGTAACTATATGGATCAAACCTCAACTAATTGATCTTCTTCCACAACAAGATATGAAGAACATACACCAAGAACACTATAAATATTCAAATTTTTGAACTTCTTCGATTCAATACCACTTCAAACTTTAGATCTAGTTTTTCCTTTATAGAGAAAAAAGCTCAACACAAATTGGAATCAATTAACTACAAAATCTCAAAGACCCGTTTACTTGTTCTTCAAGTTCTCCAAACACAACAAATGGTGAAATTTCGAATCAACTCCAAATGACTTGAAATTGCAGACCTACACCAAACAAGCACTAGGGAACACAAATGTAATCTCACAAACAACAAACAAACAAGGACTAAAACAATTTTTGTGTCCGAATTTTTTCAATTTTTGTGATTTTAAAAAATAAAACAAGCTAAGGATTAAGAATTGTGAAAATAACTCTTTAGCCAAAGCTCTGACACCAAATGATATTATCGTGATTGGGAGAGTATGAAAACAACAATCAAAATACGTGGAAATTAAATATGGGAGAAATTGATAGATGAGATAGATGCTATCGAAGATGAGATAGAAGAAAGAAGGAATCTAATCAACTATTATTGTGACTAGTCAACATAGGAGTTGATATCTACCCTATTAATCAGCATTCATAAGACGAATTCAATCCAAGGGAGAAGAGAAACTTGAAATCATACATCAAAATCCAATTCAAGATTATCCAACAAGGCTCTAAAGCAAAGAGATAAGGGAATCCACCCGCTAATGTCTAAACATTAACCTAACTCCCTAAAAAAGAAATTACACTCATAAAAGTTTCTTCTTCAATAACAATCTATGTAATCAAAATGGGCCAAGGAAAATATTTATAGTTTTTGCCTTTAGATGACCTAGCCACAATTATTGAACTACTAGCCACACTCGACATTTGCAACAACTACTCAAGCTTGCAATTGTAGCCACATATCAAATATTTGGGCTTCTTTAAGAGGCAAGCTTTGGGCCTTAGACTCTTCGATTTTTGTACTCTTCCTCTATGCTATCTTACATAGCTTAAAAGCCCTCACATGGTTGTCTTCAAGAACTTCATAGCTTCATTCTCCATGAGCTTGGCTTGTAAAGCTTGAATCATTAGCTTGACCTCTAGTACAAGACCTTAAGGAAAGTTGAGCACTTGAGCCATTTAATATCGTATCATCAAGCTTTAATCACCATAGTATACACATAACCCAAGTGGTAGCATAGCGAACGGTATACCCCATGAAAGGAGCCAAAGTAACTACCAGTAGGTACGAATTTTTTTGGCTTTCAACAAATTAAATAAATGCTGAATGACTTCTGCATCATGTTTTCGGCAACACAATCACTTGTCATGACACAAAATCCCCATAATATGGCTAAGTCGCGAAACATAAATAAAGTACGAAAATAATAAAGACAACCATGCAAAGTCTCATAATAAGTCTAATAGAAATAAGGACAATAAGTAGTCTAAGCCAATACATCTCCCCAAAACCTAGAAGTCACAGCACATGAGCAATTAATCTGAATATAAGTTTGGAACACCTACGTAAGACTGTCTGAAGAGAAGAAAGACAGAGAATAAATAAGAGAGTGAAGTCTGGTGTTGTGAGACTATCATCAGCTCACCCTGGACTCCAAAGATGTGACTCAACAATCAACAGAATCACGACCTATACCCGCGCTCAGATCTGAACCTACACACTAGAGGTGCATCAAGTATAGAGTGGGTAAGATAAGCACGTGTACCCAGCAGCAACGTTGACCTACCCTAAACCATAGTGATGACGAGGGTTGGTACTTCCGATATTCTTCTTCTTGCTTTGTTAGTCTCAAATATCACATTTTATAAGCATTCGACAAGACGAGAAAGTATGTTCACTCAATCCATCTAAATAGCCAGTTACTTTCCTAGTATAATCGTAAAGATTCAGTCTTTGATTTAGGTAAGACAAGTTCAAGTATAAAGATCCCATCTTATACCTTTTAAGCACCCATGGCGATATGAATGTAAGAGAATGCATGTGCAATGAAATGGCCATATGCACCAGTATACACACGCGCCTGCAGTAGGTTTCACGTGACCCATGGGGGACTCATGAGGTCTATATACCTAGCTGAAATACCTGATCACCTAGATCACATCGGGTCCTAGCCATTGGTTGTAATATCATCATCACTTCATCCATGTATCATATCCACTATCCGGCCTCTTGGGACCCTTCATCGCATTTGATCACTCCAATGCCAACAATATCATGTCATGAAAATATTAATAGATATGTGTACACTATGCAAATGCATAATATCAAGTCAAAATCAAGTATACATGTCCTTTTTATAACTAGGCGAGATGTGGAGTGATGAATGCAATCAAGTCATTATTCACGATCATACATGCAACAATGATCTTCATAGCCTAAATAAACAACAATCATACCAGCCTAAATGGATTTATCCACTATTCTTCATGGCCCGAAGGCTCAACACATAACCTTCATCACAATTAAAATTTAGATCATGTTTTAGCTATCCATATAGATACACAGGTACCCACACAAGTGATCGTCACCTCATGAGTACGGGACCCCCGATTTCGTATTATGCCCCTTATTCAGATTAACTAATACATAACACTACATAAAGGGTCTATTAAGTCTCAACTTGCCTGAATCGAAAGCCAAAGAGTCACTCTGCGGCCTTCCCTTTTCTCTGAGCTTCCGAACGAGTGCAATCTATTCAAATATGGTATCTACATAAGCATATGAGTCTACTGATTCCCATATATCCATATAAAGAATTCGGGTCGAAAAAGTCAACTCAAAACCCCGTCCCAAACCCCGAAGGTCAAAACGGTAATTTATCATGAAATCGGGTTCAACATAGTCGAATTAGTACTCTACGAGGTCACACGAATCTAACAACACCCATTATACTATACTTTTATCCGGATCCTAAAGATGAACCCAAAAAGGTAACCCCGGGCCCACAAGGGTGAAACTGGAATTTAAGCCTAAAATCATCTACACATAGCCTAGATAGTTCATATCCTAAGAATCATGAAGTTCCAATCCCAATTGAATCCTCAATTTCGTAAGTCTCATCAAAACCCAATTCTATGGGAAAACGCTTAGTTTACTACTTAGAAATCATGAATAGAAACATAAATTAATAGAAGGAATCATGGATAAACTCTTAGATTTAGGATAGGGACTTACCCCAATGAAGAAACTTGAACTTAGACTTTGAAATCACCCTAATCTGAAGTTTAGGTCTCAAAATATGGAAGAATGAAATGATTTCACGAAGTTGGATATTTTAATACTGCCAAGGGTCTTCGCAAACGCGACCCCTAGTTCGCAGAAGTGACATCCACATTTGCGATCAACATCTCGCAAATACAGACAAATTCCTGTCACGACCCATCCCCGTGGGCCGCGACTGGCGCCCTACTTGGGCACCCCAAACGGACATACGAGCCAAATTGTCAAATCAAAGCTTAACTCAGATTTCATAATAGTTATTTTAAAAATAATTTAAAACAAAACTTGTCTTAAGCGGTCGCATACCAAAATATCATACCGGAACAAATAGAAGCGGCGGAATGCACATCGCCGATCATATGTATAAATATAAACATAAGAGCCATTCTGGCCACCTTAACAGACGGACCGTATTAAGACACAGATCTTAATCCAACAGACACATATAGGACCCTCGACCCACAAACATGACTACAGGCCTCTACAAATACAAAACGAAAACATATGACGGGACAGGGCCCCGCCGTACCCCAAATAGTCAAATATACAGATACATATACCTCACAAAATATTTATACCGACATATGGGCTCCGAATCAAAAGGAGCACTCTGTAATAGCAGGACGGGTGGCCTATGCTGGCAGATCACGGATCTCTGTACCTGCGGGCATGAAACACAGCCCCCGAAGAAAGGGGGTCAGTACGAAAGATGTATTGAGTATGTAAAGCATAGAGTGCAGAAGTGTAAACCGTAACTGAAACCAAACAGGATACAAAAAAAGAATACTGACCAGTATATCAAAATCTGTACCAAAACGTATGTACATAATGCAGTTAAAAATCATGCAAAGCTCAGGAACGTGGTCACCCCTCCGACGCAGGTGCCACACACAGCATAACACCAAAAGGTTCACATCTCCGTACATCCCCGAACACACATATCATCATAACATATCACCAGCCATATCACAGCATAACTCCAAACGGAACCCGGCCCTATGGCGAGGTCTCGGGAACCGTAACACAGCATACGACCGAATTAATCATAGGGCGCACGAATCATAACCGGCCCGGGAACCGGTGAACGAAATCATAATAAGGGCACGAGCGGAGTCGTGAGCAAACAATGCAATTCATATATCAAAATACTTTTGCAAACTTGATAAAATCACATGTTGACTCATTAGTCAAAATAGTTCGAACAATTAATCAAAACGGGGTTCATCTCACAAAAGTATTTCCAAAACGGTAATTATAGTTCAAAATATAATTTGGGACATCGTGGTAATCCAAACATTATTTTACAATAGCCAAGTTCATAAACAAAAGTCTTTTGCCGACGTTATACAAAAATGAGCTTTATAGGGCAAACAAAAGAGTTTCGGAGTTAGCGGGCCCACCTCGGGTCAAGTCGAGGTGGCGGACATGAGTTACGGACATTTGGGGTCTATGAGATCATACGGGGAAGTTTCGAAGCGATTCGAATACATTTACAAACGTTTCAGGCATTAGATCACTTTTTAACACAAATGAGAGTTTTATGCTTCAATTGAATTGAATGAATAGTACCCAATTTCTAGTTCGGATTTCCAAGAACAGAATGGCCTCCAAGGCTCCGATATCGACCTAGTATACCTAGGACATGCCAAAAGAAGGAATGGGGTAGCCTTACATACCTTTCTCACTTCGTACGCTCGTTCAAACTCGATTCCCGTTTCGTCCAAAATCTGCAATTGGTCATTGTTACCAATTAGGAATTTCAAGACTTAAGAATGCACTTAACTTCAGTTTTGTCTACCAAAATTTCGGCAGCACCTCCCCTATAAATATAGCGCCCCCGAGAATCATCTCGGCTCAAATAGTAGCAACAACAACCCAACAACATCAACAATGTCAACAATCATCGCAATATGAGGCAACTAGTTCTACTTTCCGACATAATGCAATAACGTTCATTCCGACTTCACACTTCCAAACTAAGCTCAATATTTTCATATTCATCACTACTCAAGATCATTACAATACAATTTAGAAGCATTTCATATCATTTCTACAAAATATTCACAAGATATACATAATATACAAACTTTCCGCCCGAGTCATAATTCATTCAAAACTTCTAATCTTTAACATACTTATTCATAACATGCTTCCATATCCCAAATTCATCAACAATTATCATAATTTGCACCTTAACAACTCCATTTTCATAATGTCATAAAATCATACTAAACGACACAAACTTCTACATTCCATTTCAATGCAAACTTATATCATTTTATCTTCATTTACATTGCAAGCATCACAACAACACAACTAACATATTAAACAAAAGTGATTCATTCCCATTCCAATTCCAATACACCTCACGGCCACATATCATCTTTCCAACTCCAACCAAATTCATTCAACTTTCATTTCCAATATACATTCCACCCTACACACAACTAGAATACAACATAAAATTCAACACATCTTAACTACACAACCAAGCACTTACACGGCCACATATATACATACACACCCACTTTGCAAACTTCCATGTTTTCATGAATTCTACTCATTTTCATACACTACAACACAAACAAACCTTCATAACATAATAACATGGAATGAATTCTTACCTTTTTCTTCAATCTCCTTCACTCAACCATGTTGTCATATTGGAGGAACTAGTGCTCTTTCTTCCCAAACAATTGCACCATGTTGTAGAGGGCCTTTAATATAGTAGGAAAATCACAAAACAATAATTTAAGAGGCAAGATTTTGAGGGGTGAAATTCCCCTTGCCTTGGCCGAAATGGCCCTTATCTCCTTGCTCTTCATCTTTTGTTTTTCTCTCTCTTCCTTTTGCTTTTTGAGTCTTCTATAGATGAAGACTCTTATATTAATTATGTCACATGGAAAAATATTCATTAATTTGGTGGTTGGGCCAAGGCACATGGCCGGCCACCCCACCTCATTTTGGGCCTCATTTTGCTCTTTTATTTGAGCCCAATTAATGATAATTCTCGTTTTGTAATTCCCGAAACTAATTTTCAAAATTCCAATTTTTGCCCTTGGCCTTCCTCCGTGTTTCCACACCAATATCTTTCATGAACAACACACACATATACTAATTCAAATCAACATATGGCCTTATTCCTTACAAATCAAAATTATCTCAAATTTTTCTGAATACGCGAAAGTACGGGATATAACAATTCCCAACATGAAAAACCTCGTAAATGCGAGCTGGACTTCGTGATTGCGGACCTCATAAAAGCAGACATGTCAGCGCAAATGCGATGACACAAAATATCAACCGAACCAGATTTTTCTTGATATTCACCAAGTCCCAACCCAATGCTCAAAACTCATTTGGAACCCCCCGCACACAATCAAATATGCAATACTGTCATCAAATATGCTACGAAGTCGCTCGCGCACTCGAAATTTCCAAAAAAGGTCACCTTGACCCAGTGTTGACCATTATCAACTCCAAAAACATCAAAACTCAACTTTCCAACCAAAGACCCAAATCACATCCGAACATCTCGAGACCTAAACCAAATGCTCGACTAAGTCAAAAATTGCATTCTGGACCTAACAGAATCGATGAAACTTCCAAAATGATGTATTTACCCCTGATGTTGACTTTTGTCAAACACGTCTATTTCCTTAACTTAGAAAACTAAAATTCCACTAAAACCAAGCCAAAACCCGCTTGATTATCTCGAAAATCGTGCCACCCATCCCCGCAAGTTATTAATACCAAAATGAAACTACGGGAAGGGTATTTTGGGACAATTAAGACAAGAAGCTCAAAATTACTAAGCGAGTCATTTCATCACTTTGTTGATAGAGCAATGTCCATATTAATTTGAAGCATTTGTCTAGAGGAATTTGCAAGAACTTCTCTATGACATAAAAATGACACCTTGAACTAAAGGAATTATATGCCTATATGCATGTTCTGGTTTATTGAGTTGGAGCCACCCCTATGTTGCCTAAGAGATGACAAAGCGAGTTGAGGATTCAAAGTTTTTGGATTTCTTTGACGACGTCAAGTTAATATAATAATTGATTCACAACCAAATATTAATAGATATTTAAAATTTTCTTAGCTGAGCACACAGGCTGAAGGGTAGTCAATTGAACACCCTTCACCGAAAAATCATATTATGTATATGCATCAAATATTAATTTTATATATAATTATTTGAATTTTAGATACCCTTAATTAGTGAATTTCGTATCTCCGCCATTAAATACATTTACAAAATCTAAATAAAAATAATCGAGCTCAAGTGAACCCACATATTATATAATGAGTATGCCCTGCAAGAATATAACACTAAAGGGATATTGTTACGGTATGCATTTCGCAGGCGGGGTTAGCGCTCGAAAAGCTACTTCGAACTTATTGGTGCTCTTTCAGACTTTGTTTTAAAAGAGTCGCCACCTAATTTTTAGGAAATTAGGAAAACCAAGGGTGAAGGGTTTATTCAAATACCATGATAAATCCTTCGTAATCCAAACTTCTAGGTAAAGGTTCTGGTGATCCCTTAGGGAAGGTGTTAGGCACTCTAGTATTAAGGATCCGCACTATACGGCTGACCTTCGAATTTCAATGTATGAGTATTTGCATGAACTGTTTATTTAGTGTTTATTCCCGTATTCATAAAATTTTGTCATTTGCATATCGTTATGGAAGAATTTGAATATATCCCCTTTATATATATGGTATTTAGTTTTGGATTTTTTAACATCCGAGTAAGAATAGCCTCCTTTTATATATATAAGGATAGTGTATTTTGGTTTATAAAATGCCTTAGTTTTAAGATATATAAAGTCTATGTCCATTTTTTCTTTTGTTCATGCTTAGTCCTCATACTTAGCTTTTGGCCAATCCGTATAACACATTTAGAATGCCTTATTCTAAAACCCCGTACTTACAAATGTTTTTGTTACACCTCGTAATTTCGTATGTTAAGATTTGTCGTATGTTAGTCGTTCTAGTCTTGGATTGGGATTACCTTTGAGGTTAGATGACACTAAGCATGTCCATGTTATGTATTTTGAAGGGTTAATTTTATGCTTAGTAAGTATTAGAAGGAGTAGAGGTTAAAACGAATCAAAGAGAGCAAGTTTATCGGAAGGGCACTTTGACGCCCAATTTGACGGAACGCAAAATATTTGATGGCCCGTCAAAATGGTGGCTCCTCCACCATGAAATAGTCATAGAGGGGTCTGGATAGCTGGGCTATTTGATGGTCTATTTGACGGACCGCAGATATTTTGACGGTCCATTTGACGGACCACGAAATTTTTGACGGTCCATCAAAGTATGTCGGCGGGATTTTGAATGAATCTTTATATTTCGTTTTTCCCCATTTGGATTCATTATTTCCCCATTTCAGACCCTAAGTCTCTCCAAAAACCTCTCCTCAATTTTATATGCTAATCAAGGTCAAACCCAAGAGGATCAAGAGATTCAAGTGCTAGAAAGCTTACTAGGGTTTGTAGAGTTCAAGAATTCCTTTGGTGTTGAAGTTGAAGGTTTCACTCTAGTGGAGTAAATTGATCCAAGGCTTGTTCTTGGGTGATTAAGGTATGTTTTTACATCTATTGCATGTAGTTAAGGTTGTTTAATTGTTATACAATTTGGTTGAAGGAGGAAAAATGAAAAGAGAGTTCAAATATGAGTTTGAGGATATTTTGAGCTATAAATTAACTTGAGTTATAATTTTTGGCATGTTATGAGTATAATCTTGTTATGAGTGGTAATAATTATGATGAGGAAGCGTTGTATACAAATGTATATGGAGTTGTGTTGAAATTATTGTTATGGGTTGATTATGAAAGGAGTTTTGGGGATTGAATGGAGCATAACTTGAATGAAGTCTCTTAATTATGGTATTATTGATAATGTTATTACTGATTGGCAGTTATTTTGTAATTTGGTAGATGAAGATGAAAGAGGGGAAATGCTACCCAATTTTCGTTAGCTCATAAATCATACTAGTTTGAACCTAAGATTGTCTTTGAGACCTAACCTTGGTATGAATCCTCTTGAATGTAGATTTTTGGGACCTTGGAGGAGAAATTTAAGTAACTAAGGAGACGTAAAGGTATGTTAAGGCTAATCCTTTCCTTCTTAAGGCATGATTCTATTGTTATGAACTTATACATGATATTTATAATGTTCTCCATGATGACTCCATTCTTAGAAGTGCTAAAACCCATAGTTCTTGATACTCTCATGATATTGTTGATCTCACCCTATGATAGTTGATCGTCTAAGGAAAGACATAGTGATGATGATATTGCTTTTACTTATGTATTCCTATACGTATATATATATATATATATATATATATATATATATATATATATATATATATATATATATATATATATATAAAGCTATATTATGACACCGAGCCTATATGGCCGGGTATGATATCTATTACGTGCACACCACTGCAGTTGGGTACGGACAACACCGAGCCTTGTTATGGCCGGGTATGGATGACACCGGACCTATATGGTCAGGTATGGTATCATTATATGTATATGTATGGAATATTTTCTTTGGAGAAAGGTTAAGTAAACATGATGAACATCTCAAGAAGTATAAATGGTCCTTCTATCTTATGTTATCTTTCATGCTCTTATTATGTTACTGGTCATGTCTAACATACTCAGTACATTATCCATACTGACGTCCTTTTGCTTGTGGACGCTGCGTTCACGCCAGCAGGTAGACAGGGAGACAGACTCGACCTTCAGGCTGCTTCAGCAGAGATTGCATAGCAGTGCTCCATTTGATACGGAGCTGCAGTAGTTGGTATTATTCTTTTGTGTACATAGCTGGGCATAACGGGGTCCTGTCCCGTCTTTATGATATTATATGTTCTTTGTGGAGGCTCGTAGACAGATGTGTATAGCCAGATATCCCTCAACTTTGTCGGCTCATATTTTGTATATCATTTTGATAGCCTTGTCGGCTTGTGTATATATGGGCATAGTTAATGATGTTTATATAAAGACGCCTACTTTCGATGAAATTCGTGTTATTTGGTGCATGGCAATTATGAGTTAGCCATGTGGCTTGCCTAGATGTGATTATGGGTTTATGCTAAGAGGTGCTCGGTAGGTTAGCTCCGGGTGCCCATCATGGCCCTCTGGTTGGGTCGTGATAGTTTTATTATTCACATACAACTTCGGTTTATAAAATAGTTTTTTTATCATGATTCCATGGATGAATATATAAGATTCATTTTAACATTTGTAAAACAGGGGTTGAATCTTCTGGGTTCGGCCCAGATCCCCTTACCATATTTTTTGAAACTCAGTTGGGTTTAGCTTGTTTTTGCCTCAATCGATTTTTCTGAAAGAAAATCAGCAGGCTCTTGGCCAAAACTTGCAAATTTCTTGTTATTTGGATCTAGTCCAAAACATTTGTCTTCATTCTTTGTTTGGATTTGAAAACTTAGTTGGTTTTTTTTTCTAAAAAAAAGAATACATCCTTTAGTTTTTCAAAGAAATCTGATCCAATTTTAAAAGAAAACATCACAGTGTTTATAAGGTTGAGACTCCCTTTTTTAACTTGAATTAAAACGGGTCCGCTACTTTCTATTTTTTTTTTGAGAAAACAGTTATGCCAAGTTCGGGTTTTGAAAGTCGTTTTGGGGACTTAAGTTCAATCTAAATGGCATAGGCACCGTTATCCTAAAACGACTAGTTCATACAATAAGGATTCCACTATATGTATATGAGTTTTTACAAGGATTTCACATACAAATACGAATAAATTATACACATAAAGAAGATAATAAAAATATAGTGAGAAGGGAAGGATAGGGGTGTACCAAGCCCCTAGTTAGCCATTTTCACCCATGGCTGAGCTTTATACGCATGCGCATATTGCTTTCCATCTTCGCGGACTCGGTGATTTTTTTTTTTTTTGAAAGGAAGTTTCCAATTGGGGTTGGCTGTATCTTGACCCGAGTGGCCATGCAGTGGAGAGAGAGGAAAAAGAGGGACCCGATTAGTTTATATTTACTGTACTTATCACATAATTAATTGAACTTATACAACATATAGACACATACATACACATCAAATGCAAAAAAAAAATGGAGAGATGAAATACACTCAAATATACAGTCACTAGCCTTCAAAGGTAGAGGTCTAGGCAATAAGGGGGTGGGTCATCACCATCCGTGTTCCTGATGCCGCATAAGATCCAAGAGATTTCATGAACCTCCGGCATGGCAGGACACCAGGGGAAGGCTGAGACCATTCCCCAACTTTCCTTAAATCCTCAACCAGTTCAGCCTAACATTTAGACCAAATGACCTAGGTTTCTACCTCTTTAATCACACTACCCCGCTCTTCTGATTATGAATGGTCTTAATCTTCTTTGATAGTGGTAAGCTCAGACAGGTATATGCACAAGTTTCAAAACTAATTAGAACTATGTGCGCTCAGTTTCTTGTTTTACTTCCTCTTAATCAAGTCAGAAAAAAAAACATCCCTCAAATTAAGTAATCTCCTGGTATATCGTGATATTGGCAAGATTCGCACAAGACAGAGTTAATGTATATTGAAGAGAATATCAAGTTTTTCTTGCAGAAGAACCAAACTCTTTTCATCTTATAAGTCTTTAAATCTAAGTGCTAGAACGGGGACTTGATCAAATCAGACACAAGGCAGGTGCAGGAATACAAAACACATATTTTGAGCTGCAGGTTCAGCATAGGAAGGATAGTATTCAACTCAGATCCAAAACATCCACAAATAACACAAGATTGGTCTTTAAATCCCAATCACATTTTAGTAGAAGCAAGGCAATGCATCAGAAAGACATACAAGACATACATGTGCTGAGGTTTAGATGTAAAAAGAAGAAGGAAGGGGTCAACTACCATATCCATGTATTGATATGATGATATAATGTGTTTATTCAAACAAGAGAGACCATAGAAGAGTATCCAAATACCCAACAACATGATACAAAAAGCCTAAGGCTTGGTAGTTTCAAACAGACCAGATAACATGGAATGATTCATAACTTCACAGATTAACTATACTTATAAGAAAGTTTAATATTCAAATCCAGAAGAGGAAGTAGCATACAAAGAGGATACAGAGTTTCTTTAAAACAATTTCAAACCTTACTGCTTTTACACTTATTTTTAAAGCCAATTAATCCACAGGACCTTCAATTAAATCTAAATCCCTCTTACTTTCAGAATAAAGCATTTTACAAGTGGCAGACTGGACTTATGGCTCTGTTAATCTTTTTAAGGAAAAATTAAGATATTTTTCTCCTTTTGCTTTGATCAAAATGATGGAACTGCAAGGCCAAGTGTACTCACACAGCAAAAACTCACCATATGGACATGCAGAGTATGCCATGGTACCTTTTATTTGGAGGAAAGGTATCATGAACCAAGTGAACTTGATTTCCCCCTTTCATCCTCTCTCAAGGGACCTTTAAAAGACTTCTCTACACTAAGTGGTTTATGGTTTTCACATGAGCACTTATGGCCATACATGTACCATCACTGAACCAATTTTAAACTAATTACCACATTAAAATTTACATCAATTAGTCTACTAATCAACTTGGCACTAAATTCTGATTCCAGAATTACTCTAATCTTTAAAGATCATGAAGAGTGAACAAACATACAACATACATTCTTGTTTTTAGACTGATTTAGGCTACAAGAGAAAACATTTCTAATTTTCCTACTTCACCTTTCTATAGTCAAAAATACTGACAAAACAAATGGATGTCCAAAGTTGACACAGGTCCCAGTTGCCTTATGTTGTCAAAATTAGCAAAAATCCACTTAGGGTAGAGTCATGTACACTCAAACAAGAGCCCCTCTCAAAAAAAGAAAACACCAAACTATTTTTAGCCTCCGACCCCTTTTAATCTTAAAAAATTAGTAGACACAGCACCATATTCAGACAAATACCATAAATTGATCATGATAGACATTTAGTAGAAACTTCTTCCATATTGTTCAGGCTTTAGCTAGTTTGCTTCCACAGGTTGTAGTCAAGGTGTGATCAAGGCCCAACAAGGCAGGACTAAAATACTCCTAAACAGCTCAGGTATCAGGATCTACCATCCGTACTAATGCAGGTTATGTTATACTAACTCTATTCTAAATGAATCACATGTTATTGAAACCAATCCCAACTATGCTAAGCCAATATCAAGCAGACTTTCAGCAGCCATACCACACCTAGGGCAGACTCATGCCAGTTAAAACAAGAAAATTATGACCTCAAATCTCCACATTTGAACACATGAAACCATAAATCTACCAACATGATCCATAGCTAAGCACGTGAAAACAACATTGGATCCTTGTCCATTACACATTTCAATTCAGTGATGCATCTTAAACTTAAAATTCCCTTAGTCACATAATCAACAGTCAGGGATTGGTCTAAGCTTAAACAAAACTAAGCATAGAGAGATTATATCCAGATCAGATCAAACTACTATTTAAACAATATTAATCATGTCTGCATACATCACTGTTGATATTACTAATCTTATCAACTTAAACACTACCGTAATAAGTGATCTTAACATTAACGGAGACAAAAGCCTAATTGTCCAATCATAACTAATCTACCATGATTAAGCCTAATCATATATTGACAAAAAGGCAGAAATTAAATGAACTATCATAACTCGACACAAAGTAGATAATTATGCTAACAAAACAAAACAAGAAACCAAAAAGGTATAAAATGATAAAATGTTACCTTTTTTTAGCGCAGCCTTTTTCAAGAGTTGAACTTGGAGACTTGTGCTTCCAATCCCAAACTAAGCAATAAGAAGACAAAGAAAAATAAATAAAATTTAACTGAGAGAGACTCGAACCCCTTTAAGGCTAAAGTCTAAAATTATACTAAATAGGTCATTTTTCAAGTTTGAACTTAAAATTAGAGCTTTTTCAGGTTGTCCCAACTTGTTTAACTTATAAGGTTGGGGTTCTATAAATAGAACCCCAAAGCTGTGAAAAATAATGAAACCAACGATGTGGTACAAAAGAATTACTTAGAAACAAACATTCAACATCAAAATTTTAATGACTAGGATCAAAAGCTAACAAGCATTCACGGCCAGATCTGATCCATCTTGGATCGATCCAAGCCAAGCTCCTAAAACCAATGAAAATTCATTCGTATAGTCAAATAAACACAGAAATTGCAATGTTTGATTTGAAAAATCAAAGGAAAAGCGAAAGAGGAAAAGGCTAATATCGTGTTGGAGTGATTTCGAGCGAAAAAAGTTGAAACATTAATTGCTTCATGCTTTTGGTTGTACAAACCCTGCGAGAACTCTGAGATCTCTGTACCATGGACATTCCTAGCATGAAAGAGAGAGAGAGAGAGGATCGAAGACAGCGCTAGGTTAGGGAAAAAAGGGAAAGGGGAGGAGAGAGGGAGAGTATATGAGCCGTTTGGTGTGTGCATTTTTGTAAAATGAGGGAATAAGGGGTTTTAGCCTCCTCTTATCTTGACTCAGGGTCGGGTCGGTCCGGTACTGGACTAGGCCTCGGTCCAGGTTTGAGAGAAAAGGGCACCCCTCTTTTCTATACGTATATTATATATACATATGTATATTTAGCGTATATATGCATATAAGGGTAGAATGGGTAGACTAAAATAAATGGAAATATCAAAATATCGGTTATTGATCATATTATAGCAATTAAGACATGATTAGCATTTTGAATCAATTTTAAAATATGACTAATTATGTAACTAGACTGAGTTTACAACTATAGCCTTCATTAATCTAAAATCTACTTTGATTATTTCAATTATGGACCTATTTGGCCTGATTAACACATTAAATTTAAATTACACTAATAGCCTTAATCAATTTGTGTAATGACCCGTTTGGTCATTATAGTCCTTTCGGCATTTTCGCCCTTTTTCGAGCATTGATTAGCTCATTTTTTACTCGAGGGGACCGTTGGCATGCTTCCCGAGGTGTCTAGATCGGATTTGGACAACCTTTGTGAAATATAGGCTTAAAATGAAAAATAGTTGACCCGAAGTTAATTTTTGGGTAAATGGGCCTTTTTTGGGATTGCGTCGATTCAGAGAGGTCTGAATGGTCGTTTAGAACTTATGTGTGTATTTGATTTGGTTTCCAACTCACTCAGATACATTCTGGAACTTGGGTTGGGAAATTGGAATTAAGGCATCGGGGGTTGACTCGGTCAACGAGATCTCCATAGGGAATTTCGAGGCAACGGGGGTGTTCGGAGAGTGTTTTTATGTGTGTCTATGTGTATGGTATGTGAGTAGATGGCCTCGGGAACTAGTCGAAAAATCGAATCAAAGGGTGAAACTTGGGTAAGTTTCTAGTGTCTGGTGCCAGGTTTGGCGGCACCAGCACCGCGGTAGCAATACCGCTGGAGTGATAGCCATGCCACTGGAGCGATCCAAGGATTTTCAGCGATCAAAAGACCGCTGAAGCGGCTCCGCTGGAGTGGTCCTAGTGCCGCTAAAGCGGGTGATGGGAAGTGTGTATTATTAATGAAGTGTTAAAAGCCTTTAGACCCTCATTTACTACCATTTTGAAATTAGAGCTTTGAGGAACTGTTCTTGGAGATAATTTGGAAATATTCTTGGGGGTAAATCTTGCTAATTTCTTTACTCTTCCTTTAATCATAATCATCTTAGATTCCCCCTTTCTTGTAATAATCCCTTAGTAATGGAAGTTAGAAGAGGGTTTTGATGAACATTTACTGTAGGCTTATTAATGACGAAATTGATTGGATTTATGCTAGTTTTTTATGAATCTAAGCTTGTTAATCATATGTTTTCCATTTCTAGTGTTGAATTTTGGAATTAAAGAGTTAGGGTTTATACCCAAATTGGGGTTTTGCTTCAAATTCGAAATTGGGTAAATCTATGAGTTAATTTAGCAATTAGTGGTTGGATTATGATCACCTAGTGTTTAATTGGATATTTTGCTTTTGAATTTCCCGTTTTGCCCTTGTGGGTTTGTTTCCCCAATTTCTAGGGTTAGAAGTGACCTACATTGAATGATAGCAATATTAGTATCATTCTTCATGATTTCTAATCTAGATTTCAATTATGCTTAGAGTACTTTGGTTCTGAGGTTCAGCGGAAAGGCAAGGCAAAGTAATGAGTTGTTGGTGTTGCGGTTCGGCCATCCAGGTAGGTTATTGCTTACCGCTGGTGAGACTTTGTATAGCGATCACATGTTTAGATTATTTTTTCAGAGACAACATGTGAACCTTCGGGTATGAAGTTGGGTTGGATATTGCCTTAGGTTAAGCCCTGTTGTGTGTTTAGGGCTAGTCACCCCATTATGTTGTGATTTGATTGTTCTATTGCGTTGATGCCATGAGTTGTTGATAGATGTTGGATTCTGTTTATCATCTTGATTACGATATTGTTGTCATACCCACTATTGGTATTTGTTATTCGGATATATTGTTGGCGTACCCATTGTTGGTACTTGTGATATTGAGCATGATTATTGATGTTGATACATGTATTGCACACACTTTCGTTTTCATGATACACTATTGAGATACTGATGATATATGATGAAACACTTGATAAGCTAGGCTCAGTTTTACTTGAGTGACGTGAGATGGATGATGTCCGATGTTAGTTCCTGAATCGTTGATTGAGTGAGTGCATGGACTCCGTAGGTCCCCCAGAGTGGTGTCGATGAGAACCCTCCGTGGGCAAAGATCTTGGTTCCCGTCTGTTTGTTGGGTAAAGATCTGGGACGGGTGTCACTTAGACTTCGCTAATCACACTCGGTTGTGCTACCGAGATGTCGATATTTCCGTCTGGAGTACATGTGTACACAACATTTGCATGGCATTGCATTGCATTCATACACTATTGCATTGCATTATATTATGACTTGATTTTGAGATGTTTTGGTGTTGTACTTGTGATGTTGGATTCGAACTCGATACTTTTAGACTTGGCTCATTTTGGATTAGATGCTTTACTTAGGTGATAACGTGTACTTTCATCTTATTACGTTTGGCTTATGCTTGTTGGTTTATCTGCTTATCTGATTTATTATTTGAATTGTGTTAGCTATGCTTAGTCGGCCGATGATGCCTACCAGTACTGTGGTTTTGTACTGACCTGCACTTGCTACATTCCTTTATGAATGCAGAGTATCAGGTCGGATCCACTTCCGTGACGCATGGCTGAAAGTCGCTTCAGCATTATCTCCGAGTTTCCAGGGTGAGCATGGTCGTTCACTGCCTTGAAGACTTCTCTATCTTTATGTCCTATTCTATTTAGAGACATAGACATTTTATGTATTATTATTCCAGATTTGTATTACTTTCTTTTAGATGCTCTTGTATTATTCGGACTAGACCTTGGGGGTATTATTATTATTCCGCACTATTCTACTATATATATATATATATATATCGTGAGACTTACTTATCTATTCTTTTTCGCTTAATTAGTTATGTTTTGTGACTTTATTTATTGTTGGATTGAGGGTTTGCTTACCGAGGAGGAAAGGTAAGTGCCAGCACGGCTTAGGCAAAATAGGTCGTGATAAGTTGGTATCAGAGCCCTAGGTTATTCGGTCTTTAATACTAGAGCGTGTCTAGTAGAGTCTCGTGGATAGGTACGATGAGCTCTGTACTTATCTGTCAGAGGCTATAAGGCATTTAGGAAATCTCACTTTCTTTCTTTCTTTCTTTCTTTCTTTCTTTCTTTCTTTCTTTCGTCCTACTTTATTCTAATTGGTATCTGGAAAGATCAAATTGGTATCTGACTCTTATCTCTTCTCTCACAGATGGTGAGGACTCGAGGTATATGGCCCGAGGTCAGGTTCCTGAGCTCGTAGCTAAGGTTGGCACCCTAGGGCGAGCAACAGCCAGAGGGCGCGGCAAAACAAGAGGCCGTAGGCCTGCCCCAGCTAGCGGCAGGGCTCCTAAGGTAGGACAGCGCCGACAGAGATCGCCGTCTCCTGAGCCTGAAGATGTGGCTCCAGCACAGACACAGCCCGAGGTTACTTCTAGTCAGGCCATGCAGGATACTATGGCCAGGGTCTTACTTCATCTTGATGCCCAACAAGCGGCAATAGGTGTTACTACTCCCGGTAGGGGTTCACAGACTAGGGTTGGGGCGCAGACCCCTGAGTAGGGACCTACGTAGGAAGCACATCCTGCCGCAACTATGGATCCTCGTATTGATGCGATACCTACTCCTAGTGATGATATTAGGCCTATGGAGGGCGCTATTATGACCGCTTCGTCTGAGGATGCTTATAAGTTTATTCTTGATATGCATGAGTTTCTGCACCATATAGGGATAGTGGAGACCCACGACGTTGATTATTTGTCCAACCAATTTCACGGCGATGTGAAGGCGTGGTGAAGGTATTTCGTGGCGTGTTGACCTGAGGGTTCCCCTCCTTTGACCTGGACTCCGTTCTACCGGGCCTTCCTTGAGAAGTATGTACCCCGGTCTTTGAGAGAGGCGCGTAGGGAGAAGTTTCTACACCTTGAGCAAAGGGGCATGTCTTTGGAGTCCTATGTGACCCGCTTCCTTTATCTGGCTCATTATTCTACTCCGTTGATCCCTACTGAGGTCGATAGGATCAGGCATTTGTTTGTGGACTAGTAGGCTCTCTACAGATTCCTTATCTTCAGATAGAGTCTATGGGGGCTTACTTCTAGTCCATTATCGAGCATGCTTTTGGTGGTGGTGACAAGAGGCCACGTCAGACTGGCAGTTTTGGGGGTTCTGATTCGAGAGGCGCCAATCAGTTTTTTAGGCCGCATCAGCCATATTCCGACCGTCCTGTGGATTCAGCATTACAGACCTCCCCCAGCGAGCCACCCAAGCAGAGAGCTCTTAAGAGTTCATTCTCCAGACCAGTGGACAGGGCTGCTTCATCCGGGTCTTCAGTTTTTGTGTATCAACATTTATCTCCTATTACCTATTATTCTTGTGGAGAGGTTGGTCATGTTGTTAGGAGATGTCCCTGACTAAGGTAGGATTATCAGCTACCGAGGACTCCGACATCATCTGGTGGTTGAGGTGGGACTTCCTAGAGGGGCGGCGCTCAGTCAGGCCGCAGTGCTTCTCTAATTCTGAAGGTGTTTCCCAGTCATCTAGAGGGGGTTCTTAGAGTGCGAGAGGGGAATATCAGACTGGTTGTGGTGGAGCCCATTGTTACTCTTTTCCTGGTAGGCCTGAGGCAGAGACCTCAGATGCTGTGATTTCAGGTACCACTTCTGTCAGTCATAGAGCAGCATCTGTGTTATTTGATCCTAGATCCACCTATTCGTATGTATCTGCATTTCATGCCGTTGGTTAGGATTTGCCTTGTACTAACATAGATATACATGTTCATGTGTCTACTCCGATTGCTGATTCTGTGATTGTTAATTGAGTTTACCGGTCTTGTTTGGTTACTTTTATGTGGTGTGACACTTGGGTAGATTTGATGATTCTCGATATGGTTGACTTTGATATTATATTTGGGATGTCCTGGCTTTCTCCTTATCATGCGATCTTGGACTGCCACGCCAAGACAGTCACCTTAGCCATGCTGGGCATTCCTAGGCTTAAGTGGAGGGGTACTCCCAGCCCCGCTCCGAAGAAGATCATTTCCTTTCTTCGGGCGAAGAAGTTAGTAAGTAAGGGGTGTCAAGCTTATTTGGCTCATGTTCGTGATACGACTGCTGCATCTCCACCCTTTGAGTCTATCCCTATAGTGAGCGAGTTCGCAGAGGTATTCCCCTCGAATCTGTCGGACATGCCACCCTGTCGTCACATTGATTTGTTTATTGACTTGGATACTTGCACTCAACCTAATTCTATTCCGCCATATCGGATGGCACCTGCTGAGTTGAGAGAGCTTAAGGAGCAGTTCCAAGATTTGTTGAGCAAGGGGTTGATTAGACTGAGTGTCTCCCCTTGGGCTGCTCCTGTGTTATTTGTGAAGAAGAAAGATAGGACTATGAGGATGTGTATTGATTACCGCCAGTTTAACAAGGTCACTATTCTGAACAATTGCCATATGCCTCGTATTGATGATCTATTTGACTAGCTTCAGGGTGTTTTAGTGTTTTCGAAGATTGATTTGTGTTTTGACTATCACCAGTTAAAGATTAGGGCGGAGGATATTCTGAAGACAACATTTTGGACGAGATATGGCCACTATGAGTTTCTAGTGATGTATTTTGGGCTTACCAATGCCCCGATTGCATTTATGACCTTGATGTATGGCATATTTAGGCCATTCCTTAATTCCTTTATGATTGTGTTTATTGATGACATCTTGGTGTATTTCAAGAGTAGAGAGGAGCATGGGAGCCATCTTCGTTCTGTTCTTGGGTTGTTGAAGAAACATAGCCTGTTTGCTAAGTTTTCTAAGTGTGTGTTTTGATTGGATTCTGTAGCATTCTTGGGCCATGTTGTGTCTAAGGATGGGATTATGGTTGATCCAAAAAAGATTGAGGCTATGAGGGGTTGGGCGAGGCCGACTACTATTACTGAGATTCGTAGTTTTGTGGGTTTGCCCAGTTATTACCGTCGCTTTGTGAAGGGTTTTGCTGCTATTGCTTCATCCTTGACCAGATTGACTAAGAAGGATATTCCCTTCCAGTGGACAGATGATTGTGAGGAGTGCTTTCAAAAGCTCAAGCTTCTTTTGTCTACAGCGCCGATCTTAGCATTGCCCGTAGAGGGTAAGGATTTCACTGTCTATTGTGATGCCTCCCGTATAGGCTTGGGTGTTGTATTGATGCAAGAGGGTAGAGTGATAGCTTATGCTTCCCGTCAATTGAAGGTTCATGAGAAGAATTACCCTACCCATGATTTGGAGTTGTTGGTCGTGGTCTTCGCTTTGAAGATTTCCAGGCATTATTTGTACGGTGCTCATTATGAGGTTTTCACCAATCACCGTAGTCTTCAACATGTGTTTACCTAGAGAGATCTTAATTTCAGGCAGCGCCGATGGATGGAGCTCCTGAAGGACTATGACATCTCTATTCTGTATCATCCCGGAAAAGCCAATGTGGTGGTTGATGCCTTGAGTCGCAACGCAGTGAGTATGGAGAGTTTAGCTCGATTGATTGTTTCCGAGCGCCCGTTTGCCATGGAGGTTTAGACTCTGGCCAACAGTTTCTTTCATCTTAATATTTCAACCCCGGGCAGGATTTTGACTTGTATAGATGCGAGGTCGTCATTATTGGATCAGATCAGGACTCATCAATATGAGGATGCTCAGTTGAGAAAAATTCGAGATTGATTTTGATAGGTGAGGCCAAGGAGGCCGCGATTGATTTTGAGGGCATTCTGAGGATTAGAGGACGCGTGTGCGTTCCTCATGTTTGTGATTTGATTCAGTTGATCTTATCTGAGGCTCATAGTTCTCGCTATTCCATTCATCCGGGGTGACTAAGATGTACCTTGATTTGAGACAGCACTATTGGTGGCGTCGGATGAAGAGAGATATAGTTGATTTTGTGGCTAAGTGTGGGAATTGTCAGCAGGTAAAGTATGAGCACTAGCGACCCAGTAGGGTGCTTCAGAAAATGCCCATTCCCTAGTGGAAGTGGGAGAGGATTGCCATGAATTTTGTCACGGGTCTTCCGAAGACCCTTGGCAAGTTTGATTGTATTTGGGTGATAGTTGATCGGTTGACTAAGTATAGTTGATCGGTTGACTAAGTCCACTCACTTTGTTTCAATTTAGGTTTCCTATACCACGAAGAAGTTAGCCAAGATGTACATTCGGGATATTGTGAGATTACTTGGGGTTCCTATTTCTGACGTATCCGATCAGGGTACTATTTCCACTTCCCGCTTCAGGAGGGTGTTTCATGAGGAGTTCGGTACCCGATTGGATCTTAGTACAGCCTTTCATCCCCAGACCGATGGCCAGTCCGAGCGGACCATTCAGGTGCTCGAGGATATGTTGAGAGCATGTGTTATTTATTTTGGTGGTCATTGGGATCAGCACTTACCATTGGTGGAGTTTGCGTACAATAACAGTTATCATTCCAGTATTGGTATGGCGCCTTTTGAGGCTTCGTATAGTAGGGGATGTAGATCTCCGATTGGTTGGTTTGATGGGTTCGAGGCTCGGCCTTGGAGTACAGATTTGTTGAGACAGTCTCTCGATAGAGTGAGAGTTATTCAGGCCAAGCTTTTGGCAGCTCAGAGTCCGCAAAAGATGTATGCGGACCGGAAGGTCCGGGATTTGGAGTATGCTATTGGTGACCAGGTTCTATTGAAGGTTTCACCCGTGAAGGGTGATATGAGGTTTGGTAAAAGGGGCAAGTTGGGCTCCAGGTATATTGGTCCATTTGAGATTGTTGACCATATGGGTGATGTAGCTTATGAGTTGGCATTGCCGCTAGGCTTGGCGGGAGTTCATCTAGTTTTTCATGTTTCAATGCTGAAGAAGTACCATGCCGACGGTACCTACATTGTTCGTTAGTATTCTATATTGCTTTATGAGAATTTGACTTATGAGGAGGAGCCTATCGCGATCTTAGATAGGTAGGTTCGAAAGTTGAGGTCGAAGGAGATTGCTTCTGTGAATGTGCAATGGAAGCACCGTCCTGTTGAGGAGGCTACATAGGAGACCGAGTCCCTCATTCGTAGCAGATATCCCCAGTTGTTCACTGATTCAGCTATTCTCCATTTATTTTCTCTTAGTCGCTCGAGGACAAGCGATGGTTCAATTGGTATCTGATGTAACGACCCATTTGGTCGTTATAGTCCTTTCGGCATTTTCGCCCTTTCCCGACATTGATTAGCTCAGTTTTTACTCGAGGGGACCGTTGGAATGATTCTCGAGGTGTCTAAATTGGATTCGGGCAACTTTTGTGAAATATAGGCTTAAAGTGAAAAATAGTTGACCCGAAGTTGACTTTTGGGTAAACAGAACTTTTTCGGGATTCCGTCAATTCTGAGAGGTCCGGATGATTGTTTAGAACTTTTGTGTGTATTTGGTTCGGTTCCCAATGCACTTGGATGCATTTTGGGACTTGGGTTGGGAAATTGGAATTAAGATATCGGGGGTTGACTCGATCAACGAGACCTTTGTTGGGAATTCCGAGGCCACGAGCGTGTTCGTAGCGTGTTTGTAGGTGTGTCTATATGTATGGTATCTGAGCAGATGGCCTCGGGAACTAGTCAAGAAATCGGATCAAATGGTGAAACTTAGGTAAGTTTCTAGTGTCTGGTGCCCGCTTTGGCGGCACTAGCACTGCGACAGTGATACCGCTGGTGCGGTAGCCCTGCCGCTAGAGCGATCCAAGGATTTTTCCACCGGTTAAGGGATCGCTGAAGCGACTCCGCTGGAGCGGTCCTAGTGCCACTAAAGCGGGTGACGACCAATGTGTGTTATTAATGTAGTGTTAAAAGCCTTTAGACCCTCATTTACTCCCATTTCGAAATTAGAGCTTTGAGGAACTGTTCTTAGAGATAATTTGGGAATGTTCTTGGAGATAATTTGGGAATATTCTTGGAGGTAAATCTTGCTAATTCCTTTACTCTTCCTTTAATCATAATCATCTTAGATTCCCCCTTTCCTTTAATAATCCCTTAGTAATTGTCACGACCCAACCCGAGGGCCACGACGGGTACCCGGTGCTAGCCCACCCGGGCACCTCTTAACATACCTTTACATTTATATCTAGGTGAGCCACATATTAAATCACACATTTCTATTCATCCATCATGCTAGTCCCATTGGACAACAATACCTTTATATCATCATTGACATCTATGCCAATATCAATGTACATAAGCCGACGAGGCTAACAAAATGAAATACAAAAATATAGGCCGATAAGGCCAAACACATCTAACCATATACACATGTCTACGAGCCTCTAAGGAGAGTATGTCATATCATATAGGCGGGACAGGACCCCGTTATGCCCGTAATTATGTACACAAAAGAATCAATACCAAAAGCTATAGCTCCGAATGAAATGGAGCTCCGCTATGTAGTCCCTGAGAATGTAGCTATGGATCAAGTCTGTCTCCCTTGGCACCTGCGGGCATGACGCAGCGTCCACAAACAAAAGGACGTCAGTACGAAGAATGTACTGAGTATGTAAAGCATGATCAATATCAGTATAGAAGCGTAATAAGCAACATAAGAAATATCATAAGTTGAGAGATAGTCATATCATCGTCATAAGCACTTACTTGCCTTTCATAGGGACTTTCCATTTCTACTGCGCAACTGTGTACATACATCCGTTTTCATATCCGTACTCATTTACGTTTCGTATCCATACTCATATCCATATACATATCCTTATTCACATTCATATCATATACATATTCTTATTCGTATTCGTATCATATTCGTATTCATACTCATATCTATATCATAAACATATTTATATCATATACATACTTGGCCAACCAAGGCTTCAGGGTTGCACATACCTGGCCCTACCAAGGCTTCAGGGTTACACATACCTGGCCCTACCAAGGCTTCAGGGTTACACATACCTGGCCCTACCAAAGCTTCAGGGTTATCAGTACCAACTGCAGAGGTGTGCGCGCGTTACATATATATACATATTCTACCCGGCCTTATAAGCTCGGGGTTCCATAATAGCCATACATAGATACGTATACATAATAGATCATAAGCATCTTTACTATTATCATCACTATCATCGTCGTTCATTTCATCTATCCTTATAGGATTACTCGTCATATGATGAACTTAGTACAATCGTATCATATCGAAAATCATAAGCTTAGTGGCTTTTGAAGATAGAGTCATTTGGAGGAAATCATAGACTTATAGAAGATTTAGATGATTGGCCAAAGAACCATGCCTTATGAAAGAAGAGTTAGCCTTACATACCTTTCTGTTCAACTATTTTACCACTTGCACGTTCTACTTCAATGCTCACGTTCTACCTTCATTAAAGTCATACTATCATTAGAAATTGATGACTAGCATACATGACTAAAGCTAGAGAAAATTGGACAGCATCTCCTTTATTTATACGACATTCCTCCATACCATATATCAACTCCCAAACGTCAACAATACATTCACAATATCATAACAATAGTCCTTATTCATTCTACATTATCCATATTTCTCAATTCACTTCAAGTCATCCATATCCATGGTCATAACACACGATCACATTCGTTTATATACAATGTCTATCCCGTGTTCTTAACATCATTTATAACGTATCCATATCACAACACATCAAGGATCATGACTCAATTCAAACTACTACTCACAAACATCACTACTCTCACATTCAAGACCCATTTTCTATATCCTTTTACAATCCAAGTGTTTCAACTTTCAAACACCTTAAACAACATGGAAATATCATAAAACTAACCTTAGATGGTGAGGGAATGAATCTTGAGTGGATATACTTCGCTTGAACCAAACCCTAGTTCTCCCCCAATGGAATTTCTTATGGTCCTCTAACCCTTGGAAGCTTTCTAACACATAAACACTTGATTCTAGTCTTTGATGTTTATGTTCTCTTGGACTTGAGTGGAATATGTTTAGAGAAGGATTTTTTTGAGCTCTCAACACTTGTGGAATATGAAAAATAAAGTAAAATAACCCAAGTCATCTATTTATACAAACATTGAAAATCAGCCCATCGGGACTTCCACGGACACTTATACGGTCCGTATAATATTGCACAGACCGTATAAGTGGTCGTGGTTCACCAACCAGCAAACCAACTCCCTGCTGGGAGTTATACGGACACCTAATAAAGTTATACGGACCGTATAAGTGGTCGTATAACTCCATTTCTCTGAAATGGTTTCCGTCGTTTCGTTCCATCTTCAATCCTTATGGAACCTTCTTAACACTTGTATAATACTTTAGTAGCCATACAATAAGCTCTACATCAGCCCTTTAAAACATCACCACATAAAAATTATCTCAATCATAACAGAATCTTTCCGAACACGGCTTACGTTTCGCTCTCTTCAACAAACTAAACTTCATATATTCATAGAACTTCAAAATCTTATTGTATGAACCTCAATCTATCTAATCCTTCTCTTAACCTCGTAGGGATTCATAATCACCTTAAGCTCACATTAGCCTATCCACAAGGAAACACATATGGAATTTCCGAGGTGTAACAGTAATGGAAGTTAGAAGAGGGTTTTGATGAACATTTACTCTAGGCTTATTAATGACGAAATTGATGGGGTTTATGTTAGTTTTTGATGAATCTAATCTTGTTAATCATATATCTTCCATTTCTAGTGATGAATTTCGGAATCAAAGAGTTAGGGTTTCCATGAGTTAATTTAGCAATTAGTGGTTGGGTTATGATCACCTAGTGTTTAATTTGATATTTAGCTTCCGAATTTCCCGTTTTTCCCTTTTGGGCCCGTTTCCCCAATTTCTAAGGTTATAATTGACCTAAATTGAATGATAGAAATATTAGTATCATCCTTCATGATTTCTAATCTAGATTTTGATTATGCTTAGACTACTTTGGTTCTGAGGTTCAGCAGAAAAGCAAAGCAAAGAAGTGAGTTGTTGGTGGTGTGGTTCAGCCATCCAAGTAGGTTATAGCTTATCCATGGTGAGACTTCGTACAGCGAAGCACATATTTAGATTATATTGTCGGAGACAGCATGTGAACCTTCAAGTATGAAGTTGGGTTGGATATTGCCTTAGGTTAGGCCCTGTTGTGTGTATGGGGCTAGCCACCCCGTTATGTTGTGATTTGATTGTTCTATTGCATTGGGTTGATGCCATGAGTTGTTGATAGATGTTGGATTTTGTTTATCATCTTGATTACGATATTGTTGGCATACCCACTGTTGGTATTTGTTATTCGGATATATTGTTAGCGTACCCATTGTTGGTACTTGTGATATTGAGCATGATTATTGATGTTGATACATGCATTGCACGTACTCTCATTTTCATAATACATTATTGAGATACTGATGATATTTGATGAAACACTTGATAAAATAGGCTCGGTTTTACTTGAGTAACGTGAGATGGCTTTTGTCCGATGTTAGTTTCGAAATCATTGATTGAGTGAGTGTATGGACTCCGCGGGTCCCCCAAAGTGGTGTTGGTGATAACCCCTCGTGGGCAAAGATTCAGGGTTCCGTCTGTCTGTTGGGCAAAGATCCGGGATGGGTGGCACTTAGACTTCGCCAGTCACACTCGGTTGTGCTACTGAGATGTCGATATTTCCGTCCGGAGTATATGTGTACATAGCATTGGCATGGCATTGCATTGCATTCATACACTATTGCATTGCATTGCATTGCATTATAGCTTGATTTTGAGATGTTTTGTTGCTGTACTTGTGATGTTGGATTCGGACTCGATACTTTCAGACTTGGATCATTTGGGATTAGATGCTTTACTGAGGTGATGATGTGTACTTGGATCTGATTACGTTTGGCTTATACTTGTTGATTTATCTGCTTATCTTCTTTATTATTTGGATTGTGTTAGCTATGCTTAGTCGGCCGATGATGCCTACCAGTACTGTTGTTTTTTACTGACCTGCACTTGCTGCATTCCTTTATGAATGCAGAGTATCAGGTGGGATCCACTTCCGTGATGCGTGGTTGATAGTCGCTTCAGCATTATCTCCGATTTTTCAAGGTGAACATGGTCGTTCACTGCCTTGAAGACTTCTCTATCTTTATGTCCTATTCTATTCAGACATAGACACTTTATGTATTATTATTCCAGACTTGTATTATTTCCTTTTAGATGCTCTTATATTATTCAAACTAGACCCTGGGGGTATTATTATTATTCCACATTATTCTAATAAGCTTTCCAGTAATTTTCTCTTAGTGTGAAATAGTTTTTGGGTTCCCCGAAAGGAAAACCTCTCTCCATCTTCAAGTCATGTATGTTTTATCTATGTTTTTTGAACTAATCTCCCTACTATGTAATTATTATTTTTTAATTAAAATATTATGTTGATAATGTTTGAGTAATTACTTACCTGTTGTTATGAATCTATTACTCTTAGTATATGGTTATTATCTTAATTTCTTAATATACTCGATGGATTAACCTGTATCTTTTTGTTTTCCTTTTTCTAGGTTAATAATTTAGTTTCTAATTCATTTATTCTTGTTTCTAATGTTATTATAGAATAATAGTAGGGTCTTCAATTTTCTTATGAGTTGTCTCTTTATTTATTTTTGTTTTAAATTCTTTTTCTATACACATTGTACATCCTTCTATATAATAATTTTTGCATTTAGCTCTTTTGTCTCTACTAGGATACCATTTACAAAAGAAACATGCATTACTATCCAATAGTACAGTAGTAAAAATAAAAATAATCGTTTAAAAATTTCTTAATATGAAACCATCTACTTATGCTTAGTTGTTCTAATTTTATTACCGCATTTCTTTGTAGTACTAATAATCCACTATTTGGATCTTCTCCTGTAATTAAAGTATGTATTTTATTAGTAAAATTATATGGGTTTGCTCCCATGGATACTAACTGTTGAAATTCCATTGGAAAATTTTCTTTATAAGCTTCCCATAAAGCTTTGGCTGATTCTCCTAAAAAGGTTTCTAAATATTTATACATTGTTTCTACGTCTGTATCACTATATGTTTTTATATAGTTTGCTACTACTATTCCTTTCCAAAGATCTATTACTGAATTCCATCTTTGCGGGTCATGTGCTGCTATATTTAATATTTTACCTTTATTACCTCCTTCTTGAAGAATAATGAGTTCTTCTATGGGCATTCTTTTCCCTGATGGTTTGACATTGTCTAAGGGTTCTCCCGCTGTTCTAAAAACTCTTCTTCTAGGCACATTTCCTGTGCTAGTATCTACAGTGTATTGTTCTCTAGAACTAGACGCGCTAGATTCCATTAATTCTTTTTGACTTATTATCGAGTCTATCTCTATTTCATCGTCATTATATTGCATATCTTCTAATATTTTATCAAAATCGTCTGATTTCTTTTGGTATATATGTTCTACTCCCAATTATCAGTTCGGGCTTTAAATAATATAAAGTGACTTATGGTTTCTTCTATTGTTAATTCTCCTAACTTACATCCTTTACATCTAAAAAGCATATTTTTGTTTTCTTTTTGAAGTCTTTTTGCTTCTTCTATAGCTATGTCTACCGCAAACTCGTCTTGTATTAATTCTATATTCATAAAAGTTGTTGCTCTAATTTCATTTTCGTCTAAACTACTTTCTTCGTCTATGTCCTTTTGTGGCATATAATTATAATTAGTAAAGCGTACGGATGTCTCTCCCATAGAATTAGTGTACATTAGGTCAGATTCTGGCTGCAGAATATTTTTTCTATTAAAATCTTCTAGATTCCATTTCATCCCTACATATTCTTCAGGATTTATTTTTATAGGCTTTATTAGTCTTATTCCTCTATTTCCCATTACTTCTACTACATCTTCTACCTTAATTTTAAATTTTGTATTACTATTATTAGCCATTTTTTCTAGAAATCCTACGCATATTAATAAATTATTACCGTCACACATCTCTTCATATCCCTTGGTCTGTATTCCTATTTTTATGTGCTTTCCAAATTCTGCTAAATTCATTATAAAATCTGGGCTAATATAAAAGATTCCTCCATTATTTGTCATGTCTACTTCCGTTAGTCCTATTATTGATTTTTTCATGTCTGGCCATCTATCGTCATAAATTACTATTAAAACTTTAGTTCCTAAGTTCTTTCTAGTTAATCCTTTTAATCCTACTACTATTAATCTCATATGCATTAAACTTCTTCCGGTATTTTTTTATTTGTCTTACAACTACTGGGTCTATTAAATTTATGGTAGTAATTTTAGTTCCTATGGCTGATATTTGTTCTTCTCTATAATGTCTATATAATTGGGCTGTACTTGAAAACTGTCCTATATTGTATAATGTTTTTGGATTTAATAGTTTTAACTGGTTCTGTTGGAAAATTTATATATCTCCATCTAGGTCTATTACTTCACTTAGTTGTTGATTGTTTTCTTCTGGTGTTCTTCTACTTAAAATTCTTGATAAGAAATTATTACTTATTCTATTATCTGAAAAACTTACTCTTTGTCTTTCTTGCATTTCTGATCCTCCTTCGTTTCTTGGTCTAGTTCAAAGAAAGTCCATTTTTGTGGTTTTCTAATCAGTTTAACTTTTTCTTTTTGAGGTGTTATTTCTACCTTTTTTAATTGGTCTATTAATTCTTCAACTTCTTTATTTTTAAACGTCTCTTTATTTTTCTCGGTTTGTTGTTCACTTAATAACCGAACGCGCTGACTTATTATTTCTAACCTTGGTATTATTATTTATATTTTCTTTATTATTTCTAATATTAATGAGATTATAGTAATATTTTGTTGCAAAGTTATTTGATCCGACTTAGCGTTAGGTATATAATCTTTATAGTCTGCTGGTAAAGGTATAGACTTTTCTATTAATTTCGAGGCTTCTTCTTGAACTAATGTTGGTCTATTCATGAAAGAGTGATTCCTTTTAGTTCTGCTACTGTCTTTTTTAATTCTTTAATGTCACTAGTTAAAACTTCTACTTGTTGCGTTATTTTAGAGACTATGTGGGTTATTTTTAGTTCTATTTCTTTTGGTTTTTCTGTAATAACTTTAACTAACTTTTCTATTTCTGTCTTTGTAGGTAATTTTTCTAGATTAAATTTATTAACTAGACTCCGGATTTTCTTTTCTAATTCTAATTCTTGTGTTTTTAAGTAATATAGATTTTGTTCTAATTTTTCAAAGGTTTTCTTTTGCTTAGTCTGAGATGCTGCTACCACCTCTAATATTCTAGTGATATCTTTATTATTTTCTTGTAATTTTTCACTAAAATTTATGACTAAATCTACTAATGTATTCAACTGTTTGTCTTCACTATGTAATATATGGTCTCCGTTACTAAAATTACACTTTATAATACTATGGTCTGTTAATGGTCTATATTTCTTTTCTGGGTATATTCTTAAGTCTAAGTATTCTAGATTTTTTAATGTATCTATTTTTCTAGCTTTATTTATTATCCTAACGGGATTTTTATTTTACAAACTTTTTTCTAATATTCTATACTAGTTGTAAGTCTTTCTATATCTTCTCTTATACCGTGTAATTCCCAGGTTATAGCAGAGATTGTCTCTTCGTTAATCTGACTTTGTAAGTGTCTATTTTGTATTAGTGATGATAATGTTTATGAATTTATTATCTCTAGAAAAATAGATACATTAAAAATCTAGAATACTTAGACTTAAGAATAAACCCAGAAAGGAAATATAGAGCATTAACAGACCATAGTATTATAAAGTGTAATTTTAGTAACGGAGACCATATATTACATAGTGAAGACAAACAGTTGAATACATTAGTAGATTTAGTCATACATTTTAGTGAAAAATTACAAGAAAATAATAAAGATATCACTAGAATATTAGAGGTGGTAGCAGCATCTCAGGCTAAGCAAAAGAAAACCTTTGAAAAATTAGAACAAAATCTAGATTACTTAAAAACACAAGAATTAGAATTAGAAAAGAAAATCCAGAGTCTAGTTAATAATTTTAATCTAGAAAAATTACCTACAAAGACAGAAATAGAAAAGTTAGTTAAAGTTATTACAAAAAAACCAAAAGAAATAGAACTAAAAACAACCCACATAGTGTCTAAAATAACGCAACAAGTAGAAGTTTTAACTAGTGACATTAGAGAATTAAAAAAGACAGTAGCAGAATTAAAAGAAATCACTCTTTCATGAATAGACCAACATTAGTTCAAGAAGAAGCCTCGAAATTAATAGAAAAGTCTATACCTTTACCAGCATACTATAAAGATTATATACCTAACGCTAAATCGGATCAAATAACTTTGCAACAAATTATTACTATAATCTCATTAATATTAGAAATAATAAAGAAACTAGAAATAATAATACCAAGGTTAGAAATAATAAGTCAGCGCGTTCGGTTATTAAGTGAACAACAAACCGAGAAAATAAAGAGACGTTTAAAAATAAAGAAGTTGAAGAATTAATAGACCAATTAAAAAAGGTAGAAATAACACCTCAAAAAAAAAGTTAAAGTGACTAGAAAACCACAAAAATGGACTTTCTTTCAACTAGACCAAGAAACGAAGGAGGATCAGAAAGGCAAGAAAGACAAAGAGTAGAAGAACACCAGAAGAAAACAATCAACAACTAAGTGAAGTAATAGACGTAGACGGAGATATACAAATTTTCCAACAGAACCAGTTAAAACAATTAAATCCAAAAACTTTATACAATATAGGACAGTTTTCAAGTACAGCCCAATTATATAGACATTATAGAGAAGAACAAATATCAGCCATAGGAACTAAAATTACTACCATAAATTTAATAGACCCAGTAGCTGTAAGACAAATAAAAAATACCGGAAAAATTTTAATGCATATGAGATTAATAGTAGTAGGATTAAAAGGATTAACCAGAAAGAACTTAGGAACAAAAGTTTTAATAGTAATTTATGACGATAGATGGTCAGACATGAAAAAATCAATAATAGGACTAACGGAAGTAGACATGAGAAATAATGGAGGAATCTTTTATATTAGCCCAGATTTTATAATGAATTTAGCAGAATTTGGAAAGCACATAAAAATAGGAATACAGACCAAGGGATATGAAGAGATGTGTGACGGTAATAATTTATTAATATGCGTAGGATTTCTAGGAAAAATGACTAATAATAGTAATACAAAATTTAAAATTAAGGTAGAAGATGTAGTAGAAGTAATGGGAAATAGAGGAATAAGACTAATAAAGCCTATAAAAATAAATCCTGAAGAATATGCAGGGATGAAATGGAATCTAGAAGATTTTAATAGAAAAAAGATTCTGCAGCCAGAAGCTCACCTAATGTACACTAATTCTATGGGAGAGACATTTGTATGCTTTAATAATTATAATTATACGCCACAAAAGGACATAGAAGAAGAAAGTAGTTTAGACGAAAATGAAATTACAACAACAACTTTTATGAATACAGAATTAATACAAGATGAGTTTGCGGTAGACATAGCTATAGAAGAAGCAAAAAGACTTCAAAAAGAAAACAAAAATATGCTTTTTAGATGTAAAGGATGTAAGTTAGGAGAATTAACAATAGAAGAAACCATAAGTCACTTTAAATTATGTGAAGCCCGAACTGATAATTGAGGATATAGAGTAGAACATATATACCAAAAGAAATCAGACGATTTTGATAAAATATTAGAAGATATGCAATATAATGACGACGAAATAGAAATAGACTCGATAATAAGTCAAAAAGAATTAATGGAATGTCTAGTTCTAGCCCGTTTCAAAGAACAACTGTGGGAGAACAATGCACTCTAGATACTAGCACAGGAAATGTACCTAGAAGAAGAGTTTTTAGAACAGCGGGAGAACCCTTAGACAATGTCAAACCATCAGGGAAAAGAATGCCCATGGAAGAACCCATTATTCTTCAAGAAGGAGGTAATAAAGGTAAAATATTAAATATAGCAGCACATGACCCGCAAAGATAGAATTCAGTAATAGTTCTTTGGAAAGGAATAGTAGTAGCAGACTATATAAAAACATATAGTGATACAGACGCAGAAACAATGTATAAATATTTAGAATTCTTTTTAGGAGAATCAGCCAAAGCTTTATGGGAAGCTTATAAAGAAAATTTTCCAATGGAATTTCAACACTTAGTATCCATGGGAGCAAACCCATATAATTTTACTAATAAAATACATACTTTAATTACAGGAGAAGATCCAAATAGTGGATTATTAGTACTACAAAGAAATGTGATAATAAAATTAGAACAACTAAGCATAAGTAGTTGGTTTCATATTAAGAAATTTTTAAACGATTATTTTTACTACTGTACTATTAGTGGAAATGCATTTGATCAAGAATTAGGTAAAAAATTATTTAATAAACTACCAAGAGCCTTAGGAAGAGAAATAGAAGATAGATGGAATAAGAGAGATGGAGTAGTGCAGAATCCTAATTTAAAATGGTCTATAGGACATAGAATACAACATATAATGGATATACTACAAGAAAAATGTACCCATATACAGATACAAAAACAGTTAAAACAAAATGAAATGAACTTTTGTAAAAGCGTAGTTTACACTACACAAAGCTATGATAAAGACAATTACAAAAAGAAAAAGCATAAAAAATACAAAACACATTATAATAGAAATTATCCTCAATATAATAGAAAGAAATATTATCTTAGAAAATCAGCAGCTAGAAAACCTTATTTAGACAGAAATAGGCATGTAAGAAAATATCGAACAGAAAGAAATTATAGAAATAAATTAGAATGCTTCACTTGTGGAAGTGTAGAGCACTTAGCAAATACATGTCCAAAAAGAATAAATAATAAGACAAGAAATTCTCAGATAATTGAATATTTTCAAGAAAAATTAATAAATGTAGACGAATATATGCCAGATACAGAAAGTATATATTCTATAGTAAGTGTAGACACTGAAGAAAAAATCAAAACAGACTCATCAGATTCAGAAGCAGACGAATTAATTAATGAAATCGGATTAGAAAATCTAGACTTAGAAGCAATGGATAATTTAGCAAATATAGCAGAAGACTGTAACTATGAGTTCGAACGAAATAAAGGATTGGATAGTAATGCATGTTTCTTTTGTAAAAGGTATCCTAGTAGAGACAAAAGAACTAAATGCAAAAATTGTTATATAGAAGGATGTACAATGTGTATAGAAAAAGAATTTAAAACAAAAATAAATAAAGAGACAACTCATAAGAAAATTGAAGACCCTACTATTAATCTAAGAATAATAACATTAGAAACAAGAATAAAAGAATTAGAAACTAGATTATGTAACCTAGAAAAAGGAAAACAAAAAGAAGTAGATAGTGATGACGAAGAAATAAGATTATCAAATATACAACTAATAATGAAACCATTAAGAACAATATCAGAAAATTCTCAAGCAGAATTAATGAGTATAGAAGACCATGAAGCATTAGTATGTAATGAAGATAAAAAATTAGGAACAATAAAAATACTTGCAAGAATTAAAATAGATGATTATGAGATAGAAATATTAGCATTAGTAGATTCAGGGTGGACAAAGTGCATAATAAATAAAAGAATAGTTCCACCTAATTTAATAAAAATTCTAGAAAAACCAGTTGCGGCCATGCAAATGGATGGAACACATAACATATATAGACATTATGTTCATAAGGCCTACATTAGCTTTATATATACATGTTCAGAGTTTTACAAACCAAGCTATAAAATGGATAAAATATGGGTAAGAGACCTTAATATAAATGTAGACTTTGTCATAGGACTAGACTTTATGTTACATAATAATGGCAGTTGTATGATTACAAGAGATGGAGTAATTTTCTTAAAAAATATTACTCATACACCAGTACAAGTTCTTAAGACTGAAACTAGGATCCGTCATAAGAAGATCCCTACCACAGACCAAATTAACCTGCAAAAGAAAAAAGATAGTTGTTATAAAGAATGTCAAGAAAATAATACATGTTGTAAAGACAAGCCGGAAATAAAAAATTTAACTCTAGAAGAAGAAGAAATTCTAGGAGAAGAGGATTCGTTAGAAAAAGACTATACTCTAATAGACATAGAGACAGAGTTATATAATTTTAAAACAGGAATAGAAAGAATAGGAGTAATAAAGAATCAAAAAGACCTAGATAACATAATAAAAATACTAGATGAAATAGAAATTATAGGAGAAAAACCATTAAAACATTGGAAAAATAATAGGATTGTATGTAAATTAGATATAATAAATCCAGACTATATAATTAAAACAGCTTCTATTGAAGCAACAAATCAAGATGTAGAAGATTTTAAAGTACAAATAAAAGAACTATTGGACTTAGGAGTAATACGGAGATCTACTTCTAAACATAGATCTGCAGTATTTATGGTAAGAAATCATAGCGAAATTCTAAGGGGAAATCGAGAATGGTAATAAACTATAAAAGACTCAATGATAATACTAGAACAGATGGATATAAGCTACCAGACAAAACAAAATTAATAAATAGAATACAAGGAAAGAAAATATTTAGCAAATTTGATTGTAAATCAGGATATTGGCAGGTACGAATGCATGAAGAAAGTATAGAATGGACTGCATTCACCTGTCCTGAAGGACATTTCAAATGGTTAGTAATGCCATTTAGATTGAAGACAACTCCACTAATTTTCCAAAGAAAAATGGATAGTATATTTGGGGAATACAAAAGGTTTGTATTAGTATATGTAAATGATATACTAGGGTTTAGTAGAGATATTAAAGAACATTTAGGACACCTACAAACAGTATTTAGACTATTTGTAGAAAATTGAATAATAATTAGTAAGAAAAAAAATGGAATTATGTAAAAATTATATAAACTTTTTAGGAGTAGTACTAGGAGAGGGTAAAATAATATTACAACCTCATATAGCCAAAACAAAGCTTTAGAAATGCCAGATAAGTTAGACAATGTTAAGGAATTACAAATTTTTTTAGGAATAGTCAATTATGCTAGAAATTTTATAAAAGATTTAGGAAAAATAGCAGGACCATTGTATTCAAAGACTGGATCAAATGGTCAAAAACACTTTAATACTGAAGACATTAAATTAGTACAAAAAATAAAAGAAAAAATAAAAAACATTCCCGATTTAAACATGCCTCTAGAAATAGACTATTTAATTATAGAAACAGATGGTAGTTTTGAAGGACGGGGAGTAGTACTAAAAGCAAAACCTAATAAATATAGTAATAAAAATGAAGAAAAGATATGTGCTTATCAAAGTGGTAAGTATAAAGAAAAGGGAAATATGAGTAGTATAGATGCGGAAATTTTAGCTGTAATATATGGATTAAATAGTTTTAGACTATATATTCTAAATAAACCAGAAATACTAGTTAGAACAGACTGCGAAGCTATAGTTAAATTCTATCAAAAGATAATTGATAAAAATAGCAGTAGAAGACGATGGCTAAATTTTTTAGATACCATTTCAATTTATAATTTAAAATTTGAACATATAAAAGGAAAAGATAATAATTTAGCAGAACAATTAAGTAGATTAAAGATTACTGCTAACTAATTTTTTATTTGGACAGCATGAGACCTTCCAGTTCTCAGACAGCAGACAAGGGGAAAGGCATAGCCTCAACCCAAGACACATACAGACAGACAGTATTAGGTAACCTTCATTTTAGACCTACATCTTTGTTAGAAAGAAATACTATGGAAAGAATACAATTCGGAACTAATAACTTAGTAGCTTTCCAGCCATCAAATTGGACTTTTAAAGTATTACCAGAATACGTAATAGACAGACAACAAAGATGCTTAGTGGATAATTTATGGATTTCGCATAATAGAAAAGACGCTAAACATTTTGTAGCTACTATAAATTCTCTTTATCAGTATTTTACAGACCGAAATTTAGACAAAAAATTTAAATTTTATGTTGTAGTTCACGGTAAAACTAATGGTGTTTTTCAAACTTGGATAGAAGTTGTAGACTCTATTAAAGACATAAGAAAACCTCTTTTTAAAGGATTTAATGATTTCACTGAAGCATTAGACTATGCTAGAGGAGTATTGGGTCCAAACCACTATATTTCTCCAGCTCTCAGACAAAACCCAGACAAAATCCCTTAGTACAATGTACAAAAAGACACAGACAAGATAATTTTTTGTGATCACTGCTCTACTATGACTGACGTGGTCAAAAGATTAAACCTACAGAAAGAGACATTGGTTCAAGAAAAAATGAAACTCTTGGATCAAGTGAAGACATTAGAACAAAGACTACAAGCGGTTAAGTTCGAATTGATGCAATCTCAGAGTTCTCCATCTCAGACAAAAATGGATGAGACGGGTGTGCATTCCCCAATGAATGCAATTAGATCTACTGTATCGGGTAAGGATACAGCTAGTCCGGTTCAAATGGTAGCCAGTAAAGACTTATCAAATCCGTTGATGGCTATCACTTTGCCAAAAAGTGAAGATGATGGATGTTCATCTCTCCAAACAAGACGGAGACTACCAAAGACACTTATGCAAGGAGCAACTTCTACAAAGAAAAGCACACTTGCAAAAAAGAAGAAAAATGAAAAATAGAAAATATAGTAAAAGAGACACTAGAAAAATTCTTCCAGACAAAAGAACAAGATAAACATATAGTCAAAGATCCTAGTCCGGAATTATCTCCAAGTCAAGGGATGTCACCGGTCCATAATTCAGATTTTGAAGGAGATGATATTAATTTTCAAGACAGTGCATTTCAAGACTCGTAAGATCCAAATGATGTAGACTCAGGCATGAGCTTTGATTCAATTGCTCTACACAATTTAGACACTTAGATCAGTTAATGGAGAAAATAGTAGAGCCTAATTGAAAGACGACGATTGAATACATTAGCTAGCAAGAAGACAAAATAAAAAAGCAGAGAACATTTCAGGAAAGAAAGATGAAAGGAAAAAGAATTGAAAAGGACATGTTAGTAGCATAATTCAATGAAAGAAAAGCAGACATGTGAAGAAAGAAGACTTTGGTGTCAGCTATTAGAAAGGAAGACAATGACATTAAAGAAAATATAATGACATTTAGACATCATATTTCAGAAAGATAAAAGTGGTGGAGAAGAGACAATGACAAGTATTAAAGAAGGAAGACTTCTTGAAGACTTTTGGTAAGCTGATAAGGACTATTTAGAAAAAGAAGACCAGACTTTATTAAAGTAGCTTTAATAAAGTGGTAGCTTTATAAAGTAATGGGACAGCTCAACAAACGGACAAAATTATAAAGTATCTTTTGAAAAGTTTCACGTGACGATGGGGCCCCAAAAGCACCCGGCTAAACTCAAAAAGATTCTTCACAAATTAGAAGTTCGCAGTTGAAGTCCGCCAGACTCCTATAAATAGCAGCGTTTGTAGAAGAGCAGATCATCGAGGAAAAAGCTAGCAAGAAAAGAAACTACCATCTGACGCCTCTCAACCAACTTTTCCATATTCCTCTTCCCTTTCACAAATGCCCCAACTCCTTTTCCCAGAAAAATCCTTTGTAATATAACTTCCCTGAAAAATAGTTTTAATCTTTCCAGTAATTTTCTCTTAGTGTGAAGTAGTTTTTGGGTTCCCCGAAAGGGAAACCTCTCTCCATCTTCAAGTCATGTAAGTTTTATCTATGTTTTCTGAACTAATCTCCCTACTATGTAAATTATTTTATGTTTAATTAAAATATTATGTTGATAATGTTTGAGTAATTACTTACCTGTTGTTATGAATCTATTACCCTTAGTATATGGTTATTCTCTTAATTTCTTAATATACTCGATGGATTAACCTGTAAATTCCTAAGTGTTTGAAAGGCCGTTTTAATGTCTAAATGATAAGGGACGATGTTGGCCGTGGTAACCGGGGTGTGGTTAAAGAAGATGGATATTAAGAACCAAATTACAACCTAGTTTTACTCAATATATAAGTTAGACATTTAGAGCATCAAGTAAAATTTATCCCCTTAAGGTAATGAAAGATAATTATTTAGCCGTAAAACAAGAGCTAAAAAAACTATATCTGGAATATACCAAACTAAGTACTACTCACGAAAACCAGTTAAGACTATAAGAATTAATAGATATAATATCAGGATTAGAATAAAAATTACTAGGATATATAAAATCTAGAAAGAACCAAAAGCGATTTAGACCATATTAATTGTATGAGAACACTACCCTTTGTTAGACAAATACATATTAATCATTGGTATTTATATAGAGATATAAAGAAAAGACAAGACGATGGGGCCCCAAGAGCACCCGGCTGAACTCAAAAAGATTCTTCACAAATTTGAAGTCCGCAGTTGAAGTCCGCCAGACTCCTATAAATAGCAGCGTTTGTAGAAGAGCATATATATATATATATATATATATATATATATATATATATATATATATATATATATATATATATATATATATATATCGTGAGACTTACTTATCTATTCTTTTCCGCTTGATTAGTTATGTTTTGTGACTTTATTTATTGTTGGGTTGAGGGTTTGCTTAACGAGGTGGGAAGGTAAGTGCTCGCACGGCTTAGGCAAAATAGGTCGTGATAATTTGAGCCAATGGATTTGGTCATTTAAATTAAAGCCACTTAAAGGCTAGTTTTGCAAAAATGGCCTCAATTGGCTTAAACTATGAATTGGTTAATCCAATTGTAGCCATAATGTAAACAATTAAATAATTAAAGCTAATTTGAAATAATGACCCTCTAATTGATTAATTCACCTAATTAAGTACCAAAAATAATTTATTAATTTCAATCAATTATGAAAGCACACAGAATTAGAGATTGAAGGACAAAATGGTTAATTCTCTTACTTACTCTAGTTTCCTTGGATTTAATGGGAACAAATCATTTGTTAATTTGACTTTTGATAATTTAACATTTGAGTGGATAATTATTCAAAATTATATTGCTTTTTGACTAATCCTAATATAATATTTCATAAATGTCATAAAATACCAATTAATTTCTAAATGATTTATAATGTCATAAAAATCACTTTGTCAATTTAAAGGACTAATATATTGACCATAGTAGTTTTGTAAAAATCATTTTGACTCTTTTAAAATGCATGATTCACTTTATTTTCATCCAAGGACTCTGAGTAATTAAAATAAATTATGGGAGGTCAAAAATTAGGCATCAACAACTGCCCCTTCGGTGTTTTGGGGATGGCGGGACCATCCCTGAGCAATGAAATTTGACTAACCCTAATTTTTTACTGACCCGACTGATTCTACCTCTCATTTTCATGCAATATTCACATATGTGGGCTGACCCTAGTTTCTGGGTTTCCTACATATATCGGGCTATACGAGAATTCAGGCCACTTGTAGTTTGACTCAACTAAGGAATTTTAAGGGATTCCGAAGGAAAGTCTTGAATTCCCAGTGTTGTGATCGGGGTTTCTTCGAACGACTGTTAGAATGTGACCGACTCTCTAGTCTTGAGCCTTTCTACATATCCCCGGTCTCTGGGAGTCAGGTTACATATAGTTTGACTCGCTGGAGAAGAGTTTATCCCTTATGTGGGAACACCTTCAGATTTCCCAGTGTGCATTCGACCGGTCGCGGTTTTTAGTAAAGAAAGTAAAAACAGACAAAACTATGGGTTAGTCCGAGATTGGATGGCTTCCAAATCCTGGCCGAAGAGTTTGACTCTCATGGGCATCGTATCTTGACCGGCTGCGTAAGAAATATTTCCACGTTTGCTCCGCAATTTGTCTGGATCTGGTTCAGCAAGCCGTCTCCTTTCTAGCGGTTGTGCGCCTATTTCCTGGACTTGAAAATATTGCAGATATTTTTCAAGGGTTTTTAGATGAATGGCCCTCTTGGCTGTATGAATAGCCCTCTCGGTAGTTTGATATGAACGACCCTCTCGGCAATTTGTATGAATGGCCCTCTCGACTGTTTGAATGAACGGCCCTTTTGGCTGTTTGTATGAATGGCCCTCTCAACAATTTGTATGAATGGCCCTTTTGGAAATTTGTATGAATGGCCCTCTCGGCAGTTTGTATGAATGTCCCTTTTTGCTGTTCGAATGAATGGCCCTCTCGACTATTTGATGTGAATGGCCCTCTCGGCAGTTTGATATGAATGTCCCTTTTAGCGGTTTGAATGAATGGCCCTCTCGGCTATTTGATATGAATGACCCTCTCGGCAGTTTGATATCAATGGCCCTCTCGGAAAATTAAATAAATGAATGGCCCTCTCGACTATTTGATATGAATGGCCCTCTCGGAAGTTTGATATCAATGGCCCTCTTGGAAAATTAAATAAATGAATGGCCCTCTCGGCATGCAGATGACAAATATGGCCCTTGTGGGTGGATGATCTTTCTTTCGTCCATTGTATTGGTTGTTGACATTTATTGTCGGATATGCCCTTTCGTCCTTGTCATGGTCCTTTTAGTTGTATGTATCTTTGTGCTCATTCATTGTGACCCACTTGGTCTGATATATATTTGTCATTCATTCTTCGTGCGACCGTTTTGGTTAGATTTGTCTTTATGCTCGTTCATTCTTTGCATGACCTTGTTGGTCAGCTGTGTCTTTGTCGTTCATTCTTTTCGTGACCCTCGTGGTCGGATATGCTTTTGTCCATTTGTTTTGTAACCCTCGTGTTCAGACGTGTCTTTATCGCCCATTCTCTGTTGTGACCTCCTGGTACTTCGTCGCCTGGCTGAGTTTTCTTTTCGCTTTTGCTGTGAGTAAGTCGATTGATGACGTGCCTGCTATCTTGTTAAAAACCTACATCTACAGAAAAATTGTGAAGATGCCAATTAGCGTCGTTGTCCTCCCGTCCAGTGTCTTCTCTTGATGCTCTTTTGAACCCTCTTGGGCTCGGTATTTCGAGAGATGTTTTTGGGATGTACTTCTACTAATTTTAAAATTTAAAGAAATCTTTGTAAAATGCGCGTTGTTTTCCTTTTTAGAAATGTGTTACTTTGTTTTGTGTCACGACGTATGTTTTCTTCGAACGAGGTCTTCTGATTCTTCTAGGAGATATAATTGTTGAGCTCTAAACTGGTACAATTTTTGAGATCCTTCTAAAATATTCTTTCCCAGTTTCAGGTCTTGCTTTCAGTGATCCTTGCATTGCCTTGTTATGCAAGAATTTTTGAGGTTTCCTCAAAAATCCTGCCGTAGTGTATGGCTTTGTTTAGCCATCTTCTTTGTTGACTGTTTCTGGTAGGAATTTTTTAGGCTCCCTAAAAAATTCTGCCCCAGTGTAGGGTTGACACTGGCTGACTCATGTGCCGATCCTTGTATTCTGATCTTGTTGATTCCTTCGCTCAAGTGTCTCTGAGGTCTCCTACGGGCTTCTTGGTTTTTTCTTTTATGACGACCGAACTCGAAAGCGCCTGCGTATTTTGTCACAACAGGAACTCAGGTCGAACGTACTTCAAAATAAAGTAATTGAGTTTTGTTTTTTTACTAATACTATGACTGGGCCCAATATGGACTGCCTACGTATCCCACTATGGGAAAGTCAGGTCATTGCGTAGTTCATTACATAGATGATTTGTTTTTTCTTATTCTATTACAAAGTATGATTACTAGCAAAAGGTATGATTGCAAAGAAATAATAATGCAATTACAAGGAAATGGAATCCTAAATGTAGTATCTTTTGAGTGCGTCTGCATTGATGGCTTTAGGCCACTTTTGTCCATCCATATAGCTAGGGCTACGGCTCCTCCAAAGAGTACGTTCCTGACCATGTATGGCCCTTACCAGTTTGGTGCAAATTTTTCTTTGTATTCTTCCTTATGGGGAAAGACTCGCTTGAGCATGAGTTGTTCAATTTGGAAAAGTCGGGCTCTGACCCGCTTGTTGAAGGCTCAAGACATTCTTTTTCTGTACAGCTATCCATGGCATACAACCACCATTCTCTTTTCATCTATCATGGCAAGTTGCTCGTAGGAATTTCTGACCCATTCTGCATTATTTAGCTCTACCTCTTGGATGATCCTGAGTGAAGGGTTCTCTACGTCTGTAGGTATGACCGTTTCACTACTGTAGACAAGAAGATATGGGGTTGCCTCGATGGAAGTTCAGGTTGTTGTTCTGTACCACAACAAAGCCTAAGGCAAATGCTCGTGCCAATTCTTGTAATTGCCGATCATTTTCCTTAAGATCCATTTGATGTTCTTATTGGCAGCCTCTATGGCTCCATTCATCTGTGGCCAGTAGGCGGTTGAGTTTCTGCGAGTGATCTTGAATTGTTCACAGATGTCCTTCATCAAATGGCTATTCAGATTGGCACCATTGTCTATGATGACGGATCCAAGTACACCAAAGCGACATATCAGATTGTTCTTGACGAAATCAGCCACGACTTTCTTGGTCATTGATTCTTGGGAAATCGCCTCCACCCATTTGGTGAAGTAGTCGATGGCGCCTAAGATTAAACGATGTCCATTAGAGGCTGGAGGCTCGATGGGTCCTATGACATCTATTCCCCATGCCAGGAATGGCCAAGGCGAGCTCATCACATGTAACTTTTATATGCTGGGAAATTATGGCACATTAGGTACCTTTTTACGAGATGTTTTACGTGTTTTTAGGAAAGTATGTGCTGTTTTGCTAAACACCTTTACTAAGGCTGTGAACCCAAGGATGGGTGTTTTGTGATTGGGGATTGTGATTGATACACGCATAATGGATTGGTAGGGTTTATTTGTTCTTCGTTTTCATCATATAGTTAGTTGTTGCAAACATTAGCTAACGCCATAAACTTTGGTTCATTTGGGAAAATAACTAGGGTTTGGTACGAACAAATAGCAAGAACTCAAGGCTTTAAGCCTCGCTTAATAAATTCACTTAGGAATAAGAGGAATTTACTTGGCATAATTAGCCGTTCATCATGCATACTTTCTTATCTTTGGGAAAAGCATAGAAAGAAATAATCTTTTCTTATTGGAAAATAGTCTAGATTCACATAGAGGTTAAGTGCATTCATACAACAATCCATTAGAAGTATATCAAGATCAAGACCCATGATCATGCACTTTATCTGACGGGGACACAACCTTGGTTCTTTTTACCCATATATTTACAAATTTAAATTACTAGTCACTTTAAATTAGTCCACAAACTAAAACTCTAATAAAAACCCTTTTTCTGGAATACACCAGGACCACAAGATTAGTATAATACTTATTTAGTAAACTTTTCATACCATATTCTCTGTGGGATTCGACCCCAACCTTGTTGGATTACTATATTTGACGTCGTCCACTTTACGCTATTAAAAGGTGTAATTTGAGCATATCAAATTTTGGCGCCATTTCCAGGGAATACGGTTTTGTAATTACTAAATATTGATTACTCTTCTTAAAGTCTTTGTCCTATTTCAACACACCTTGTTTGCTACCTTGTAGACCATGTGATCATGGCCAACAACGAACTTCCAGCCGACAACATTTTTCCTGATGAGTCAGAAGCGGAGGAAGACTTTGCCTCTGCAATAATTCATTCTAGGGTGACTGCTGCTACTATTAAGTTTGACCAATCCCTCTATCATATGCTCAAACAATAGGGATACTTTCGGAATGCAGTCGATGATGATCCTCACCTACATATAACAAACTTTCTGGAGGTATGCTCTCATCATATCCAAAGGGGTGTGACTCAAAAAGCTATTCGTTTGAAACTCTTCAAATATTCTTTAGCCGGAGAAGCGATAAAATGGTTCACAAAGCTGCCCTGAAACTCTATTGCTACATGGGAAGAGATGGTCAAAGTGTTTCTCAGGAAGTAGTATCCCACGAGTAAAAGAACTGAAATTCGTGATTAGATTTACGAGTTCAAACAACGTCATGGGGAGCAACTTTTTGAAGCTCGGGAGAGGTATAAAGAATATTTGGATAGAAGTCTAAAACACGGTTTCCTAGATCATTTTCTGAAGGAGAAGTTCTACAGAGGATTGGATTCTATGACTCAAGCAATAGCCAATAATGCTGCTAGCCGGGGTTTCATGAATAAGTCCTATGCTAATATTGTTGATATACTAGATCGATTGACTATGCACAGTCAAGCATGGAATTCGAGTAATTCTGATGGGTTATCACTTGGGGCACCATTGATCCAAAATATTGTTAAGGATAGCCAGGAAACGCAGTAGACATTGCCATAACTGGCTACTAATCTCTCTTTACTGGCAAAAAGGCTTGATGAGAGAGAATCAAAGAAGGTAAAAATTTATGATGATATCTCAGGCATGTCGCCTAGAATGTACCAAGTCCAAAAGGGTCTATATCAAGAGGGTCCCCCTCCGCCAATTGAGAATGTTCAATATGCAGATTACATAGTGAAAGGGGATATTCTTGGGCCAACTCAGAGATATTGGAGACCTCAACAAGGGCAGGGTGCACACAACAACAACCAAGGGAACTACAATAACAACTATAGTGGAACGAACCCAGGTAGATATAATAACAACAATGGTAACTTCAAAAACAGAAGTTCCAACCCTTACATTCCACCAAAAAAGCAGTCTAATGATCAAGGTAGTTCAAAGTTGTAGTCAATGCTTGAAAAAGTGTTGGCAAGTCAGACGAATATTCAGAAGACATTATCTGGGCTATCATAAATAGTGGTTTCTCATTCAGCAACTATTCAAAACCTTGAACAGCAGATGCGTGATCTTTCTAGAGAACAACATCCTACTCGAAAAAGAGGACTTCCTAGTGATACCATTTCAAACCCTAAGAATGGAGGTGGTGGCGTGGAACATACTTTTGCTATTAGCACAAAAAGCGGTAAGATACTTCAAGGTGCTGACAAAAAGGCAGTTGATCTAGATTCGATTATTAAGGAAGATATGGTGCATTCTGATGTGCCTATAGTAGATGATGAGGTCCATGTTAAAGAAAAAGCTGCTGATATTCCATCTATTACTGTTGATGCTAAGAAACAGATGATAAAATGGGCTCTTCGCCCTTTGACTCAGATGTACAAAGTAAAACCTCCCTCTCCTTAGAGGTTGGCAAAGAAGAATGATGATGCTAAGTGTCAAAAGTTCTATGATTAGTTGAAGCAATTAATGGTGAATTTTCCATTCTTAGATGCTGTGAAAGAGATGCCCGGATTTGCTAAGTTTATAAAAGACCTACTTACGAAGAAGAGGTCGGTTCAACATGAGACAGTGAATCTAACTCATCGTGTTAGTTCGATTATTGCTTCCACCACGGGCCAGAAAAAGGGAGATCCAGGGGAATTTATCATTTCGTGTAATATTGGGCTTCATACATTCGCCTGTGCTCTGTGTGTTAATGGGGGCGAGTATCAATCCGATGCCCCTTGCTATTTTCAAGCAATGTGGATTGGGAATGCCTAGATCAACTTCTATACAATTCTAAATGGCTGACAGATCCATCAAGAAGCCAGTTGGGGTTATAGATGATGTGTTGGTACAAGTGGGTAAGTTCATGTTGCCTGCCAATTTCGTTATTCTGATTGTGCGGTTGATAAAGATATTCCCATTTTCTTAGGAAGACCCTTCCTTGCTACGGGCAGAGCACTTATGGACTCTGAAAAGAATGAAATCAAGTTCCGAGTAAATGATGAAGAAGTGGCTTTCCAAGCAAGTAAAGGGATGATGTTGCCAAGTGCTTATGAGAATATCTTAGTTATTGATTCATTTGATGGGATTGATGATGCTGTTGAGCATAAAATGGAGGAAATTTTTTTAGAGAAGCCCTTGCTGCTATTCTAGCAAACGTTGATGCTGATGATATGGAGGGCTATGTGGAAACTGTAAATGCGCTTTACGGTTTGGGTTCCTACGCTTGATCTTGACCTTGCAAATAGAACCACTCTACTAGCTAAGCCTTCTATTGTGGAGCCACCAAACCTTGAGCTTAAGCATATCCCATCACACTTGAGGTATGAGTTCCTTGGTCCGAACAAGACATTGCCAAATGATTGTTTCAGCATTACTAACTGAGGAACAAATTGAGATTAGTGGAGATTTTGCGCGAGTATAGACGTGCTATTGGTTTGACCATAACAAACATTCGGGATATTCCTTCTGGCATTTGTGAGCATAAAATATAGCTAGAGGAGGATAGCAAGCCAAGTGTTGAACATCAGTGGAGACTGAATCAAAATATGCAAGAAGTCGTGAAAAAAGAGATCATAAAGTGGCTAGATGCTGGGGTAGTGTATCCGATCGCAGACAGCAAGTGGGTAAGTCCTGTTCAATGTGTTCCAAAGAAAGGAGGCATCACAGTTGTGCCTAATGCAAAAAATGAGCTGATTCCCACTCGTACAGTTACTGGATGGCGTGTTTGCATGGACTTTAGGAAGCTGAATTCAACTACTTGTAAAGACCATTTTCCCATGCCTTTCATTGATCAGATGCTTGATAGGTTGACTGGGAGGTCTTACTATTTCTTTTTAGATGGTTACTCTGGCTACAATCAAATCAACATTACCTTAGAAGATCAAGAGAAGACGACTTTCACTTGTCCTTAATGGACGTTTGCGTTCAGTCGAATGTCCTTTGGGTTGTGTAATTCACCAGCAACTTTAACTTTCTAGAGGTGCATGATATCGATCTTTAACGACATGGTAGAGGACTTCTTGGAGGTGTTCATGGATGATTTCTCTGTTGTGGGCGATTCGGTTGATGACTGTCTTGACCATCTGGGTCAAGTGCTGAAAAGATGTGAGGAGACAAATCTTATGCTAAATTGGGAGAAGTGCCACTTTATGGTGAAGGAAGGGATTTTCCTCGGTCACAAAATCTCTGAAAAGGGAATTGAGGTCGATCAAGCGAACATAGATGTGATTGCAAAACTTCCTCCACCCATCTCAGTCAAAGGTGTTCGGAGTTTATTGGGACATGCTGGGTTCTACAGGCGCTTCATTAAAGATTTCTCCAAGATTGCCAACCCGATGTGCAGGCTTCTTGAAAAAGAGGCTAAGTTTGTGTTTGATGACAAGTGACGAAAGGCATTTGATGAATTGAATGAGCGTCTCACTTTTGCTTCTATTATTGTTACTCCTGATTGGTCCCTGCCTTTTGGGTTGATGTGTGATGCAAGTGGCTTCGTGATTGGTGCTTTGCTTGGGCAGAGGCACAATAAAATTATGCACCCGATCTACTATGCTAGTAGGACTCTTAATGCTGCGCAGATGAACTACACGGTGACTGAGCAAGAGCTGCTTGCTGTAGTATATGCTTGTGAGAAGTTTAGATCCTATTTGCTAGGGTCAAAGGTTGTGGTGTACATTAACCATGTTGCATTGAGGTATCTTAGGCAAAGAAGGAAGCTAATTTGCGACTGATTCGTTTGGTCCTTTTGTTGCAAGAGTTCGATTTCGAGGTGAAAGATGGAAAAGGGTCCGGACATCAGGTTGCTGACCATCTCTCTAGGCTTGAGCAAATTGGGGTGCCAGCAGAAGAACTCGATATTGATGATGCTTTTCCGGATGAGCAAGTTTTGGTGGTGTCTATGCAAGTGGTACCTTGGTATGCGGATTTTACTAATTACTTGGTGACTGCTATCATTCCTGACGAGATCAAATCTTACTAGAAAAAGAAGTTTTTATGAGATTCTCATCAGTACAATTGGGATGAACCATACTTATTCAAAACTTGCGTTGTTCACATTATTCGGCGTTGTGTTCTAGAGAGTGAGGTATTGGAGATTTTGAAGGCTTGCCACGACTCTCCATTTAGGGGACATCATAGTGGTACGAGGACTGCCGGAAAGGCTCTCGAATGTGGTTAGTATTGGCCTACTCTCTTTTATGATGCTAATTTGATGGTGCGGTCTTGTGATCAGTGCCAACAACAAGGGAGCATTGGTAGGAGGCAAGAGATGCCTATGAACTTTGTAATGGAAGTTGAGGTGTTCGATGTTTGGGGGATTGATTTTATGGGGCCCTTTGTGAGATCTTGTGGCATGAAGTACATCTTTGTAGCTGCTGACTGTGTTTCTAAATGGGTAGAAGCGGTGGCTTTACCTAATAACGAAGCCAAGAGTGTTCTTGAAAAAGAACACATTTATTAGTTTTGGTACCCCAAGGGCGATAATCAGTGATGGTAGTTCTCACTTTTGCAATAAAGCCTTTGCGGGATTGATGGAAAAGTATAAAGTCAAGCATAGGTGGAAACCCCTTATCATCCTCAGACAAGTGGGCGAGTTGAGGTCTCTAATCAAGTGATAAAGAGTATTTTAGCGAAAACGGTAAATGCGAACAGAACTGATTGGGACAACAAGCTCGATGATGCTCTATGGGCTTACCGGACTGCTTTCAAGACTCCGATTGGTACTTCACCTTTCAAGCTAGTTTTTGGTAAACCATGTCACCGGCCAGTTGAACTTGAACATTAGGCCATGTAGGCTTTGAATAAATTGAACATGAGTTGGGAAGAAGCAACCAAACTCAGGTTGTTTCAACTTAACGGGGTGGATGAGTTCAGATACCAGGCCTACGAAAGTGCAGCACTGTACAAAGAGAGGATGAAACATTACCATGATAAAAATATCCTCAAGAGATATTTTCAAAAAGGGTATCCAATGCTGCTGTTTAATTCGAGACTGAAGTTGTTGCCAGGTAAGTTGAAATCAAAGTAGCCCGGTTCATTCGAAGTTGTTAGTGTTTCACCCCATGGTCCGATTGAGTTGAAGTCCGGAGATGGAACTCGGACATTTAAAGTGAACAGGTAGAGGGTGAAGCATTACCATAGTTGCATTAATGGTGATAGAATTTTAGATTGACACAGGCTAAAACATAGCTACACTCCTGACTAAGAGTAAAAACGGGTACCACCGTCGTGCCGTGATGTTAAATCAACCGCTTCTTGGGAAGCAACCCATGTGCATTTTTTGTTGGTTTTTGATTTTTTTGTAAGTTAGATAGGGTGTGTATAGGGTAATGTTTGTTTTGGTGCAGGATGAACAGTGCAGGAAAAAAATCACTAAAGACATCAGGAAACTGGACTTATACGGTCCGTATAACATTATATGGACCGTATAATCCAGTCATGGAAGGTAACAAACTCAGACAGAACACTATTTGAAGACATATTTCATACAAGATCATTTTAACAGACTGTATAATGTTATACGAACCATATAAGTGATCGTGTAATTCTGATGTACTCAAACAGTAGTTAGTGAAAAAATTTGAAGTTACACGGACCATATAATGTTATACAACCCATATAACTTCTAAAAAAAAAAGGGGGGGGGGGGGGGTGGACTTAAAGCGTGAACAGAGGGTTCAAATAAAACCACCCGCCCTTTTGAAATCCCCCACTTCCTCCATTAAAGCCTTTTTCTCTTCCCTCACTCCTCTCCATCAATACACACGACCATACACCTTCAACCTACTACTCTTCCACCATAAATCTCCATAAATACACCCAAGTTCATCACCAATTTCCCATTGCAATTCTTCAATAAACCTGAAAATCCTCTATTCAAACATTTCACTAATTTTCTACTTTGTGTCACTAATTTTTCCTGAAGGTTACTTCTCAATATCATCAAGACACAGGCATGTTGATTCTTCACTCTTTAATTTTGCTCATATAGGTGTAGTGTAATTGTTGGGTATTGATTTACCTAGGGTTTTAGTGAGAATTTCCATGGTTCATGATTTTTTCTAAAAGGGGATGAATATAATGGGCTATTGTGTGTTCATGGGGTTGAGAAATCAACACCCTAATGGGTTGGAGGGCATCTCAATTAACGAATTTGAATTTTGGATTCCGATATTGTTATGCCCGCCAAAATTGCTCAAAATTGAATACTAATGAATTGTAAAAAATTGAAAAATAGGTGAAGTTTGAGAAACCAAACCCCCATAAGAATTGAAACCATGGAAGTAACGAGTGTGTGATGATTGACTACTACTGAAGCAAACTAGTAAAAACTTGAGGTCGTATAATATTGGAAAAATAGCAGAGGTTCGAGTTCATCTGTGGAAGCTGTTATACGGGCCGTATAATATTATACGGTCTGTGAAATGGTTCATACTTCACGATAGGCTTTCTGCAATTTCTGCCATCACCAACCACCGTATAATATTATACGGTCCGTAAAAGAATTATACGACCACGCAAAATAAAACAACTTTCCAAAAAGTTTTTTTTTCTATTTGCTTGACTTTCATTCCTCAGACTTGGTACTAACAATGCTCTTTTGTAGGTATGGTTCAAAAGCATAGTGTCAGAAGAGGTGCGGGGCCCCGACCTAGTCGAGGCCGAGCCCGAGACCAACCATAGATAGATCATCTCCTGAGAGATGAGGGCTCTGATGATGAGGTCATGCCGGTAAAGAAGGTTCAGGAGTCACAAATCCTCAACCCCCGACCATGATTCCTTCCCCCTCGGATAAGGGGGAAGAAGAGTCAGTTGAAGCTGGGTCTGAAAGTGTGGAGGCCACAGGCAACAGGTCTACGTCAGGAGAGCCCTCAGATAATGAGGGAGATACTATTGAGAGCGGTTCATCTGACCCCACGGATACCCTGGCTCTAAATTCTGATGCTTCTCCAGAATCGATGCAAGGCAGGCGCCGGTTGGTTCTGAGGAGTAAAAAATTACCAGAGGATGCGTTACAATTTGGGGTTGAAGGTTCCAAAAAGCTGTACGAGGATGGCATTGCTCTCACCAAGCGAGGGGGGAAGCCGAAGAGGAATTTATATGAAGAAAGGCGACTTGTGTTGAGGGTCTCGAGGCTTTTCCCAACATTATCGAGACCCTCCGATTCTATAGGCTGGGGGTGTTCGTTGAGCCTACTAGATAATATTGCCTGGAAATCGTGCGAGAATTTTATGCCAATTATGGGGCCGAGTTGTTAAAAATGAAGAAGCCCAATCAAATGAATCCTCAACTCCCAATGTTTGATGTAGTCAAAGTAAGGAATGTGAAAGTTGACATCTCTGCCGCAACTATCAAAAAAATTACTTCGGGGATGATTTTCGGGCATTAGAAAATGAGAAAGAGTATTTAGATAAATTGGATCACCAAAATCACAGGACGGTAATTAGATGGGTAGCTACGATAATTGCCCATTCGGAGGTAGAATGGGCAAGTAGTCCAAACCCGAAGATAGTCAAGGAGAAACTCAATAAGGAGGCACGATTCTGGTGGCACTTAATGAGGTATAGGCTATTAGTGACTCAGAACGACAACACCATCATGGTTTCCCAGGCTATAGCTATTGCCTCGATAATGAGTTGGTATCCAGTGAATATAAGGCGACTGATAGCTGATGAGATTCGACAGAACACACCCCACTCCATGACATCATTGGCATTCCTATGTCTTATCACGGAGTTGTGCAGAAGAGCCCAGGTCATTGACATTCCTGATCGGGGCTAGTGCACCAAGGACACTCAGTTTGGGGATTGGTGGAAGGGTAAGAATGAGGGGAAAGGAAAGATATTTGTAGCACCACCCACTGGCGATGTGGAGAATCAGCACGAGTCGGATGTTTAGGCTACTGGAGATGCAACTACTACTGATCCTATGGCTCCCGAAGCTGGTAGTACTAATGTTACAGCTATTGCACAGGCCACCGATCCTAGCACTGTCACTGTTGCTGCTACTACTGTTGTGCCACCACCATCACCCGCTACTATGCCCGCCACCTCTATGGGTGCTACTACTTCATCTGTTCCACCACCAGCAACACAATTTGGGGCTGATTTATTAACATACTCGAAAGCAAGCTACCGAGAAATAACCTTCAAAACTTTAGAGAAGGAAATACAAATAGAGGTGATCTTAGCCCAAATAAGTAAGTAAATCAACATGGCCAAAAGAGGGAATCGGAAGGAATATCAACAGTCCCACGAGGTCTTCCAAACTCGATTAGATGGGTTTGAGATGAGATTGGCTCTTTAGAGCTGTCAGCACCTAGTAATGGCTCAGCATTGTTGAGCACAGAATTTGCGAAGTTGAAGGCTGAGTTTGAAGCGCGGAAGGTGCAAGAGCGAGTAGAGGAACCTGTTCTGGCACCACAAGCTAGAATGGATATTGATATCCCTGTTCAGAACCTGCTCGACTCTGAGGAGAAAGAAGAAGAGTTAAAGAATACTCGGGGTAAACAACCACTAGATGTCGTAGTTGAGGATCTGGGGGAGAGAAATAAGAGGTTGTGACGTGAGGAGGCAAAGATTGTTCAGGTGGCGGCACTGAACTCTCTGCGTGAAAATTATCCAGATCCTGCGGGTGCGTCGGGCAGCCAGCCCCGAGAGGAGAGTTCTGATGTTGATGCGACTGAGGCAGCACGGTCCTGAGCTGATGAGCATAGTGCCTAGGGTGCCCAGGTATCCCTTACCCTTTTGTACTTACATTTGTTGCATTAGGGACACTGCATTATTTTAAGTTGGGGGTGGGGAATACTTGATTATGTTGATAGAGTAAATATGTGTTTAAGAACCCCCTAGGATTTTCTGTGCCATATGTTCTTTTCCCAAGGGGTTTATTTTCTATTGAACCCGGCATGTGTAGGATATTGCTTAGATAGAATAGAGTAGTTTTGACTTATGTGGTAGTGTTCTGAAATTTATGGCATGTTTTGTGATCTTGTTGGAAATTGTGGAGTCCTCTAAAAAAAAAAAGCATACATAGAAATAGCTACTGATTGACGTGATTTATTCTTTGTATGACATTATAGTTATTGGGGTATTGTGTATGATGAACAATTGCTTAGGAGGTCACATTGAGGTCGAAGATTGGAAAAGAAAAACAATTTTTGGGAGAAGGTAGATCCGTCCTGACATTTTTAAAAATTCTCTCTCTAAAGAAACCCTCCAAGAAACAGTTATCACCGATCATCATCGTTGGGCATCTCACCCAACACCACCTTCGATGGCTCCAGCCACCTCCACCGGGCAGCTGCCTGGATTAACTGACACCGTTTCAGACCCTTCCACATCAAACAACAACAAATCCACAAGTACTCCTCCAAATGGAAATCAGATCAAAGAAACTTATGCACAGGCGATGCATATCGCAAATAGCACATCATCAACCCACAAAGAAATTAAGCTCGGCTATAGACCATATAAAATTAATAACGGAGTATCAACTGTTACTTTCACCATCGAAGATGAGGCTCTTCTAGCCCACAATTGCCGACTAACACTAGTAGGAAAATTTTCAAGAAATAAACCCCAAATCGACATAATTCTCAAAGAAATCAAGAGGAGATTTCCGATGAAAGGTGAAGTACATATAGGGCTTTTTGATTCAAGACATGTATTTCTCTATTTCACAGAGGAAGAGGTTTCGAAGAACATCTACTATAGGAGATACATCCTATGGGCACAGACGTGGTGATGAGACTTCAAAGATGGATAAAAGAATTCACCCCATCGGAAGAAATAACTCTTGCGCCGCTATGGGTTATTTTTCCTGGTTTAAAATGGCACTATTTTCATTGGGATGCAATCTGTAGACTTGTAGCACCAATTGGATATCCACTGGCCCCAAATAGGGCTACAGACTCAAAAACAAGACCCAGTGTGGCCAAAATCAGGGTTGAGATCAACCTAGCTAAACCTAGACAAACTGAAATAAAGATAATGACTATCAATCAGGAGACCGGAAAATCAAAAACAAATACCCAACAAGTGGAATACGAAGGGGTGCCAGAATATTGTTTTAGATGCATGATGCAAGGACATGGGAATTGGAATTGCAGAAGGAACCAAATGGATAATGGAAAACAAAAACCTACTCCAGCACAGAAGAGCAACACCCAAGATGCTCGACAAATGGTTAAGAAGGCAAAGGAAACAGTCCAGAGAAACAACAGTGAAGCAGGAAGGCCAAATCGATAAAATGTAAATGATAATAACACAAAGGAAAAATGAAGGACACACACCAGATTCAGACAAGATGGACATCATTGAGGACAAGGAAAAGGAAGAAGGAACCACGGAGCTGGAGTCAAACTTAAATCAGCAAGAGATGATCATAGATAACTTACCAAATAGCAGTCCAGGACAAACTAACTTCAGCAATGAAGATGTGGAAGAATTGAGAAAACAAAGTCAGGAAATGGAAAAAGGAAAAGGAGGGTCCTGGCAAACAAAAACCAGGCTATTCAAACATGCTTCACCTGCTCCTACCAGGATGAGACCCCCATATGAAAAGAAGAAAAGAAAAAAACAGAAAAAAGTTCAATTCCACTTGAACACTGAACAGGAAGCATGGCTACAAACTAAAGGGGAAATAGACCTTGTAAAAGAGAACAATGCTCCAGAGATGCCCCCAAGGATAGAAGGAAGGAGAGCAAAGGAAAATCCACTGGAAATCAATAATAGATATATTGCTCTTACTAATGATCTTTCTTTGATTACAGATGAGGAAGCATCAGAAGAACCCCCAGAAAAGGACACAATCTCTAAGGACAACACTAATGATAAAGTAGAGGACAGCTCAATCATGAAGAGCCAGGACCTCAACAGTGAGAACAACTATAATGTGGTGCATAGTGACAGTGAGATTGTTCCTGATGAAGGGGGAAACTCAACAGTGAGGAGAAAGCTAAATTTTGATGATGAAGCCATAAATATCAAGGAGCTCACTTCCTCCAACAATCTATCCCTAAGAGGAACCAGCTTCCTACAAAAGGATAAATCTGCTACCCCTAAGGATGACAGATACAACTCTCTTAATATTAATTGATGTTTAGGTTCCTATCTTAGAATGCAAGGAGTTTAAAAACCATGGGAGCCTGTGAGAGGTTGAAAAGCCTTAAAACACAGAACCAGCTCCCCCTTATTTGCATTCAAGAGCCCAAAAGGAAAGCCAAACATCTTATATAATACATGATGAAGCTGGGCTTTCAGCATGCCACTAATAACCTCAATAATAAAATTTGCTGTTTTGGGACTCTTCCATTACAGTTCAAGTGATTGCTAACTCCCATAAACTCATTACCTGTCATATTACTTGCATCAATAGTTGCACTAGTTTCTACTTAACCACTGTTTATGCTGAATGCACCATACCTTTCAGAAAACTACTTTGGGAGGAACTTTTGAGTTTTTCAAACAAACTGAAGGGACCAGGGGGGTGATAGGTGATTTTAATGTGATCACCTACCCAGAGGAAAAGCATGGTGGTGCACCTTATAATATGCAGAAAAGTATGGATTTCCTTGAATGTCTAACAGATTGTGGCCTCATTGATGCAGGCTATACAGGGGCCCAATACACATGGTGTAATAACTGGGGACATCCCAAAACCATTTGGAAGAGACTGGATAGGTTGGTGTACAATGAAGCATGGTTGGATAAATTTAATGGCACATCAGCCTCTCACCTGGCTAGAACAGGCTCAGACCATGCCTCTCTACTGGTCAAGGTGGAAAAGGAGAAGATAATGCCTATTAGATACTTTAAGTTCCTCAATGTGTGGTGTAAACACAAGGACTTCCAAGATACTGTGAAAGAAGTGTGGATGAACCAACTCAGGGAACTGCTATGTGGCAACTTCATGTCAAAATGAAAGCGGTTGCAAAAAGGCTAAGTTGCTGGTCCAGAGAAGCATTTGGCGACATCTTTAAGGATGTCAAGGAAGCAGAACAACAAATTGAGGAGTACGAGAAGAAGCATATAACAAAGCCTAGTGATGAGACTAGAAGCAACCTTAATAAAGCAATGGCTGAATTCATAAGGCTGGTTAAGAATCAAGAGGAAATACTCAGTCAAAAAGCTAAAGCAAGGTGGTTGAAGGATGGAGATAAGAATACTTCTTATTTCCATAAAGTTATTAAAGATAGAAGAAGAAAACTGAACCTAGAAAGTATAATGGATAATGAAGGACACAAAATAGAAAGGCACCAGAATATTGCAATTGCTGCAATAAAACACTTTGAGGAGTTATTTAGTTACCAAAAAATTAAAGGCAACTTCAAAATCCTAGACATACTTCCTCAAATGGTTACTGAGGAGATGAATTCCATGCTGACGGCTAAGCCAACAAAACAGGAGGTAACAAATGCCATTGAAAATATAGATCCTGAAAGTGCTCCAGGCCCAGATGGGTTTGGAGCAAAATTCTTCCAAACATGCATAGACTGTATTATTAATGATGTTCACAATGTTGTTACTGAGTTTTTTGAAGGTGTAGAAATACCCAGGTATGTTTCTCACACCTGCTTAGTAATTCTTCCTAAATGTCCTAATCCTCAGTCCTTTTATGATATTAGACCAATCAGCTTATGTAATATGCTGAGCAAAATAGTTGCCAAAATTCTTTCTAATATGCTAGGTAAGATCCTACCTTGCATAATCTCTCCTAATCAAAGTGGGTTTATTCAGGGAAGATCCATCACTGATAATATCTTATTAGCTCAAGAATTGGTTCATGATATTTCTAAAACCAACATTCATGATAACATTGTCCTCAAACTGGACATGACTAAAGCATATGATAAGGTCTCCTGGCCTTATCTATGCAGAATCATGAGAAAGTTAGGATTTAATGAAAATTGGATTGATCTTATTTATAGGCATATTTCTAATAACTAGTACTCTATTGTACTAAATGGAACCAGAAATGGGTTCTTTAGGTCCAATAGAGGCTTAAGACAGGGGGATCCTCTCTCCTGTACCTTATTTGTAATTTGTGCTGAACTGCTTTCAAGGATGCTTAATAACATGGTTGTGGATGAGAATTATACAGGGTTTTACAGGCCTAACAAAGCCCCTCATATTACTCATTTGGCATTTGCAGATGATGTCATTCTTTTTACATCAGGTAAGCCTGCTGATTTAAGGAAAGTTTTGAAGATACTAACAGTGTATGAGAATGTTTCAGGTCAACTAATTAATAAGCAGAAGAGTTGTGTAGCTTTTGCTCCCAAAGCTAGCATTGAGGTTACTCATAGAGTTACCCACCTCACTGAGATGCACAGAAAAGAATGGCCCATTAAATACCTTGGCTGTCCTCTCTTTGTAGGGAGAATGAAGATTATATACTTTTCAGAGATGGTTCAGGCTATATCAAAAAGAATCCTATCCTGGCATGCAAAATACTTGTCTATGGGTGGCAGAATTGTCTTAATCAAACATGTGCTAATGGAAATGTCAGTACATCTACTAGCAGAATTGAAACCTCCTAAAGGAACTTTTGAACAGCTGGAAGGTGCTCTAACAAGGTTCCTATGGAGTGGAAATGAGGCTAAAAGGAAATATCACTGGAGCAAATGGGAAACAATTTGTCTACCATGTGAAGAAGGAGGGGTTGGTTTTAGATGCCTAAGAGATGTTAGTGATGCCTGTACAGCCAAACAGTGGTGGAAATTAAGAACACAAGAATCAATGTGAAAGGATTATATATTGACTAAATATTGCTCGAGAAGCAACCCTATAATAAGGAAGGTGGTTGCAGTTCAATCCCAGACATGGAGAGCCATGAACAAGATCAAAACACAACTAGAGGAAAACATATTTTGGCAAGTGGGACAGGGTCAAATTTCCTTCTGGTTTGACAATTGGACCAGGGAAGGAGCATTATATAGATTACTCCCAGATGATGTAAAACCAAACAACAGTATGCTCAATGAAGTTTATGTGAATGGAAGATGGCAATGGAACAAGGCAGGTCTTAGAGTTCCTTGGGAAGTGAAACTGGCTATTCAACATATTACAATCAACTTCACCCCTTCTAAGAAAGATTATGCTATCAGGGCACCAAACACAAAAGGAACTTTCACCATATCCTCAACCTGGAATTTACTAAGGAAAAGAGCTGTCGGGGACTGGCATGACAGAAGAATATGCCACAAGAATGTTTCACTAAAGACCAACTTTCACTTCTGGAGAATGCTCAAGGACAGGCTGTCAATTGATAATAAAATAGGCAGATTCAAAATTCATGGCCCTTCCATTTGTTGTTGCTGTTCTAACCACAAAATAGAAATTGTGGAACATCTCTTTGGTCAGAGTAAAGTGGCACAAGATTTATGGGCTAAGGTCTGTCATCCTTTAGGCATCAAAGTGCAAGACACACCACTTAGACAGATTCTGGTAAACTGCTGGAATTCACAAGCTAGGAATACTGGCCAGGGGGATTCTTCCCCAGATGATTTGTTGGGAGATTTGGAAGGTTAGGTGTAATATAAGGTTCAGTTTCATTGATTTCAATAGCAATAAATCAACCAAGAACATCATTGGCCAGGTGTTTCAAACAGTCAAAAGCCAGTTCCCTCTCATAGATACTGAATCAGATTGGCTTTCATTTTGCAGTAAGTTGTCCAAGAATTATGCTAAGAAAATTATCAAAATCACCAAATGGTATCCCCCACCCCCCAATATTATCAAGCTAAATAGTGATGGTAGCTGTGAAGGTGATGAGTGTGGGGGAGGAGGACTTATTAGAGATGACAAGGGCAGGCTAAGCTTTGCTTACAGCATCAACCTTGGTAAGGGTACAAACAACTGGGCTGAGGCTAAGGCTCTACAATATGGAGTGGATTGGTGTATGAACAAAGGCTGGTATAACATAGTAATAGAAGTGGACTCTCTACTACTGGTTCGAGCTATTCAAGGGAAGACCAAAGTCCCATGGAACATTCCACAAATTGTCAAATGGATACAAGGACTGCTGGAACTACATCAAATTCAAATAAGACATTGCTTTAGAGAGGCCAATCAGGCAGCAGATAAGCTAGCTCAGATCAGTCACTCCCATATCCATGCAATAGTTTACAATGAATATCAGGCTCTTCCAAGACAAGTAAGAGGCATAATAAACATGGATAGATGGGGATTACCTAGTATTAGAGCCAGACCACAAAGAAATAAATTGTATAACTTTGATCCTCCTTGATTTGTTGGCTGCTGAGTAGTTAGAATAGTATAATATGCACTAGTTTCCTTATGTAATACAGAAGATAGTTAACACTAACTAAAAATAAGTGTTAACTAGATTCGGTACGTAGGTTCATGCATCACGATTAGATTAAATCATTAGAATAAGGGCCCTTCCCCTAGATCATGCATCATATAGAATCATTTAGGTACCTTACTGTACAGTGCATGCATTAAAACTGGAAATGTCCAGTTTTCATAACGCATAGGGGTATGGTTTAAGCCCTCCCCTCCTTTGTATTCTTTTGCTTAATCAATAAAATACCACCCAAGTTCTGATTTTGGAACTGGGTGGTTCCCCTAAAAAAAAAGGGAGAAAAGAAGAGGTGAATAAAGGTGAAGATAAAAAAAATATAGTGTTCAAGGAGGGTGAGTCATATCAGAAAAGTGTAACGCAAAAATAAGTTTAAGCTAGATTAGAAATAAACCACATTGAGGTCGAAGATTAGAAAAGAAAAACAAAAGGGAGAAAAGAAGAGGTGAATAAAGGTGAAGATAAAAAAAATATAGTGTTCAAGGAGGGTGAGTCACTAATACTCAACAAAGTATCCTACCCATCCCGAAGCCTACATTACAAGCTGAAACAAGTCCTAACGTGATAGCAACTGAATAAATCAAGGATGAAAGCATAGAAAATAAGGGCAAGCCTATGGTATTTGCGTGTGTAGATTTGAAATTCTTTGAGAGTATGAGTGTTTTTCCTCTTCTCTTTAGTCTATTGTCCCTTGTCCATTGTATATATGTGTGATTGGGGACATTCTTTGGTCTATGTGAGGGCATAAGGATGAAAAATTGGTGCAAAAGAAAGTGACCGCCTAAAGTGATGTTTGTGCGCTTCTTGATATGCTCGATAATGTAATATCATCAATTGAAGTGTCACTGTGAGTCATAGCATTCTTGAGTTGTGCATCATATTTGGAGAGTGAAAGTGAGGTGGTCCTTGGTGGTAAAACATGCATGCCTATAGTTCGGACTCAAAACCATTGTAGACATTATTACTCTGTGATATTTAGGTGGTAGTTGAGTCGTCATTGTGATGTACTGCTTGCTTGAGGACAAGCAAAGACTTTAAGTTGGGGGTGTTGATGTGTCGGGAAATTATGGCACATTCGGTACTTTTTTACGAGAAGTTTTACTTGTTTTTAGGCAAGTATGTGCTGTTTTGATGTGTTTTGTTGTGTTTCAGGTAAATCGTAAAGTTCAAGTTCAGAAACTGAAAGTTGCAGAAATTTCACTGAAGATTGACTTTCATGATCCGTACAATATTATACGGACCTTGTCTGTAGTCGTATAAAAGAGAAAGAAGCAACAGAATATCAAAATCGGACGATGCTAAGATACGAGCAACTTATACGGACCGTATAATATTATACGGGCCGTATAGTTCGACGTGTTAAAGGATTGAAGAAAAGACAGAAAGTTGTGTTGGAAGAAGGAGTTCCACGAGCGAGTATACGAGCCGTGTAATATTATACGAACCGTGTAATGCCAGTTTGTGTTTTCTCCTGAAGAAGTGAAGACTAAGGCTCGTGTAATTTTTATACAGTCCGTGTAATCTTATACGGACCGTATAAGTTGCCGCCTGGGACTTAAGTGCGAATTTTGTAATTTTTCGTTTTTGAAACCTATAAATGGTCCAATGTATGGTTTTATTTAGGACCAGTTGTTATATTTTGACTCTTGACTTAGAGCATTGAATATTCCTTAGTTCTTGGAGCTTTCAAACGTCAATTCAAGTGTTATTAATTTCTCTTTTCATCAAAAGTAAGCAATTATGAATTCGTCAATCTTTTATTTCTTGTTCTTTGTTAAGAGTTGCTAAATACCTTTGCTAAGGTTATGAACCCAAGGATGGGTGTTTTGTGATTGATATACGCATAATGGATTGTTAGGGTTTATTTGTTCTTCGTTTTCATCATATAGTTAGTGGTTGCAAACATTAGCTAACACCATAAACTTTGGTTTATTTGGGAAAATAACTAAGGCTTGGTAAGAACAAATAGCAAGAACTAAAGGCTTTAAACCTTGCTTAATAAATTCACTTAGGAATAAGAGGAATTTACTTGGCATAATTAACCGTTTTTCATGCATACTTTCTTATCTTTGGGAAAAGCATAGAAAGAAATAATCTTTTCTTATTGGGAAATAGTCTAGATTCACATAGAGGTTAAGTGTATTCATACAACAATCCATTAGATGTATATCAAGATCAAGACCCATGATCATACACTTTATCTGACAGGGACACAACCTTGGTTCTTTTTACCCATATATTTACAACTTTAAATTACTAGTCACTCTAAATTAATCCACAAACCAAAACTCTTATAAAACCCCTTTTTCTGGAATACACCAGGACCGCAAGATTAGTATAATATTTATTTAGTAAACTTTTCACACCATATTCTTTGTGAGATTCGACCCCAAACTGTTATATCTTGGAAATTTCATGTCGTTGCATTATGAGTAGATTAAAGGAATCCTAAAGTAGACATGAAGTCCTTAGGTGCGTACCTTAAGGTTTTGGAGTCATATGAATCTATGGGAGTGAGTTCGTCGAAGGAATTGGAAATTGAGTCATGCTTTGGGAAGATTTTGCATCATTTTGTTATAAATTGTTTAGTAATGCCTTGAGGGGGAGATATAGGGCCCCTTAGATGGTTTATGAAGTATTACACAAGTGCCAAGAGGGTTCCATAAGGATTGGAAGGATTAAAGGTTAAAACGAATCAAAGAGAGCAAGTTAGCGGAAGGGCATTTTGACGATCCGGAAGAGCAAGTTGATATGAATCCTCTTGAATGTAGATTTTTTGGACTTTAGAGGAGAATGTTAAGTAGTTAAGAAGACGTAAAGGTATGTAAGGCTAATCTTTCTTTCTTCAGGCATGATTTGTGAACCTATACATAATATTCAAAATGCCTTCCATGATGACTCAATTCCTAGAAGTACTAAAGCTCATAGTTCTTGATACTCTCATGATATCACTAATCTTACCGTACGATAGTTGATCTTCTAGGAAAGATATAGTGAGGATGATAATGATGATGTCGTTTTTACTTATGTATTCCTATGTGTACATATATAAAGCTACGTTGTGACACCGAGCCTATATGGTCGGGTATGATATCTATTGTGCGCACACCACTGCAGTTAGGTACGGATAACACCGAACCTTGTTATGGCCAGGTATGGATGACACTGAACCTATACGGTCGGGTATGGTATTATTATATGTATATGTATATGTCTGAAGGTTTTCGTTAGAGAAAGGTTAAGTAAGTATGATGAACATCTCAAGAGCTGTAAATGGCCCTTCTATCTTATGTTATCCTTCATGTTTTATCATGTTACTACTTATGCCTTACATACTCAGTACATTGTTCGTACTGACGTTTTTTTTATGGACGCTGTGTTCATACCTGCAGGTAGACAGGGACACAGACTCAACCCTTAGGTTGCTTCATCAGAGATTTCCTGACAGAGCTCCATTCGTTTCGGAGTTCCAGTAGTTGGTAGTGTACACATGGGCATGGCGGGGTCCTGTCCCATCTTTATAATATTACATAATCTACGTAGAGGTTCGTATACAAATGTGTATAGCCAGATATCCCTCAACCTTATCGGCTCATATTTTGTATATCATTTTGATGGCCTTGCATATTTTGTATAGGCATGTGTGCTGGACTTCGGAGGTATTTGGGATGATCACCTACAGCTTATTGAATTGTTTTATAACAATAGTTATCATTCCAACATCTAAATGGCCCCGTATGAGGCATTATATGGGCGCAAGTGTAGATCACCAGTTAGGTGGTTCAAAGAGGGGAAACTAAGTTAATAGGGCCAGACTTGATCCAGCAAGCCATGAAAAAGGTCAAGCTTATTCAGGATCAATTATTGGCAGCTCAGAGTCGTCAAAAATCTTATGCAGATAATCACCGGCGAGACTTAGAATTCCAAGTTAATGATTGGGTATTCTTGAAGGTGTCACCTATGAAAGGTGTGATGATATTTGGTAGGAAGGGAAAGCTTAGTCCTCGGTATATCGGGTCCTACAAGATTGTATCAAACTAGGCCGGGTGGCTTATGAGTTAGATCTACCTTCAGAAGTGGAGTCAGTTCACCCAGTTTTCCATATGTTAATGCTTTGCAAGTGCTTTAGAGATCCCCCCCCCCCCCCAGAATTGTACATGTAGATGATGTCCAAGTTACCGAGCAACTATCCTACAAGGAAGTTCCCATTGTTATTCTAAATAGGCAAGTTCGGAGGCTCAGAACCAAAGATGTGGCTTCAGTTAAAGTTTTATAGAGAAACAATAATAGGGAATAGATGACTTGGGAAGCTGAGGAAGATATGAAGTTCAGGTATCCATATTTATTTCCACCCCCAGAAGAGATTCAGATAGAGGCGCCATTATTCCCAGGTATGTAATGCTTTCTTTCGATAATTTCTTGGTCGTGTGTAGCCATTGTTATTGTTGTTGTTATAGCCCTGTAAGGCGATACATTTTGGGTTGTTGTGATAGGATGATAGTGGCATGTTACAGGAGAAACTCTGGCGAAATTTTTGTAGAATCCCTAAGAATCTAACATTCGAGGACCAATGTTCCTAAGGGGGAGAAATGTTACATCTTGGAAATTTTGCATCGTTGAATTATAAGTAGAATAACATAAGCCTAAAGTATACATAAATTCCTTATAAGTTTAAGGAGGGCATTTGATAACTTTTGGCTAGTACCTTAAGGTTTTGGAGTCATATGAATCGGTGGGAGTGAGTTCGTCGAAGGAATTGGAAATTCAGTCATACTTTGGGAAGATTTTGCATCATTTGAGTTATACATTGTTTAGTAATGCCTTGAAGGGGATCTATAGGGACCCTTAGATGGTTTATGAAGTTTTACACAAGTGCTAAGAGGGTTCCATAAGGATTGGAAGGATTAGAGGTTAAAACGAAGCAAAGAGAGCAAGTTAGCGGAAGGGCATATTGACGATCCATTTGACGGACCGTAGGATGTTTGATGGCCCATCAAATGGTGGAGCCACCATCGTGAAATGGTCACAAAGAGGTCGGTTTAGTTGGGCTATTTGACGGTCCATTTGACGGACCGCAGGATGTTTGACGGTCCGTCAAAATGGCCGTCAAAGTTGTTGGCGGGATTTTATGTGAAGCTTTATATATTTCATTTTTCCCCATTTGGGTTCATGATTTCCTTATTTCAGACCCTAGAGCTCTCCAAAACCCTCTCCCCAAGTTTATGTATTAATCCATACCAAAACCAATAGGATCAAGAGGTTCAAGTGCTAGAATGCTTACTAGGATTTGTGAAGCTAAAGATTTCCTTTATTGTTGAAGTTGGAGGTTTCACCCTAGTGGAGTAATTTGATCCAAGCCTTGTTCTTGTGTGATTAAGGCAAGTATTTACATCTATTGCATATAGTTAAGGTTGTTTGATTGTTATACAATTTGGTTAAATGAGGAAAAATGAAGGGAGAGTTCCAGTATGAGTTGAGGCTATTTTGAGCTATAAATTAACTTGAGTTATAATATTTGGCGTGTTATAAGTATAATCTTGTTGTGGATGATAATAATGATGATGAGGAAGTGTTGTATACAAGTGTATATGGAATTGCGTTGAAATTATTATTATGGGTGATTATGAAAGGGGGTTTTGGGGATTGAATGGAGCATAACTTGAATGAAGACTCTTAATTATAGTATTGTTGATAATGTCATTGTTGATTGGGAGTTGTTTGGAAATTTAGTAGAAGTAGATGAAATAGGGGAACACTGCCCAATTTTTGCTAGCTCACAAATTATACTATCTTGAACTTAAGAGTGCCTTTGAGACCCAACCTTTATATGAATCCTCTTGAATGTAGATTTTTTGGACTTTGGAGGAGAACGTTAAGTGGTTAAGAAGACGTAAAGGTATGTAAGGCTAGCCCTTCTTTCTTAAGGCATGATTCCATTATTATGAACCTATACATGATATTCATAATGCCTTCCATGATGACTCAATTCCTATATGTGCTAAAGCTCATAGTTCTTAATACTCTCATGATATCATTGATCTTGCCCTACGATAGTTGATCTTCTAAGGAAAGATATAGTGAGGATGATGATGATGATGTTGCTTTTATTTATGTATTCCTATGTGTATATATATATATATAAAGCTAGGTTGTGACACCGAGCCTATATGGCCGGGTATAATATCCTTTGTGCGCACACCACTGCAGTTGGGTACGGATAACACCGAACCTTGTTATGGCCGGGTATGGTATTATTAGATGTATATGTATATGTATGAAGCTTTTCGTTAGAGAAAGGTTAAGTAAGTATGATGAACATCTCAAGAGCTGTAAATGGCCCTTCTCTCTTATGTTATCCTTCATGTTTTATCATATTACTACTTATGCCTTACATACTTAGTACATTGTCCGTACTGATGTCCTTTTGTTTGTGGACGTTGCATTCATGCCCGCAGGGAGACAGGGAGACAGACTCGGCCCTTAGGCTGCTTCAGCAGATATTTCCTGACAGAGCTCCATTCGTTTCAGAGTTGAAGTAGTTGGTAGTGTACATATGGGCATGGCGAGGTCCTGTCCCGTCTTTATGATATTACATACTCTGCGTAGAGGCTCGTAGACAGATGTGTATTTCTAGATATCCCTCAGCCTTGTCAGCTCATATTTTGTATATCATTTTGATGGCCTTGCCGGCTTGTGTGTGTGTGTGTGTATATATATATATAGGCATAGTTAATGATGTTACATGGATGCGCCGATGTTTGATGGCACTTGTGCCCTTCTTGGTTCATGGTAGTTATGAGTTAGCTATGTGACCCACCTAGATGTTATTGTGAGAATATGCTAAGAGGTGCTCAGCAAGTTAGATCTGGGTGCCCGTCACGACCCTTCGATTGGGTCGTGACACAACCTTGTTGGGTTACTATACTTGACATCGTCCGCTTTACGCTTTTAAAAGGTGTAATTTGAGCGTATCAAACTTTGTTGGGGGAACCTTAATCAGATCTACGTGCATCTGACACTGATGGCACTTTTGTACAAATTTACAGGATTCATGCTCCATGGTCATCTAATAGTATCCTGTCCTCAAGAATTTCTTGGCAAGGATGAATCCATTCATGTAGGGTCCGCATGCCCCTGTGTGCACCTCTTTTAGAAGTTTCGTAGCCTCTTCGGCGTTTACACACCTAAGTAACCCAAGGTCAGGAGTCCTTTTGTAGAACACTTTTTTGTTCAAGAAGAACCCATTAGCCAACCTCCTGATGGTCTTCTCTTGATTCGTTGAACTCTCTGGGGGTACTCTCTTTTCTCCAGGTAGGTCTTTATGTCGGCATACCATGGTTGGCCATCAGGATCGACCTCGATGTGGGCGCAGTAATCCTGTTCTTCTCTTAGTGTGATCTCTAGTGGATCAATATAAGTAATCACGGGGTGTTGGATTATGGAGGCTATCATAGCCAATGCGTCTGCAAACTCATTTTGAGGCCTCGGAGCATGCGTGAAGTCGATACTCTTGAATCTCCCACATAACCTTTGCACTAGATTTACATATGGGAGTATCTTGTCATTTTTGGTTGCCCAATTTCCTTCCACTTGATTTATGAGCAAATCGGAGTCCCCGATTACCAAAAACTCTTGTATGTTATGTCCAATTCCATCTTGAGGCCAAGGATACACGTTTCATACTCCGCCATGTTTTTTAGTCCACCTGAAGTTGAGCTCTGCGGCCATCGGAAAGTGTTACCCTGTTTCTGACATTAACATTGCCCCAATGCCCTATCATTTTTAATTGACTGCTCCATCGAAGAACAGTCGCCAACCTGAGTATGGTTCTGCCTCCTCTTCTTCCATAGCCATTACTTTCTCATCTGGGAAGAAAGTCCGTAATGGTTCAAGTTTGTCATCGATGGGACTTTCCGCCAGCAAGCCAGCTAGGGCTTGTCCTTTGATTGCCTTTTGTGCTACATATATGATGTCGAATTCGCTTAGTAGCATCTACCATTTAGCTAATTTTCCTACTGGCATCGCTTGCCAAAAAATGTATCTCACTGGATCCATTCTGGATATGACGTGAGTAGTGAACACCGACATGTAGTGCCTCAACTTTTGAGCAATCCAGGTCAGAGCACAACAGGTTTTCTCTACAAGCGTATATTATGCCTCGCAGGATGTGAACTTCTTGCTCTAATAGTAGATGGCATGTTCCTTTTTGCCCTCTTCATCATGCTGGGTGAGCATGCATCCAAAAGCATTTTGTGATACTGGTAGGTACAGTAATAGAGGACTCCCTTGATTTTGTCAAATGCCTCTTCGCATTCTTCCGTCCAGTTTGTGGGAGAGTCTTTCTTGAGCAATTTAAGGATTGGCTCCACAATCATGGTTGACTGGGCTATGAATCGCCCAATGTAGTTTAACCTTCCTAAGAAGCTCATCACTTCTTTCTTAGTCTTGGGAGGCAGCAACTCTCCAATTGCCTCAATTTTGGTAAGATCCAGTTCAATACCCCTGCAGCTGACTATGAATTCTAGCAACTTACCTACAGGTACTCCAAATGGGTACTTTGCAGGGTTCAGCCTCAGATTAAACTTGCGAAGCCTTTCAAAGAACTTGCACAAGTGCGTGGTATGTTCTGAGCTTTCCTTTGATTTTATGATGACATCGTCCACATAGACTTCAATCTGTCGATGCATCATATTGTGGAACAGGGTAGTCATAGCTCTCATGTATGTAGCGCCGACATTTTTGAGGCCGAGTGGCATTAACCTGTAATGGTAGACTCCCCAAGGGGTGATGAAGGTTGTTTTTTCTGCATCTTCTTTGCTCATGAGTATCTGATGGCACCCGGCGAAACAATTCACGAATGACTGCAGCTCATGTTTGGCGCAGTTGTCTATTAGAATGTGGATGTTTAGGAGAGGAATGTTATCTTTTGGACTAGCTCGGTTGAGATCTCGGTAGTCCACATAGATTCAAATCTTTTCGTCCTTCTAGGGTACTGGCACTATGTTGGCCACCTAGGTAGGGTAGGATGTCACCTCCACTATTCCAGACATGATCTATTTCTCTACTTCATCCTTTATCCTGATATTCATGTCTGGATTAAATGTTCGCGTCTTTTGTTTGACAGGGACAAAACCCTCCTTGATGGATAATATGTGGGCCACTATTTCAGTGCTCAACCCTGACATATTTGCGTACGACCAGGCGAAGATGTCGACATATTCCTTCAACAGAAAGTTAGAGCTATGAGCTCTTCTTTCTGTGGAGCCCCCAGATGAGCACTGATTCGCGTTTCTTTAACATCTTCCTCGCCACCAAGATTAATTACCTCGGTTTCATCCATATTCGGCTTCTTCTTATCTTCTAACTCTTTCAACTCTTCTACAAGACCCTCTGGCATCATTGTCGCTTCATCGTACTCCTCATACTCCTGCTAACTATTTTCCTTGTTCGTTTCACGACACGTCATGAAATTTTCAGTTGTTTTATTACGGTTACTACTGAAAAGGTGAGGAAAAGTTAGGTTTATTATTATTCGTTATGCGTGGTTAGTTAGAAAACTTTCGTTAGTATTATCTGATAAGGACAGCAATTTTATGTAGATCAAGGATTTACATTAATCCAAGAGAAATTGACCACAAACTGTGGTCTTGGTTTGAAACAACATCGAACCATTTCCATTTTTAAATATCACGAAGTAATTTAGAAAAGGCAATCATTCGATCCTCAGCTGATGTCGCCACTCTTAGCAAAATATTTTAAGCAAAATCCATCTCTCTATCGAGGAGCCAAGAGGGGAGTAGATGTCCAATTGTTCAAGAGCTCTCCTGGCCTCAGACTGCATATGTTGAGTGTCTCCTGACTTTCCTCAATGATTGTGTAGCATCACTCTTCTTGGAACAGCGACTCGAGGCCCCCATCAGCTCATTCTCCATTCCGCATCGGCATCTTTCTGGGAAATGACTTATCTAATTCTATGATAGGCTAAGGTAAATTCCTCGTCCTTTTTTTCCTTTGGAGGGCTTTCGTGACCTCGTCCTCTCTAGGGATATGATCGAGGCCAAAATGGTAATTCTCCATGGGGATTGTAACGGGCTCTGTTATTACTTTGAGGTCTCTTCCTAGGCCTTTTCCTGTTTCAAAACCATTTCACAACACAGTGGAGACAATCATTCTGTAGACCGCTGACATTAGCTTGCCCGCCTCCCCTTCTGAATAGGTGGCCCTAACGTATTCCACCACAAGAAAGTTTGATTGGTGGGGGCTCCCCTCAATTACAGGTATGATGTTGTAAGGATATTTATGGGTATCCTTCTCAGCTGTGACCATAATTTCCTATCCCTTCCATATATATTTTATGTCTTGGTGCAGAGTTGATGGTACTGTGTCGGAAGAATGTATCCAGGGCCTTCCCAAAATCATGTTGTAGTTGGTCGTGATCGCCATGACTTGAAATTTTGCTGTGAAAGAGATAAGCCCAACTTAGATCTATAGGTCTACTTCTCCAGGGAATCACTTTGGGATCCATCAAGTCTCCTGACGTTTGTCCCGCTCTGTCGGATTTTGCCCATGTCATAGCCGAGCTATGTTAATGTAATGATGAGGTAGATGTTGAGGCCCGATCCATAGTCCACAAGCAGTCTCCCTAATGCCTTGCCATGGCATTCCACAGTGATGTTGAGAGCTCTATTGTGGGAGGTTCCTTCTGTTGGCAATTCTTCTTTAGAGAGGCAGATTGTATGTTCTCCGATGATGTGGGCTACCAACCCAGCCAAGTCTTCACTGCTCGTACCAGTTGGCACGTGTGCATCATCTAATAGTCTCATAAGGGCCTTCATGTGTGATGGGGAGCTGACCAGTAATGATAGCACATATATTTGTGCCGGTGTCTTCTTTAAATGGTCAATGATTGAGTAGTCTTTGGGTTGCATACGCCGCCAAAAATCTTCAGCTTCTCCTTCGGTTATCTCTCTCTATTGGGTGTTTTCTTTCCTTGCGGCATTCTGAGCCAATTCTTCAGGAGTGTAACATCTCCTCGAGCAGGTTATGCCTTGAGCCATAGCTGTTTGCACAATGATTGGCTCTTTGGGAACAAGTATAATTTGTTGTGTCGTCTGGGCTAAATGGGTGTTGTGACCAACGTCTTGAATCCTGGTATAGCCTTTGGAGCTCCTGGCGCCGGGACCAAAACTTTGAAGTCCAGGCGCTCTTGGGGTGTGAGGAAGGCTACTGTTTGTTCAAGAAATTAAACTGCTTTGGGGGCCAATGCTCTGCAAGCTTCTGAGTCCTCATCCCTCTCAATTATATGGACCCTATTGTTTTCATGGTTGGGTATCGGGTTCGTGTTCACATTGGGAGCTGCGATTTCCAAGGTGATTTCCCTTTTGTCGATCAAATCCTGGATTTTGTGCTTGAGATTATCTTCTGTGTTGTGCCCATATCCTCCCGAATGGTAGGTGCAAGTCTGATAAGCCCTGTAGAATCTGTTCCCCGGCTATGCTGGTTTTGGAAGGACCTTCTGGATTAATCTCGCGACTAATAGCCTTTCGAAAAGCTGAGCCCTAGGCTCAAGAAGTCTTTTGAACTCTCTCGTTGGCTTTCTCTCGAAAGAAGGACGTGGAGCATTATATGTTGGGGGCGGTGGTTGATTTTGATCATTTTGAGGTGGATAAGCTTGTGGTGGGTTGTTTTGAGGTGGATGGTAGTTTTGCTGACGTGGTGGTTGATATGTTTGTTGTGGTGGTGTTTGGTAAGCAGAAGCGGACATGCGGACACTAGGCTGAGCTTTGTAAGATGGTATAGTAGTGGTGAAGCTTTGTTGTGCGTAATGTACATGTGTTGGATTATAGGCATGTGTAGAGTAATTTATGAGAGGCAGAGTTATGCGTGAAGATTGTGGTTCTTTTGGACTTGGGTTCGGAATGTGGGATATGCTCGCCTCGTCCTCTTTCTTCCTGCGGAAGATTCCTGCAGTAGTTTTTCCAGACGCTTTGTTGAAGATACTGACTATTTTCCTATATTGGAGACCATTTTCTATAGCCTCTCCTATTTTGACCAACTCAGCAAATGGCCTCCCAGCCATGGATAACATTCTGTCGTAGAAATCAGGCTCCTGAGACCAAATAAACACGGAGACTAGCTCTCCGTCACACATCGGTAGCTACACACGGGCTGCTTCGGTCCTCTACCTATTGGCAAACTCTTTATAGTTCTCTGTTGACTTATGTTTGACCTTTTCGAGGTAGTAACGGTCAGGTACCGTTTCGACATTAAAACGAAATCTTTCGATGAAGGATTCTGCCATGTCCTCCCAAGTGAGCCATTGGTGCATGTCTTGCGTTGTGAACCACTCAGCAGCTTCGCCAGTTAGACTACGACTGAATAGTCGCATAATCAGGGGTTCGTTTTTCTTAACCCCAACCAATTGGTCACTGTAGGAGCGGAGATACGCTTTGGGATTCCCTGTCGCATTGACCATTTCAAATTTCAAAATTTTGAACCCTTCTGGTTGGTCCAAACCCGGATGCATGCACAGGTCATCATATCTTAGGCCCGTAGCCTTCCTTGCGGACCTGTTGGATCTTTCTAGTAACTCCTTCATCTTCTTTTCCATATCTCTCTCATATTTATCTTGTTCGGCCCTCCAAGCCTTCTCTATTTCTTCGTCATGGTCTAACTCTTTATGCCCTGGGGAGGATTCATTTGGGATGTTGGGAGTGAGGAAAGATACTTGATGAGTGGGGTGGTTGAGCAGGGCAGTGGTGGTTTTCCCAGTTGGTGGGGCTGGAACACGTACTTGGTTTTCCTGGTTAATGAATATCGGCTGGGAAACCTAGTAAGAAGGAACCAAGTGGTCCCTGGGATTTGGCTATATTTTGTTGATGGTGGAGTGCGACAGGAAGTACCAAGGTGATTCGGGTCAGTTGGATTAAATGGAGGTGGGACGGTTCTCGGTGGGTAGATGGGGAAGTGATCAGGCGTTAGAGAGCTTAGTGAAGGAAAGAGAGGAGGAGGCCTTCTTTCTACAGTTGGGATGCCTTTTTCAATATTGGCTGCCTCATTCCTAGCCACCTTTTCTTGGACGGGCGTGACGGTAGTCAGTAATGTCTCTTTCACATCCTTTTGAGATGATACTTCCTGTGGGTCTTGGATATCTCCCTCGTGGAAAACGAGCTCATTTCCACCATTGTTCGGTATACCAGTCATTTTCTCTTTTCCTTTATCTGAGAGGGATGTTAACGCAACTTTAGATCTTTTGATGTATGCCAGCTTTCGGTACTAAACTAATCGGCCTCGTTCTATAAGATAAGAATAACTCAACGGTATACAAAGGTAGTTACTTGGATATAAATATAAAAGCAAGACATCGCATATTGGTATTTAAAGCGCATGTAGCACATAAAGTCATATATTAAAGCTTGAATATTTTTTTATCCTTCGTTCTAAAGGTTCGGCGTTATGGGCCCTTTTTGGATCTAGGTGGATCTTGGTCCAATCGGCTTTGAGGTTGACTTACTTTGGCAAACCCCTTTTCCTATTACATAATTAAACAAATAGGATGGGGGGGGGGGGGGGTGTTTATAATTTATATTATATAGGGGCCGAGTCTTACGTAGACTGCCTACGTATCCCACCAGGGGAAATCAGGCCCTATCGTAGTTCATTTCAAAAAACAAGGATATACATTTTCTCTAAATATCCTTTAGGCTAACCCTAACTAAAGACATCCCCAGACCAGGCCCGACTAGGGCTTCTCGCGTATCCCTCCATAAGGACGTCAGGTTGGCGCGATTCCTTACAACATTTATGGGGGAGGGCGTAACTTTTTATATGCAAAAGTAACTCTGCGAGTTGCTGTCCTTACAAACTCACTCTCTCATCTTTCCTTTCTTCTTAGTGTTATGGCGGGAGGATGACCAAAATCTCTCCCATACTGATCTTGTGCTCGAGCTTGAACGCGTAACATTCTTCTATATCATGTCCCATAGCTCTAGTATGGTACAAGCAAAATGTGTTCCTGTTAGGTCTTAATGGTGCGGGCTAGTGGACAGGCTCCACGGATCTGATCTTCCCTAAAGTAGCTAGAGTTGAGAAGATGAGGGCGTATGATTCCTCGAAGATCGTGAATTCATATCGCCAAATCTGGGTTCCAGCGGTGACCACTTCTCCAAGGATAATAGGGTCATGGACTAGTAGGGTGTGTGGTCCCCACAAAGTCTCGATGATCCTATCATTGATCAAGATACAAATTCTCTTCCTTAATTCCAGGCACTCGTTCAAGGTATGACCCGCCTGATTGCGGTGAAATGGGCATCTTTTGGAGGCGTACACCAACTCAGGTGGTGGCAACCTAGCCTTAGTGGTGCAAGACATTCCCGTGGCTATCATCCTCTCAAACACATCTTTACAGGTGACGGGTCGAGGGGATACTCTTAATGGGGAAGAATAGGCTTTGAAGGCTATGCTCCACAAGCAAGTTCGGGAGGGTCTGTCCTCCCAAAATTCTCTGACGCCATGGTAGAGACCACATGTGCTGGCACGGGTGAGGGTGCATAAATTCACATCCCTCGTTGGTTGGGGCATAATAGTCAGATTCATCATTCATATCATTCTCTTCTCCTTGAAACTCGGGAAACATCTCAAATGGTTCCTCTTCTTCATCGACCTCTATGTCGATAGGCTCCAATTCTTCTTCCTGCATATCTTGAGGCTCTTCTTCTTCCTCTTCTGGCTCTTCCTCCTCTATGGATTCTTCCTCTTTAATGGATTTGGAGGCTTCCTATTGAGGCTCCGACTCTTCCTGTGGTCTGATTCCATCACTCACGGGTCTAACCTAGCTCCTTGGTAGAATTTCCAACCATATCCAACAACCTGTCTACCTCCTCAACTGTCTTTCCTATTTCCTGGAGATGTTTTTACATTTGTAGCACCTTATCCCGTAACATCTCACATGTCTCTTCTAAAGTCCGCGCTTCCTGTTCTCCTTGATTCGCCATTGTGAGTCAACCTTTAGTGGAGATAAATTCGGGTAAGTTTTAAGTGTCATGGTTTTTCTTTTGGGTATGTAGTTTAGATTATCGGACAAATTGTACCCAAGCTTTAATATATAACAACACACATAGCAAGTAAGCATGTGAAGCACATAGCAAGCAATCATGTAATTTGCAAATATTTATACTACTCGTGTTCCTAAGGCCTTTTTGAGCTAAGGCTTTCTTAATCGTTTGAAACATGCAAGTGCCATTTGTGAAGATGAACCATTGCCCCGAAAATCATCATTAGTTAATAAATAATAATAAAAATATCTTCCCCAAAGGGATTACAAAGATGATGAAGCCGACATGGGGCTTATAATAAAGCAATAAATCAGCAAGGTCCTCCTTCAGCGGCTGATGTCGAGGCTTGGTTCGTTTTAGCTTTCTTGACCCTTCGAAGGGTGGTCTGAATCCAAAGTCGTGCTTGGTACATCTCCATTCTGACTATCACCGGGTCTGTTTCTTCTAAGATCTTGGCCAAGTTCCCATCTATGCTTTCCAAATATTCATTCAAACGTTCCTCTTCTTGGGCATCGGGATGAAATGTGGGCCCTGGGATGGATGCACGGGCCAAGTGTCCCTGTAACCACTCATAATACCCTGGGTTACACCCTGCTTCGAACCTTTCTGGAGCTAAAGTATCTGGACCCCAACTCACACGACGATTCCATTCCCTGAGGATTGCAGTAGCATTTTTAATTTTCTGTTTGGTATGCTCGATAATAAATTGCTTAGGGTTCCCCATCTGGGGTATCACTTGCCTTCTACCAAATTGCCTTAAAACCCGATATGGATAATAGGGACGGATTCCTCGAACCCTGATGTTGCACCTCAGAAAAATTTCCCGTTGGTACGCATGTAAATGAACTAATGATGTGTGTGAGGAGTGCGAGTGTATAATGTTTCATGGGAAATGCATGTAAAGGGATATGGATGATTAGAATGAAAAGTCGAGAAATGAGAAAAATTAAAAGTTGGCAAAACTGCCCAGTGGTCGTATAGTGCAAAATACGGACCGTAAAGTGCAATACGGTCCGTAAACTTGACGTCGTAAACTGGCCTGTCCAACTTCAACTTTCTGCCAGCTGAGGAAATAACTAAAATACGACCTGGTGGACGGACCGTAAAGTGATTTACGGCCCGTAAACCATGGTCGTAAATCACCATGCATGCAGGCCAAAGTTTCTGGTTCTGCTTAAGCTTAAAAACGACCCCGAGGGACGGTCCGTAAACTGAAATACGGACCGTAAACCTCTATGGACGACCACTGTTCACCCAGCACAAATTTTTCAATTCATTAAATATGAGGATCAAGACTTGTCTTATTTCATTTACAACATTACACCACTTCTCTCTAGAACTTCTCTGTACATTTATTTTATGAGTTTTCAAGGATCATAAGTCATCCATAACATTAAGACAAGTAAATCAAGGATAAGGGAATCATCAAGGATCATCCAATTCATGAAATCCAAATGGAGAAAAACTAGGGTTTTGCTCAAAGAAGAGTATTATCAACCAAAGCTTGTTCCTACAACTTCTAAGGTAAGATTCATGATTTTTACAAGATGTTTGAGGTATTGGAGAATTAAAATCCATGGATTGTAGAAAATGTGGTCAACTAGGTCATGAATGATGAATAGTGACATTTTGAGAAATAGTTTGAATTGATTTATGAATGTTTATGTGTTGTGATATGAATGTGTTATAAATGGTATTAAGATCATGAACCAAACACTTTAGACGAATGGACGAAGATGGGTGTTATAATCATGAATGTGGGTGAATTGGAGGCAAATTGAGGAATTCTAGATAATGTGGATAATGTGAATGACTAATGGCCATTGTTATGATATTAATGAAGGTATAAACGCTAGCATGGGAAAGGAACGTGCAAGCATAGAATAGTTCGACGGAAAGGTATGTAAGGCTAACCCTTCTTTCATAAGGCATGGTTCTTGGCCAAATTCCTAAATTTCTCTATATGAGTATGTTGTCTTCACATGGTTAACATTCCGAGCTCATAAGCTCACGACCCTTGATATGTACTATGCTTATATTACATTCCTCGTATGACGAGTAAGTCTATAATGTAAATGTAACGATAATGATGAGGATAGTAATGATGATGAGAGTAAAATGAGACTAGAGATGCTTACGAGCTACGATATATGTGTATGTGTGCCTATGAAGGGCTATAATAAGACCTCGAGCTTATGATGCCGGGTAAGACTATATGTATATGACTATGTATAAAGTATGTATACGATTACGAAACGCGCGCACACCTCTGCAGAGGGTACGGATAACCCTGATGCCTTGGTAGGGCCAGGTATGTATGACCTTGAGCCTTGGTTGGCCAAGTATGTATAAGACACCGATTCCATGAGGTCGGGTATGCTATGTAAATGCTATGTATATGAAATGACTATGTATATAGTATGAACATGAATGTGAAAAGACTATGTATAGGAATACGAATAAGGACATGTATACGAATATGAGCACAAGTATGGTACGAGTATTACTATGGGATACGAACGACGATGTATGCAAGTAGGCGACATGATGATGATATTTCTGTCTCCCCTCCTATGCTATTTTCATATGATATCTATTATGCTTCTATATTGATGTTGATCATGCTTTACATACTCAGTACATTCTTCGTACTGACGTCCTTTTGTTTGTGGACGCTGCGTCATGCCCGCAGGTGCACAGGGAGACAGATTTGATCCTTAGCTGCCTATTTGGAGATTTCATAGAGAGCTCCATTTCCTTCGGAGCAATATCTTTTGGGTACTCATTCTTTTGTGTATATAATTATGGGCATAGCGGGGTCCTGTCCCGCTAATGTGATATGTTATACTCTTAGAGGCGCGTAGACATGTGTGTGTGTGTGGGTAGATGTGTTTGGCCTTGTCGGCCTATGTTTTGTATATCATTTTGTCGGCCACGTAGGCCAATGTATATTGACGTGGCATAAATGCCTATGATGATATAAATGTACGGTTGTCCATATGGGACTAGTTGACGAATGAATGGAAATGCATGTATAATTATGTGGATCACCTAGATGTAAGTATAAGAGTAAGCTAAGATGGTGCTCGGGTGGGTCAGCACCGGGTGCTCGTCGCGGCCCCCTAGCCGGGTCGTGACAAAAGTGGTATCAGAGCAGTTCAGTCCTAGGATGTGTCTACGAGCCGTGTCTAGTAGAGTCTTGGTTATGGGTGTGTTACGTGCCACACTTATAAACGAGAAGCTACGGACATCTTAGGAATATATGACCTTCTTTCTTCATAAGAATCGTGCGATAGAGCTATGATGTAAGAAATTCTTGTTCCTAAATCGTGTATTGTGTATTTCAGAGATGCCTAAAAAGAAAAAGGCTACAGCAGCCCAAAAGGGCAAGACGGTGGCAGTAAAGCGGGCTGAAAGAGCACCGCCACCAGTAGTAGAGGAAGATGAGTCCCAGAGTGCGGCTCAATCTCAGTCCTCCCAGACAGTGCCTATTACTGAGGAGCACGTGGGAGCCTCAGCCCCAGCTCCAGCTCCTCCACCGAACGCTTCGGGCCAAGACGTAAGAGAGGCCATTAATTTGTTGACTCAGTTGGTTGCGGCCCAGACTCAGAGGCCAAGCGCAGGGCAAGGTGACAAGACTGTTAGTGCAAGGGCCCGTGACTTCATTGCTTTGAAACCCCCGGAATTCTTTGGGTCGAAACTGGAGGAGGATCCCCAGGACTTTATCGATGGTATGCTAAGGACTCTCCGGTTGATACATGCTTCAGACACCGAATAGGTGGAGCTAGCGTCATACAGATTGAGGGATGTCTCAATCCAGTGGTATACGGTTTGGATGGCTTCGCGGGGAGCCAATGCACCTCCGCCGGTATGGCAAGAGTTTGTCGATGCTTTTCTCCGTCACTACATGCCTCCAGAATTTCGGCGAGCTAGGGCCGATAAATTCTTGAATCTGAGGCAAGGTAGCATGAGTGCTACAGAGTATAGTCTTCGCTTCAATTCCTTGGCTAGGTATGCTTCGGCCATGGTAGCAGATATGGGCGATCGGGTGCACCGGTTTGTGAAAGGCCTAGGGCCACACCTGATGGATAAATGTTTGAATGCGTCCCTTCAAGATGGCATGGATATTGCACGCATTCAGGCACATGCTCAGGAATTAGAGGAACACCTACAGGAGCGGAGAAATGAACGTGAGCATGATAGGGGCCATAACAAGAGGGTCAGACCTTCGGGTTCGAGGAGCGAGTCCAGAGGCGGACACAGACAGCAGTTTCCCAGCCATTCAGGCTATTCTATGACCAGTACACCTCCACAGTTCACGGGGCAGAGATTTGACAGATCTACTCGTTCCGAGCCAAGTCAGGGTTATTTGGGGTCTCAGTTTAGAGGTGATTCAGGCCAGCCAAGGCCACCCGTACCACGATGTTCTCAGTGTGGAAAGTTGCATTGGGGTCAGTGCCGATCAGGTTCAAACGCTTGCTATTCATGTGGTCGGCCAGTCCATATTATACGTGATTGCCCCTCAGTACATGGTAGAGGTAGGACCCAGCCATCAGGGTCGGCAGCCGGATCTTCGGCATCTGTACGCCCTACGGGGCCAGGTTCACATGCGCCAGTCGGCCATGGTAGAGGTAGAGGCAGAGCTCCCAGTACTAGCGGTCCTCAGCACCGTATTTATGCTTTGGCTGGACGACAAGATCTTGAGTCTTCTCCTGATGTGGTCACAGGTATATTATCGGTATTTTCTCATGATGTATATGCTTTGATTGATCCGGGCTCCACATTATCATATGTTACTCCATATATTGCGGGTCGATTTATAATTGAGCCGGAGTCTATCAAACTTTTTGAGGTGTCTACACCCGTTACTGAATCGGTAATAGCTAGCCGAGTATATAGGAATTGTGTGATTGTGATTTGTGATCGTCGTACCATGATTGATTTGCATGAGATAAGAATGGTATATTTTGACGTTATTATGGGCATGGATTGGTTGGCTTCTTGTTACGCCAATGTTGATTGCCGAATGAAGATGGTTCGTTTCCAGTTTCCGGGAGAACCAGTCTTAGAATGGAAAGGGAATGCGGCATCACCAAAAGGTAGGTTTATTTCCCATCTAAAGGCAAGGAAGATAATCACGAAAGGGTGTATTTATCACCTAGTGCGAGTTCAAGATGTAGAAGTTGAGTCGCCGACTCTTCAGTCAGTTCCGGTAGTGAACGAATTTCCGGATGTGTTCCCGGAAGAGCTTCCAGGCCTTCCTCCCGAGCGAGAGATAGATTTTGCGATTGATGTGTTGCCAGACACTAAACCCATATCTATTCCTCCCTATAGGATGGCACCCACAGAGTTGAAAGAGTTGAAGGAGCAATTAAAAGACTTGCTTGAAAAAGGCTTCATTAGGCCTAGTTCATCCCCGTGGGGAGCACCCGTATTGTTCGTCCGGAAGAAGGATGGCTCTTTGAGAATGTGCATTGATTATCGGCAATTGAATAAAGTGACAATTAAGAACAAGTATCCCCTCCCGAGGATTGATGATTTATTTGATCAATTGCTAGGTGCCAAATGGTTTTCAAAGATTGATTTGAGGTCCGGGTATCACTAAGTAAGAGTTAGGGAGAAACATATCCCTAAGACAGCTTTCAGAACAAGATATGGCCATTTCGAGTTCCGAGTAATGTCGTTTGGGCTAACTAATGCACCGGCAGTGTTTATGGACTTAATGAACAATGTATGCAGGCCTTTTCTGGATTTATTCGTGATTGTATTCATCGATGATATCCTAGTATATTCTAGATCTGAGGCAGAACATGCGGATCACTTGTGTGTTGTCCTTAGAGTTCTTAGAACTCGAGAGTTATTCGCGAAGTTTTCCAAATGCGAGTTTTGGTTGAACTCAGTGGCATTTCTGGGCCACATTGTTGCAGCTGACGGTATTCGAGTGGATAGCTAAAAGATTGAGGCCGTGAAGACCTGGCCAAGGCCCACGACCCCTACGGAGGTTCGTAGCTTTTTGGGCTTAGCCGGTTATTACAGAAGATTTGTTGAGGGTTTCTCTTCTATTTCTGCACCGCTCACCAAGTTGACTCAGAAGTCAGCTAAGTTTCAATGGACAGATGCTTGCGAGCGTAGTTTCCAAGAGTTGAAAGACCGACTGACTTCAGCCCCCGTCTTGACACTTCCAGAGGGATTGGAAGGATATGTTATTTATTGTGATGCTTCAGGCGTCGGGCTAGGCTGTGTATTGATGCAAAATGGTAAGGTGATTGCGTATGCTTCTAGACAATTACGGAAACATGAGCAGAATTATCCTACCCATGACTTAGAATTGGCCGCGGTGGTCCATGCTTTAAAGATATGGAGACATTACTTATATGGTGTCCACGTGGATATTTATACAGATCATAAGAGTCTCCAGTACATCTTCAAGCAGAAAGAGTTGAATTTGCGGCAACGACGATGGCTAGAGTTGCTAAAAGACTATGATGCTGAAATCCTATACCACCCCGGAAAGGCAAATGTTGTGGCTGATGCTCTTAGCCGTAGGTCGATGGGAAGTCTAAGTGAGGTACGACCAGAAAAGAAAGAGATGGCCCGTGATCTTCAGCAGATAGCTAGCCTAGGAGTCCGAGTGGTGGACTCAGGTAGCAGCGGAGCTACTATTCAGAATTCAGCAGTTTCATCGTTAGTAGCGGAAGTAAAAGAGCGACAATATGAGGATCCTATGCTAATGCAGTACAGAGATACACTCCCTCAGAAGGAGGAGTCATCATTTGACATTTCGGAAGACGGAGTTCTCCGATGTCAAGGCAGGTTATGTGTTCCCGATGTGGCAGGTCTACGCCATCAGATTTTGAGAGAAGCTCATTGTTCCCGTTACTCCGTTCACCCCGGAGCGACGAAAATGTATCATGATCTTAAGACTATATATTAGTGGAATGGGATGAAAAAAGACATAGCATACTTCGTAGCTCAGTGTCCTAATTGCCAACAAGTGAAGATAGAACACCAAAAGCCGGGTGGCTTATTGCAAGCTATAGAAATCCCAACTTGGAAGTGGGAAGTGATTAATATGGATTTTATTACAGGGTTACCCCGTTCTCAACGTAAGTATGATTCCATATGGGTGATTGTGGATAGACTCACAAAGTCAGCTCATTTCTTACCGGTCAGGACGACCTATGTGGCAGAAGATTATGCCAAGCTTTATCTTAAAGAGATAGTGAGACTCCATGGCGTTCCGGTATCTATTATCTCCGATAGAGGAACTCAGTTTACAGCCAAGTTTTGGGGGTCTTTCCAAGAAGGTTTAGGGACCCAAGTGCGCCTAAGCACGGCGTTTCACCCACAGACCGATGGGCAAGCTGAACGTACTATTCAGACTCTTGAAGATATGTTACGGGCATGTATGATAGATTTTGGAGGAAATTGGGATGACCATTTGCCACTCATTGAGTTTGCTTATAATAACAGTTACCATTCTAGCATTCAAATGGCACCGTATGAGGCTCTATATGGGCGAAAGTGTAGATCCCCAATTGGGTGGTTTGAAACCGGAGAAGCTAAGTTGATAGGGCCAGACTTGGTCCAGCAAGCAATAGAGAAAGTTAAGCTCATACAAGATCGGTTACTAGCGGCTCAAAGTCGTCAGAAGTCCTATGCGGATAATCGTCGAAGAGACTTAGAGTTCGAAGTGAAAGATTGGGTATTCTTGAAACTGTCGCCGATGAAGGGAGTGATGAGATTCGGCAAAAAGGGGAAGCTCAGTCCCCGGTATATTGGGCCATACGAAATTGTGCGCAAAATAGGCAAGGTGGCCTATGAGCTAGATCTACCTCCAGATTTGGAGTCAGTCCATCCAGTATTTCATGTCTCGATGCTTCGGAAGTGTGTTGGAGATCCTACGAGGATCGTCCCAGTGAATGATATTCAAGTGACAGAAAAGTTAACTTATGATGAAATACCCATTGCCATATTAGATAGGCAAGTACGGAGGCTTAGAAACAAAGAAGTGGCCTCAATTAAAGTTCTGTGGAGAAATAACAATCGAGAGGAAATGACATGGGAAGCAGAAGAGAATATGCGATCCAAATACCTACATTTATTTCAGCCCTTGGAAGAAGTCCAAGATGAGACGTCAAAATCATAAGGTATGCATGTTTTCCTTTTATACATTCAGGTCGTGTGTGGCCAAATTTCTAGTGTTGTTGTATTATTGCCCTATGAGGCATTGTTATTGTGGGTTGTTGTGACAGGGTGGTAGTGCCACATTACAGAGGAAACACTGGCGAAATTTTTATAGAATTCCCCAAGCCTTTAACATTCGAGGACGAATGTTCCTAAGGGGGGTAGAATGTTACACCTCGGAAAAATTTCCCGTTGGTACGCAAGTAAATGAACTAATGATGTGTGCGAGGAGTGCGAGTGTATAATGTTTCATGGGAAATGCATGTAAAGGGATATGGATGATTAGAATGAAAAGTCGAGAAATGAGAAAAATTGAAAGTTGGCAAAACTGCCCAGTGGTCGTATAGTGCAAAATACGGACCGTAAAGTGCAATACGGTCCGTAAACTTGACGTCGTAAACTGGCCTGTCCAACTTCAACTTTCTGCCAGCTGAGGAAATGGCTAAAATACGACCCGGTGGACGGACCGTAAAGTGATTTACAGCCCGTAAACCATGGTCGTAAATCACCATGCATGCAGGCCAAAGTTTCTGGTTCTGCTTAAGCTTAAAAACGACCCAGAGGGACGGTCCGTAAACTGAAATACGGACCGTAAACCTCCATGGACGACCACTGTTCACCCAGCACAAATTTTTCAATTCATTAAATATGAGGATCAAGACTTGTCTTATTTCATTTACAACATTACACCACTTCTCTCTAGAACTTCTCTCTACATTTATTTTATGAGTTTTCAAGGATCATAAGTCATCCATAACATTAAGACAAGTAAATCAAGGATAAGGGAATCATCAAGGATCATCCAATTCATGAAATCCAAATGGAGAAAAACTAGGGTTTTGCTCAAAGAAGAGTATTATCAACCAAAGCTTGTTCCTACAACTTCTAAGGTAAGATTCATGATTTTTACAAGATGTTTGAGGTATTGGAGAATTAAAATACATGGATTGTAGAAAATGTGGTCAACTAGGTCATGAATGATGAATAGTGACATTTTGAGAAATAGTTTGAATTGAGTTATGAATGTTGTTGTGTTGTGATATGAATGTGTTATAAATGGTATTAAGATCATGAACCAAACACTTTAGATGAATGGACGAAGATGGGTGTTATAATCATGAATGTGGGTGAATTGGAGGCAAATTGAGGAATTCTAGATAATGTGGATAATATGAATAACTAATGGCCATTGTTATGATATTAATGAAGTTATAAACGCTAGCATTGGAAGGGAACGTGCAAGCATAGAATAGTTCGACGGAAAGGTATGTAAGGCTAACCCTTCTTTCATAAGGCATGGTTCTTGGCCAAATTCCTAAATTTCTCTATATGAGTATGTTGTCTTCACATGGTTGACATTCCGAGCTCATAAGCTCACGACCCTTGATGTGTACTATGCTTATACTACATTCCTCGTATGACGAGTAAGTCTATAATGTAAATGTAACGATAATGATGAGGATAGTAATGATGATGAGAGTAAAATGAGACTAGAGATGCTTACGAGCTACGATATATGTGTATGTGTGCCTATGAAGGGCTATAATAAGACCCCGAGCTTATGATGCCGGGTAAGACTATATGTATATGACTATGTATAAAGTATGTATACGATTACGAAACGCGCGCACACCTCTGCAGAGGGTACGGATAACCCTGATGCCTTGGTAGGGCCAGGTATGTATGACCTTGAGCCTTGGTTGGCCAAGTATGTATAAGACACTGATTCCATGAGGTCGAGTATGCTATGTAAATGCTATGTATATGAAATGACTATGTATATAATATGAACATGAATGTGAAAAGACTATGTATAGGAATACGAATAAGGACATGTATACGAATATGAGCACAAGTATGGTACGAGTATTACTATGGGATACGAACGACGATGTATGCAAGTAAGCGACATGATGATATTACTGTCTCCCCTCCTATGCTATTTTCATATGATATCTATTATGCTTCTATATTGATGTTGATCATGCTTTACATACTCAGTACATTCTTCGTACTGACGTCCTTTTGTTTGTGGACGCTGCGTCATGCCCGTAGGTGCACAGGGAGACAGATTTGATCCTTAGCTGCCTATTTGGAGATTTCATATAGAGCTCCATTTCCTTCGGAGCCATATCTTTTGGGTACTCATTCTTTTGTGTATATAATTATGGGCATAGCGGAGTCCTATCCCGCTAATGTGATATGTTATACTCTTAGAGGCTCGTAGACATGTGTGTGTGTGGGTAGATGTGTTTGGCCTTGTCGGCCTATGTTTTGTATATCATTTTGTCGGCCACGTTGGCCCATGTATATTGACGTGGCATAAATGCCTGTGATGATATAAATGTGCGGTTGTCCATATGGGACTAGTTGACGAATGAATGGAAATGCATGTATAATTATGTGGATCACCTAGATGTAAGTATAAGAGTAAGCTAAGATGGTGCTCGGGTGGGTCAGCACCGGGTGCTCGTCGCGGCCCCCTAGCCGGGTCGTGACACCTGACTAATGGAACAAATGGGAAATTTTTTCCCGAACCACTATGCTCTCAGAAATGAAGTCAGGGAACATTTACTGGATCCTATCTTCAGTCACCTCTGCAAAGGGCCCACGCCCCTTTGGACATGTAACCAAGGTTCGGACACTAATTTGTGAGGCGGTCTATCCTGTTGTTGTTGGTCAGATACTGGAGTCCTTCAGCCAGGTTAATGTGTTTGATAATCCACCATTGTAGCAACATGTTACGCCCTTGGAAGTATTAGAAATGACTTCGGCATTTCTCTAAAGCCCGAAAAATATCCGTCTGGATGATAGGTTCTGGGTCGAAGTATCTCGTTTCCTGATCCTTGGTTATACCATAGAAGATAGCATGGGCCAAACAGATCACTCGGGTGTCTATGGCCAGTGACTCATTCTTCGGGAATACCATAGTGCCTAGTAGGGCTATGGCAAACACCAAAGTTCTAACAGCTTCCTATTCTTCTCTACTCTTGAACTCCCTCTAATATAAATTATACCCAGTGACGTCCCCGAACCTCCGTTACAGATCCCTAAAGGCTACAATGGGTCCTCTTGCCCAGGGCGCCTCAGTTAAGGCAAGAAACTTCATGATTTGGCCGACGGTGGGAATTTGTGGGAATAACAGATTGTGATCTGGCTTGTGTCACCGCCTTAGACAGGTTCCATTACTATCTATGGCATCTCTAATTTCCTCTAAGGTTAGAGTCATCTCGATAATACCAAAATGAAACAACATTTCCTTGTCGTCCCAATACCCGGCTAATACATTTATTAGCTCTGGGCGTCCCTTTATTGTCATGATAGAAGGTAGATGGCCTAGAGTGTAGCTAGTTGTCCTTCAATGAGCATCACCCAACCATTCCCACCAAGCTCTCAATAAGTCTGGAGCCTTGGTAACGATGTCGAAACGGATTCTGCATTTCATCTACAAAAAAAAAAACACGGTTAAGATTCCCTATCCCTACAGGATCAATGGTTCATCACATAGGCACAAACATACTTTCACATAGCACATAAATGAAATGCGGTGTTATTCGGGTCATAGACCGTCCGAACACAAGGTAGTCTCTCTTAATGAGCCTTAGGTAGGTCTGTGATACCCAAAGCTCGTCTAAGTATGAATGCTCTAGTTCAGTAGGGATTTGGCTTAGCTCTATCCTAGTTTTCACTAGAGTGGGCTTTTCACAAAAGATCGAAAACCCGAGGGGACAACTGGGACTGAACCGTTAGGGTTGTTGGACGACCGCGAACCAACCTTTCCTCATAATGGCTCCAAAATAAATATTCTAGTTTTATACTGAAGGAACGACCGTGTGCTCCACGAATTCGCCTTTGGAACAAAGTGTAAAATAAATACCAGGAGTGGCAGAGATAAGATATGCATGCAATGACAGTTAATAATTACAGGAAAGTAAACACATAAACAATTAAGGCAAATATACTCATATTATATTGGAATCCTTATGGTTAGAACCTTTAAGTCCCCAACGGAGTTACCATCTATTACGGTTCGCATTTCGCGGGCGGGATTAGCGCTCGAAAAGCTAATTCGAACTTGTTGGTGCTCTTTCGGACTTTGTTTCAAAAGAGTCGCCACCTAATTTTTAGGAAATTAGGAAAACCAAGGGTGAAGGGTTTATTCAAATACCGTGATAAATCCTTCGTAATCCAAAGTTTTAAGTAAGGGTTCTGGTGATCCCCTAGGGAAGGTGTTAAGCACCCTAGTATTAAGGATCCGTACTATACTGTTGACCTTCGAATTCCTATGTATGAGTATTTGCATTAACTATTTATTTAGTTTTTATTCCCGTATTCATAAAATTTTGTCCTTTGCATATCGTTCTGGAAGAGTTTGAATACATCCCTTTTATATATAGGGTATTTAGTTTTGGATTTTCTAACATCTGGGTAAGAATAGCCTCCTTATATATATATAAGGATAGTGTATTTTGGTTTATAAAATGCCTTATTTTTAAGATATGTAAAGTATATGTCCATTTTTTCTTTTGTTCATGCTTAGTCCCCATACTTAGCTTCAGGCCAATCTGTATGACACGTTCAGAACGCCTTAGTCTAAAACCCTGCACTTACGAATGTTTTATTATTCACGTACAACTTCGGTTTATAAAACGGTTTTGTTTATCATGATTCTGTCACGCCCCAAAACCTACCCTTGGCGTAACAGGCAACCAATGTTATGAGCAACACCGGAAGCACCTCATAAAATCAATAGACGTCTAATCTCTTTCAATAATTTTTTAATAAATACGAAAACCAATCATTAATAAATTAGATAAAAGAACGATCATAATTTGAGATAACCCAGTGGAAGTCAAATCAGAAACTTAGTAAATAAATGTGGAAAAATGCCCAACAAGTCACACAAGACTCCAACACACTACCCAAAATCTGACAATTGTCTATGGAGCTTCTAAGACAATAAAGAGTGTCTAAAAACATCGGGACACAGCCCGAAACTAAAATACGAAGAAAAAGTAAAGATAGAATGGTGCCCCGCGAACAATCAGGTGGGCTCACCGAATAGTCTCGAAAACAGCAAATTCTCTTAAGTCGTAGACGTATCACGAACCGGCTCCTCAATGCTACCTAACATACCATCAAAAAAAATAATGGTATGCCTGAGTATTGGGTACTCAGTGAGTGTGGTATGCCTGAGTATTGGGTACTCAGTGAGTGTAATAGTTAACAAAACAAGATATGATGAATAAAATCAATAAAATGATATCAATGAAAATTATAGTTCCAAACCCTGGAATAAAGTAAGTCACCAACATTAAAGAGTCATCAAAGAATCCAACAACGATGGACACATTAACATAACTCCTTACCATTTACCAGGCGACGTATTTCACTTACGAATTCACTATCACCAAGAGTCACTCACAGGCAACAAGATACGAAACAAGCCACTCACAGGAAAATCAATCAATCGATACTCCGGGTTAGGAAACCACGGAGGCTAATCATCCTCTGGACTAGCACAACAACAAATGCACCGGGCGACATACCTTGGAGGTCAATCATCCTCTGGACCGACACAACAATAGATACTCCGGGCTAGGAAGGAACGGAGGTCAATCGTCCTCTGGACTGACACAGCAATAGATACTCCAGGCTAGAAAGCAACGGAGATCAATCGTCCTCTGGACTGACACAGCAATAGATACTCCAGGCTAGGAAGCAATAGAGATCAATCGTCCTCTGGACCGACACAGCAATACTCGTATCGATACGTTAAGATCCATAACGGCTAATCATCCTATGAACCAGCATAGCTTGCCCAAACAAGCCCAAACACAAACAAAATACAAATCATGGCATATTACCGAATCATCAATCATGGCTTAGAGCTGAATCTCACCTCTCAAGTCATCATCTCAAAATAGAGGCATTTCAAGTCATAACTGATTTAGAATCTTATTCAAATATCTTATTCCATTTTCCAGTTCAAGAAATCCATTCAACAGCAAAACAAGTTTAAGGTCCAAACGTTTGGAAAGTGAGTTCAATCATTCAATAATGGGAAAATGAGTTTAACAAGTAGCATAAATCATATAAGGTTCGATGCGGGCTTGACCCTACACACGCATGACTTTGTCTAAAAGAAATTATCTTTAATTCCAAAAGAACTGCTACCAAACAAGAGTAATATTCGTGTTCATATTCCAAAGGAAGATTTCAAATCACAAACAATCATCCATACGTTTCAAGCAAGATAACATACTACAAAGAAGGGTTTTTAAAAGTAGACATACTTCAAGAAAGATTTTTGGGAAAATCTAGACATACTTGAAAAGACAATTTTTAAAATATAGACATACCTCAAATCCCGCTCAAACGCACTTTCTAAGATTCAATAATTGCACTACAATGGTTTTAGACGATAAAGATTAGAACTTGAATAGTTTCTTGATGTTTTCTTGGAATTTCGAAAACTAGGGTTTTTCGCAAGCCTTAAATCTTGTTCTTGAATCTTATGGAAATCATTGGTGGATTCTAACCTCTTTTTTTATTCTATACTAGTTCAAACATCAATAATAATCTCATAAAATCAAGAGTCTTACCTTTTGATAGAATCCCACGCGCCTCTCTTCTTCCTCTTCTTGAATTTTTCAAGAACCTAGGGTTTGGAGAAATGATTTATGATCAAGAAGAGATGAACTTTGGTGTATGATTGATGGAGATTGAGTATAGACTCACCTTAGGGTTGTTTGCTCTCAAAAGGTCGTCCTTCAAGGGTTTCCTACGAAGTTGGAATGTTTGATAAATGAATTTTCGAGTTAAGTGCTGAATTTATAGCACTGGGACATTTTGGACCCCCTTACCTTGCTAAGCGAGGGCTATGGCGAGCCCCTACCTCACTTTGGGGCGAGCTCTCCTATCCATTTCACACTTAGCCAAAATTTTACGATTTTGGACTTCTTCAACATCACTCGGTAAAATGGTCATAACTTATAGCAAAGAGCTTTGTTTACACTGCACAATATACCGTTGGAAAGCTATTTAAAAGGGCTACAACTTTCATGTTTTAAGTTTTCTTTAATTCTTAACAAATTTTCACGAAAATGGACCAGAAAACAGACCTACCGAAACTTAGGCGAGTTTAAGAGCCCTTAAGAACTTCACTAGTTGTTGATTTGACTTCAAAACAACTATCTACCACCCGAATTCATCCCGAATGGGTTAATATAGATAAAATATCATCTTAATGCTAGTTTTTACACATTCACACCTAACTCAAATTTATGGGGTGTTACATTATCCCCCCCTTAGGATCATTTGTCCTCGAATGAAAGTTATGGCCTAAGATTTTCACTAAACCTCAAGTCTTCAAAATTCTCGCTAGTGTTCCTTTGTATTGCAAGCTATCTCAAACAAAACTCATATAACACTCTAACAATAACCATATGGTCTTCACAGAGACTCCCACAACTACACCAGACAAGCCTAAGCATGGAATAAGGGATTTACAACTGTAGTATACCTCGAGATTTAACGATATTACTGTTCCAATATTTAACGGGTTCATCTAGAACTACAAGCCTAATTATTTCTTATTGGCTATCTAGAATTGCATAACACTTGGAAAGCTAGTCTACCCCCAAAATTTACTTCAAAGTTTGTTATTTCTAATTCAATCGAATCAGCAGTAACCTCACGATCCTTAACTACACCACAGTCATATATATCCTAGAAGTAATGTCGAGGCCACTAGCAGGGGTATACAAGATAGGTTTTAACAATTGTTTGGGTTCCCTACCATAATCAAGGAAAAAGCACAAAGTTATATAAGAAAGAGTCAAGCTCGAATTGATCAGTGAATACATTTTAAGTGAACATATAGTTAGAATACTTACCTCGCAACATCAACAATCACACCCTACAATCACCGCCAACACCTACTATAAAATTCCAAGTGACTCTGTGTCGTCCATCAAAATGTTCTTCATAGCCAGTGCGCACTTCCTAGCACCATCGGTCACTAGGGGTGAAACTACGGCACGATTAAAACCATCTCCACAAGGCACGAGTAACAAACACATCAGAACAATCCTAAAGGAAGTTCAAGCTCTATAGCACAATCTAGAATCAAGAAGAATAGGAAACACCTATGAATGTCCAGGGAGTTTCTCAGTCATGCAGGTGATCAGGCTACATAAGGCAAACTCCACTAGACACAGCTCTACAGACACCGACAATAATCCTAGGACGTATTTAAACCTAGGCTCTGATACCGACCTTGTCACGCCCCAAAACCCACCCTAGGCGTAACAGGCATCCGATGCTATGAACAACACCGGAAGAACCTTATAAAATCAATAGACGTCTAATCTCTTTCGATAATCTTTTAATAAATACGAAAACCAATCATTAATAAATTAGATAAAAGAACGATCATACTTTGAGATAACCCAGCGAAAGTCAAATCAGAAACTTAGTAAATAAATGTGGCAAAAATGCCCAATGAGTCACACAAGACTCCAACACACTACTCACAATCTGAAAATTGTCTATGGAGCTTCCAAGATAATAAAGAGTGTCTAAAAACATCGGGACGCAGCCCGAAACTAAAATACGAAAAAAGTAAAGATAGAATGGTGCCCCACGAACAATCATGTGGGCTCACCGAATAGTCTCGAAAGCAGAAAGTTCTCTTAAGTCGTAGGCGTATCACGAATCTACTTCTCAATGCTACCTAACATACCATAAAAAACAACAATGGTAAGCCTGAGTACTGGATACTCATTGAGTGTCTAAGGAGCAATACTTAACAAAACAAGATATGATGAATAAAATCAATAAAATGATATCAATGAAAATTGCAGCTCCAAACCTAGGAATAAAGTAAGTCAGCAACATTAAAGAGTCATCAAAGAATCCATCAATGATGGACACATTAACTTAACTCCTTACCATTTACCAGGCAGACTATTTCACTTACGAATTCACTATCACCACAAGCCACTCACAGGAAAAAAGATACAAAACAAGCCACTCACGGGCAACAAGATACGAAACAAGCCACTCACAGGAAAATCAATCAATTGATACTCCGGGTTAGGAAACCATGAAGGCTAATCATCCTCTGGACTATCACAACAACAAATGCACCGGGCGACATACCTCTGAGGTCAATCGTCCACTGGACTGACACAGTAATAGATACTCCGGGCTAGGAAGAAACAGAGGTCAATCATCCTCTGGACTGACACATCAATACTCGTATCGATACGTTAGGATCCATAATGGCTAATCATCCTCTGGACTAGCACAGCTTGCCCATACAAGCCCAAACACAAACAAAATACAAATCATGGCATATTACTGAATCATCAATCATGTCTTAGAGCCGAATCTCACCCCTCAAGTCATCATCTCAAAATAGAGGCATCTCAAGTCATAACTGATTTAGAAACTTATTCAAATATATTATTCAATTTTCGAGTTCAAGAAATCCATTCAACAGCAAAACAAGTTTAAGGTCCAACCTTTAGGAAAGTGAGTCCAATCATTCAATAATGGGAAAAATGAGTTTAACAAGTAGCATAAATCGTATAAGGTTCGATGCGGGCTTGACCCTACACGCGCATGACCTTGTCTAAAAGAAATCATCTTTAATTCCAAAAGAACACAAAACAAGAGTAATATTCATGTTCATATTCCAAAGGAAGATTTCAAGTCACAAACAATCATCCACACATTTCAAGAAAGATAACATACTTCAAAGAAGGGATTTGAATAGTAGACATACTTCAAGAAAGATTTTTGGGAAAATCTAGACATACTTGAAAAGACGATTTTTAAAGTATAGACATACCTCAAATTCCGCTCAAACTCACTTTCCAAGATTTAATAATCGCACTATAATGGTTTTAGATGATAAAGATTAGAACTTGAATAGTTTCTTGAAGTTTTCTTGGAATTTCGAAAACTAGGGTTTTTCGCAAGCCTTAAATCTTGTTCTTGAATCTTACGGAAATCATTGATGGATTCTAACCTCTTTTTTTATTCTATACTAGTTCAAACATTAATAATAATCTCATAAAATCAAGAGTCTTACCTTTTAATGGAATCCCACATGCCTCTCTTCTTCCTCTTCTTGAATTTTTCAAGAACTTAGGGTTTGGAGAGATGATTTATGATCAAGAATAGATAAAATTTAGTGTATTATTGATGTAGATTGAGTATAGACTCACCTTAGGGTTGTTTGCTCTCAAAAGGTCGTCCTTCAAGGGTTTCCTACAAAGTTGGAATGTCTGATAAATGAATTTTCGAGTTAAGTGTTGAATTTATAGCACTGGGACATTTTGGACCCCCTTGCCTCGCTGAATGAGGGCTATGGCAAGCCCCTACCTTACCCCCTATCCATTTCACACTTAGCCAAAATTTTATGATTTTTGACTGCTTCGACATCGCTCAGTAAAATGGTCATAACTTATAGCAAAGAGATTTGTTTATACTCCAAAATATACTGTTGGAAATCTATTACAAAGGGCTACAACTTTCCCATTTTAAGTTTTCTCTAATTCTTAACAAATTTTCACAAAAATGGCCCAGAAAACAGACCTACTGAAACTTAGGCTAGTTTAAGAGCCCTTAAGAACTTCACTAGTTGGTTTGACTTCAAAACAACTACCTGCCACCCGAATTCATCCTGAATGGGTTCATATAGATAAAATATCATCTTAATACTAGTTTTTACGCATTCACACTTAACTCAAATTTAAGGGGTTTTACAGATTCCATGGATGGATATATAAGATTCATTTTAACGTTTGAGTTTAAAAGGTCAGAATATGACTTTGTAAAACATGGGTTGAATCTTATGGGTTCGGCCCAGATCCCCTTACCATATTTTTTGAAACTCGGTTGGGCTTAGCCTGTTTTTACCTCAATCATTTTCTCTGAAAGAAAAACAGCAAGCTCTTGGCCAAAACTTGCAAATTTCTTGTTACCTGGATCTGGTCCAAAACATTTATCTTCATTCTTTGTTTCGATCTGAAAACTTAGTTGATTTAAAAAAAAAAAAAAAAAAAAAAATACATCCCTTAGTTTTTCAAAGAAATCTGATCCGATTTTAAAAGAAAACATCACAGTGTTTATAATGTTGAGACTCCATTTATTAACTTGTATAAAAATGGGTCCGCTACTTTTCTATTTTTTATTTGAGAAAACAGTTATATATGCCATGTTCGGGTTTTGAAAGTCGTTTTGGCGACTTAAGGTCAATCTAAATGGCATAGGCACCGTTATCCTAAGACGACTAGTTCATACAATAAGGATTCCACTATATGTATATGAGTTTTTACAAGGAATTTCACATACAAATACAAATAAATTATACACATAAAGAAGATAATAAAAATATAGTGACAAGGGGAGGCTAGGGGCGTACCAAGCCTTCCCTTCTCACAATGGTGGTGTTGGCGCAGATTTGAGAAATGGTAAGAGGGGTTTAAGAAATTGTGGACAAAGAGGAAAATAAATAAGGAAAAAAAACGAAAAACTTTTTAGGCTCTCCACGCTCTTGTTTTGTGTGAAAATCACACAAGTTGTCAAGTCTGCGAAAAGCGTCTAACTGACACACTCAAATCCTACTACAGGTGTTTAAATGGTACAAAGTCTTAGCTAGCGTTTGGCCATAAAAAAATTTGAAAAACTTGATTTGGGTGAAGTTTTTCAAGTTTTGAAAATGTGTTTGGCCATAATTTTTCAAAACATATTTCACTTTTTGTTTTGGAAAACATGAACCATTACTTATACCCTTAAGTTTTAAAAACTATCAAGAATATCAACCATACAAAACATACATAGTTGCTAATCCCAAATTATGCAGAACGTGATATTTTAATAACAACTGTTAATAACACACTTACTAGCTCCTACAATTCAAAGATCTATTTTTATCTTCGCAATGGATTTCTACATGCAGTTCACAGAGCAATTTTCTCTAGGATTTCTTCTTCTACTGTTTGAGCACTGCTTAACTCGTTCACTTTATAGAAGACACTGTTTTAATTGTGGAAACATGGTAGATACAGCTTTAATGGAGGAACATCGTAGATAGAATTAGTTGGGTCATAAATAGATTGGGGCTTTTTTATAAAATACAAAAGTTTTTAAAAGTTTCGAAAAGGCCAAAACATAGATCTTGGCTCAAAAATAGGTTTGAGCCAAAATTTGGGATTTGAAGATTTGTTTTCAAAATCTGTCAAAATTTTATGGTCAAACAAAGATTTGAAAACAAATTTTCAAAATATGCTCCCAAAATCTATGGCCAAACGGGAGTTTAGATAAATGTCTAACTGAAAGATGTTGCCTACTTTAGGTTTCTCCCGATGAGTTCGGCCTAAAAAATTATTTCACAAAGTAACTTTTCTAAATCCTAATCCTATGCATAGACTCGTTTAAAAGGTCCTTTAGCTGTTTAGCATACCCCTGCAAAGTCATCAGTGGCGGTCTTTGATGTTAAAACCTCATAAATGTGGGTGGAATGTGGCACTGATCATTAATCATGGTACCAATTGACAAAAGAACATTGTCTTGGACATGGAGTAAATGGGTTATATAATTTCCTTTATTTAATTTCATTGATTAAATCGAAATAGACCATATGATTATTTCGAAACAGTAGTTTTATTTTGTTTCAACCTTGCAAAGAGTAATTTTGTTCTTTGGTTTCTCCATTCATTGACTTAATTAAAGACTTTATGCATGCAAATTATTAGCACATATAGATATTTCAGCTGTTCAAAGTTGAGTAACCCAACAGAATGGGTTTTAGCTTGTGAAGAAATTAATTATAGACAATCTATTTGTGATTGTTTATCATATTGTCTATTCTTGATCCGTGTCCATATATAAATCCATTCTAATTTTTTCTTAATATTATTACTTCTGTGCTTCGTGATCGATGGTCAATGTGCCCAATTTTTATAAATAGAAGGTTCAAATTTAGTGTATCGCTTGAGGAAGAAGTCTCAGATTTACGCAAACATACGCAGGGTTTCTCAAATTATGCTCCATGAAAGAACATAAATACAAGGTTTAATACATCGATAATCCCTTAAATTTTCCAGCAAATTTCATTTAGACACTCGAACAATTGTTTGTTCCAATTGAGTACCTCAACACTTTATCATGTATTCAAGTGTTTAATTGAAATAAGTTGTAATTCGAGTATCTAAATGAAATTTGCTGGCAAGTTTAACGGGTTATTGATGTATTCAACCTAAAAGCAGGATATTTCACATGTATTGCACGCTGGTGTTTAGTTCAACATAATCTTTATATATTAAAGGAAAAGAAAAATGAAAAGTTTCTTCAACTTATATACATTATCATCTACGGTTTCATCCTTCAATTGAAAGACATCAATATGTACAAGTGCATGCACTCTAGTTAAGTAGACCTCGATCAGGCACATTTTTTTCCACTTTTTAAATGTCATTTCTTGGAAAGTCATGATTTGGTGAAAGTCATTAAAAGAAAGTACACTAATATATTTGCAATAATATTAGAGCCAGGAAGAGATCACTTACGTTTCATATGCCGCAGTAGACAGCAATTTAATTGATGATAACAACTTGCGGGATTTAGAATTCAAAAGGGTACCACAAAAGGAAGAGCAGAAGCACTAATTTTCGATATTCAACGTTTGAAATTTGACGTTGATCCAAACTTTATGAATTATGAGTCATATGTTTTTATTTTACTCTGGACCGTCTTCAGTTTGGTTCCTTTATTCTCCCCTCGTGCACCAGTGCCCATATTGTATATTTATTTTTGAGAAAAGGTCAAGAGTTGTACTTTACAAAAATGTTTAAAATGTTTGGCTCATCCATGTCTCGCCGTTACAATTTTAGACCGAAATTGTCCTTAACCACTAACATATCAATATGATATAAGAAAAAGGTTTAAATTTATTTTTATGGTTTGCCAAAGGTTAAACTTTACCTTTGTGATTTGGAAAAGTCTAACTTTACCTTGGTAATTTGCAATGAATCTTTGGAAGAAATATACGTGATTTTTTTTGTTCAAAAAAATAAAAAAAACAAAAAATTAATTCATGCAGCACGCTAGCAGCTAAACAAGTGAAATTAATTCATGAAGCACGCTAGCAGCTAAACAAGTGGCGCGCAATGCCAAGCCTTTTAAATATCTACAAGTTTCTTCTAAATATTTGAAGACGTTTGTTGTTCAATGTGAACATGCTTCTTTTCTTCTACATTCCTTATTCAGCTACTGGATTTAAATTTCTACTTTCCAACAAGTAATGATAATGCCCTATTCTTGTGGAACTTCTTCAATATGCTACTAAGTTCTTGGATTATCAGCTAGAGTGCACCAATTAATAAACGTGCCAACCAAAAATTGCGAAATTACAAATTGATAATTTGATGCAATAGTACTGCAGTTGTAGATGGAAATTTAAGGCCTGTTCGGAAAGCCACCTGGTAATTGGAATTGGTGTAATTACTAGGGTAGTAATTACACAGCTTACTGGTCTAAAAATATCCTTCCATCCACCTTTTAGGTCTAAAAATACCCTTAAGGTTTGTTTTTGGCTCAAATATACCCCTCAAACTAACAAGTTAAAATTAACTCTTTTAAAAAGCCAAATGGCATTTTGTAATTGGTCAATAATAAAATTCCGTAATTTAAAAAAAAAATCCAGATTTAAAAAGAAAATTGCCAATAATAAATTGCCAATAATTTAAAATTCCAGATTTAAAAAAAAATTGCCAATAATAAAATTCCGTAATTTACATATTTTTTTTATAAAAAATTGTGTGGAAACTTTAGGTTTAAGTGTTTTATTTTTTAAGGTTTTGATTCAAGCGTGTTATTTTCTTAATCAAGACATAAGCCAAATGGCATTTTGTAATTGGTCATACATTTTAATTTTAGAATAAGTAAAACCCACCCATTTCTTTTCAAAAAATAGTAGAATAATTGAATTAGATTTATGTTCAAAATAAAGTTATGTCTTGATTAAAAAAATAACACGCTTGAATCAAAACCTTAAAAAATAAAACACTTAAACCTAAAGTTTCCACACAATTGTTTTTTAAAAAAAATATGTAAATTACGGAATTTTATTATTGGCAATTTTTTTTTAAAATCTGGAATTTTAAATTACTGGCAATTTATTATTGGCATTTTTTTTTAAATCTGGATTTTTTTAAAATTACGGAATTTTATTATTGACCAATTACAAAATGCCATTTGGCTTTTAAAAGAGTTAATTTTAACTTGTTAGTTTGAGAGGTATATTTGAGCCAAAAACAAACCTTAAGGGTATTTTTAGACCTAAAAGGTGGATGGAAGGATATTTTTAGACCAAAAGGTGGAAGGAGGGTATTTATAAGTCTTTTTCAATAGGTTAGGGGTATTTATGAGCCTTTTCCGTTAAAGAATTTATGCATGAAAACTTGTGAGTTGTGACTAGGATGTCACGATATCTCAACCTAGTCATTTGTCTTTATGAAGTAAGAGTATAAATTTTCTAATTTTGATAGTAATTTTACACTTCAGTTTGCAACTTTAATTTGGACTTATACATTTTAATTTAATCTTCCAAATGATTAAGTTGAAATTTCAAAATGTTTAGCTGATTTATTACCTTCAAACACTTCAATCATCTAACTGTTGAATGCTTACTTTTGTATCCATACTTTTCGTATGCTTTCTTTTTCTTCTTCTTTGCCAATTCTAAAAGTATGTAAGGGAAAAATATATACTTTTTGAAGTGTTTAATTCCAGATATTTTGCCGGTATAATTGTCTCAGTTAATCTGGGGTCGAGCACGGAGCCTAATTAACATATCGAGCTTCTTACAACATCGAGTCGAACACAACTGAGATTCATTAATGTATAACCGAGCTCGAGCGGATCCATGTTGGGCTCGCTTCAGCTCTTTAATGTTTAGTTCCGCATAGTGTTACACCATTAGAAAATAATTAAATTGGATAAGATAAATATAAGGATTACTTCTTTATATTGGTAACTGCATTCAACTATGGTTGAATTATATACATTATTAGTTTAAGTCAGAACTCCAACTTAAATGAGGTAATATAACTCGAATAATATTGAACAGAGAATAGAACTTTTAGGCATAAAATAAAAACAAAAGGCAACAAAAAATTCAATTTTTATAATAAATAAAATATAAAAAAATTTAATTCCTAAATATAAAATATAATTACATTTCGTACCACTCGTAAAATAGGCTTAAACAACGATGTGTATAAGAAATATAATTACATTAGTTAAAGATGTATAAAATTATCAGTTTGTTATAATAATTAATAATTACTAAATTAGCATATTACTAACTTAATTAAACTTAATGTATCAGCACATCAGAATCCTCGCGGACTTAGGATTCGTCTTCTTATCCGAATAGGATTTTACTTTCTATGTATTATTGTTTGTCTAGTAGTTTAGGATTGTGATGTCTATAAATATACCCATTTCTGCGTAAAATAAGATAAGAAAACATTTGCATAGTTTTATATCTTTTTCATCTGCTTGCGTCCTCCAAGATTTAATATGGTATCAGATCCTATAGCTTCATGGTATCAGATCCTATAGCTTCTTTCTCAACAACGTCGTTTCTCCAGCATCTTCTTCTTCAAACCCCTTTGAACCATGCTCATCAGTTTATCTCAATCAAACTAACGTCAAAAACAAGTGTTGAGATGTTGTTGTCTCAATAATAGTGCTGAGCTTAAATGAGGTTTTGATGATTGACAAACTGTATCCAGAGACAATCAAGTACAAGGAATTACACGAAAGACATGAAAGAGTCAAAAGTCCAAATAGATCCCCAGCAGTGAAGCAGTTGCAACATAAGAGGAACTGCTCAGAGGAACCGGTCCTTAGAATGAAGACTAGAGAATACAATAAGTTGTTTCGTGCCAACTCGGAGAATTGGAATTATTGACTCAATCCTATTCAATGAGAAGTTGGATTTAAAGTTACAAAAAATTACCATAAGTTGAAAACATGGAATTAGCATTGGAGTAGGAGAAGGAAACTATACGCGCAAAAAAGGAAAGAAGTAAAGCCATATCAAACAAGGATTGGTTTTCAGACACACTATAAGACCAAGACTCGCCCACTCCTATATAACCAGCACCATCAAGAAGCTTTGGAACTTAACCACATCCAAAGAGAGAGACATCTAGAGAGAGAGCAGAGTCGACACCAGAGTCTTGTGGGAGCTGACTACAACATCAACTAAGGACATGTTCCTATCAAAATTTATCATTCAATTATTTTATTTAACATTTAGGTTCTTGTTGTGGTTCTACTTATTTAATATTTCTAGAATTGTGTAATAGGTGTGTATCGAGTTGTAAGGAACTTCTTTGATTAGGCAGAGTCATTGAAGTGTGTACAGAAAGCTAATAGTTTGGAACTGTTGAGTAAAGAGATGATTGGGGTAGGGATTGTTTAGAACCAATTTCATAGTTGTACAAGGTGTTGCAACCTTCAACTTGTTGCTCGTTGATGGATACAAATTATTCATGTAATTTCAGTATATAAAAATAAGATTTCAAATTAAAACATGAATAATTATATCCAATTCTTGTATTTTTCTAACAAATCTTGCAGAAAAAAAAACACGTGAAAAAGGAGAAATGAAGAAGCTAAAAATCAATGAAAATAGGAAGAAGCTACTTTGGCCAATATGGAACATGTCATCTTGCCAATATAACATGTGAGAAATGAAGAAAAGAAGTCACTTTGCCCAAAGTAATCTCATTTACTTTGGCCAAAGTAATCTCACTTACTTTGGGCAAAGTAGAAGCAATCAAAGGGGAATTGTTGTTGCTATAAATAGAGACATATTTTGTCTTAAAGATCATCCAATTGTAAAGAGGACACAAGAAAATGTCTTGGTCTCTCTCTTGTCTCTTTCTTTTAGTAAAAATATTTTTAGTCTTTTAATTTTCTATTTAGTTTTTCTTACTCCATAATGGAGTAATTTTCTTTAGTTGGATACTAGATGAAGCTTGATAAAATAATTATAATAAAATTAAAATTTCATTATTAATGATATGATCGCTTATTTCTAATACAACCAAATCATATAAAAGTAACCAATTAAAAATACCTCTTTCGATTAGTGTAGTTAATCGATTGACAGTGAAACAAAGACCTTGTTTAAAGAATGATTGCTTATTTCTAATTCAACTACTCCACATAACGACAATATATTAATAGCACCACTCTCGCTTATACTATCAATATATTGTCAGTTAGCAACACTAAACAATAATTGATTAATAACTCCTCTTTCAATTAGTGTAGTTAACCAATTAAAGTAATGACTTCAAACAAGAATTATCTTATTTGAGTGCACCAAGTGAACAAAAGCCTCTTTTGATTAGCCTTTGCTAAATCAATAAACTTATTTGATCCAATCCCTCCGTGAGAATAGGACCGAATAAATAAGATAAAGATCTCTCAAATCGATAAACCATTTGAGTCAATCCCTCCGTGAGAATACGACTGAAAGAAATAAGATAAAGATTATTTAAATCAATAAACTTGTTTAAATCATTCTCTTCTCCCGAATAAGAAATGAAATAACAAGATAAAGATTTTGATAAATAGCTTTAGTTATACCCAATAATAGATATAATCAATATCAAATAACTTGGTGTATAAAGATGATAAAGAGAAAATGTCAATATAAGAAGATAATACAATTAAGATGTTTATCATAACAACTTTATCAAGCTTCATCTAGTATCCCAACTAAAGAAAATTACTCCATTATAGAGTAAGAAAAACTAAATAGAAAATTAAAAGACTAAAAATATTTTTACTAAAAGAAAGAGACAAGAGAGAGACCGAGACTAGTTATTGTGTCCTCTTTACAATTGGATGATCTTTAAGACAAAAGATATCTCTATTTATAGCAACAACAATGCCCCTTTGATTGCTTCTACTTTGCCTAAAGTAAGTGAGATTACTTTGCCCGAAGTAAATGTGATTACTTTGGGCAAAGTGACTTCTTTTCTTCATTTCTCACATGTTATATTGGCAAGATGACATGTTCCATTTTGGCCAAGAAGCTTTGTCCTATTTTCATTGATTTTTAGCTTCTTCATTTCTCCTTTTCAATGTGTTTTTTTCCGGTAAGATTTGTTAGAAAAATACGAGAATTGAATATAATTATTCATGATTTAATTTGAAATATTATTTTTATATACTGAAATCTATATAATTATATAAAGTAGTGCATTAGGCCCGCCACGTGGCACCTCTCTTAGGCTTGGAAAGCTATTTATCTTTTTCCTTATTTTTTTTTTGCCTTTTCCCCACATTTTCCTATTAAATATCCATTGTTCCTTCTAAAAATAAAGGATAAACGTTGCACCTCTTCGGCAAGTGAAACATATGGTTGCAATTGTCAAGATGTGGTTACAAAATATAAGTGATTAAAGTCTAAACGATTACAAAATACAACTGATCAAAATGAATTTCTTCTTTTCCCAAAGAATCAAAACCTGCAGAAGTAGAGATAGAAATATTTGTAAATAGAAGACTAGAAATTTTTTTAAAATCTTTCGTTCTCTTTATCGCCTTGTCCCTACTTTCTTTCCTCAGGTACAAAGAAAAATCATTATAGACATATCACAAAACGCAAACAATCTCTAGCTCCTCAATCAGTCTCTAAAATTACGATTTACTAACAAAGAATTTACTTATTTATGCACAGAGAACAAGACAATCAGTTTGTACAAAAGAGAAGAGATGAGATACAGAGGAAGAAGATGATCACTCCACTAGGCATTCTTCTGTTACAACTCTTAGCATCAATTGACTGAGTTTCATCATGGATTAGGTATTAAGATTTGTGCATCTATTGATGATTTGTTATCTTAATTCGGAGGATTAGAAATATTACCAAACTTTTGTTTTTTGTAATTTGATAATTGTGACAAAAATACTTTGCGTGCTTTTGACAGTTTTTCTCTTGATTTTTTATTGTGTCATCGTGATCACTTTTTAAAAATTTCAGTTAAAGCTATGATTTGATTTGCCTCTTTTTAGTTATAGATTAACAAAGTACATTTATGTTAATGTTATAAAAAAATTATTCTTATATTATTTTCTGAGAAGAAAATATACATTAGTATCACTATGTTGTTATTTTAATATTAGAGTATTAGAAAAAAAGTCATTTCATAAATTAAATTGCTGAAAAATTTAAATTAGTATTACTATATTGTGATTTCAAATACTTTCTTGGTATCACTATGTTGTTGAGGAAATAATGTGATACCTTCTTGTGATATTTATTCCCTCAAATTCTACCAACTGTATATGCCATCTTTCTTCAGATACTTAATTTTTTTGTTATTTACTAAACATTTTGTTTTTCAAGATACTTGAGAAATGCTATGATGCCTCTCTGTGATATTCTATATATTAATTGAGATAATTTTAAAGACCTACCTCCAGGTTTCATCTCATAACACCAATCTTTATGTGATTTTCAATATTACGCCTACTTTCCTTATTTTAAATTATTTATTTATTACTACAATCTTCCTAGAGATCAACACCCATACTAGCCCATCAAATAATACTGTGAAAGGAAATTTATAAAGATGGGTCAAAGTTTTATGGTAATACAGTGAAAGGGAACCAAAGATGGGTCAATGAATAATGAGAGTGGAAGAGAAATTGTTTAGATTGTGCGAGGATATGAGCCAAGATTGACGATTAATTAAGAACAAGAAACCTTCTTTGACCTTAGAAGGAAAAGAACAATCTATTGACATTGAGCCAGAACTAGGAGGACGTCGAGCAAAAAGTTGGTTGAATAAATATTCTTGCAACTAATTAATTATGTTCATATAATTAACTAAATGCATCAAAAATCTATTTATTTTACCTCTTATTTACCCTTTTTTGTCTGTTTATCCAATAAACTATTATCTTTTAAAGATATTAAATAAAGAGAGTTTTAGTGCTTTGTTTGCATAATCGTCTTTCATTTTTTTTTTTTGAATAACATTAAAAATAGAAAGGAAAGGCGAGAAAGGCGAGAAGACTTATATTACATAGTTTTTTCTCTTCTATTAAATAAGAGTTAGCTTCCCTTCTCAATACGAAATTTCATTTATTTGAATTTGTTCTTTTATTCTATTTTTGCATAAGTATTTTTCCCCTATACATTTAATTTTTTAGATCTCATTTATGTTTGTCTAAGATAAACTATTTTTATACTTTGTGTTATAATACTTTTTATCTCTTATCTCTTTTACATCAATTAAATTTACAAAATAAGATGTCTAACCGCGCGAAGCGCGGGTCAATGAACTAGTTATATGAATAATTTGTATCCATCACATTTCCCCACACTTGAACTTTTGCTCGTCCTCGAGGAAAAGAATTTTCAAAAGAAAGGTAGAAAATCATGTGTTTTTTTTAAAAAAACTATTATTACTATTGTAAAATAAAAATTTAATCAAATAAATCTATCATACTACCAAATTTATAAATTTTCTATACCTATCGCATCTTTACCTTGTTTCTACTTTTATTTTTATAAAACAAAAACTATCTTCTTGATTTTTTGATTTCTATGAAATTGATAACTTTATGATCATCTGTACTGAGTATTCTTCATCTTTTGTCCATAGGCTTGCCCATTCGGTCTATCTTAACTAATATAGACTAAACACTAATTTATGAAATCTTTTAAGACTTTTTCTGGCTTGCAATGTTGGCTTCAGGCTGGTAGGGTAATATTATATTTGTAGTGACTTGCCTTTTTCCAACTTTGGAGCAGAATATTTCTAAGATCAGGCTCTCCCAAATATTTGCTATTTATATATTTTTCAACTTTACATATTTCTTCTTCTTCTTTTTTTTTTTTTTTTTTTGAATAATTCTGATTCTTTTTCAAAATGAGCTCCAAACTTATTTTCTGAAAAAGGACTTTTCAAATCATAAGCATGAATTTGTGTATTTAAATTTGGGCAATATTTATGTGTCAAAAGGAAAAAAAAAGTTTTAGGCTTCAAAATAGGTGCTAGAGATTTAATTTTTTTCCTGGTGCAATATTTAGAAAAGGTTGAGGTAAACAAAGAAAATCTAATTTCATTTTTCAAAAATCAGTATTGTCTAGAATTTCGCCTCAAAAGACATTCGGGGCAAGTTCTAGCATAAACATTGTGAATTCTACTTGCTTTTGACCATAACGCTTCTCAATCTTGGGATGTCCTGCCAAGTGTTGAAGATGTATGTTCTTGCCTACAAAAATAAACTCACAAACAAAGAAGTTATTTGATAATTATAGAAAATATATATTTGACATAGGATGACAAAAATTTTATTTTGAAAAATTAGCATTTTGCAAGAAGATAATTATAACAAAATTGTATGTAAAGATCTTTTATATATATATATATATGAAAGCAAGACAAAGGCCTGGTGACATGGCATCACAGAAACACAAGGTTGGTATTTATCTATTTTTACAGAATTTTGAGGGGAAAAAATTATTTTATAGCTTTAAAATTAAAACCCCCAAATTAAATACACCTTTTTGCCCTTAGCAACCCCGCAAACTACGGCAAGGCTTACAAAAACGATAACAGACCTCCCTAATTCCCCCCATCACACTCCCTGTTCTTTTTCCTATTCTGCCTCTTCTTCCCAACATCATTCTCCACACAACTTACAAACTCTTCTAGCGCCATCCCTCGCGCCACGCACAAAACACCGCACACCTTCCAGGTATGGTTTTCACCCTTTCTAAACCACTTACAGTTTATTTATTCTACACATATTCCATGTGTTTGCATTATATATATATATAAAAGCAGGACAAAGGCCAGTTTATTTTAGTTTCCGCATATTACATGTGTATTCAGTTTATATACTGTACCATTCCATACGAGCACCATTCCTTTCCGATTGCCAAAAATCTCTGACCGTTTTCATATTTTAAACCTCCACTGTGATACGCTTATACTTTCGGCTATCTTACAACTTCACGCATGTTGTGCGGATTTACAAGTACTATTTCATTAGATAAAGTTCTCCGCCGGCTTCGCACTAACTTGGTTCGTACTTATACTCCCCCCCCCCCCCCCCCCCCACCCCCCCTCCCCTAAGTAGGTCTACATTTTACACTTTATTATGACTTTAGATGCGCTTCAAATTAAGACACCATTTTGTTGCTCGCAATATTTGTGACATTTCGAGTTTACTTTAGTTTCCATATATCCCATATGTATTCGGTTTATATACAGTACCACGTCGTAGGAGTACACACCACGACCATTGTTACCTTTCACAAAGTCCATGTGAATTTAGTTTATACACTGTACCATTTATTTGTGCAAATATTAATTTTCTCATCACACTTCTTACTTAATTTTATTTAGCAATCAGATATCTTTCCAGTCTCTTCTTCGACTTAACTTAGGTAGGTTCCACTCAGTTACCATCTTTTACCGTAGGATCCCTCCTATCAAAGATCTTACCGGAGGAATTCATAGTATGAATTTTTAAACATTTTTCTTAAGTTCTGAGATCCACCAAACTTCCCCCATAGTCGGCCGATTTGCACACTATCCAGCCAAGCATTTCTCTGCAGTGCTAACGAACAGCTCATCTAGGATTCACGTGCTTTCCCGCGTGGAATCCTTTGATCTGCAATTTCTTATGACTCTCCTGTCATTAAAGATTTTGTCACCCATTCGATCAAGTTTACCAATGACTCCAACGCCCAATCCTAAGGTTAAAACGAAACCAAATAATGAAGCAGCAAATATTTTCTATGACAGAAGAAACAAACCTGTAGGTGGCTCAATGAAGAAGAGCATCTTTCCGGTTCATTACTCTTTGTCTGACACTATTATTGACACAAGCCTAAAATTTCTATTACTTGGAACTCTTATCGAGTTATTATACTAAAATTCCAGTAACAAAAACGAATTCTAATGTGAACAAGTCCTTTAGTAGAATCTGTTACTACTAATTTCGAGTGGAAGGGTGTAATATAAATTGACACCAAATGTTAGACTTAAAGGGTAATTACAACAATTCCTGATACTTAAAATAGATGAGCGAAGTAATGACCAACAGTTAATATAGCCACCTAAAACCTTTCTAATATATAGATCAAGCACTCATGAACTTGCATATATGTAGTTAATGTTAGCCCCTACAAGAGGCTATTCTCAATAATCTCATCCTTTGGATGCGCTTCTACTGCCTTCCAAGTCCCAGAATGAAGAACAATGCCCTTTATGCCTCTAACATAGGCTTATGCCCGAGAGAAACCAATGACTTGAGAACGTTTCAAGTACTGTTGTTCTTAAATTGGTACTATTTGTAAGGTTTATGCTCTTGATTATTTATTTGGCTCTACCAAATTGGTTTTTCCTCTTCCTTGCATAGTATTTCTTTTTATTTTTGGTCGTGACTTGATTCTACTCTTTCCTTGCATTCCTTGAATATTAGCTTCTCTGAATTTTTTCTGGAAGCTTTAACTCGCAATATGGCTTTCCGGTCTTGGTCTTATTGTTAAATTAGTAGCTCCTAATTTTCATGCCCACGATACAAGACTAGGTATTGGTTTCATTCTTTTTCCTAATTCCACTTATGCACTCTGTTAGTACTATTTTTCAATATAAAATACTACTAGCAGATTAAGAATCGCTTAGAGATTTAGAGTTAATTTTTGTTTCCACAAACTCCATCCGAATTTTGTTTATCTACAGTACCATTTTTGCGCGCAAATATTAATCTTCACATCACACACTTCTTGCTTAATTTTCTTCAGCAATCTGACATCTTCCTTAGGTAGATTCCACTCAGTAACCATCTTTAACCGCAAAGGGTTCCTCCGATAGATAGCCAAAAAACAGATCCCGCACAACAACTTCCGCCAAGGAAATGTCCAGGTAAATTTTCCTGCTTGCTTTAGTAACTTTAATACTTTGTTGTTTATCCAATTAATATCCCATTTAATCTTTTCATACAGTTATTGTGCTACCTCAGACCCCAGAGTTCTGAAGTGCACGACCATCTCACAATTGCGGATTGAATATCTGAGAAAAAAACAGGAACAACTGAGAGCCCAACTTTATAGAGGAGTTCTCGATCATTCCGCAAGCACAGAATGACTCCGTATATATTTGTTACTGTGCTAATTAAAAATTATGTTATCACATGTATTATGTCTTCCGATGACCGACTAGAATTCAGCTATAGCCATCAATCATGATACAAAGTTGCAGTATATTGAGGAATGAAAAACCCTGCTACTTTTAGATTTATTTTTCTCATTTTATGATAGTATTTAAAAATCCAGTTACATTTGTGGCACTTGATGTATAGTTTATGAGACAACAATATCTACAAAGCCAGGGCAGAGTAGAGGTAAAACAATTTCATGATCAAAGATTTAGCTTACTGTGATTATCAGGTAACCATGCAGCAAATTCTACTCTTTGTCCTTGCATTCCTTGAATATTAGCTTCTCTGAAGTTTTTCTATAAGATTTAACTCGCAATATGGCTTTCAGGTCTTGGTCTTATTGTTAAATTAGTAGCTTCTAATTTTCATGTCTATGATATAAAACTAAATGTTGGTTTCATTCTTTTTCCTAATTCCAGTTATGTACTATGTTAGTAGTGTTTTCCACCACAAAATACTACGCTACCGAATTTCTTAACAACTTAAGATTCTGTGGCATCCCTAACCATGACATACACTTAAAAGTAGGCAGTCCGGTTATGCTTCTTAGAAATCTAAACCAAACGGAAGGCCTATGCAATGGAACAAGATTGATTGTCATGCATCTTGGTGTCATGACCCAATTTGGCTAAGCCGTGCGGGCACTTACCTTTCCCACTTCAGTAAGCGAACCCTTAACCCAACGAAATTAAAGACATAAATAAATCAAGTGGAAGAGAATAATCACGTAGTCTTACAATAATATATAATAGAAATAGTGCGGAAATAAGGAAATACCTTCAGGATCTGGTCTAAGCCATACAAGAGCATCTAAGAAAATATATACAAGTGTGGAATATAATAATACATCAAACTTGTCTATGTCTCAGAATAGAAAAGTAAGACATAATAAGAGGAGTCTTCAAAGCAGCGAACGTCTCATGCTCACCCTGTAAACTCGAAGCAGTCCTGATAACGACGATCTGCCACGGGAGACGGAAGAAGTCCCAACCTGGAACTCTGCATTCATAAAAGAATGTAGCAAGTGCTGGTCAGTACAAAACCACAGTACTGGTAGGTATCATCGGTCGACTAAGTATAGCTAACATAATTCAGACAATAAAACAAGATAGGCAGATAAATAAAAAAATATAAGTAAAAAATAATCGGAGCCAAGTTCACGTCATCGCCTAAGCAGAGCATCTAAACCCAAATGTGTTAGTCTCAATATGTCTAATCTGAAACCAACATCACAAGTAAAACACCAAATCATCTCATTATAAGCCATGATACAATGCAATGCAATGATGTATGAATGCAAATGCAATGCCATGCAATGCTGTGTACACATGTACTCCGGATGGAATACCTCCACGTCTCGGTAGCATGACCCAAGGTGACTCGCAAAGTCTAAGTGCCACTCGTCCCGGATCTTTGCCCAACAAACACTACAAGAAAAAAGGTCTTTAGCGAAAGGAAATCCAGTCGTTAAAAGTTCAAATCCGGTCGCTATAAATCAATAACGACCGGAAAAAACCTGGTCGTCACCGGTCATTAAAAGCCTTGTCGTTAAAATTTAACGACTGGATTTAAGATCCGGTCGTTAAAGATTCTTTAGCGACAACAAAAAATCCGGTCGTTAACCTTCTTTAACGACCAGATTTTCCTTTCACTAAAACTATCATCCGGTCGCTAGAACCTTTATAGACAACAACTGATTTGGTTGTTATACGTGCTTTCAATGACCGAAATTCCTTTCATTAATTGTCCATTGCTTTCTACGATACTGGAATGTTAAATATTATTAAATATAACTATTGAAAATTAAATTTTAGAAAGGAATCATTACTTCATATGCTTTCACACATCCAAATATACCAAATAATCATATCAAATTTCACTGTTAATACAAATAACTAAAGCATTACGTACATTGTCAGAAAGCGTATCAATCCAAATTATATGACGCTATTTTATCAACTCCTAGAAAGATAATAGAATTGCGGTATATGTACATAAGACATCTTTAGACCACCACTAATAGAACTTAATCAACTTCTACTTCAACTTGCTTTGCACTTTCTTCGAGGATAGGTTGTTTACACTTCATATTCATGATCTGTCAAAAGAACAAGTTCATTTCAATTTAATAACAAACCTCTTAGTAGCAAATAACAAGTACCCAAACATATGGAACAAGTGGGATTTCTCTACAAGATAATAAAGCACAATAACAGTATAAAGTTTTATGATCCAAGATGAGTTATGACGAATAAATCTTACACAAGAAGTGTAAACATCTTTCAAAGAAGGATGAATTTCTATTTAAAAATATCCTACCAGAAGCAAAAATAAAAAGGATGAGCATGAAAAAGATGTGCTTCTGAATGAACCCATATTCCTCTAGGTGATCAAATGAAATTGTGCACTCTAATTAAGAGAATGGGCAAATTTATACTAAATGATGGTGCTACTCACATTGTTAGGTTAATAAAAGAAGCAAGTGGAAAAAGATTCTTTAACAATCTTATTAAATAAACAACTGGAGCAAATAGATCAAGCTCAGCCATTTTATCATAAGACCCAAACTTCCTTAAAATGCAAATATACCAAAAAAAGGATTAAATTTACTAACTCCCAAGTCATTATCTGTAGAATCATTTCTAATCATTAAGTTTTTTATAAGATCTTCACAATCCAAATGTGACAAGAACATATTTTACAGTATTTGTAAAGGTCGGATAGTGATTACTGCAATTTTAAGTATGGACATAATCACCATCCTTCGCGAATAGATGCCGTGAAAAGAAACATTAGTATAACAATTAAAAAATGAGAAAAACACATCTTCTTCATCCGTTTTAAGGAGCCTCCAGTTTTTCAAAAAGTATTTCAACTTCTAAACTGCCCAAAATTTATCTGTCACACCATATTTGCTCTCCATAAATGAAGACAAAATTGCCACAAGAAATATAGAATACTAAAATATGTCAAGAATGTATACCTTATAAGAAGCTTTTTTCTGCTCTGCACTTTCAACTACATTTTGCCAATGGGAGTCTGTTCTTAATGTGGATACAGAACCAACAACCTAAAATCAAAATGTAGAACTAAGCAGTAAGCAAAGCTTTATAGAAGCTTGTACAAGATTATTGTAACTTTCTGTGCAGCTTCAATAATTTTGTTAACAAGAATAGCTTGAAACTTCCCATAAGGAAGGATAATCACCAAGTTCATAATTATTACACGCTTTCTTTTTCAACAAGCTTATACAACTTTGTGAAGTACTTAGCTGCACTAGTTGAATTTTTTTAATCAAAAAGCATAAACTAGTTCAGTTGAGAAATGGCACACAATAAAATCTGCAACTACATGCACATCCAGTATGTTTTAAGTACCATTGAGAGGATCTAAAAATCTAGGACAAATTTAATATAGGGAAAAGAGTAACAACTCACAACTTCAGTAATTCATTCAGTCTCTACAATCAACAGACATAAAATGTAATTTCATCTACTTCATCTAGTTTGTGTATGGATTAAAATAAATTGAACAATGGTTTGAGCTGGCATATAGGATGCCACCCAAGTTTAGAACATGTTAGAAGAAAGAACCAGAGACAGCCACAAACTGTAGGAAACGGAGATCCAACTCCTATCTCCTTTTTATGCTTGATCTTCATTTTGCTTTTATAAGATTCAAGTTATAGTGACGTTTCAATAAAAGAGCCACTGGAGCTAATTATGATCCATGTATTACGCATTGCAAATCGATGGTATACCTCATTTTGGCTAAAATTATTTCCAGAGAAAATGAGAAATTTACTTTATGAAAATGTGATAACTATTTTACGGCTAAATTATCAAACTAGAATGGCAATTTGGGGAGAATTTGTTCAAAGAACTCTTAGGTGAATGTGATAGCTTAAAGTAATTAGGACATGAAGTACAATCTTCTTCAAGGTGAGGAACATAATGGGAAGAAAGTGTAAAATCCTTGACGTCCCAGGCAAGTAGATTTTTCCTGGTGCCTTAAGTAATTTTTTTTCGTTGGCTAGACTCTTGATTCCTAATATTGTAGATTCAACATCTAAATATTGTAGGCAGTATCCACAAAGTAACAGAAGAAAATAGTTTTAGCAGTTCATCAGTTTTTAAAGATCTAGTAAAAACTATGCAGGTTGGTTTCCCATAATGCTAGTTGATATTGAAGGAAAGAAAATTTTTGTTGCAGAATATAAGAACATCTATAAATTACTTATGCTTAACATATGGATACAAAAACAACCTAGATGAAGAAATTCAGGAGTGCTGACAGTATTCAGGTCATACCTTTTGGTTAGCTTTGGTTGGACGTGTTTAACTGTTGATTTACTTTTCTTCCTTCACGGTCACAATCTGATCAAGTTAACATCAACAAAATCTCATCAAAAGAAAGTGTCATCCAACATAGATGTATTGCGGCTTCTTAAATTATAAGCTGTAGAATGGATGGAGTGTTAAATTAGTAGTAACAACAAACAAAATGGCCAAAAAACTAAGATTCAACTTTATAGTGGTGATGGATGCAAAAGCAAGAGTACAATTGATTATACAAAAATGCCTAAAGTCTCAATAATCAACTTATAGTAACACCACTATAAACATTTTCCTACAATTCCATAATTCTCCATTCGTATGGGATAACCGATAATTCACGCCAAAACTCAAATGCTTACTGTAAATAAGCGAGAATGTCAGGAAATAGAAAAGCACAAAGAGATATACCTTCTATTTTTTTTCTTCTACAATTAGATTTTAGAAAAGCATGGATCTCTATGATAGGGAAGGAGATTATCCACAAAAGCTAGAAAACCATCTTATTCAAAAGCTACCAAGTCAAGAACTATAGGATTATAGAAGCTTCTTGAATACCTGCAAAGTCTTCCTTCATAAAAGATTATAAGTAAATATATCAATCTATCACCCCAGTCCATTTGCTTTGAAGAACTTTATGAAGATAGATAATACTACACATGGAGCACATAAATAAATAAAGTTTCAGAAAAAAAATCAAAAGTCCATAGTAAAAGAATTATACTAGACTCTTGTTATTGTCAAATTTGGAATTCTGAAGATTTTTTTTTAACTTTCTCTTGTTATTTCCTAATAGAAAATCTTAATTGACATTAACAAGATGAACCCATAATTCCCACATATAGGGAATATGTTTTCTTGCAATGTAATGATAATACGGATAACCAACTGAACAATAATATTTAATGATGCATTTTCCTCCTCCACCAATGTTAGCTTGATAAGATGAAAAGTATTTTCGCAAAAATTAGACCAAACACATAATATTTTCCCAGAATGCTTTCTATCTTTTCACAATATATGAAGGCTAATTCATAACAAAATCCAAACACCAATGATTAGATATTCACATGCGCAGTTCCTATGGATATTAATACCAAGAATTCAAACATCAATATGACCAAGAAAGGTCAAATCATAGAACCAACAAGAAAAGAAATCAAAATTACCTTTCTTCCCTACAATTCCAATCTTTTTTCCCTCTACTACAATAATTTCCTCCACGTATACCTTCCCATTGCCACCCCTCTGAAAGAATAGAGGAAAAATCACCGACATAGAACTAAAGTTTGAAAAAAAAAAGTCCGGATTATTCATAATTCACTAATATTATTGAGAAAATAATTCATTTGGAACATTGTTATCTCTTGCATTTGACTTACCCGGGATTTGTGTGGCCATTGTCAACTACAAGCCTATCTGGTGACCCAACGGATAGAGAGAGTGGGCACTGGGAGTTACCACTAAGAAAATAAATGTTGTGTTTGTATGTTAGGGTTTTACTTACTTTAGGATCGAGGGAGTTTGGGAAAAATATTGGGGGAAAAAGTGGCGCCTCTTTTTTTATTTTTTTATTTGGTTCTAACGACGGGCTGTCATAATTTTTAAGCAGCAAATATTATTGTTTCATTTTTTTTAATAAAAATTGAATTTCAACGACAGGAATAAAATCCAGTCGCTGTTAGTGTACTTTTGACGACCGATTTTTTGCCCCGTCGTTAGCCAATGGTCGCTAAAAGTCAAGTTTCTTGTAGTGAAACAGACGAGACTCCGAATCTTTGCCAACGGAGGGTTCTCACCAGCACCACCCCGGTGGTCCCGCGGACTCCATGCACCACTCAATCCACGATTTCGGAATGAACATCGGATATCGGACTCTCACGTCACTCAAGTAAAAATTGAGCCCAGTTTATCACAGTGTTTCATCAAGTATCATTAATGTATCAACAGTGTATCATGAATGGATAGGAATGCAGGCAATGTATGTATCATTATCAATAATTTGATCAATATCACAAGTACCAACATGGGTACGCCAACAACATATCAATGTCACGAGTACCAACATGGGTACGCCAATAATATATCAGTGTCACAAGTACCAACATGGGTACACCAACAATATCAGGAAAGACTACACAAGTCATATAGAACTCTATCCTAGTATCAACATCAACACGCAAGATACTATAGTATCATAATCAAGATGGAACAACAGATTCCAATCATCTACTAACAACACTTGGCATCAAGCCAACAAAATAGAACAATCAAGTCACAACACAACGGGGTGGCTAGCCCCAATCATGCAACAGGGCCCAACCTAAGACAATATCCAACCCAACTTCATATCCGAAGGTTTACATGCTTTCTCCGACAATATCGTCTAAATATATGCTTCGCCACATGAAATCTTACCAAGGGTAAGCCATAACCTACCTGGATAGCCGAACAACAAACACCAACAATCACTCTATGGCCTTGCCCTTCCGCTGAGCCTCAAGATCAAAGAAGTCGAGGCATATTCGAAATCTAGATTAGAAATCATGAAAAACGATACCTATAGTGCTATCATTCAAATCAGGTCAAAACCAACCCTAGAATTTAGGGAAATGGTCCCCATAAAGGCAAAACGGGACACTCGGGGTAAAATATCAAATTAAACACTAGGTGATTAAAACCCATCAACTAATTGCTAAATTAAATCAAAGGTTCACCCAATTTCGAAATTCAAGTAAAACCCCCAATTTTGGGTATAAACCCTAACTCTTAGATTCAAGGATATATTCAACACTAATAATGGAAGATATATGATTAATAACCTTAAATACATCATAATCTAGCATAAACCCAATCAATTTCATCATTTAAAAGCCTAAGTGGAATATCCATTAAATCCACTTTTTATCTTCCATTACTAAGGAACTAATAAGGAAAGATGAATTCTAAGATGATTAGGAATAATCAATTAGGAAAGAGATTAGCAAGACTTACTACCAAGAATCTTCTCTAAGAATCCTCTAGAATAGTTCCCAAGAGCTTAAATTTCAGAATGGAGATAAATGATAGACTAACGGCTTTTTAATATACACTTAATGAAATAACAGGCCCGATATCACAACGGCGACGTTGGGGCCGCCACGGCGTCACCTCCCAGCCCCTTCCCTGACCGTCGGGGCGGTCTGGACTAAACATACTTGGCCGCCCTAGCGGTCATCCCACCTCCACGGCGGTGCCGCTGGGACGGCACTGGTTGCCGCTTTGGCGGACACCAGGTACCAGCATCCCAATATTTTCCCAAGTTCCAACTGAAATCCTGACCAACTCCCGAGGCCATCAGCTCACATACCACATACACAAACCCACATAAAAACACGCTACGAACGCACTCGTGGCCTCGGAATTTCCAACGGAGGTCTTGTTGACCGAGTCAACCCCCGATACCTCATTTTCAACTTCCCAACCCAAGTCTCAAAATGCATCCAAGTGCATTGGGAACCAAACCAGATATACACACAAGTTCTAATTGACCATCCGGACCTCTCGGATTCGATGAATTTTCAAAAAATGTCTGTTTACCTAAAGTCAACTTTGAGTCAACTCCTTTTCTCTTTAAGCCCAAAAGTCACCCAAATCGAATCTAGACACCTCGAGAAACGTGTCAATGGTCCGCTCAGGTCAAAAGTGAGCTAACCAAGCTTGGGAAAGGGTCTCGAAAATGTAATAACGACCAAACGATCAGATACCAATTAAACAATCGCTCTTCCTCAAGCGACAACGAAAAGAGGACAAAAAAATGCTCGAATCGACAATAACTGAAGATAACGGCCACGCATGTCGGACTTCTCCTTACAAGAAAGATTCTGACCGAACAAAACTGAATCCCAACGAATGATACAGAACCCACCAGAACAGTACTTCTCCAACACGGAAACATGGAAAACCGGATGAACATTTGACAGATCTGGTGGAAAACTAACTCATAGAACAAGGGTCCGACAACGGGTAGTCTCAAACAGGCCCAAGCACCTCGGCTCGCTTACCAATCACAACTCTCTAAACTTAGCTCAAGCTCCAATTCTCATATCTCCATATTCGGATTTCCCTCGCAAATAATCCTCGAATAAACGAATCGCTTACTCCAATCCTCCGATTTGATAAAAACGCAACTCTGAACGCAATTGCAAGGCCCCACAACTACTTCCCCCACCAATGCAATCCTCCAAAACATGGTCACAACCATAACCCGTTTTGAACCGATGAAATACTCTGATTTCGCTAACCTTTCCTTCGCACCTACTAGAGTCGTTTCTCGTACCGCGATTCCTTAGAAACATAAGAACACCCATACTAAAATTCTGAACCCTAACTTACTCTTGTCAGAAAGAATCCTTGATTCATCTGCGATCTTTACGCAATTCCATCAAAAACTGGTCTTACCGGTAGCCAACTTGGCCAGTTCCAAAAATTCTTAAACCTTCAAATTACAATGCAGGAACCATACCACTGATTATCTCGTCGAGCAAACAACTGATCATTGTAAAGACCTCTCGCACAACAGTTCCTCCTCAAATCTGTACTAAGCTCATTGCAATCCATTATTCCATCCAAGTAACTGTTCTCAGAAAATATCATCAAATCTATTAGGAAACCCTAACAAGGCTCAGTAGACCTGTCATATCCCGAATCTGAGCTGAAATGCATCGAATCTTTAAATATCTTTCTGGAAATATAACCATAGACCATTACGCTTAACTCGAACCGTGCTGACCCTAAATGAATACACAACTCTCGAATGTTACCAATAGTCATTAGAACTGACTCCGAATTTTGAAACCAATCACAGCCATACCACGCATAAGAAATCCTTTCTATCGCTTTCGACTCCACAAGTTGAGTCTTATCCAAGTTATCAACTTAGTACCGAAGAGATATACCTTACTATTTCAATCTTCATATTTCCCAACCTTTTCCCGCTACGCAATTCCGATACAACCCCGAACCTTTCGACGCGAAACCTGAAGCCTCATATAGTAATATATAACCATCGAACCTCTCATAGTATCACCTCGATATGCTCATAAATTCTTCGAAAGTATCCAGTCTTACACTGCCGCTCTAAATCTCATGCAATCACCCCCAAGTCTTTAATAACCAAAAGCGCTTACCCAAACTGTCTAGTCAATACTACTTGCAACATAAAATATCAACACGAGCAGGGTCTCACCTGGAAAATATGACTCTCGTCCTCACATAATAGGGATTCCACAATCTTCTCTCTTAAGGTATGCTAACTCATCCACTATAGAAGGTCACTAAACTTATCCGTACAAAAGCCACTTTTTATAAACCTCAACAAGGTAGTTCACTGAAATAAGCTTCTCACTAGTCGCGGATCACGAACCTCACGGAACTCTGTCATATCACATAGTCCATCCCTGTATATTTCTTTCTTAAGCTCTCATAACAAACACATCTCAACTGGAAAATGCAAGAAGACGACACCACAATCCATACTGACCCAAGAAATCCCCAAGATGTACCTTTTTCTTATCGATTCACAATCATCTATACCTTTTCTCGACTCGTCAACCCCTAATTTTCTAATCACTTCATGATCATCGAACCATAATCAATCCTCGAATCCACTTCATCGAATACCACATAATAATAAATCTTGAAAACTAGCCGAATTAATCCTGGAGATAGGATCGTACCACACACTCTGCATATTAGCGTTTTCTTAACGCTTACCACTCTGAACTGAACACTCTCTAAATCTGGTGTATCACACAATTGTATCACTAATATCCTTATGTATCCCACTGAATCGTCCTTGCCTGAATTACCTTACTCAATTTTTGAAATGTATAATGAACTTAACTCAGTTAACCCATCATCGATCTACCATTTCAAGTATCCATGTTAACTAATCCCTTAACGTTACTAGTCCTCGAAGAATCACCTCTTACCTCATTTATCAAATCTGAACACCTCTAACCACTCGCACGCCAATCCCTCTTCTAATATCGCTAGTGGTGGGATCTAGACAATTTTACACAACGAATACAAGGTTCCCAGCCTTAGTCCACCACTGATCTCTATTAGTCTGTGACATAACAGAATATACCAACTCACCCATAAACTCTCAAGCCCACTCTGCACTGTACAATTGCAACCAAGCTCTCACATCATAACTCTTGTTTCCACGATTTTCTTGCTGCCCTTAACATTGCAAATCCCGATCAACCTCATCGATCACTCTTCTAATGTACATCATGGTATAGTTCCCTCGCAATCCAATAGAACTCACGTACTCATGTTACCTCACCTCATGTCTTACGAACCTCAATCTCCTGAACCCGATATCAAGATGCCTCGTTGTAACCCTTCAGTTCCTATATTCCATCTCAAATCACTCTATCACTATCAACCAACAACACCTAAATCCACTCGATCCTCTAAACCAATTATCTTTCTGAGCCGAACGAACCACAAACAATATCAATACTTCTCCTTAAATCGAAGTGTGGAAACCAGTAACTCCCCAAGTCATTAACTCATCGCATACACCCATAATTGAAGTCATTTCTATCAGTCGATCACTAGCTTCTCAGAAGCCTACAACCCAGTCAATTTTGCCGACTAACGATGAGACCATAGTATTCGCTTACTATCAGAGTAGTCCTTTAACATTAACGAGCTTATATCATGAATGACCCTTAGCACCCGTCGCAACCTTATTCCGACAACCGTGTCAGATACCAATTTTTCCTTTCCTAATATCACGAAAAGTAATCATATCCAAGATATCCTAAGAAGTCTTACTTCCCTACACACTCGCACAAAAGCCTCTTTCATGTCCTTATTGTCAACTTCTTTTCTTCATTACCCGCGATCACAATACGTTTGCTAACATTCGTTGGTCATCCCTGAACTTGCACTTGTTCTCACATACCGAAGTTTAATACTCTACCATTGCTGAATCGTCGACCGCCATTGGTTCACCAGTGTCACGTACACCATCATAAAGCTCTGACGAGGCTGAAGTCAAACCGATCATATCATCGAGCAACCCACTATTGTTAAGCCATAATTGCACTTTGTCATTTTCGAGCAACCTAACGCTGAAACATGAAGACCCTATAACCCTCTGAATTATCTTCCCATTTCTCACGAACTCTCACAATAAACCAGTCTAGTTGCGACTCCACACAGCAACGGAGTCTAATCGCGACTCCACACAATCGCAACCTCAGGCCATAACTAGAGACTGAACTTGATCACCTTTCCGAATTAGAATAACACATCTCGCACCAAGCCACCACACGACATAGATCAACCATTCTCATAAGAATTTAAGAACGAGTGTCCACCCTCTGTGGGTGATTAAGATAATAAAGTTTAGATACCAATTGCAATCAACTAAATACTAATTTGAATAAAGTCGTGCGAGAGAATGAAAGAATTTGATGTTTTCTAAATGTCTTATAGCCTCTCGCAGATAAAGACGGAGCTCATCGTACAGATCCACAAGACTCTACTAGACACGCTCTTATATTATAGACCGGGTAACCTAGGGCTTTGATACCAACTTGTCGCGACCAATTTGGCTAAGCCGTGCAGGCACTTACCTTTTTCACCTCGGTAAGCGAACCCTCAACCCAACAAAATCAAAGACATAAATAAATAAATAAACAAATCAAGTGGAAGAGAATAATCACGTAGTATTACAATAATATATAATAGAAATAGCGCGAAATTAAGAAAATACCCCTAGGGTCTGGTCTAAGCCATACAAGAGCATCTAAGAAAATATATACAAATCTGGAATATAATAATACATTAAGTCTGTCTATGTCTCAGAATAGAAAAGTAAGACATAATAAGAGGAGTCTTCAAGGAAGCGAACGTCTCGTGCTCACCCTGTAAACTCGAAGCAGTCCTAATAACGACTATCAGCCACTAGAGAATGAAAAAGTCCCAACCTGGAACTCTGCATTCATAAAGGAATGCAGCAAGTGCAGGTTAGTACAAAACCACAGTACTGGTAAGTATCTTCGATCGACTAAGTATAGCTAACATAATTCAGACAATAAAGCAAGATAGGCATATAAATCAACAAGTATAAGTCAAACATAATCGAAACCAAGTTCACATCATCGCCTAAGCAGAGCATCTAAACCCAAATGTGCAAGTCTCAATATGTCCAATCCGAAACCAACATCACAAGTAAAACACCAAATCACCTCAATATAAGCCATGATACAATCCAATGCAATAATGTATGAATGCAAATGCAATGTTGTGCACACAAGTACTCCGGACGGAATACCTCTATATCTCTGTCGCATAACCCAAGGTGACTCGTGAATTCCAAGTGCCCCTCGTCCCAGATCTTTGCCGAACAGACACATGAGACTCCGGATCTTTGCCAAAGGAGGGTTCTCACCGGCACCGCCTCGGGGGACCCGCGGAGTCCATGCACTCACTCAATCCATGATTCTGGAATGAACATCGGATATCAGACTCTCACGTCACTCAAGTAAAACCGAGCCCAGCTCATCACAATGTTTCGTCAAGTGTCATTAATGTATCAACAGTGTATCATGAGTGGATGAAAATGCGTGCAATGTATGTGTCATCATCAATAATCTGATCAATATCACAAGTACCAGTATGGGTACACCAATAATATATCAGTGTCACAAGTACCAATATGGGTACGCCAACAATATCAGGATAGACTACACAAGAAATATAGAACTCTATCCTCGTATCAACATCAACCCGTAAGATACTACAATATCACAATCAAGATGGAACAATAGATTCCAATCATCTACTAACAACATGTGGCATCAAGCCAACACAACAGAGCAATCAAGTCACAACACAACGGGGTGGCTAGCGCTAATCACGCAACAGGGCCCAACCTAAGACAATATCCAACCCAACTTCATACCCGAAGGTTTACATGCTTTCTCCGACAAGTTCGTCTAAATATATGCTTCGCCACACGAAGTCTCACCAAGGGTAAGCCATAACCTACCTGGATGATCGAACAACAAACACCAACAATCACTCTATAGCCTTGCCCTTCCGCTGAGCCTCAAGATCAAAGAAGTCTAGGCATATTCGAAATCTAAATTAGAAATCATGAAGAACGATACCTATATTGCTATCATTCAAATTAGGTCAAAACCAACCCTAGAATTTGGAAAAATGGGCCCCACAAGGGTAAAACGGAAAACTCGGGGGTAAAATATAAAATTAAACACTAGGTGATCAAAACCCATCAACTAATTGCTAAATTTACTCAAAGGTTCACCCAATTTCGAAATTCAAGTAAAACCCCTAATTTTGGGTATAAACTCTGACTCTTAGATTCAATGACTCAATACTAATAATGGAAAATATATGATTAATAACCTTAAATACATCATAATCTAGCATAAATCCAATCAATTTCATCATTTAAAAGCCTAAGTAGAATATCCATTAAATCCACTTTTTATCTTCCATTACTAAGGAACTAATAAGGAAAGATGAATTCTCAAAATGATTAGGAGTAATGAATTAGGAAAGAGATTTGCAAGACTTACCACCATGAATCTTCTCTAAGAATCCTCTAGAATGGTTTGCAAGAGCTCAAATTTCGGAATGGTGATAAATGATAGACTAAGGGCTTTTTAATATACACTTAATGAAATAACAAGATCGATACCGCCCCAGCGACACTAGGGCCGCCGTGGCATCACCGTCCCAATGCCTTCCCAGACCATCGGGGCGGTCTGGACTAAACATACTTGGCCGCCCCAGCGGCCATCCTACCGCCACGGCTGTGCCGCTGGGACGGCACTGGTGCCGCTTTGGCGGACAGCAGGTACTAGGATCCTAATATTTTCCCACGGTCCACCAGAAATTCCAATCAACTCTCGAGGCCATCTGCTCATATACCACATACACAGACCCACATAAAAACACTCTACGAATGCACTCGTGGCCTCGAATTTCCAACGGAGGTCTCATTGACCGAGTCAACCCCCGATACCTCATTTTCGACTTCCCAACCCAAGTTCCAAAATGCATCCGACTGTATTGAGAACCAAACCAGATATACACACAAGTTCTAATCGATCATCCGGACATCTTGGAATCGACGAATTTTTGAAACAAGTCCATTTACCCAAAGTCAACTTTTTTTCGCTTTATGCCCGAATCGAATCTAGACACCTTGGGAACTATGTGAACGGTCCCCTTAGGTCAAAAGTGAGATAACCAAGCTCGGGAAAGGGTTAAAAGGGCCATAAACACAATAACGACCAAACTGGTTGTTACACTTGGTATATGGTCGGTCACTGCTAATATCATTTCAGGGAAGAACATTGGCTCGAGTCACAATTCCAAGAATTATTATGTCATCAAACGAATCAATGTGGTTGTTCAAGCTTAAGAGACGCCAGCTTCCTTTAGCCCCTTGTTACGCTATGACAATCAATAAAAGTCAAGGAAAATCTCTTAATCAAGTCGGGTTGTATCTTCCAAAATAGGTATTCACCCATGGACAATTATATGTAGTTTTCTCCCAAGCAACAACAAGAGCAGGATTAAGAATATTGAATGCTGACAATGACACAAAAGACCTTGCATTCATAAAAAATATTGTATACAAAGAAGTATTCCATAATGTATGTTCGAGAGTTGAAGAAAACAAAGTATTTCACACTCAGTCTCAATTAGCAACATGGATTACTACATGATCTTATAACCAGTGCTGAATTCATTATAATCAGTTCACAATGTCATGTTACCAGATAACTAGGCATGCAGATGACGATACATAATGTAGATGAATTGTCAATGCCGATGAGTATACCAACATTGCTGCTACTCGATGGCTTAAACGACCTAGAAAATGATGAAGCTATTCAAATCCGAAAAGTGCAGATAAGTACATTTACTATAAATAAATCAAAATTTAGTGGGTCAAAATACATAATTTCTTTAAATTACATTCCACATGTTGTAATGAATTGGACAAATGATGTGGGAGTGAAGACAAAAATGATTCAATGGTGTGCAATATCCAATAGGTTCTAAGATAAAGTGCTGAGGGAGTAACATACTTTTATTCGTTTGGCTTTTGTTGGCAAAACAACATGCAAAATTTTTGAATTGGAAATCACTATTGTCACGACCCAACCGATGAGCCGTCACGGGAGTCTGAACTCTAGCGACCAAACACCCCTATACTCATATCTGAACCATTCTGAACATTAACGGCCGACGATATCGTGAACGCTGAACAATTTGTATATACATAAATATGCTGAAGGAACAGTGCAAGCCAACTAGGCTGCTACATATGCTGTACACAAAAGAATAGAAGCCGACAAGGCTACATCATCTGACTAATACACACAACTGTCTACAGACCTCTACTGGAATGAAAGCTGTAGAAAGGACGGGACAGGGCCCCGTCATACCCATATGCATACACATCTAAAAAGGGCATACCAAAACTGAATATAGCTCCGGATCGAATGGAGCGTACTGACCATTGCTAGATCTAGAGGTCCTACTGAGCTGGACCACCTGTCTGTCTCCCTGTACCTGCGGGCATGAACGCAGCCCCCTGAGCAATAGAGAGTCAGTACGGATAATGTACTGAGCATGTAAAACACAAGAGCAACATCATATATATATATATATATATATACACATGAGAATCATGGATAAGATCTGAACTCATAAGCTGACATGACTGACTACATGTACTCGTATGAACTAGTATCTGCCTGAATCTGCATAAATCTGTATAACTAACAACACCTCAGTGGGCACATAATATGCATGCTCATGCCTGTAAATGAATGTCATACATCTGTATATATGTGCGTATATAACGCCTGTCTCTTTTCTCATGTCATATCGGCCTCTCTGCGGCCATCATCATAGTGCACCAGCTAATCAGGTGGTAATGCGTATATAACGCCTACTCCTTTCCATACCCCATATACATATAATACTTGCGTATATAACGCCTTCTAGTCACGGGTGAACATATATATATAAAAATGAATGTAATGCATGAATAACTGTATACATAAAACTGGACCCATGAACAGAAGAAATAATCATAACGGGGTGCATGAATGTAAAAAACTGAAATACTTCTAATGTTTCTAAGAGTAGAGTAATATGGACTCTCTTACTCGCTTATTGGATCATATCATAGGATCATGCCAAAAGAAGGAAGGGATAGCCTTAACATACCTTGACGTATATCAAATCGTCCGACTCCAACTTCTCGACTTGTAAATCTACAATTAAGATAACATAGACCTTCATTAGACTATGTACTTCACTTGCTAACCTCCTTTAGATGCATAGAGAGCTTAACGAATCATGGACAACATTTCTCTCATAAGCTTAACAACCCTCCAACTCCTCATTCACTTTAATACCAACCATAACAACAACAACACTTATATACCAAAATATATTCAAATCCATTCTCAATCACCTCTTAAAATAACCCTAAGTCACTATTTTGTCTTTCATCAACTTGCCCCTTTCACAACTACCCCCTATTTACTTAGAATTACTAAAACTCTTGATACTCAACTTAAATACAAAGGTAGAAATCATTTACATACCTCGAGGGGTCAAGAATCCAAAGAATCACTTCAACTTCAACTCCATAAACTCCATAACTTGAAGCAACCTTTCTTCTTCACCATCTCGGGTTTACGGGGTCCGGGTCTTGTCAAATCTTCACTAATATGATGGAAAATATTCGAAGAGAATATTTTAGGGTTTTCTGATTTTTGGAAAAAGGAAAATATGAAATGAAGTCGTGACCCACATATTTATACTTGGAAGTCGAAAAGGCTACAGCGGTCCGGTTCGACGAGCGGGTCGACGGGCCGTCGATGTGTCTACGGTCCGTCGACTTGCCCGTCGACTTGTGCCTGTAGATGCATGGCTGCGGAATCCCATCGACGCCGCACGTCAACGGTCCGTCGAACATGTCGATGACCCGTCGACGGTGACTTGTGTCCTGCAGGTTTTCTGGTTCAGTTTCGATCGCGTCGACTTGATTCGCTCAACTTCTAACTCTGTAAATTACCCGGAACGCATACTGGTACTCTTTTACATGGGGTAAGGCACTTCCTATCTCCAAACTCGGGCCTCTATTCCAAGGGCATACCCGACTAGGAAATCATAGGTTCTACTACTACGAAGACGAGGGGTGTAACAACTACATTGTTAGATTACATTTTGGGGTACACCGTCTCCGCAAGAATCAATGAATGTTCAACGACTTTGGCCCTCTGTCTAAGAAGGCTATACCCAACAATAAGTGTGTAAGTAAATAAAGAGATGTCGCCATTAGAATTCAACTATATAAAGGATGTACCTGAGAGTAGTATGACTAGCTTCCAAAAGGTTATTGCAGCATTTGTCACAAAAATGTACTTGAAGAGGAAAAATAGTGTAAGACTACTTGATTTGGTGGGCTGCTTGTGTATTAATCTTGCCTATGGATTTTCTTAGTAAAAACTGTGGAAGATTTTATTAGTATCTGTGGATTTTCAATAATCATTCGGTTCCTGGCTGATTTGAATGCGCGCTCATCAAAAGGTTCGAATCCAAGACCTTTGGTTAAAAGTCAAAAAATCATATTCACCACCACACTCCTTGGCAATGGTATAACATACAATTAAAATAATTAAAAGGTAGCTGGTGATGCACATCAAGGTGAAAATATTAATCTTGTGAGAACATTGAGCGAGATCACTTCACCGAAACGCTGAAGAGACTTATATTCAATGAATTCGTACAAGTACCGAAGATGAATTACATGATGCTAATATTTCTCTTAACGTGGAAGAATGATTATTGATATGATAAATAAATAGTACTCCCTCTGTCTCAAAATATTTGTTGTTTTATTAACCCAAGATAAAATTAAGTAACTTTTTCTCATTTGACTCTTGTATTAATTACATCAATGAGCTGATTTTGTGAGTTCACATTCCGACATTTAAGATGTTTCATCATTAATGGAGTAAATATTTATTGAGGAAAGAATATGATGAAATATGTTAAGAGGGTAAAATAGTCAAAATACTACCCCCATTAATGTTTTCTTAATGAACGGGGCGTGTAAATGAAAAATGCGATAAACATTTTGAGACGGAGGGAGTACTAACATTTATTAGTGTAGGCGGCGAAACCGAAGATTTTGTGGACAAAATAGATGTGTTTCACATGTACATAAAAAGCTAACGATGCTTGAATGTTTTAAGTAAGAAGACAATTATACTGAACGGGTAAATATTTGTGATTTAGTTGATTTTCTAAATTAATTTATATGCATATGGTTGTACCATAAAATTAACAATTACTATACATATTTCGTGTACAATAATACAGGAAAAACAATGATTAATTATTTCATGGAAGATCAATCAATATTGAGAAGACAATTATATCAACAAATGTTACTTTTGAAAAGTCTATAAAAGACAAAGCTGATCAAACGTCATTCACTATAAATTTGCAGTTCTTATGACATGTGACAATGCCAGATCATCTAATTTTTGTTGAAATCCTCTTAGTATCTTTACTTTTACCATAAGCTTAATGAGGTCATTCAAGCGGGCAAATCACCTAGTATATATGTAAATAAAGTTTATAGTTTTATAAATAAATCAAAACTCTTTTTGGCTTTCAAATATACAACTGCAGAAGAAAGCTTGAAAGAAACTGCAGACACACACCTTATGTGTGCAATAAGTTCATTTATTTACTCTGTTAACTTTCAGAGCCTAGCTTAAGTATAAACTAGAAAATTACCCATGCCAATGATAAATTTGTTAAAAATGCAGTTGATTGACCAGTTATTCAGGCATGCCAATCACTATGGAATTACTCCTGCACAGTGTTTTAAAAGGCGGGGGCGTAAGGCGGGGCGTTTTACATACGCCTCGAAGAGGCGTAAGCCTCGAGGCACGGGGCGTAAGCCCCATGGGTATTTAATTTTTAGTATTTCTTAAAATAACATAATTACAATAAATATTTTTAAATAGGTAAAATTACATAAAAAATAAAAGAAAACTGTATATATATATATATATATATATATATATATATATATATATATATATATATATATATATATATATATATATGTGTGTGTGTGTGTGTGTGTGTGTGTGCGCGCGCGCGCGCGCCCGTTGATCCTCACAAAAAAATGATCAAAGCAATTCATTATACACCGCTTATAACTTGTAATTATATATAGCATAATTTTACAAGTATAAACAATACAATGAAATAAAAGCTATTATGAAATGCAAATCAATTCTAACATTTTAACTTTCAAACACGGAAAAAAACATAGTTTCTTAAAACACTATTACTATCATACTATTCATTTTATCTCCCTATAAGCAAATAATCAATAAAATTTATCAATATTACAATTAAAACATAACTTCTTCATGAACAAAAAATAAAATTATATGATAATTCTGATACATAGGACTTATGACCAATGACAAGTGAAAATGTACAAGTCCGCTATGTGTTTTTTTTTTTTTAAAATTAAGTGATATTTACCCTCACGACGTTCTCAAATAGTAAATATCCAATACTACGACTTGTTATATGAGTTACACCCAATCTTCTATTTCTATAGATGAAAAACTATTAAGTATCATTATTTTGTTAAACAATTATGAGGGTGAATGATTTTAATTAAGAAATTTAAAATATAATTTGTGTAAGAGCTGTTAGGCGAGCCCTGGGCGTTAGGCGTGTTTAGGGCGTACGGTTGGGCGCTTAGGGCGTAAGCCTCATAGGAACTAAGCCCCGCACGTTAGCCCCAGGGCGTTTTGCCACTGCCCTGCCCCGAGGCGAGCCCCGAGGCGAGTCCTAACACTGCCTTTTAAAACAATGCTCCTGCATAAGTGACATTATTTTTGCAGAGGCCATCATTTTGCATTCTAGTCTTACATTGATTTGGATATTAACCAACTCAATTAATCAAGTGTGCTTTCACTCACTCTTATTGGACTTATAAGGCTCCATTGCTTCACCCCATAATAACACACTAAAAAAATCATAAAAAGAAAGAAATAAAAACCAAATATATAACAAAATAATTTTAAAAAAACACAAGAAAAAGATATATATATATATATTCTTCTACCCCCACACTTAAATTGTGTCATATCTTTATGACACATAGTCTAAAAGCAAGAGGGGCAAAGAATCTCCCTTAAATCTTTTTTTTCCCGAGAACTTGTGAACTCCACCCCTAATTGTAAATCAATTTTTCTTTTTCGCTCCTTGTGATTCCTTTTGAAGTTAATTTGGCTAAGAACATCACAAATATTTTTCTTTTTTTCAAATTCTGCTTTTTCTTGAACTTATCTTGAGCGGGCAAATAATTGTGCATGATAATTCTTAACTCCATCTTGCATTTTTTTGGAGAATCGTTCCATGCATTTTCTTGAAAATCCTCAATTACAAAATCCACAAAGTCATAATAATCTAAAGAAATTGAAGAAAAATGATCAAAAAGATATTCATTATTTCACTTATGATTATGCTCTCTTCATTCTCAATTTCTTTCAATCTATCCAATTTATGTTGATAAGAAAAAATGGGTATGTACTCATTACCTGCTGATAATTCAAACTCAACCAAACCTTTATTGTAAGTCATGTCTACTGGATTTGAACCTTCTTCTTGAGTGATAATATTTTTCTCATAAGACTCGTCTTTTTGAGTTGATTCATTCTCACATAATGTTGTTTCATTTATTTGTTCCCCAACAAAATTTAAAGAGTTTACAATACCTACTAAGTGATTTATTTGCATTTTTAAGTTCATCATTGCTATTTGATCTTGTGCGTGTTTTTCTTCTATCTTTTTAATATAATTATACATAGTCTCTTCAAAGCTTTTATTATCCTCTTGTGGTGCTTGACTCATGTTGCTTTGATTCCACACAGAATTTGGGTATTGATTATATTCCGGATCGTAATTATACCCATAAAAATCATTACACCTGTAAGAACTAGAAACATCATGAGATTGTTCATAAAATGAATAAAAAAATATAGGCTTACCTGATTGGCATTCATGACTAAAGTGACTTCCACCATAATTTTTACAAATAACAGAACTTTGGTTGATTAATTCCTCAATGGTTTTTATTCTCCTTTGGTTGATTATCTTTTCCATATCTTTTAACTTTTCAGAAAAACCGTATGAGAATGCGTTACCTGTTTGACATTCAAAGCTTTGGTGGTTGCCTCCACAAAAATCACATATTTGACTATATTCATCAAAGAGTACCTCGGGATCCTCATCATATTCCCAAGTAACTGGCTGGCAATTCAGCGTCTCATGATTTTCACCACAAAGATTACAAGTGGTGATCTTTTGACAATAATTTTTTGTCAAGTACTTGATAAGGCTTTCACTTGGTTGGTTGAAATTCATCTTTAAAGTGCATGGCATGAGTTCAAATTCAATTTTCTTTTTCCAAATCTTAATCTGTAAGAGTTGTTAAGTTTTTTAAAAAAACGGTCGAAGATATTTTAATATATAATAATAATTATATAATAATAATAATAATAATAATAATAATAATAATAATAATAATAATAATAATAATAAAAATTTCAGATTTTGTTCCCCAACACTTGTCAGGTGCTAGAAAATAAAATATGTGAAGAAAAAACAACTCGAAGTAGTAATATGACAATTAATCTGAAGTAGATGCTTACAAATCCCCGGCAACAGCGCCAATTTAGTGGTGCTATTAATATATTGTCGTTATGTGGAGTAGTTGAATAAGAAATAAGCAATCATTCTTTAAACAAGGTCTTTGTTTCACTATCAATCGATTAACTACACTAATCGAAAGAGGTGTTTTTAATTGGTTACTTTTACGTGATTTGTTTGTATTAGAAATAAGTGATCATATCATTAAACAGAGAAATAATAATAAACTTTTGATTTTATTATAATTATTTTATCTTGCCAATTCAAAGTATCCCAACATCTATCTTTTATTAGAAAAAATCCAAAAATATTTCTCACTTTGTTATTTTAATTTTAAGACTTTTAAACAACTCTCCTTTCATCAATTTGATTCTTTCAAATATTAACAAAGATAATACAAATCTGTGCATAGGTGGTTCCAATCTCTGTGGGATGATATCTTAAACTTTACTATAATTTGACAGAGTACGAGTAGAAAAACCTATACACGTTGCACTCGTCACTCGTGTTTACCGAAGTTTGGGAAAAGCCACTATAGGAGGTAGGTCATGATTTTTCCTCCCTTGAGCAAGGAGTGTTTCCACACTAAATACTCGTGTTGATTTCATTATTCGTGCTTTACACTCTTGCATTGTTACACAAAGGACATGGTTTCTTGAGTGCTTAGGTCGTAACCCGATTAAGATTTGATATCAAAGCTATAAGTTTCAACAAAGGATAGCACCTAAAGATGGTTGCACCGTACATGAAGGCCAATCAACAATAAGACTAGCATGCTTCAACGGGAAATATTATGGCTGGTGGAAAGCAAGAATTGAAGACTTAATACTGGTGAAGATCCTGAACTATGGGAAATCATCATGAATAGTTCTATAATTTCGATGGCCGCAGACGAGAAGGAAAAGGAGACTACTCCCAAAGAGAGAAAAAATTATTTGGTTAAAGTCCTTCAGGCCATCCAAAAGAATGTTTAGGCAAAGAAGATGTTTATTTGTGGCATTAGACCAGATGAATATAGCAAAATCTCCTCTTACAAAACTGCAAAAGAAGTATGGGACATCTTACAAACCACACACGAAGGAACAATTCATGTCAAGAAATCAAAGATTCCACTATTAAATGAGGTTCACCCAATTTGTGTTTGTAGTTATATTATGTTTGCTACTAACAATTTTCTCTCAGACCTTGCAATATACAAAACCGAATTACACCAGAAAATACACAACGTGGAACTCTTCTTAGTCAGTGAACTGGGGAAAATTGTAGAAGAGGGGCTCAAACTCTTCGGGCTAGAGTCGAGGATCTACCTTGCACCACATTCAAACTACACCCCTGTAAGAAGGCTTGTAGGTTACTCATGCAAAGGTCACTTGACCATTCTTCAAGTTTTGCATCCGGTATAATTTCCGAGTTTATGCAGGAGCACTTTCACTCATTATTTCAAATCTAGGTGACGACATACTCGAGGTAAATGAAATTATGCCTGTGTGAAGACCTAGTTATGAGTGTGAAGCATGCCACATTCATAACTAAGAAGTTGGAAGCCTCTCATCCATACTTAGATTCAATTGTCACCTATGTCAAACCAAAGGCTACTTCCACATAAGGAAATATCCCTTTTTACCAATCAAGTCGAACTACATACAGCCTGATTCCCGATACCGGGGATATGTAGGCGAACTCAATACCAAAGCTCGGCCATAATCCAAACTCCCCCCAATTTATTTCTAGACTCCTCAGTCTCTCAATATTCCTCAAATTCATGTCATTTATAAAAGAGATGAATTGATGGTCGGACAAAATCGAGTTTGTCAAAGTTCCTTGCCCAGTGTTGCCTTTGTCATCCCTGGACAACGAAGGGGCAGTTGTTGATACCCAATTTTGGCCCTCCAAATTTTAAATTAACTAGTAAAGCTTCTTGAATTTTCAAATAGAGTGAAATACTATTCAAAAAAATAAAAAAAAATATTTTCTTAACTAGTTTTGGCGTTATTTTCCATTTCATTTGGCAAAATATCCTAAAATATCTTACCTATAATTTTAAAGTATTAATTAGGTTCAAAATAAGTGTTTAAGTTAATACATGTTATAAATTTTCAAATTAAAGTCACTTACGATCTAATTACTCTAATTAGCCCGTATCTGCAAAAACATAGGCATTTTACCTTGTTAAAGTCAAGAAACTTAATTAATTAATTGAATACAATTCATCTCAATTGGTTTGATTTTAAAGAATGACTTAATTCCAAAATGTTTATTTTCAATTGATTTGGTTAAGAGAATGGTTAAATGAAACATTTGGGTCACGATCACTATTTTGGACCCAACCAACCAGCCCATAATCCTCTATATCCGGCCCAATTTGTTTTAATCCCCAAAACCCCTTTTTCCAATCAATTTCAACAAACCCAGCTAAAACAACAGCAAAACCAAACGAACCCAGTAGACTCCTAATCCCTAGCGAATCGAACCCACGCTGAAGCGATCTCCCACGTGATTTCCAACGGTAACTACCAGTTCCGGCTAAATTCTTAATGGTTTTCACTCCTCGTAGCTTTGCTTCTCCATTTAGGGAAATAGTTTTATTGTTTTTGGCTTTTTTTTTTTTTTTCCGAAAGCAAACGGTAACCTCTGTTTTCCTTTTTTTCTTTTTCAATTTTCGGGTGCAAGACCATTAATAGTCTTTGTCTTCACTAAGATTTCAAATTTTCTCCAAAAATTGAGTTGAAATCCATATTTTGGGTCCGTCCCACATTGACCCAAGTTCTCAAAACCCAACTGTTTGGGGTTTTATTTATAAAACCCCATATCCAACTTCCAGACCACGTTTTGATACCCTAAAATCTCTAATTTATCAATTACACAACTTCTAAGTTGAAAGTTCAATATTTTATTTTTAGTTCTCTAAGTTCGGTGGTGAAATAGATTCGCAACTCGCCGCCGCTCCCGTTCGCTGACCCACAACAGGTAATACTGTATTAATTTTAGCATTTCTTTTTTTTTCCCTTGTTTTGATTAGTTTTGTATAGGATATGTTAGTATAATATTGTGTTTCCTCTGTTTTTTGTTTTCTGCTCATTTAAGTTCAACATGATTTAGTTGATTTGATTCTGCAAACGCATTAGTCTTACCTTGTTTTGGTATGTGAATTGCGAAGTACGAACCTTTTACGGCTTTTAATAACCTTCATCTGTTCACAGTGGCTTAGTTTTAGAGGATCAACTAGAAGTACGGGTTGTTAAATAACATGATGATTTATTATCTAGAGACGGATTGGCTTTTGCTTTAGCACGAAAATTTGTTCTTCTTTATAAGAGCATGATCACAAGCTTACTTACCTTTATTGTAGGGATATCATTTGGGGCTACCTGTGTTTTCAAGTGTAAATTCAACTAGTTTAAAGATGAGCTTGTGCTAGATTGTGAATATTTCACTGACCTGTTTTGACAAAAACACACCAGTATCTAAAAAATGGATTTTCTTTAAAAAAAAAAACCAGTGGTAATTGTCCCTTAAAGTCTGTTTTAGGCTATGAGTTTTCTGTTTTGTTTGATCAATGTTTAACCAGCTAATGTTCCATGAAAGCATGTTAAGTCTAAATGGATAGCTATTTTCTTAGTTTTCCTTTTGATTATTAAAGTTTGTTTTCTTTTTGACTTTGCTAATGTGTTATTCTTTATGGAAACTGAATCTGAGATAAATGGTCACGCAATGGAAAAAGTTGAGTATTAAATTAGATTTGGACCTTAATTGATAGATCACTCTTGAGTTAGCAAAATATGGTACTGGTTTATACTTAAATGTGTTTTAAACAAAGTGGCTCTACTCTCCTTTAGTTTCAGTTTTAGCTAATCACCATTTGATAAAGTGTTGAGCCAATCTGCCCTACTTATTTGTATCAGATTAAGTGTTAGCTTCTGATAAGTTGGTATTTTACCAACTTATTTCTTCTTTAATCTTAGAATGTTGTTATGTTTTGATTGAGAAAATAGTGCATTTAATATCGTTTACTTCCATTTTATAGGTTTATATAATTGAGAAGAGCTTTGGAAGAAACCAAGTGAAAAAAATGTCAAAAAGAGGCCAAACTGAAGAGATGACAAAAAAACTATACAGTTTTGCAAAAACTATGCAAAACTGTCCAGTTTTGCAAAAACGGCCCAGTTTTACAAATTCTAAAATCTGAAAATATGGAGGCTGTTTTTTGTCATATTTTGATGGGGAAAATTGTTGAACTATAAAAGCAAGACTTGGGCAAAATATCTATCATCTTTGGCCACATTTCAAGCTTGGAAGCTAGGGTTCATCATCAACCACACCATTGGAAGAGAAGATTGAAGTGCTTCAATGAGAAAACTCTCAACCTTTTATTCAATTCCTTATTAGATTGCATATTTAAGTGTGTTGTATTTTATTCACTGACTTGAATCTTGTTTATGAGAATATTCATTATCAAGTTTTGGATGAAACTCTAGTTATTCCTATGTATTGAATGTTGTTTATCTCTAATGAAGTGGGTCATTGTTTCTTTAGTTTATCTTGTTCTTGAATGTTTCTTAATGGATTACCTACCCCTAGGACTCACCCATTTACTTCAATTTGAGCTTGGAAGAGGAAAATTGAGGTTGAGAAAGATTAATCAACAAGGATTTGGGGCTTTAAACCCATCTAATAAGTTCAACTAGGATTAGGATAGGTACTTGAGGTTAAATTGATTGTGCCTAATATCACACTCTAAGGCTTGGAAAAGCATAGAGTGAAATTCATTGATTTGGTTGGAAGACTGTCAATGAGATTTTACGAAATCAGCTCATTACCTACCAGTCAGAACTACATACGCAACTGAAGATTATACAAAGCTTTATGTCAAGGAGATAGTGCGACTCCATGGTGTTCTAGTATCTATTGTTTCCGATAGAGGGACATAGTTTACAGCCAATTTATGGAAATATTTTTAAGAAAGTTTGGGGACTCAGGTGAGCCTTAGTACAGCATTTCATCCGCATACTGATGGCCAAGTTGAGCGTACCATCCAGACTCTCGAGGATATGCTACGAGCGTGTGTGTTTGATTTTAGAGGTATTTGGGATGATCACTTACCACTTATTGAGTTTGCATATAACAACAGTTATCATTCCAGCATCCAAATGACTCCGTACGAGGCTTTATATAGACGCAAGTGCAGATCGCCAATTGGGTGGTTCGAAGTGGGAGAAACCAAACTAATAGGGCCAGACTTGATCCAGCAAGCCATAGAAATGGTCAAGGTTATACAAGATCGATTATTAACAGCTCAGAGTCGTACGAAATCCTATGCAGATAATCATCGACGTGACTTAGAGTTCCAAGTTAAGAACTGGGTATTCTTGAAGGTGTCGCCTATAAAGGGCGTCATGAGGTTTGGCAAGAAGGGCAAGTTTATCCCTCGGTATATTAGGCCTTATGAGATTGTTCGCAAGGCAGGCCAGGTGGCCTATGAATTAGATCTACCTTCGAATTTGGAGTCAGTTCATCCGGTTTTCCATGTATCGATGCTTCGCAAGTGCATTGTAGATCCTTCCAGAATTTTACTGGTAGATGATGTCCAAGTCACCAAGCAATTGTTTTATGAAGAAGTTCCCATTGCCATTCTAGATAGGTAGATTCGGAGACTCAGAACCAAAGATATAGCTTCTGTAAAAGTTTTATGGAGAAACAATAATAGAGAGGAAACAACCTGGGAAGCTGAGGAAGATATGAAGTTCAGGTATCCACATTTATTTCTAACCCCTAACGAGACTCAGGCAGAGAAGCCATTGTCCTCAGGTATGTAATGCTTTCTTTCGATGATTTCATGGTCATGTATAGCCATTGTTGTTGTTGTGGTTGTGGTAGTCCTATGAGGTGATATATTTTGGGTTGCTGTGATAGGATGGTAGTGGCATATTACAGGGGAAACTCTGGCAAAAAATTTGTAGAATCCCTAAGAGTCTAACATTCGTCCTAAGGGGGGAGGAATGTTACATCTCAAAAATTTCGAGTCGTTGCATTATGAGTAGACTGACATAATCTTAAAGTGGGCATGAAGTCCTTATAAGATTAAAGAGAGTATTTGATAACTTTAAGAGCGTACCTTAAGGTTTTAAAGTCATATGAATTGGTGGAATTAAGTTCGTCGAAGGAAGTAGAATGTGAGTCATGTTTGGGAAGGTTTCGCAATAATTAAGTTATACTGTGTTTAGTAATGACTTGAGGAGGAGCTATAGGACCCCTTAGATGGTTAACGAAGTGTTACACAAGTGCCAAGGAGGTTCCATAAGGATTGGAAGTCAAACAAATTGAAGGGAGCAACTTATCGGATGGGGGCAATTTGATAGACCATTTGACGGACTGTAGGGCATTTGACAGCCCGTCAAATGGTGGAACACCACCGTGAAATAGTCACAGTGAGGCCTGCTTGGCTGGGCAGTTTAACGGTCTATTTTGATGGACCGTAGAAAGTTTGACAATCCGTCAAAGTGGGCGTCAAAATGCCTGACGGGTTTTTTAGTTACGCTTTATATATTTTGTTTTACCTCATTTGGACTCATTATTTCCCCAAATCAGATCCTAGAGCTCTCCAAAACCCTTTCTCCAAGTTTATACACTAATCCAAGCTAAATCCAAGAGAATCAAGAGATTCAAGTGTTAAGAAGCTTGCTAGGGTTTGTGAAGCTCAAGATTTCCTTGGGTGTTGCTGTTGGAGACTTCACTTTAGTGGAGTAAGTTGATCCAAGACTTGCTCTTATGTGATTAAGGTAAGTTTTTACATCTCTTACCTATGGTTAAGGTTGTTTGATTGTTGTACCATTTGGTTGAAGGACGAAAAATGAAAATAGAGTTCAAGTAGGAGTTTGAGGATGTTATGAGCTACAAGTTAACTTGAATTATAATTCTTGGCATTTTATGAGTATAATTTTGTTGTGGGTGGTACTAATGATGTTGAGGAAGTATTGTATATAAGTGTATATGGGGTTATGTTGACATTATTATTGTGAGTGATCTTGAAAAAGAGTTTTGGGGATTGAATGAAGCCTAACTTGAATGATGTCTCTTAGTTATGGTATTGTTAATAATGACGTTGTTGTTTTGGAATTTAGTAGAAGTATATGAAATAGGGGAAATGCCGCCCAATTTTCTCTAGCTTACGAATTATACTAGCTTGGACTTGAGAGTGTCTTTGAAACCTAACCTTGGTATGAACTCTCTTGAATGCAGATTTCTTGGGCTTTGGAGGTGAACGTTAAGTAGTTAAGAAGACATAAAGGTATGTAAGGCTAACCCTTCTTTCTTAAGGCATGATTCCATTATTGTACACCTATTCATGAAATTCGCCATGTCTTCCCTGACGCCTCCATCTCTAGAAGTGCTAAATCTCATAAGTCTTGATTCTCTCATGATATCATTGATCACATCCTATGATAGTTGACCCTCTAAGGAAACATATAGTGATTATGATGGTGTTGATGATACTTATGCACTCCTATGTGTGTGTATATATATATATATATATATATATATATATATATATATATATATATGGCTATTTTGTAACACCGAGCTTATGTGGCGGGGTATGATATCGACTGCGTGCACACCACTACAGTTGGGTGCATATAACATCGCACCTTGTTATGGCTGGGTATGTATAATACCGCGCCTTGTTATGGCCGGGTATGTATGCGTTACATCTCGTACTTCGAAGAAGCACTTATCAAATTTGAAACATATGTACGTTGAGTTATGGTTAAGTAAAACCACTTTGGAATATAAAGAGTAAGCATTATTAAGTATATTTAATGAGTGAAGGATGTATATAAGGTATACCGGAAGGTTTTATAAGGAAATGAATGGAAGAAATGGAGTAGTACGACTTTGGAGACAGGATGGGTAAAGTTTCGTGTGAAAATTTTTGTCCAACTTGAGGGAAGAATATCTCTTAGCATATGATGTGTTTTGAAGTGAAACAAAAGCTTAAAATGAAGTTCGTCGAGTCTAGTTTCTAATGTAATAAACCGCTCGTCCGTAGGACGTCGGAGTAGAGATGGACGTTACAAGTTCGGTACCCGACCTGCTACAGTGACCCGACCCGAATTTGAACTTTATAAAAGGGGCCAAAACCCCATTTATTTCACCAAAAAAAATCAGAATTTAGACCAGCAACACAAAGGGAAATTATGTCATAAAAAGTTGAGGGTTTGAAGTGATTTTGGTTAATCGAGGCTCGGGTAGCGTATAGTTGTGATTCTAGTATTGTTTTGTCGAGGATTTTGGCTTGGATTCAAGGTGGACGTTGAAGGTATTTCTGTTTGAACTAGAATAAGGTATGAATCTCTTTCTATTTACATTAATACCGGTTTATTCTCGGAGACAAAGTCGTTAAATAATTGTATAGTAAGTTGGTTAGTTATGGAAGTTGGAAAACAGCGCGTGGGCTGTTTTATGGCACATGTTGGTGTTTAAAGTGATGTTGTTGTTATTGTTGTTGGTTGCTGAATTACGATTTTGGGCTAGGCATATAAACAAAGGAGATGCTGCCAAAATTTCAAAAGATTCTAGAAAGATTTATTTGAAAGCTTAGGATAAGTATATAACAATGGACCTAATTATAGCATGAATGGTCTTATATGTAGATTGTGAGACCGGAAATAGGTGGAAGAGCCGAGACGTGAATTTTCAGGTATGTTAAGGCTCGCCCCTTTCTTCTAAAGGCATGATTCCTTTCTTATGAATCCAATAGATGTTTTCCAAATGTCCCATGATCCCTTTCTGTGAATCCATAAATGTTTTCCAAGAATGTTCTTATTCTCAAAAGCTAGAGATTCATGAATCATAGAGTTCTTAAGATGCTAAAGATAAGCATGTTTTATGATGACGATGAATCTATTTCTAGAAATTCCTATGTTAAAATTCCCTACATATTTTCATAACCTCCTTACTTCCACAAGTTAGAAGTTCATGATTCAAAGGCATGACTCATTTCCTGATAATCCATAAATGCTTTCCAAAATGTCCGTATTTTCCAAATCAGAGATTTATGATTCCATAAGCTCTTATGACAACAACGACATTTTTTTTACAATGACAACGATGATGTCAAAGATGAGAATATTTCTATGACGATTATGATGATGATGATTTCATGTTTAAAAGTCACAAGCTTATAATTTCAATGTGAATATGAGAATATTGAGCTATTTCTTGATTTTCTCAATTTTATTCATTGTTGATGAATCTCATCTCATGTTATTCGTTCATCCGAGGTGAGAAATAGCAATTATGATTATTCCGTAATATAATCGGAGGTTACCGACCTTACGTCACTCCGATAGAGTTACAATTTTTTACTTGAGCTCCTATGCATGCTTCATGTTAAGTATATGATGATGATTACACCGTGCCTAGATGGTCGGGCAGCATCGCTAAGGCGGGCGACTTATACACCGTGTCTATATGGTACGGGAAGCACCACTAGTGGGCGGCGTGAGATGATTACCCCGGACGCCGGCTAATGATGTTATTTGATTCGAAAAGTTTATGTATGTATATGTGATATGTTTTAAAGGTAAAAGTGAGCATGCATGATTCTGCCGCAAGAGGCAAGCACTTACAGTTATACTTTCTTCTTATGTCTTTTATATTTCCTTATTATGTTATCATATATGCCTTACATACTCAGTACTCTGTTCGTACTGACGTCCCTTCTTGTGGACGCTGCGTTCATGCCCGCAGGTGAACAGGTAGACGCGCCTGATCTCTAGGGGCTCCATCAGCGACACCTTGGAAGAGCTCCAGTTGTTCCGGAGCTACAGCTTATTGGTACTACTCTTGTGTATATATTTGGGCATGGTGAAATCCTGCCCCGTCCTCGTGGATTTATGTATCTTATTTAGAGGCTCGTAGACAAGCATATATGGTTAGATGTTCCATGACTTTATCAGTTATTAGTGTTGTAAAATATTTTGGTAAGACTTGTCGACATAAGCTTATGAATGTTGCCATTGATGACTGGATTAAGTCGGATATACATACGTTATTCGTGTGGCCCACCTAGTAGCGAGAATGGAATGTTAGACCAGTGGTGCTCAGTATATTAGTACTGGGTACCCATCATGGCCTCTAGTGGGGCCGTGACAGTATGGCACCGAACCTACATAGTCGGGTATGGTACCACTATATGTATATGTATATGTATGGAAGGTTTCCATTAGAAAAAAGGTAAGTGTGATGTAACGTCTTAAGAGGTATAAGTGGATATCCTATCTTATGTTAACCGTCATGCTTTTACCATGTTATTACTTATGCCTTACATACTCAGTACATTGTTAGTACTGACGTCCTTTTATTTGTGGACGCTGCGTTCATGCCCGCAGGTGGAAAGGGAGACAGACTGACCTTTAGGCTGCTTTATTAGAAACTGCTTAGAGGCTCCGTTTGATTCGGAGCTGCAGTTGTCGGTACTATTCTTTTGTGTACATACATGGGCATGGGGGGTCCTGTCCCGTTTTTAAGATGTTACATACTCTCTCTAGAGGCTCGTAGAGAGTTGTGTATAGCTAGATGTCTCCCAGCCTTGTCGGCTCATATTTTTGTATATCATTTTGTTAGCCTTGTCGGCTTGTGTATATGTATATGGGCATAGTTGATGATGTTGATATAAAAATGCCTTAGCCCGATGAGATTTGTATTATTGATGCATAGGAATGCGAGTTAGCCATGTGGCTCACCTAGATATGATTGTGAAAGTATGATGAGAGGTGCCCGGTGGGTTAGCTACGGGTGCCCGTCATGGCCCTCTGGTTTGATATTTATCCCCGAGCAGAGTGTGAAAATTGTAGTCGCTAAAACGATTAAATGGCTTTTTATTACAATTTTGCTATTTTGAACAAAGTTGCAAAAAAAAAAAAAAGTTTATAAACAAAGTAATTTTTGGAAATAGTATTGAACACTAAAAGAAGAATACGTTTTGAGTTATTTGATTTCAAAATTTGAGACTTAAACTCAAGAGATGTTTTCAAGTTAATCAAGTCGCATATTTTCTTTAAAGGAAATTGTCGGGCTAGAGAAGCCCAAACACTTTTTGAGCATAAGTTTTCAACATAAAGGGTCAAGGCATAAACTCTTATTGTTAAATAACTTAAAGATTTTTATATCTTTTGAGTTAAAAACAATTGAGTACATTAGCGGATTAAGAAGTTGAGTTATAATTATAATTCAGAGTCTTATTAAACCGTACACATTTTGAAAAGATTTATTCCTTCATAATTAGCCCAATTATAAAATTAATTCAGTTATTGAATTAAAGGTATGATTGAAACGCTAAAAATGATTTTTTCGAAAGTAAAACATCTCTATAGTTCATTTTCAAAAAATAAAATATACTTATTTTTATAATTAATTAGCCATGAATATGCTTCTGTCAAACTTTATACATATGACCTCCTTAAACACATTTTACAAAACAAGTTATACAAATTTTTATCCATAAAATCTTAGATTCGTAGGTAAACCGCATTGGGCGGATCCTTAATACCGAGGTGCTTAAAACCTTCCTCGGGAGATACCAGAACCCTTACCCGTTTTCTAGATATTTTTAAAGGTTTTCAAAAATTAACCTTTAAATTGGTTTCCTAATTCCCATTCAATAAATTAGGTGGCGACTCTGTTTGTTCACGATAAAGAGCCAAAGTTATGTGAACCTTTTATGCGCGAGCGTAGAAGTGGACCATAACAATAGTCTCACAATCATGTCTCAGAATAGGAAGCAAGACATAATAATAGGAAGAGTCTTCGGGCAGTGAACGTCCTGATGCTCACTCTGAAGAGACTCGAATATCAGCCACGAGAGGTAGAAGCAGATCCAACCCGGTACTCTGCATTCATAAAAGAATGCAACAAGTGCAGGTTAGTACAAACAACAAGTATTGGTAGGTATCATAGGCCAACTAAGACTAGCTAATGTATATAAAGACAACACAGTAAGATAAACACGTAAAACAACAAGGTACAAGTCAACACGAATCCATAACCACGGTACAAGTCATCACCTATGTTATAGCATCTAAACCCAACTGTGTCAAATCTCAGTGTGACCAATCTGAACTAGTATATCACAATCATATCACAAGTCATCACCTATGTTATATCATCTAAGCCCAACTGTGCCAAATCTCAATATAACCATTCCGCACTAGCATATCACAATGATATCACAACAAGTCATCACCTATGTTATAGCATCTAAACCTAATTGTACCAAATCTCGGTATAACCATTCTGAACCAGTATATCACAATCATATCACAACCATATCACAGAAAACCAAGAGGTACAATGCGGTGAAATAATGTATGAATGATGAATGCAATGCATATGCACCATACACATGCACTCCGATCGATGGAACATCACATCTCGGCAACACAACCCATGGGGGACCCGTGAATTCCATGTACCACTCGTCCCAGAAATGACCTCGGCGACGAGCACTCTCTCGATCCCTGCAAGAGACCTCGGGCATCGAGTACTCATTCGTTCCCGATAAGATACCTTGGGCAACCTACACTCATTCCGCTCCGGTAAATGAACTCGAATCATGGACTCTCATCTCTCTTTTACGCTCTCCGGCAAAGACCTCGGAGGCTACACACTCTCACTTATCATCATCAGTACCATACTATGCCATATCAATGTTACATAGAAATAAGTATGAGTACGATACAATGTAATATGAACAACCAATTCAATCCCAAACAATACCACACATGGCACACAAGTAATATCACTAATAAGGCTACACAATAAGCCACAATGAAATCACAATTTTTATCTCAATATCAATCAAGTAAAGTACTACAATATCATAGCCATGGTATATCACTAATCACCAATATCCGATGTCTCAACGTGGCAACGAGCCAATAACTAAATAAAATAAGATAAGTCAACAACGCAATGGGGTGGCTAGCCCCCAAATCACATTACAAGGCCCAACCTAAGAAAATATCCAACCCAACTTCATACCTGAAGGTTTACATGCATTCTCCGACAATATCATCTAAACATACGCTTCGCTAATCGAAGTCTCACCAAAAGGTAAATCGTAACCTACCTGGAAAGCCGAACAGCAAAGTCTCCAATAGTCAAACCTTAGTCTTGCCCTTCCTTTGAGCCACGAGATAATGGTATTCTAATCATATCCGAATTAAGAAATTAGAAACAAGAAGAAACATCAATCAACCTTTACTACTATTCAAGACCCAAATCTCAACCTATGGAATGGGGTTTATGAACTAGAAAGATGAAATAAGAAATCTATAGGGGTCAACATGAAATTAATGCTCTAGGTGATCAATTCCCATCAATTATAAGCTAGAAGAACTAACAAATCACTTAATTTCAGATTCTAGGCAAAACCCCAAAATTTGGGTATAATCCCTAACTTTAAATCTCACAAATTGGTCACTAATAATGAAGGAATCATGTTTATATAGTTACTACTCATCAATCCCATACTTAATCAAGCTTAATCCACCAAAAAATCAAGGTTTTATAATTAACAACTTATTCAAGAAAGGAACCCTAAAACCCTCTTTTATTCTTCCAAGTCCTATGGATTTCCTACCAAGGATTCTTACTTAGGGAAGGTAAATGAAAGAGATTAAGATTAGGGAGCCTACCTTCATGAGAAATCTGACCAAACACTCTTCAAATCACCTCCTAGATACTAAGGAAATGTAATTTAGGAATGGGAGGAAGAAGGGTTTTCATAAGGCATTTAAATAAAAATTTGGTCCGTCGGTTGCTTCCGCGGGAAGGCCACCGCTTTAGCGGTCAGACCACCATTTTCGCCCACCGCTTCCATGCCAAAGCAGTCACTAGACATCTTCCAAACTTGAAATCGACCCCCGGAACCTCCCAGACACAAACCACATATGCAGATATGCATAAAAACGCGCTTCAAACACACTCGTAGCCTCAGAATTCTCAACAGAGGTCTTGTTTACCTAGTCAACCACTGATACCTCAAAACCAACTTCCCAACCCAAGTCTCAAAATGCACCCGAGTGCATTGGGAAGTAAACCGAATATACACACAAGTTCTAAAAGACCATCCGGACCTCTCAGAATCGACGGATTCTCGAAAAAGTTCCGTTTACCCAAAAGTCAACTTTGAGTTAACTCTTTTTCGCTTTAAGGTCAAATTTTTCACAAAGTCACTCAAATCATATCCAAAGACCTCGGGAAGCATGTCAACGGTCCACTCGGGTCAAATGTGAGCTAACAAAGCTCGAGAAAGGGTCAAAAGCATCGAAAAAGAAATAACGACCAAACGGGTCGTTACAATAGGTTCACTAAAATAACCAATAAAATAGATTCTCTTGGTGTGGACTTGCTCATGGAAGAAGAACATAAAAGCTACTTGAGATCCTTGTTGACACCTCATTTTCACCGCATAAGATACGTATTTTAATTTTCAAATTTCCCGAGCCAAAGATGGAGTAAGGATGCACCCTTTAAAAATTAAAATTTCAAAATCCCGAGAAAATTGCAAAAATGACGTTTAATTATTATTTCCTGAAAAAAACTGACGATTACAAGAAATACGAGTTATTTATTTTCATCCCGCTCCGTCTAGTCTGAGAAAATTGTTAATTTAAATGACGTATTAATTACTGCTCATTTTTTAATGCATTTTTTCATATTTAAAATATTGCTCGGAACTATGTCAATATTGGGCTTGTTTTAAAGCTAATATTTTAACTTTGCAAGTTTTAATGTTTAATTAGCCTAAATAAATTTTGTACTTAGTAATATGTGTATTTTATAATATATAGTTTATATTGATTAAATTTGAGAGGGGGGGGGGGGGGGGTCTAATGTGTTATTTTTTAAAAATATAGGGCAAATGCAAAAAAAAAAGAGGGGGGGGGGGGGGTGCAGTGGGGGGTGATGATAAGTTTGTAAAAACAAACATCACCCCCATGTCTTGTTTCATTTGTTACCCGCACCCTTTACTCGACTGAACTTGGCAATTTGGGGTTTTTCCTCTAGGGTTCCGCCACTGTGGTGATTCACGGTCATTTTTGACCGGATTTTTGAGGGCTTTTATGCCCAATCATGAGTACCCGTGATTTCCAGGTTTAATTTCATTTGAATTTTATTTATGCATCCTAAATTGAATCATATTTAAGGATGTTACTCGGATTCCCTCGTGTTTATGGGTGCCATGGGTAGGGCCTTGAGCCCTTAGCCAACTTGTGCACCATATGCACATAATGAGGGAATCTAGGGGAAATTTCCTAAATGGTTCACGGTTTGAGTACAAAATTTGGGATTTTATCGTCATTGTACTATTTGGTACTATTGTACCATTAGAATGGTTCAAAATTTGTTATACTTGTACGATCCTAGTATTTTCTGATTTTATTAGATTTTATGTGGATTTTAGGGTACAATTAGTTAGTATTGTTTGTTGTCTTATCTGATAAAATTCAAATTTTGAGGATAAGGTACAAAAATTGGGATTTGGGGGGGGGGGGGGGGGGGGGATTTTAGGGCTAGGTGTCCTTGTTTCATTCCTAGGATTCCCTATAATGGAATGTCTATAAATAGTAAGTAGAAGGGAGAAGAAAGGAGACCCACCTTTTTTCGAAAATTCAGAATTGATTCCTAAAAACTAAGCAATACATTAGCTATATACTATACACAGTCAAGAAAATACTACAAAATTTATAAATATACAATCACTATACACAAAATATATAAGAGGAAAAATATAAAGAAAGGTGATTTCTTTGAAGATCAAAGGGGTTTAGTTGCTTGAAGTTGGAATTTAAATCCCCATTTTGGTCTTTAGGTTTCCCCAATAAGAGGTAACTTCTTATTTCAAACCTTATTCTATTTTTAATCATGATTATTTACTGTTTAAGCTTGTTTGGTATTCAAAATGCTATAAATGATTAGCTTAGTCCTATATGTTGCTATTCTGTTCTGTTTCTGTTATGCAAGGTTATAAAAATAAGTTAAGGTTTAAATTATGTCACAGTAAGTAGATAGTATTACCTGTTAGTTAATAAAATGAGAAGAGCGGTTAAAGAATAGTATTTTGGAAATTCTGAGTTACAAATGCATAGTCTTTGGTTCAAGGAAAAGTTAAATAAGGTGGTGTGATGGGAATTCTAAGTTGCTAAATCTGTGTTACGTTTTTTTGTATAGTCATACTTTTTCTAGTTTTGTTGTTTGAAATGGTGATGTTTAGAAACTATTTTAATGAAATAGTAATATGTAGTTACTAGTTTAGTAAAGGTGAAGTTACTTTCAAGGTCTGAAAATAATTTTGTGGCTTACCTTAGATTCTGGACTTTATCTTGCTTCAGCTTTGCTAAATATGATTTCTATTAGCTTAAGTCCATTTTTAGAATACTATGCTTGTTTGATATGTTTAAACTGGCTCAAATAAGTAAGCACTTTCCCTTGAAATAAATCATGGAAGCTACTTGTTAAGTTTTGAATGAAGTTCCTTGAAGATTGAATGTCCTGAGTTTGTTTTGTTTGAATGATTGAGTTTTGTCACTCCCTTTTGTTGTCACTACTGTTAAAATATGATACATAGTAGGATAACTGAACCTACAATACTGAATCCTGTCCTATTTGCTTTGTTTACTAAGTTAGTTAAATAAGTGGAACTGTCAAGAATAAAAACTCTTAGCCTTTTGTGAAACTGATAGTACTAAACTTATTGGATTTCCTGCTTTTGCCGAATACATACATTAAGTCATTTAGCTTAAAAATGGTTTAGGATCAGAGTTGGACTTACATATAGAAATTAGGATACTCTTTGAAGTTATGAATTGCATTTTACTTGGGATTTTCTGCATAAAAGTCAAGAGTAATTCTGTTTGTTTAAAGGATGCATTACATTGATTTTGAAAACTTAAAATTGGTTTGAAAGAAATAGTAGAGATTGTAGATGTGTTTGTATTGCCTAAATTGTCTGTGTATTTGTTTCTCTCATTTCTCCTTGTTGATTGATTTGAAAGACTTAGAATATGTGAACCTGTCTTAAAAGATAAATGACTGAAATGGTAAGAGTAAAGATTGAAACTTGTTACTTGTGTTAAAAATTGATTGCAAAGAAATTTGAAAAAAGGAACTGTAAGTTTGAAAATATGATATGCTTCTTAACCTGCTGATTAACTAGGCTATTCCTCCATCTTACTTAGTGCGTTGTTTGGTATGACACTGTGCATTTCCCGAATCCTGTTTGGGATTGACATAGTTATTTGATTAGGAAAGACTTATAAGGGCATAATGCAGTTCTGTTTTTTCTTTGTTGTGCATTATTGTGCCATTTAGCATAATTGCTAGGTAGGGACTTTGCTTATGAATCACTATTTTTCCCACTTGGCACCTACTTGAAACTGCTTAAAATTTCAAAATGGCTTCTCTTAGGGAATTTAGAAGACTGTCTTTGTGAGTTTTCGAACAGCTTGAGACTGAAAAATGCATTTGTGAAAACCTGAAAGATCTGCATATTGCCTGAATGATTCTATTTGACATTAGTCTGAATTTGAATTCTAGGTGTACTTTTTGCCTGGTATCATCCCCGAATCCTTTCAAAAATAGGCTAGTTTGAATTGAAAATCTTGTCTTTGACTGAGTCTGTGGAACCTGCATTTCAGCTTTAAAATTGCAAAGTTTATTTTGGAGAACCTTGTCAATTCTGTGAGGTCTCATTTAGGCTAAGTTGATCATGTCCTATTTGGATAACAATTTGACATAAAATATGCTCTTTGCATTGTGTTTGGACACTGGTTCTTGTGGCTTGTTTTGATTCGAGATTGTTTGTTCTTTGCTAAGTGTTTGTTGGAATACTACTTGTTTTGCTTGCCTGAGTTGTTGGCCTTGAATCCATGGCCTTGACTGTTTATATGCTTAATTATTAGCTAAGTTTTGAAGTAGCCTAAAATTGGAAAAGTTTTGGCATTTCTGGGAATTGAAATATCCTATGAAGTAGTTTAAAAGGGGTGTTTGAGAGGAGTGAATATATAAGAGTATATAGTGTATATGGGTGGTATATGGAGGGTATGCCCTTCAAGGGGTTTTGCTCTCCATATAAGGGTATATCACATGGTATACCATGTATATTACAATTTGACACTTAGAAAAATTCATGCCTAGTTGATAATTAGGGCCAGTTGGGCCTGATTAATACTTCAGTCGATATATATTTGAAAGAAATGTCCCTTTTGCATAAATTGTCCCTTTCCCCATTTATTTAGCGATTATGGGCTTGGCCCAATTCTATTGTAATTTAATTTTTGGCTTTGTAATTTTATTTATGTCCTTAAGTCAAATACTAATGCAATGTATACCTGTTTTATTTCTAAATCCCCTGTCTGTTGGTAGGTTCAACGAGGCCCACTAACTTTCCTAGATCGATTTGACCTCAACCATGGAAGGACTAAGCATTTGGAGAATATTTGGAGCAGACATATTTTTATACGCATTTTTCTGTTGGGCTTGGTACGCCCAACTCCCTATCTCTTATTACTTATTTGTCAAAATTGATGAAAAATGTGCTTTATTGAAACCTTTAAAAATTGTCACATATTAGAATCACCAAAAAACCATTTTTTAAATACAAAACTGATTTTTGACAAATACTAGCATGCAAAAACGTTTTTTAGACTAAAATTGCTACTTATGAATAAAAATGGACATTTCCATTAAACGAAAACATGATTTTTGGACAAAAAATGGACTTGACTAATTTTATAGACTTGAGACAAAAAATGATTGTGGACCGTGTAGATGTGGACATTTTGGACAAAATATGGACTTAGACTTTTTTGAATTAATTTGGACGAAAAGACTAAAAATATAAATATGGATAATAATAGTATGCTAAAAATGATTTTATAAAACTTAAACTAAAAACTTTTTTCTAAACTCGGGTGGGCTTACGTAGTGTTCAACTTAGATTAACGCCTTCGGGTTTTAACCTAGGTGTTCTAGTCCGAAACCCAAAATGCCCAATTTTGGGCAAAACTCTACCATTTTTATTTCTTGAAAATGAGTTTTTACTGCATAAATGACCAACCTTCATTTGCCGAAATATAAAAAAAAAAAAACAGTTTTTCTCAAAAACAATTTATATCTACAAGGAATACTATTAGAACCCGTAGGTCGACCTTATTTTACGGATCCTTAATACCGGGGTGCCTAACACCTTCCCTAGGGGATCACCAGAACCCTTACCTAGACTTTGGTATAGATTGGTTCCTTTTAAAACCTAGCCGTCTTAAAAGAACCCTTTCGAACTGGTTTTCCTAACTTACCTCCTTTCGAACTGGTTTTCCTAGCTTACCTATAAGTTAGGTGGCGACTCTAAAAACAATGTCCATTTAGAGCACCATCCACGTAGAAGTATATTTTTTCCTTTTTCCCGGTACGATTGACAACCGTACTTTCCCGGAACACGTTCCTTTTTAAATGAGGCAAGTGAAAATCCAAATCGAAAAAAACAGAACCGCTACAATCCTACCCGACTCCTAGGAGAGCAAGTTAATGCTATTATAGAGGCAAAAGATCTGGAGACCAAAGCGATGGAAGATCTCATTGGAAATTTAAAAACATATGAGATGAGAAAGCTCAAAGCTCAGAAGAATACTCCCTCAACTGAAGAGGTGAACCTAGTCCTTGCAGCTACCTATAGCCAGGACCTTGATGAAAAAGATATGAGATTTCTCACTAGAAGGTTCCAAAGAATGATCAGAAAAGGGAGCTTCCTAAACAGAGGAGGCATATCAAGACCAAGAGGACCTAGTAGAAGCAATCAAGAAGGGTGTTTCAAATGTGGGAGTTCGAACCACTTTGTGAGAGAATGTCCAGATAAAGAAGAGGATGGAAGTAGGTGTCACGCCCTAAATCTGGAGAGGCATGGCTGGTACCCGGTGCCATACTCAGCCCGAGTGAACCACTCTGAATCTGTAACTCTGGAGGGGTAATCCCTCAACTTAGGCCGACAGGGCCTACCTGTAAACAGACGATACCAACCAGCCAGTAAGGCCACACTCTGAATATATATAAAGACTGGCTATCTCATTTGAACGGGCACACACACCCCAAACATATATATATAACTTAGCAAGCCAACGAGGCTACTATGAATGTACACAACCAATAGTACCAAAATAGACGTGTACAAGGCCAGTAAGGCTACAACACTGACATACTATATACAAGACTCAATTACAAGCCTCTAAAGAAAGCATAACTGTATCAATGGGACAAACTTTTAGTTATGCCGGATCCGGCATAACTTTAGTTTTTCCTTAAGGATGGTCGGGACAGGGGTCGGACCTACCCATCCACACGCAAAAGGAATACTCCAAAGACCTGGAAACTCCGAACAAAAGGAGCTCACCAATTAACTGATATCAGGTCCTATAAAATCTCACTGACCAAGGGGCCAGGCAAATGTAAAATCTCACTGACCATGAGGCCTGGCACTAATGTCTCACTGACTTGTCGGCCAGGCAATAATGTCTCATTGACCCATAGGCTAGGCAATAATGTCTCACAAACCAAGTGGCCAGGCTAAGGAAAATATATGTATATCATGTATATGCTAAAAAGTACTGATACTATAACGTGTCACTTCTATCTCTCTATAAACAGAAGGACATAGGGAGGGGATATGAGCCCTCAGAAAGAAGAACATAACACTCGAAAGCTATACAACATTATGACAAGCTCTACTTTGACAATTCTCGAGTCATAAGGTTCGTTATGCTCTTACTATGCATGAGATCATGCCAAGAAAAGGAGGAACAACCTTACATACCTCGAGTCACCAATACGATCCAACAACGAACTCGTCGTAACTAGTATGACAATCCTATAACAAAGGAATACATATATTAACTTAGATGATGCTAGTATATCGCGTACATCGAACAATAAATAGATTTTAAAATGAAACGGACAGAATTTCCCTTATTCTTTAACTATTACAACTTAACTAACAGCCAACACACCAACAACAATCTCGTGGAACCATTTCTAAACTCAAACCATCAATATAAAAGAGTATACACCAAGGCAACCCCAATATATGCTCGTATACAATATCTTATACATTCCTTTCTTCCACATTCATGATGTATATAAACAAAAATATGACAACAATATTAGCTATCATCCATACACACAGAAATCATCTCAATAACACAACAACAACATGATCAAAACAGTCCATAAGCTCTATATAGACTCTAGCACAAGTTTGAGCTTTCCTTCACACTTTCTTCCTTCAATCAAGTTGTGTAAACATCTAATAACTTAACAAATATAGAAATAAGATAAAACCTTACCTCAAGAACTCAAGAATTCTCCAACACAGAGGTTACTTCACCATGAAGCACCTTCCAAACTTCCACAAGAAGAGGAACTAGGACTCTACAAGCAATCCGGAATCTTTAACACTTAAACCCCACTTTTAATCCTTGATTTCACTTTGGAATAGCTTGTATATGTTAGAGAGGGTTTTTAGTTTGAGGGTTTGGAGAGAGGTGGGGAATGAACAAAAATGGAAAGGGGTCGACATATATATAAATTAAACCACCCATTGTTATCAATATACGGTGGGGTCCAACTAAAATATGGTCCATGGATCCCACCATAAAATTTAACTTTCGTCTAAACGTATTCTCGTCGATTCGTTTAACCTCTAATCCTTCCAATACATAGTAAACATGAACTTAAACCTTTATATAGTTAACATAAACATGTCTAAACTCATAAAACCTCAAAGACAATCCCTCTCTCTAAATCAATGACAACCAACCCACGAAGAAACTCGACGTACAAAAGTACGAGGCGTAACATCCTTTCCCCCTTAGAAACATTCGTCCTCGAATGTTAAACTCTCAAAAGTCTATAGAAATTTTGGCCGAATCCCCTCAGTAATCATACTAATATCAACCTATCACACAACCCAACACCACAATACGATGCCACACAGGGATGTAATAATCAATAGCAACACTGGCCCCACACGACAATCGAAAGTAACTAACAATATAGACTACTTGAAGATGATAGCATCGTAGCCTGAACCTGCTCTGGGGTAACAATTGGTGGTATCTAGACTTCATATCTTCCTTGGCTTCCCAGGTCATCTATCTACATTCTTATTTCTCCAGAGTACTTTTACGGAAGCTACATCTTTGGTTCACAATCTACGAACCTAGCGGTCTAGAATAGCAACAAGAACTTTCTCATATGATAACTGCTCTGTAACCTGAACATCATCTATGGGTACAATTCTGGATCCTCAATGCACTTACTGAGCATGGATACATAGAAGACCGAATGTACAGACTCCAAGTCTAAAAGTAGTTCTAACTCATAGGATACTAGGCCCATTCTATGCACAATCCTGTAAGGCCCAATGTAGCTAGGGCTAAGTTTGCCCTTCTTGCCGAATCTCATGACGCCCTTCATTGGAGACATTTCAAGAACACCCAATCATCTATCTGGAGCTTCAAATCTCGTCGTCGATTACCTGCATATGGCTTCTGATGACTCTAAGCTGCTAACAATCTCTCCTGAATAGGCTTAACTTTCTCTACCACCTGTTGGACCAAGTTAGGTCCTGGTTGATTCCCCAACCTTGAATCATCCAATAAGAGATTTATACTTTCTTCCATAAAGGGTCTTATACGGGTCCATTTGAATACTAAAATGGTAACTGTTATTGTATGCAAACTCAGTAAGTTGTAAATTGTAACCTCCTGTAAATTTGTATGGAATATAAAAGCATTATACTAGTCGGTTTGAACCTTATAAGTAGGTTATGTTCACAATTCGGGACTTAGAAACCAAAACGGAGAGTGTTGGGGTGAAGAATCCCATTTCAACGGAAACTGGGAGATTTTATGACAAAAGTACAACCTGTACTTAAAAGCACGGCCCGTACTCTGTGGGAGTTCTTTGGCCTTTGAAAATCTGAACGCTCTGGAAATTATAGGGGAAGTACGGCCTACAAGTACGACCCTTACTTCAAATGACGGGATGTCCTTTCTGCCCGTCCTTTCCCCGTGTCTTATAAATTGCTCACTGGAAATTTCTGGGAAGTACGGCCTGAAAGAACGGCCCACAGAAACTATAAAAATGTGGGTTCAGTTAATTTTATCACCTTTCATCTGCACAAAAACCCTTAGTACAAAAATTACTTCTCAAAACCTCCTATTTCAAGGAACTAGCAAGATAATCTATTTCAAGGGAGTTCAAGCTAGGGTTTAGGTGATTCTCCTCTAGGAAAGTAATTTGTTGAACTACGTATAACGTAATTAAGGTATGTCTCTCTTTTTAAAACTGGTTTTGGATGTAGGTCTCTTTTAAAAAAGTTCTTTATTGAATAAAAGGTGAACTTTTCATGAATTGAACCTTTATGTCTTGCTTTAATTGTGGTTAATGTGCATGAGGGGACAAGCCCACATAAAACCTAGTTTATGTCATACCCTAAGTACGTACATAAGGTTATAAAGGTTTTTCCTCTATAAGAGATGATCAATATTGATGGCTAAGGGTTAGTAATAATGTTTTCACATTGAGTTATGACATTGAAATCTTGATTAAAGAAGTGTAAATGTTTTCAAGACAATTTTTGTAATGATTTATCTTTACGTTATGGCATAATGAATTTTAATGCTTATTGATGATGTGACTACCTTGAGACAAATTGTGAATCGACTTTTATGCTATGAATTTTGTTGTTGTGTTTGGCCTAGCTACTCGGGAGGAAGGGTAGTCACTATGGATCCTATTGTGGTAATTGCCTAGCTATTTAGGAGGAAGAGTGGCGACTACCAAGTTCCTACCCGGAGTGCGGTTTATACCTACCTATTCAGGAGGAAGGATAGCTACCAAGAATTACATATTCCGGTGTGGCGCACTGTGTTTAGGGAACCTCTACGGTCATCCCTTCGATGTGATTGATTCTTGGGCCTGTATTGGCATGTATGATATTCTTATTCATTCATGGAACTGTTGTTGACAATCATGATCGATTTGAAAGGCATACTTGAAAGTTATAACTTGACAAAAGCCTTCTTAATCGGTTTTGATAATGCTTACTGAGATACACAAGTTGAATAACTATTTTTACATTGATTTCATATGGTTTTCAGAATTGATTTCTTTACGTATTATTGTACTATATTTTCGTATTACTTGTTGTCCCCGAGGCACTCACTAAGTACGAAGTACTGAGGCATACCATTGTTGTTTTTAATGGTATGTTAGATAACGGAGAAGAGTAGGTTCTTAATACTTCAGGCGCTTAGGACGGACTTGCTATTTCCGCTGACATTGGTGATCCCACATATTTATTCGTGGGACACCCTTATTATGTTTATTTACTATTCTAGTTTTAGTGGGCTGCGTCCCGATGTGTCAGACAATTATTCTTTATCTTAGAAGATCCATAGTATACATTCTTCTGGGTAGTTGTTGAGTTGTTTAACTCTTGGGCAAGTAATACGTTTTAATTATGTTTTATGACATTAAAGACTTTCGCTGATTTAATCCATATATCATGATTTCGTTCGAATTTATTTTATAAACTGTTGGAGGTGAATATTGAACCTGGCGGGTTCAAGTTTTATCATTGTATGCTTTATGTTCTTCCGATATTGATTATGACGTCGGAAGTCGGTCACATCTAGGGTGGTTTTTGGGGCATGACAAGCTTGGTATCAGAGCCTAGGTTTAAATACGTCCTAGGATTATTTTCGGTGTCTGTGGTGCTGTGTCTAGTGGAGTTTTCCTTGTGCAGCCTGATCATCTGCATGACCGAGAAACTCCCAGGACATTTATAGGTGTTTCCTATTCTTCTTGATTCTAAATTGTGCTGTAGAGCTGAAGTCCTTTTAGGATCGTTCTAATTCGCTCGTTAATTCGTGCCTTGCAGAAAAAGCTCTTACGCTATCCAAAAATGGTAACCGAGGATAGCCCGTAAGAACTAACCAAAATCTCGGGGGCGCGAATGCTGGTAACGGGAATGATGTCGGAAACCAAGCACCACCTCCAGCACCGCCTACTCCTGTTGTTCCTGTTGCGGGTGTGCCTGAGATTGGTACGATGCAAACTGTTATTCAAATGTTGACTGCATTGGTTGCGGCTCAGCAGTAGCGTAGAAGTGTGGGACCTCATGGTGGAGGCAGACTTACGCAATTCCTCGACCTAAAGTCACCAGAGTTCTTCGAGTCACAAGAGGTGGATGACCCCCAACACTTTTTAGATGAGACGTTCAAGGCATTGAGGGCAATGGATGCCCATGATCCCGAAGCTGTGAGGCTTGCTTCTTATCAGTTGAAGGATGTTGGTCACGCATGGTTTGAGATGTAGGAGTCTGAGAGGGGTGATGCTTCCTTAGCTCCTACGTGGGTTGAACTTGAAGAGGCATTCATGGAAAGGTTTTTGTTAGATGAAGAGAGATTTGCTATGGCTACGAAATTTGAAAAGCTGGAACAGGGTAACAAGACGGTCCGTGAGTATATTTTGGAGTTCACCCGTTTGTCAAAGTATGCTTTATACATGATTCCGACTGAAAATCATAAGTTGACTCGTTTTGTGAAAGGTTTGGTACCACGTATCAAGTTTGCATGTGCTGCTGTTGCTATGTATCCTACTTGCACTTTCTCATCTCTAGTTGTGTTTGCTGAACAACAAGAAAGTTGAAAAAATGAAGAGTGGGTGGATCAAGATCAGCACAAGATGGCCCGATCGGCCGGTGGCTTCAGTGGTAATAGCTATAAGGGAGGGCAGAGTAAAGGGTATTCTGCACCTGCTCAGTCTGGTGCATATTCAAATGTCAGTGTGCCTTCTGGTAGGCAAGGTCAAAAGAATAATAACGCAAACAGGTTCTTCCAAGGTAGTAGTCGGTCTGCTGTATGGAAAGATCGTATTTGTCATCACCGTGGTATTAGGGGGCATCTTAAGCGGGAGTGTAGAAAGTGGCTACGCGAGATGGCTGCTATGTCTAACCAAAGGAATGATTCGCCTGCTTCTACATCTACTAAAACTCGATCTACTGGTAATACTAACCATATTAATCAGAATGCTCGTAATAATGGAAAAGGAAAGGAAGTTTCTAACACTTCTGGTGGAGGGACAACTCGGCTTTATGGGCTAACTCGTATGGAGGCAGCTGAGGCTTCTGATGTTGTGGTTACAGGTATCCTTACAATCTGTTCTCATGATGCTTATTTATTGATCAATCCGGGTTCAAATTTATCCTATGCGACCCCTTATTTTGCTCTTGATATAGGTATGAAACCCGAACCTTTGTTGGAACCCTTTGCTGTTGATACGCCTTCTGGTGTTCCTGTTATTGCTTCTAGAGTGTATAGAAATTGCTTTGTTGTGATTAAAGGTCGTGAGACCGTGGCTGATTTGTATGAACTTGAGATGGTGGATTTTGATGTCATTATGGGGATAGACTGGTTGTCCGCATGTTCTGCTAATGTGGATTGTCGCCATAAGTTAGTTCTTTTGGCCTTCCCCGATGAGCTTGTTTTTGTGTGGGAGGGTGAAATTGCTAAGCTAAGGGGCAAATTTATTTCCTATCTTAAGGCTCATAAGATGATTACTAAGGGGTGCATTTACCATTTGGTTGTTGTTAATGATACGAAAGCCGTAGTACCCAAATTTGCATTTGTTGCCATAGTTAGTGATTATCCCAAAGTGTTTCCCGAAGATCTTCCTGGTATTCCTCCTGATAGAGTTATCGATTTTGGGATTGATGTTATTCCCGACACCCAACCTATTTCTATTCTACCTTACCATATGGCTCCAGCGGAGCTAAGGGAATTAAAGGATCAGTTAAAGGACTTGTTGGATAAAGGTTTCATCCGACCAAGTTCCTCAACTTGGGGTGCTCTAGTCTTGTTTGTTAGAAACAAAGACGGTTCCCTTAGGATGTGTGTGGATTACCGTCAGCTTAATAAGGTGACCATTAAGAATAAGTATCCCTTGCCTAGGATATATGATCTATTTGACCAACTTCGGGGTGCTAAGTTCTTTTCAAAGATTGACCTGAGGTCTGGGTATCACCAATTGAAGATAAAGGAGAAGGATATCCCGAAAACTGCTTTCCGTATTCGTTATGGGCACTTTGAGTTTCTAGTCATGTCCTTTGGGTTGACTAATGGGCCTGCTGCATTCATGGATTTGATGAATTGTATGTTTAAGCCTTATCTAAACTGCATCATTATTGTGTTTATCGATGATATTTTGGTGTACTCTAAAAGTCGTGTGGATCATGCTAATCATTTGAGAATAACTTTGATAACACTTGAGGAGAACGAGATTTATGCAAAATTCTCTAAGTGTGAATTCTGGCTTGAGTCTGTGGCTTTCTTGGGTCATGCGGTGACTAGTAAAGGAATTAAAGTAGACCCTCAGAAAATTTCAGCGGGTAAGGATTGACCTAGACCAACTAATGCGACTGACATTCGTAGTTTCTTGGGTTTGGCAAATTATTACCGAAATTTTTTGGAAGGCTTTTCGTCAATAGCCTCTCCATTGACTAAATTGACACAGAAAACTGCTAAGTTTCAGTGGTCCAAAGTTTGTGAAAAGAATTTCCAAGAGTTTAAGACAAGGTTGACTTCGGCTCCTATTTTAACTTTATCTTCTGGGTCTGGTGGATATGTGGTGTATTGTGATGCTTCCAGAATTGGTTTGGGTTGTGTGTTAATACAGAACAGTAAGGTAATTGCTTATGCTTCACGACAGTTGAAGAAGCATGAGAAGAATTATCCAACTCATGACTTGGAGTTGGCTGCCGTGGTATTTGCCTTGAAAATTTGGCGCCATTATTTGTATGGTGAGCATTGCGATGTTTTTACTAACCATAAAAGCTTGCAATACATCTTTAAGCAGCGAGAGTTGAATCTCAGACAGAGGAGGTGGTTGGAGTTGTTAAAAGATTATGACTTGAATATTTTGTATCATCCTGGTAAGGCTAATGTGGTTGTTGATGCTTTGAGTAGAAAATCTACGGGCACATTGACTTATTTGCGCATTCATGATATGCCCATGCAGAAGGAAATTCGAAGACTTGCTAGTCTTGGGGTCAGACTCGATGAAAGTAAAGATGGAGAGTTAGTGGGAATCACGCCATCACAGTCTTACATTGTGGAAAGGATTAAATCCAAACAATATAATGATGAACTTTTGGCAAAGCTGAGAGATGGAGTGGAAAGGGGTGAGTACACTTCATTTACTGTTGGCACTAGTGATAGTGTTCTGCAGTTGCATACACGATTGTGTGTTCCAGATGTTGATAGTCTTCGACAAGAATTAATGATGGAAGCTCATAGTTTCAAGTATTCAGTTCATCCAAGATCTACCAAGATGTATAAAGATTTGAAACAGCACTACTGGTGGAAGAGCATGAAAGTTGATATTTCTAACTTTGTGGCGAAGTGTTTGAATTGTCAACAGATGAAGGTTGAACATCAAAGACTTGGTGGTTTGGCTCAGAATATCGAGATTCCGCAGTGGAAGTGGGAGGAGATCAATATGGATATCGTGGTGGGTTTACCCCGCACAAAGGCCAAGTTTGATTCGATTTGGGTGATAGTGGATAGACTCACAAAGTCTGCTTATTTTCTTCCTGTGCAGACGTCATATACCGCGGCGAAGTACACCAAGCTATATCTAAAGGAGATAGTAAGATTGCATGGGATTCCGACGTCCATCATATCTGACAGAGGTACGCAAGTCACTGCTCATTTTTTGAAGTCATTTCAGGAAGGTTTGGAGACAAGGGTGAAATTGAGCACTGCCTTTCATCCTCAAACTGACGGGCAGACAGAGAGGACTATTTAGACTTTGAAAGATATGCTGCGAGCCTGTGCTATAGATTTCGGAGGAAATTGGGATGAACATTTACCTCTTGTGGAATTCGCGTACAACAACAGTACCAAACAAGTATTCAAATAGCTCCTTATGAGGCTCTTTATGGGAGGCGTTATCGGTGTCCAATTAGTTGGTTTGAACCAATTGAAGTAGAATTGTTGAGTTCGGATTCAGTTCATGAAGAAATCGAGAAATTTAACCTTATTGTACAACGACTCAAGACAGCTCAGAGTAGATAGAAGTCTTATACGGATATGAGGCGATGTGAGCTACAGTTTTCTGTTGGTAAAAAGGGACTAATGAGGGTTGGTAAAAAGGGGAAGCTTAGTCCTCGTTTCATTGGCCCTTATGAGATTCTCAGGAAAATTGGGATGGTGGCTCATGAATTGAAGTTGCCATCCTTTATGGCCATGGTACATCCGGTGTTTCACATTTCGATGTTGAGGTTGTACAAACCTGACCCTTCCCATGTGTTGAACCCAGAAGAGATTGAAATTAATGAAGGGTTATCCTACAAATAAAAATCGGATCAGATTCTAGATCATCAAGTTAGAAGATTGAGAACAAAGGATGTAGCATCGCTTAAAGTGTTGTGGTGAAACCAGAATACTGAGGAAGCTACTTGGGAAGCGGAGGAGCACATGAAGAAGATATATCCTCACTTGTTCTCTATGGCAGGTATGAGCTAGCGTTTTAATTATTCTAAGATGAATCATCGTGTTTGTTTGAAACAACTTGTGGGTTAGCGAATACTTTCTAGGCAATGATTCTCATTCAAGGACGAATGATCTTAAGGGGGGGATAATGTAACATCCCGTTAATCCGTATGGAATATGAAAGTGTTATACGATTCATTTTGAACCTTATAAGTAGGTTATGTTCACAATTCGGGACTTAGAAACCAAAACGGGGAGTGTTGGGATGACGAATCCCATTTCAACGGAAACTGGGAGATTTTACGACAAAAGTACGACCCGTACTCTGTGGGCGTTCTTTGGCCTTTGCAAATATAAAATCTTTGGAAATTTCAGGGGAAGTACGGCCTAGAAGTACTGCCAGTACTTCAAAGGACGGGACATCCTCTCTGCCCGTCCTTTACCCGTGTCTCATAAATTGCTCATTGGAAATTTCTGAGAAGTACGGCCAGAAAGAACGGCCCGTACTTAGAAGTACGTCCCATCCTTCTTGAACGTACTTCTCCCGCGTCCCACAGAAACTATGTAAACGTGGGTTCAGTTAATTTTATCACCTTTCATCTGCTCAAAAACACTAATATGAAAATTACTTCTCAAAACCTCCTATTTCAAGGAACTAGCAAGATAATCTATTTCAAAGGAGTTTAAGCTAGGGTTTGGGTGATTCTCTTCTAAGAAAGTAGTTTGTTGAACGACGTATAACAGAATAAGGTATGTCTCTCTTTTGAAAACTGGTTTTGGATGTAGGTCTCTTTTTAGAACGTTCCTTATTGAATAAAAGGTGAACTTTTCATTAATTGAAACTCTATGTCTTGATTTAATTGCGGTTAATGTGCATGAGGGAACAAGCCCACATAAAACCTAGTTTGTGTCATACCCTAAGTAGGTGTGAGGACCCACAGCTGGGCGCTGACCATGCTGTGAACCTCTGGGTATCTGACCCCATAACTGACTGCTGTGGCATCTGCGCCCTGCTGACTAGTCATGACATACTCAGGTATTGTAGCAGTGAGGCACGATAATTCGAGATAACACGCTGCAGCGCCTCGAACCCGTGACCTCAGGCCCTTTACATTCCCCTGAGGGAATCGACTCTTACCAATTGAGCTTCAGATACCCAGAGGTTCACAGCATGGTCAGCGCCCAGCTGTGGGTCCTCACAGTAGGTATATAAGATTATAATGGTTTTTCCTCTATAAGAGATGATCAATATTGATGGCTAAAGGTTGGGAATAATGTTTTCATGTTGAGTTATGACATTGAAATCTTGGTTAAATAAGTGTAAATGTTTTCAACACATTCTTTGTAATGATTTATCTTTACGATATGGCATAATGAACCTTAATGCTAATTGATGATGTGACTACCTTGAGACAAATTGTGAATCGACTTTTATGCTATGAATTTTGTTGTTGTGTTTGGCCTAGCTACTCGGGAGGAAGGGCAGTCACTATGGATCCTAGTGTGGTAATTGCCTAGCCATTCGGGAGAAAGTGTGGCCACTACCAGGTTTGCTACCCGGAGTGCGGTTTATGCCTAGCTATTCGGGAGGAAGGATAGCCACTGAGAAATACATATTCCGGTGTGGTGCGTTGTGTTTAGGGAACCTCTACAGTCATCCCTTCGATGTGATTGATTCTTGGGCCTGTATTGGCATGTGTGATATTCTTATTCATTCATGGAACTGTTGTTGACAATCATGATCGATTTGAAAGGCATATTTGAAAGTTGTAACTTGACAAAAGGCTTCTTAATCGGTTTTGATAATGCTTACTAAGATACACAAGTTGAATAACTATTTTTACATTGATTTCATATGGTTTTCAGAATTGATTTCTTTATGTATTATTATACTCTATTTCGTATTACTTGTTGTCCCCGAGGCACTCACTGAGTGCGAAGTACTCAGGCATACCATTATTGTTTTTGGTGGTATGTTAGGTAACGGAGAAAAGCAGGTTCTTGATACTTCAGGCGCTTAGGAAGGACTTGATGTTGCTGCTGACTTGGTGAGCCCACACATCCATTCATGGGACACCCTTATTATGTTTATTTACTATTCTAGTTTTAGCGGGTTGCGTCCCGATGTGTCAGACAATTATTCTTTATCTTAGAAACTCCACAGTATACATTCTTGTGGGTAGTTGTTTAGTTGTTTAACTCTTGGGCATGTGATACGTTTTAATTAAGTTTTATTACATTAAAGACTTCCGCTGATTTAATCCATATATCATGATTTCGTTCGAATTTATTTTATAAACTATTGGAGGTGAATATTGAACCTGGCGGGCTCCAGTGTTATCATTGTATCCTTTAGGTTCTTCCGATGTTGTTCATGATGTCGGATGCCGGTAACGTCTAGGGTGGGTTTTGGGGCGTGACATAAATAGTCATCCCATCTATCTTTGAAATCCAACACACATGCTCATAGCATATCCTCGAGTGTTAGGATAGTGCACTCGGCCTATCCGTCTATCTGGGGATGAAAAGCTGTACTAAGATTCACCTGCGTTCCCATTCCCTTCTTGAAAGACTTCCAAAAGTTAGCTATAACTTGCGCGCCTCTGTCTTAAATAATAGACACTGGAACACTGTGGAGTCGCACTATTTCGCTGATAAATACAACCTCATGTATTTCTCAGCTGAATAAGTAGTCCTAACTAGTAAGAAACGTGCTAACCTTGTAAGCCTATCAACATTACCCGCATAGAATCGAACTTACGCTGAGATTAGAGTAAACCTGTAATGAAATCCATATCAATCGCCTTCCATTTCTACGTCAGAATATCTATATCCTGCAACAATCCACCAGGCCTCTGGTGCTCAACTTTCTCCTGCTGCCAAATAGGGAATTGAACTACAAACTGGGGTACCTCTTTCTTCATGCCATATTGCCAGTAAACTTCTCAAATGTCATGGTACATCTATGTCAACTCGAGATGAATAGAACAGCGTGATTAGTGAGCCTCCGCCATAATCTACTAGTGTAATCGTGTAACATCAGGACCACACAACGTACCTCGATACTTGGGGACTCCTTCTCCAGTAACCTCAAATGGTGACTTCTCTTTCAGTGGGGTTGTATCTCTGTAATGAATCAATAAGAAATCCTCATACTAGCGCTCTTCGCCTCAGTTACTAGGGATGATGTCGTTGTTCCCTGTGCTGTAACTCTTGTATCCCCTGAGTCTAGAAATCGATTTCTCAACTACCCAACTGATGAAACTCATGAGCTAATTCTCTATTCTCAGCCCGTATGTTACACCTCGGAAAACTTCCCGTTGGTACGCAAGTAAATGAACTAATGATGTGTGCGAGGAGTGCGAGTGTATAATGTTTCATAGGAAATGTATGTAAAGGGATGTGGATGATTAGAATGAAAAGTCGAGAAATGAGAAAAATTGAACGTTGGCAAAATTGCCAGTGGTCGTATAGTGCAAAATACGGACCGTAAAGTGCAATACAGTCCGTAAACTTGAAGTCGTAAACTGGCATGCCCAACCGCAACTTTCTGCCAGCCGAGGAAATGACTAAACACGACCTGGTGGACGGACCGTAAAGTGATTTACGGCCCGTAAACCATGGTCGTAAATCACCATGCATGCAGGCCAAAGTTTCTGGTCCTGCTTAAGCTTAAAGACGACCACGAGGGACGGTCCGTAAACTGATTTTCCAATTCATTAAATATGAGGATCAAGACTTATTTTATTTCATTACAACATTACACCACTTCTCTCTAAAACTTCTCTCTACATTTATTATATGAGTTTCCAAGGATTATAAGCCATCAATAACATTAAGACAAGTGAATCAAGGATAAGGGAATCATCAAGGATCATCCAAGTCAAGAAATCCAAATGGAGAAAAACTAGGGTTTTGCTCAAAGAGGAGTATTATCAACCAAAGCTTGTCCCTACAACTTCTAAGGTAAGATTCGTGATTTTTACAAGATGTTTAAGGTATTGGAGAATTAAAATACATGGATTGTAGAAAATGTGGTCAACTAGGTCATGAATGATGAATAGTGACATTTTGAGAAATAGTTTGAATTGAGTTATGAATGTTGTTGTGTTGTGATATGAATGTGTTATAAATGGTATTAAGATCATGAACTAAACACGTTAGACGAATGGATGAAGATGGGTGTTATGACCATGAATGTGGGTGAATTAGAGGCAAATTGAGGAATCTAGACAATGTGGATAATGTGAATGACTAATGGCCATTGTTATGATATTAATGAAGGTATAAACGCTAGCATTGGAAGGGAACGTGCAAGTGTAGAATAGTTCGACGGAAAGGTATGTAAGGCTAACCCTTCTTTCATAAGGCATGGTTCTTGGCCAAATTCCTAATTCCTCTATATGAGTATGTTGTCTTCACATGGTTGACATTCCGAGCTCATAAGCTCACGGCCCTTGATATGTACTATGATTATACTATGTTCCTCGTATGACGAGTAAGTCCATAATGTAGATGTAACGATAATGATGAGGATAGTAATGATGATGAGAGTAAAATGAGATTAGAGATGCTTACGAGCTATGATATATGTATATGTATGCCTATGAAGGGCTATGATAAGACCCCGAGCTTATGATGCCGGGTAAGACTATATGTATATGACTATGTATAAAGTATGTATACGATTACGAAACGCGCGCACACCTCTGCAGATGGTACGGATAACCCTGATGCCTTGGTAGGGCCAGGTATGTATGACCTTGAGCCTTGGTTGGCCAAGCATGTATAAGACACCGATCCTATGAGGTCGGGTATGCTATGTAAATGCTATGTATATGAAATGACTACATATATAATATGAATATGAATGTGATAAGACTATGTATAAGAATACGAATAAGGACATGTATACGAATATGAGCACAAGTATGGTACGAGTATTATTATGGGATACGAACGACGATGTATGCAAGTAAGCGACATGATGATGATGATATTACTGTCTCCCCTCCTATGCCATTTTCATATGATATCTATTATGCTTCTATATTGATGTTGATCATGCTTTACATACTCAGTACATTCTTCGTACTGACGTCCTTTTGTTTGTGGACGCTGCGTCATGCCCGCAGGTGCACAGGGAGACAGACTTGATCCATAGCTGCTTATTCAGAGATTGCATAGCAGAGCTCCATTTCTTTCGGAGCCGTAGCTTTTGGGTACTTATTCTTTTGTGTATATAATTATGGGCATAGCGGGGTCCTGTCCCGCTCATACGATATGTCATACTCTTAGAGGCTCGTAGTCATGTGTATGTGGGTAGAGATGTTCGGCCATGTCGGCCCATGTTTTGTATATATTTTGTTAGCCACGTCGGCCTTGTACTTATGATGTGGCACAGATGCCTATGATATGTTAAATGATGATGGTCGTCTAATGGGATCAATATGATTAACGATAAGAAAAGCACGAATTGAATTATGGTTCACCTAGATGTTATGTTATGTACGATAAGGGGGTGCTCGGGTGGGGTAGCACCGGGTGCTCGTCGCGGCCCCCTAGCCTGGTCGTGACACCGTAACTATGATAAGCTACCCATAGATCTGCGGCCAAGAGCATCGGCTACTATATTTGCCTTCTCTGGATGGTACAGAATATCAGTATCATAATCCTTTGGAAACTCTAACCACCATCCTTGCTGCAAACTCAACTCCTCCTGCTTGAAGATATACTGGAGACTCTTATGATTTGTATATATATCAGCATGAACACTATATGAATAATGTATCCAGATCTTAAGTGCATGAATCACTACTGCTAACTCCCAATCGTGGGTCGGATAATACTTCTCATATTTCCTCAGCTGCCTTGAAGCATAGGTAGTTACCTAACCGTGTTGCATCAACACACAACGCATTTCGATGCCTGAGGTGTCACTATAAACAGCATAGCCCTCGGATCCCTCGGGAAGTATCAAAATTGGTGCCAAAGTCAATTTTCCCTCCAATTCTTAAAAATTCACTTACAAACGTCTGTCCCCTGAAACTTAACTGCTTTCTAAGTTAACTTCGTCAGTGGTACTGAAAAAGTCTTTACGCACCTTTTGTAATATCCTGCCAAACCCAGAAAACTACAGACCTCTGTTGGTGTCATGAGTCTAGGCGAAGTCTTCATGACCTCTATCTTCTGAGTATCAACTCGGATGCCCTCGTCTAATATCATATACCCCATAAATACTACGGAGGTTAACCGAAATTCATATTTGGAGAACTTCGCTACTACTCTCGATCCTAGAGAGCTCTGAGTACTGCATGCAAATGATCCGCTTACTCAATTTCTGATAAAAAACAGGCCAAAATGTCATTGATAAATACAATCACGAACAAATCTAAGAAGGGCCGGGTTACACTGTTCACCAAATCCATGAACACTGTTGGTGCATTAGTCAACCAAAAGACATAACAAGGAACTCAAGATGATTATATCTTGTCCTGAATGCTATCTTCGATATATCCTTCTCCCTGACCCTGACCTCATGATAACCCGATCTCAAGTCTATCTTTGAGAAACATCTGGTACCCCGCAACTGAGAAAATAAGTCGTTAATCCTCAGGAATAGGTACTTGTCCTTTGTCATCACCTTATTCACCTGCCTACTATTTATACACATCCTTAGCGAGTCATTTTTCTCCCTTTTAACCCACACTAATGCTTTCCGTGGCAAAGTCCTGGGTCTGATGGAGCCTTTCTCCAGCGAGTCCTTCAATTTCTCCTTCACTTTCTTCAACTCAGCAGGAGCCATCCTATAAGGAGGGATGGATATCGGCTGAGTATCCGGTAACATATCCATAACAAATATCAATCCCTTGCTCTAGGGAGATGCCTGGAAGCTCGTTCGGAAATACGTCTGAGAGTTTATTAACCACTGAAACAGATTGAAAAGTTGGTGTTTCTGCTTCTGCATTCTGAACTCGAACCAGATGATAGATACAAACCTTTTACAATAATCCTCTTTGCCCCAAGGTGGAAGTAGACCTACCTTTCGGCGAAGCCAGGTCGCCTTTCCATTCCAAAAGCAGTTCCCCTGGGAAGTGGAACATACAATCATTGTCTAGTACCCAAGGTTAGCATAAACAGGCGCTAGCCAATCCATACTCATAATAACATCGAAGTCAACCATCTGTAACTTAATAAGATCTGTTAGGGTTTGATGGTTACAAACCACTACTGATAAACCTCAATAAGCTAGTAATAACAGGCTTACCAATAGGTGTAGATACAAAAAATGGCTCACTCAATAACTCTGGTACTACATCAAACTTTCCCACAATAAATGGAGTGAAATACGACATATTCGACCTTGGATCTATCAATATGTAAACAGTATATGAACAGATTATCAATGTACATGTCACAGCATCTGGTGAGGACTCCAAGTCCTAAAAACCTTCCAAGGTATAAATGCAGCTCTGAGCACCGCCTATTCCAGAGGCTCTGCCTCTATCTCTGCCTCTACTCTGATTCCCTCGATCAAGTCTCAGACATCACCGAATCTGGTGCCAATGACTTCGGCACCAGAAATAACCTCCCATAAGCAAATGACATAGTCCGGCATCTGCCCAACCACACTAACTATAAGGAGGCCTCATCTGAACTGAATTACTCTGACTCTGGATTTTGATGCTTGCAACCCCTGCCATGGTCCTAACTGAGAGCCCTGATCCGGTACTAACTGTGGGGGTAACCTGTCCTGCTGCCCATAACTTAGCGGCCTGCTGCCACTCGGGGACTCCCTGTAGTCGTCTACCACTCTGGACCTCTTGGCCCTTCTACCATCCTCATCTAAATCATGTCTTGTAAAAATCAGTGAGTCTTGATTAATGAAATCCCAAGACTGCGGACGTCTTAATCCCTCAGAAGATCTATGAACATCTAGTGTCCTAGCAAGGTGCTGAGTCTGGGAAGCCGCCAGTTGTCTCCATAACTGTACAACTCTTTTCACCCCCTGTACAATGGTGGAACTGGTGGTCCTGGCGATACCGGAGCTCCTTTCAGCTCTCCTAATGCCACTGAAGTCGGGGACACTCCAAAGGATAACTCATCCTGAATATCAGACGGATATTCCTCAAGAGAGGGCATAATCTCGGATGGGTGCTCCTCAATAGAGTAACTCACACCTGATCCCATTTCCGTCTTAGCCCTCTAGCTAGCTGAAACTTCTCATGTCACAGGTATCTGTAATAGACATCACATGTAAGAGTAAACCCCCAAACTCCTACGACTAAGCTCTACAACACGATTTAGATTTGAAAGAAGGGTAACCAACTCCTAAATGACCAGTAGCTTCTCGTTTATATGATGTGGTGCACAACATATCTATAAACAAGACACTACTAGACACGGCTTATAGACTCCCTGGGACAGACCTGCTCTGATACCAAGTTTGTCACGCCCTAAATCTAGAGTGGCGTGGCCGGCACCCGGTGTCACACTCGGCCTGAGGGAACCACTCCGAATCTGTAACTCTGGAAAGGTAGTCACTCAACATAGGCCGACAGGGCCCACATGCAAATAGACAATACCAACCAGCTGGTAAGGCCACACTCTGAATATATATAAAGACTGGCTATCTCATCTGAGCGGGCACACACACCCAAAACATATATATAACTGAGCAAGCCAATGAGGCAGCTACGAACGTACACAACCAACAGTACTAAAATAGACATGTATAAGGCCAATAAGGCTACAACACTGACATACTATATAGCATACTCGACTATAAGCCACTAAAGAAAGCATAATTGTATCATGGTTAAGACAAGGCCCTGGCCTACCCATCCAGTTTGTAAACACAAAAGGAAGACTCCAAAGACCTGGCAACTCTGAACAAAGAGGGCTCACCAATCGGCTGATATTAGGTCTTGTCTACTGGGGAGGTCTGCCTGTCTATCAGTACCTGAAGGCTCATTGCAGCGTCCCTGGCAAAAGGGACTTCAGTACGAAATAATGAACCGAGTATGTAAGGCAACAGGATAATTGAAACTAAATTAATAAGTATAATAATATGGAGGCCAAGGAATACCCTGGAATGTCTCACCTGATCTTTCTCATGTGAAATGTAATATAGTAAAATATATATCTCACTGACCAAGGGGCTAGGAAACTGTAAAATCTTACTGACCATGAGGCCAAGCAATAATGTCTCACTGACCCGTCGACCAGGTAATAATGTCTCACTGACCCATAGGCTAGGTAATAACGTCTCACAAACCAAGTGGCCAGGCTAAGGAAAATATATGTATATCATGTATATGCTAAAAAGTATTGATACTATAACGTGTCACTTCTGTCTCTCTATGAACACAAGGACATAGGGAGGGGATATGAGCCCTCAGAAAGAAGAATATAACACTCGAAAGCTATGCAACAATATGACAAGCTCTACTTTGACAATTTTCTAGTCATAAGTTCGTTACGCTCTTACTATGTATGAGATCATGCCAAGAAAAGGAGGAATAGCCTTACGTACCTCGAGTCACCAATACGATCCAACATTGAACTCGTCGTAACTAGTATGCCAATCCTATAACAAAGGAATACATATATAAACTTAGACGATGCTAGTATATCGCGCACATCGAACGATAAATAGATTTTAAAATGAAACGGACAGCATTTTCCTTATTCTTTAACCATTACAACTCAACTAACAGCCAACACAACAACAACAACCTCGTGGAACCATTTCTAAACTCAAACCATCAATATACAAGAGCATACACCAAGGCAACCACAATATAGGCTCGTATACAACCACATTCATGAAGTATATCAACAACAATATGACAACAACATTAGCTGCCATCCATACACACAGAAATCATCTCAATAACACAACAACAACATGATCAAAACAGTCCATAAGCTCTACATAAACTCTAGCACAAGTTTGAGCTTTCTTTAACACTTTCTTCCTTCCATCAAGTTGTGTAAACATCTAATAACTTCATAAATATAGAAATAAGATGAAACCTTACCTCATGAACTCAAGAATGCTCTAACACAGAGGTTACTTCACCATGAAGCACTTTCCAAACTTCCACAAGAAGAGAAACTAGGACTCTACAAGTAATCCAAAATCTTTAACACTTAAACCCCACTTTTAATACTTGATTTCACTTCGGAATAGCTTGGATAAGTTAGAGAGTGTTTTCAGGGTTGTTGAGGGTTCAGAAAGGGGTGGAGAATGAACAAAAATGGAAAGGGTTCGAGATATATATCAAGAAAACCACCTACCGCCTTGGATATACGATCTAATATACGGACCGTAAATCCATATACGGTTCGTATGTTGGACCGTGAAATACTCACAGAATACCAGCCCCCACTGTTATCAATATACAATGCAGGTCCGACAAAAATACGGTCTGTATACCAATATACGACCCGTAAATCTCACCATATAATCCAACTTTCATCGAAACGTATTCTCGTCGATTCGTTTAACCTCTAATCCTTACAATACATAATACACATGAACTTAAACCTTCGTACACTTAAGATAACATGTCTAAACTTATAAAACCTCAAAGGTAATCCCGCTCTCCAAATCAATGACGACCAACCCATAAAGAAACTCGAGGTACGAAAGTACGAGGTGTAACAGAAAGAGTGAGCCAAACAGAAGAAGAAGGGAATAAGCCCCTGAAGTATAATGAGAACTGGACAAGTTGATCAAATCGTAAGAAGGAATTAGCTATTATGGGAGATTCCTTAAGTGATGATGAGGAAAATAAAGTAGAAGATCTAAAAAAATCCCTAGTAGTAACAGTGAAGTCATACACAAAAGATGTATTAGCACTAATGGCCTACTCTTACTCAATCCTGAAGATGACGACCAAGAGGTATTTTTTTCTAAGATCAAGGGTGACATTCAAAACCTATCTAGAGAAAAACTAAAAAGAGTGGTTTATGTTGTCACCGACACCGATGAAAATCTTCAAAATATAAAACGAAAAATAATGGAGACATATGCTTCCCTTGAACTGGACCTCATAATTTAAGACGAAGAGCAAGAGAATCTGGGAAAGATGATTGATACTCTGAAGGAACAGGTTCTCACCACTAACTAATGAGAAGTAGACACTGAAACTTGAGAAGGAAGAGCTCGATGCTCTTCTCTTTGATTTAAGAGATCATGCTAAACAATCTCGAAAGGATAAAAAAAGTTCACTTAAAGCCATAAAAAAGAAGCTGCAATATGAGCACGAAAAAAATAAGATTCTCCAAGAAAATCTAGTGGAAGTAAAATAAGAGAGAAGCTTCTATTGGAACGAGTCCTTAGTACACCAGAACATGTGTGTTTTCATCGCACACAACTACAAAACCTCTTAAGGCACATGCCTAACAAAAGTCAGGGTAACCTTAAAGGGTAGGCAGCACCCTAAGAAGAAGAGACACAAAGAACTTGGTTCCTCATCAAAAGGTGCAAAATTTACTAAAGAGTGTTTAATCACCGTTCTTCCAAAAGAAAGGGACCCAAGAAATAATGGATTCCTAAAGATCCGGATAAATAGGCCTAAGTGGGAGGATACAGGAATACATGTGGATGATCTGAACACATGGCAATAGAAAAGGAGATTAATTCCTCTCCCCGAAGGACTAATATTTAAGAGAGTTTGAAATCTATGCTAAGTCCACTCCTATAAAGAAGAGAGAAGAAGACCAATCCAAATTGAGATATACTAAAGAGAACAGAAAAAAAATCAAGATCTGTCATCCCAAATATCATCATTGGGAACCTGGTTTTTGGAAAAAGAGAAGAAAAAAGTCTGATGAGCAAAAAGGGAATAACCATATAGTCTATGTAATGTATGGAAGGAAGGAAGAACCTGCAAAAAAACCAACAAGAAGCAGCCCCACACAGACTTACGGTAACCAAGAACACCCAGAGAAACCAGCTGAAGGAACTGGTTTTCTTAAAAATGATATAGAAGTAGAGAAAATAGACAACAGATCAAGACGAGCAACATTAGAGAAACTGATACCTTATCTAAAAAAAAGAACTATCGCGGTATAGTTCCAGCATAAAAAGGGGTGTGTTAAAGAAGTAAGAGAAGAACGAACATGCAATTGATAGAAGAAGCAGTTTGAAAGGACAAAATTGGAATACGAACTGAGCACAACAGATTTCTCCATGAATTTGGAAATGAAAGGAGAGTGTTTGAGAAAGATCTAAGTGAACCAATGTCTAATTAACTCAATCTTATACCTTAATTGGTATGCACTCATGGCATGGTCAATTGAGCTTATGCGACACATACAATGAGGAAACTAATCAAAGAACCTGGTTCTGATGACTATCATGAATGCACCAACCCAAGTCAGTCTTATAATCCCTTTCTTGGTAAAAACCAACTTGAGTCAGCCCATATACATCATTGGTCATGAATCAAATACCCACACTTATAAATTCCCTCATATTTTTTGCGAGCCTATATATACTGATTTGCAAACATCTCAACCCATCTCGCAAGATCACCAAAGTCATACCTATACTAAGAAATAAAAATATTCATTACAAAGAACTCAAGCAGTGATTCAGGAGGAATGATACAATGAAATTTTGAAGAAGAAGAAGAAGAAGGGGAAGACGTTGATCATGGAGAAACAATGGAGGAGTCAATGACAAGGGGATCTTATCTAGTTAAGGAATTTATTTCCTTAGTTGTTGATGAAATAAAGGGATTCACAAAAGGGAAGTTCCCAATAAAAAATGTGATGATACAAGGCTGACTTCCACAAAAGTTTAGTAGGCATAAAGAAAGAGGTTGACAAGGATTATCGAGAGGGAGAACACGTGATCTTGAAGGACAAGAATACACGGTAAAATAGGATATATATTACAACCTGAAAAATTTCATGTTACTAAGACTGTAGACGACTTACTATGAGCTCAAGGGAGACCAAAGTTATACAAGGATCAGGGATGAAGATTATATGATCAGAGTATAAGAATATATATATATATATATATATATATATGACATTTGGAGACCGTATGGAGTAAATTAGTTAACACGTTACTTGATGAGTAGCCCTCATAACCGTAAGTTCAGGTGGGGCCCATATGTCGGGGTTTTATAAAGGACATATGAAAAGTGATATGAGTAGTACATGGAAGTTGAGAAAATTTTAAGAAGTACCCTTAAGCCAAATATGAGCATAAGCCCTTCAAAAGGATGATTTAAGGATACGTTTTCGGATGATCTGACTTGGAGGGGCCAAAACGCTATTATAAGTTTGGAATTTGGAAACACACCAAAACTAAAGGTGGTAGATAATTGAAAGATATTTCCAACCATAGTTCGTGGGCCCTCATAAGATATCGGGATCAAGAATTATGGCCATTTTATGACAAAGACTCCAAGCTGCCAAATGGCTTTCGCGGGTCCCACTTAAGAAGGTCGGTGGAACCGACTTATGAGGGATATAAATACCATTAGCTTCATTTTTTTCAGCATTTTGACATTCTCAATAGTCCTAGAAACTTCCCAACACTACCCCTAAACATTTATAGCCCATTAAATCAAGAATTTAACAAGATTACACCAAACTAGTCCATGAAAGGTGATTGTTCTTGCTTCTACTTGATGTTGTGGCAAGTTTAGTCTTGAAGGAAGTTGGTGTGGCAGAATTTCTTCAAGAATAAGGTATGTTCTTCATCCTATCTCTTATGTTGAGTTGATTTGATGGTTTATCAAGTCTTAAAAGTGAAAATAGTTATGGAGGAAAGGTCATAAAGTGTCGTGTTGTAGTTATTGTGTTTATGGACTGTTTTGAGCATGTTGTGGCCCTGTGGCTGTGCTGATTTACATGTATAGAGATGGCATTTAATGTTGTTGGTGTTTTGATGAGATTATGCTCCTTGATTGGGAATAAAAGAAGTGGATATTGTTGTTGTATGTTGAAAAACATCGTGTGGGATGTTTTATGGAATATATTGGTATTGATAATATTGTAGTTGTTGTTGTTGTTGGTTGCTGGATTGTGACTTCGGGCTAGGCATATAAACAGGGGAGATGCTGCCCGAAATTTGACAGATTCTAAAGGAGTTTGGTTTAAGGACTTGAGATAGGCATATGACGATAAGTCTAACGGTAGTATAATTTCTCTTAAGTGTAGATTTGCAAGTTCGGGAGAATAAGCGTTAATTCGTAGGAGATCAATCAGGTATGTTAAGGCTTTCCCTTTCTTTCCTTTTGGCATCATCCTATGACATGAGAAAACAACGAGTAATCGAGTCTCCACATTACTCTACTCTTAGAAGTACTAGGAGTATCTCAGTTCTTGATGATCCTATACCCCTTGTTATGATGGTCCCTTCTGTTCATGGGTCCTAAATATTGTATCACGATAATGTTATTTTATGTTTATGCATTACTGTTACACCTCAAAAAATTTCCCATCAGCGTACAGTGAATAGGACAACGACGAGTATGACGTATACGGTGCTTTGACAAGGAATAGCTTTTGATGACCCTAATCGAGATTTGAAAGACATTTAAGGTAAGGGAAGAAAGTTGTTAAGCAAAACAGGTTATATGTTGTGCGTCGGGCAAGAATCTCGAGTATCAAATTAATGAGAATTTAAAGACGTTTTGGAGAAGAGTTATAACGACCCTTAGATTGTTAATGAAGTGCTAAACAAGTGTTAAGAAGGTTCCATAAGAATCGGAGATCAAATGAAGTGGTTAAAATAAGACTCAGCGAACTGATGGGTTATACGGTCCGAATAATAGACCGCAGAACCATCACAGTGAAGGTCCCTCACTGGTGGGATTATACGGTCACTTATACGGACCGTATAAATTTATACTGACTGTATAATGTGCCGTATAATGGTCACAGAGAAGAGAAACTGAAGGGTCCATTTCACGGTCACTAATACGGACCGTATAAGTTTATACGGACCGTATAAGTGTCCGTATAATTGTCCGACGGGATCAGATTTTAAGTTATTAAAAGGAGATCCAAGTTCATTTTATTTCATTTCTCTCCTACACAAGTCAAGAACTCTCTAGAATATTCTCCGCTCTTCATCCACAAGAAACCAAAGGAAATTGATGATCAACTTCATCAAACCAACAAAAATCAAGAGTGTGAAGCACATTAAAGTCATCTAAGCCAAGAAATTTCAACAGAATTGAACTAGGGTATTGGTGAAAGAAGAGTAATACCACTCTAGGCTTGTTCCTACAATATCCAAGGTACGTTTTATGATATTTTCATGATGTTTAAGATATTGAGAAGTTGAAACACTTGGATTGTAGAAGAATATAGAAAGTGGGTCATAAATGTGGGAATAGTGCTATTGTTGAGTAGTAGTTTGAAATGAATCATGAATATGGATATGTTGTGATTGTAAGTAGGTTATGAATGACATTTAGAATATGGAATGAGTATGATATGTGAAAGAATGTAATAGTGAATTATGACCATGATTATGGGGAAATTGAAGTGAAATTGTGAAATGTGGATAATGCAGATAGATGATGATTGTTATTTATGATATTATGAATGATGTTACGGATGTTTGGGAGTTGATATGGAATATGGAGGAAGTCATATAAACGAAGGAAATGCTGCCCAATTTTCCTTAGCTTTAGTATGTACGTTTAAGTAATCGATTAGCTAATGTTCATGCGACTTCTCTTGAAGGTAGAAACGTGGGCATTGAAGGAGAGCAAGCAAGCGATAGATTAGTTCAACGAAAAAGGTATGTAAGACTAATCTTTTCTTTCTAAGGCATGAATCTTCCTAATTTTCCATGATCATCCTATACGATGGAGACTATGAGTCCATGAAAATACGAAGCTACATACGTACATGATTAAGAAAGGAAATACGGTACGAGCATGATAATGATGATGATGAATATAAGTATGAGGAATCCTAGTGTAATGCAAGATGTCCATGAAGCTAATAATTCTAAGTATGGTTTCATCGATGTTTCTCTTTGTATACACTCACCTTATACACTATTTCCTTCGAGGTGAGGCAGAATACTTATAATTGCTCCATAATGTAATCGGGGGTTCACGACCTTATGTCACCCCGATATACCCATGGTTGCCTTCAAGTTCTAATGTATGTCTTTAATGATAAATGTATAATTATGCTATATGAAACCTCGAGCTTATATGTCCGAGTAGAATGTATATGTATTTATATATATATATATATATATATATATATATATATATATATATATATATATATATATATATATATATATATATTTATGTAACGCGCACGCACCTCTGCAGTTGGGTATGGATAACCCTGACGCCTTGGTAGGGCCAGGTAGATATAACCCTGAAGCTTTGGTAGGGCCAGGTAGTTATAACCCTAAAGCCTTGGTAGGACCAGGCACATATAACACCAAGCTTTATTATAGCTGGGCACGTAAGACACCGACCCTATGTAGTCGGGCACGATATTATTATGATTATATATAAATGAAATATGGATAAAAAGCCCGAAAAATATTTATGTGATATTTTCGAGCCACTATGTGGCCGAATGCGGATAACGTTAATGTGTACGAGCAGATACGGTATTATGATACATGTATGATACGATGATCTATGTGCTATGAGGATACATGTACTGTGATTATATACGATATAGACTTGAAAGGTATCCTCCCTTAAAAGTTACGCAGGCTATGTCTACATCTTATGTCCTTATGATTTCTCTAAAATGTTCATTTCATTCCTGCCTTACATACTCAGCACAATATTCGTACTGACGTCCGTTTTCTTTGGACACTGTGTTCATGCCCACTGGTAAGCAGGGAGGAGACCCAGATTTGTAGAAGTCGATAAGCAGAGTGTTGAAAGCACTCCATTATTCCGGAGGTGCCATTGAGTTACTCTTGTATGTTTTGGGCACGAAGGGGTCCTGTCCCGTCCATATGTCTAGCATTCTAGTAGAGGTTCGTAGATACGTATGTGTGGGTAGTTTGGTCTCAGGATTTTTGATAAGCGTATATGTGTATATATGTATGTGTGTATTATTTTGATAGCCGAAGGGCTTATGTATATAAAGGTAATTATGTTTCCAAATGAGAAAAATGATTTTCTATGGTTTGAGTAAGAATTTGATGAATGGATGCTTAACGAGTATGATAAGTAGCAAAATGAGCGGTGCTTAGTGGATAGCCCCGGTTACCCGTCATGGCCCCTAGTCGGGTCGTGACAAAAGTGGTATCAGAGCAGTTCAGTCCTAGGAAGTGTCTACGAGCCGTGTCTAGTAGAGTCTTGTTTATGGTGTGTTACGCGCCACATCTATAAACAGGAGGCTACAGGGCATTTAGGAGGGTTACTCTTCTTTCATCTCTAAAATAGTGCAATAGAGCTAAGCCATAGGAAATGAGATTCCTTGTACTAATCCTTGATTGCAGCAGAAGAACGATAATGATAGAAGAAAGTGACTGATGACATTGAAAGTTACGAATGTAAGACCCTTCGTTGAGGCCACGTTATCGAAATGTGATTGTATGATGATAAATTGATTGTCGTGAAAGTAAGTCAGTGCTCATATGACAGAGAAATTGATTAAATGTGTCTCTTGATGATAAGTTCGCTATTAGTTGAGAACTAAGCAAATTGAATGAATCAGAACAAAGGTAAGCAACAGTACGAAAGATGTGCGTCGAATAAAGTAAGAATATTAAGATATGATTGAAATGTAAAGCTGAAGGATGAAAGAGAAAGTAAATAGGAAGAGGTAACAGAGCAGATCGCTAAAGGATCAGGTACATCTCAAAGAGTACTATATGAGGTAAGTTTCGACATCTTTGTGCTTTTACTTGAAAGTGGGAGCCCTATGTGGCTGAGAGATGTCGTATATATACATATGTATTGGCCTTGTGAGGCATTGTTGGTATTTGCTGCGTGCAGGTTTTGAGATAGTAAGAAATATAGAGGAAACTCTACCGAAATTTTCCTAGAATCTAAAGGAGATAAAATATAAGCTTGCAATATGTCCTAACAGGAAAATATGTTCTGCAAAAAGTAATGGCAGGACGAGATTTAATTAGGAGTATCGTTAATAACTACACGAGGTAAGTTAAATACTATAGAATTGATAGTAACAATAGTTAGAAGATCAACATTGATACGGTAAAGAGAAATGCTAGAGTAAATTAAGGAGATTGGTATCACTAAAACATGACATGGAAGAGAAAGTGTAACTCCAATAGATTGTGATACTGAAGTATTGATTGGACAGATAAGTACAAGTAAAATACGACAAGTTTGTTGGCAAAATAGAGTAACGACTTGACTGAGGAAGGGGTACGACGAATGTGAATCCATTGGTAAAACAACTTATATGGTAGAGTGTAAGAGGGATGATTAGAAAGAGTTACGGGTTGAGTATGCTTACTTCGTAAGGTTTATTTTATTTTATGAGCAGGCTTGCGAACGAGGTAAAGAAGTATCACTCTATAGCATTAATTATGATCAAGAGATAATGATAGCGTGGCAAGAACTATAATGCAAGTATAGCGAGGAAACGACCAAAGACGTGACATGTCCTATATGAATAAACAGTGAATGCAAATATGAAACCAACAAACGAGCCATGGAGCAGTAGATGAGAAAACTTATAAGAACTTGTTAAAGGAAAGTCCAGCATAGAGGTTCCTCAATGACAGAAATGATAGCAAGCAATGACAAAAAGGGAAGTCTACTTAAAAAAAAAGAAATTAGAGAAATGTGATATGGTAAAGTAGTGGTAGTTTGTGATTTGTATAATCAAGGGTATAAGTGATATATTTAGCTGGATGTAAAAGACCAAGACTACAAAAAGATGAATAATGAAATAGGACGATTGTTAGAAAAGGATCAACACAATAAGGATGAGAGGGGATGATCAGAATGAACAGGATAAGTTTTGATGCGAAGAATGGATTGTACAGAGGTAGTATAATGTAAAGGACAAAGCGGTGCTAAATTGAGAATAAGGTTCCTCGTGCGAAGAATCAAGGATTGATTATAAAACGGAAGGAAATAAGATAAATTGAGAAGGAAGGAATGTAAAGGAACGAGAATGGGATTAGAAAGAGAAGGAAATGCGCCGCCAAGTACGCGCGCTTAAGAAGTAGTCGTGTTATGATTAAAGGAAGATGCATCTCCTACGATTATCCTATACCAAGTTAGAACGAGTAGAGTATATGAAGTAATAAGTTGAAAAGAAAAGATGATCATGAGTTATGAAGTTTACCGTACGACGATAAAACGATAGAATAAAGCTATCACCAACGACAAATGCAATATGATCATGATTTGTTTTGAAACCAATGTTGAGTGCAAAACAAGAGTAAAAGAGTATGAGGCATAAGGAGTATTAGTTGCGCATGAGACTTAGGTCCTGGAAAACAAAGATGACGTTACAAGTGAATTTTGAGCACCGAAGAAGAGGGCAAGTGACATTAGATGGAGGGTGTGGATAACTATACCTACTACTATTAGAGGCATCCCTATGGGGAAAAAGTTGTGAATTGGAGCGGATTTACACATTGACTTATAACTACCAAATACGCTAAGTAAAATACATTCTTGTTCGGATTGCTATGACGGTTGTATTACATGATTACAAAACTGCAAGATGAGTATGTTAAGACCTCCCACATGAATTATCGTAGTTATAAATGATGGGAAATAGCATAAATGAGATGTAGTATAGTAAGGAGTAAGGGATATATGAATTCAAGGTTTGAAGGTGAGGCAGCAGATTTGAGAATGGTACAAGTAAAACCCTTAAAGGGGGGAAGCGAGTAAAGAGAATACGAGTGTAGAGATTGAAATGATGGACTCTAAGATGCGACAGATATAGACTATAAAACAAAGAGTGAGAAATGAGTCTAATGACTAGTAAATGAATGAACACGAATTGAGCAAGCATCTGAGACTGTACGGGAGATCATTCATGAAGACCTTGAACCACGTGACATTGAGAGAAAATAAATCAAGGGGTATTGAAAAGGATGGCGATGTGATACTAGAATGGAGGCAAAGGCACTAACGATAGAGTCGTTGTTAATGATATTTCTATTTATAAGTGACAATGAAGGAAGAGACTTAAAGTTTCTATAGTAGAACATAAGATACGATAATAAAGGGAAAAAAAATAAAGGAAGAAAGAGAGTATGACGAAATAATTTACTACGGATAGACCAAAGAGTTTTAGTATATGTAATCACCGAGCCTAGCCATGGTCGGGCATGCGAAACACCGAACCTTCGTGGTCGGGCATGCTATGTAAATGATATGCATAAGAATATGACTATGTATATGATAAGTAAATGAGTACGATTATGAATACGGATACGGATGTGGATACTGTATATGTATAGAAATGTACGTACACGAATCACGCAAGAACGATTATGTAACTTGCAAGTGTTTATGCATCGCCGATGAAACCGAGTGGGTACTTAAAAGGAGGAGTAAGAGGTAATCAATAATATTGTGGTCATGATACTCCGGGTCAGTTGAAGGAAAAATTTATGGCGAGATTTTCGTAGAATCCCGGATAGCTTAACATTCAAGGACGAATGTTCCCAAGGGGGGAAGAATGTTACACCTCGGAAATTTTTTCGTTCATGCACAGTGAATAGACCGACGAAGGGCGCGACGTATGCAATGCTTTGATGAGTAAGAAATAAAATTCGATGATTCTAAATGAGATTTCAAAGACATTAGAAGTAAGAGAAGAAAGTTGCCAAGAGGAGGCAAGACATACTAGATGTATCGGAAAGGATTTACGAATAAGGAATTAACGATGACTTAATGATGATTTGGAGAAGAGTTATAAAGTCCCCTAGATTGTTAATGAAGTGATAAACAAGTGTCAAGAAGGTTCTATAAGGATTGGAGACCAAACGAGTCGACGAAAATGATTTTCAGAAAACTGTGGATTGTACGGTCCATTATACAGACCGTACAAAAGATACGGACTGTAGGTACGGCCGTATATTTAGCCAAGATGGGAAGTGTTCACTGGAACCATTATACGATCACACATACGGACCGTATAAATTGTACGGACCATATGTGTGTCCGTATAAAAGGGAGGGGATAGATTTTGTGTATTAATAAAGGGGTCCAAGTTCATTTCATTTCATTTCCCATCGCACCCCTTCTGTCTATAACTTCTCTCTACACTTCTCCAACAATAATTCAAGGGGTATTTATGATCAATTACATCAAACCAAGTGAATCAAATGTAAGAAACTCATTAAAGTTCATCCAAGACAAGGAATCCAAGTGAAGGTGAAACTAGGGTTTGCTCAAGTGAAGTGTTTGCACTCAAGGTTAATTCCTACGCCATATAAGGTAATATTTATGACATTTCCATGTTGTTTAAGGTATTTGAAAGTTGAAACACTTGGATTGTAAAAGGATATAGAAAATGGGTCATGAAAGTGTGAATAGTGTCATTTTGAGTGATAACTTGAATTGAGTCATGATTATTGATGTGTTGTAATATGGTTATGCTATAAATGATATTAAGGACATGGGATAAGAATTATATGTGAGAAAACGCATTAGTATAGTATGACCATGATTATGGATGAATTGAAGTGAAATTCTGAAATGAGGGTAATGTAAATGAATGACGATTGATGGTTATGATATTGTGAACGTTATTATGAATGTTTGGGAGTTGATATATAATATGGGAAAGGTTGTATAAGCAAAGAAAATGCTGCCAATTTTCTCTAGCTGTAGTAGGCACATTCATATAATCAATTAGATAATGTGAATGCCAATTTTCTTGAAGGTAGAAACTTGAGCATTGAAGAAGAACAACCAAGCGATGGAAATTGTTAAATGAAAGAGGTATGTAAGGCTAGTCCTTTATTTCTAAGGCATGAATCTTATGGTATGAATCCTCCTATTTCTCCATGATTTTCCTACATATTGGGAACTATAAATGTACGAGTATACAGAACTTCATACGAGATAAAGAAAAGAGATACGTTACGAGCATGACAATACCGATGATGAATGTAAGTCTAGAAGTGATAAAGCTCGTGATTTGATATTCCTATGAAGCCAATGATCCTTATATGATCCCTATGATAGTATTTTCCTTACCTCTCCATGACTTTCCTACCTTCCGGAAAACTGAAAGCCTATGTTCATGAATAGCCATATGGGATAAGATAAGAGGTATGTTACGAATGCGATAATGATGATGATGAGTCTAAATCTAAAGATTCTAAGGCCTATAATATTATGGTTCAACAAGGCTAATGATCCATATTATGATCCATTGATGTTGTTCATTGAATACACTCACCTTATATGTTAATTCCTTCAAGGTGAGGCAGAATGCTTATGAATGCTCCATAAAGGAATCGGGGGTCCTCGACCTTATGTCACCCCGACATTGTTATAGATTGTCTTTAAGCTCTAATGCATGTCCTTTGACCAATGTTTCGAAAAGTTACGAGTCTATGTTCATAAGGGGTTCCATATGAGATTAAGGTAGGAGATATGCCATAGATACGATAATAGTAATGATGAGCCTAAGCTAGAGATTATAAAGTCTATTATGCGACATTATTACGAAATTCATGCTACGAATACGATGCGATTCTCATAGATTGTCTTTAAATACAATTGTTTGCTCCATGAAAAGTTATGATAAGTTTATGAGATATATGTGATGATAATAATGATGATGTAGATAGTGATGATGATAATGATGACGATGATAATAGTGATGACGTTAAAGATATTTATGGGCTTTTATGTATATATGTGCCTATGTATGGATATTATGAAACCTCCAGCTTATATGGCCGGGTAGAATGTATATGTATATATATATATATTTATGTAACGCGCGCGCACCTCTGCAGCTGGGTACGAATAACCCTGACGCCTTGGTAGGGCCAGGTAGATATAACCCTGAAGCCTTGGTAGGGCTAGGTAGCTATGACCCTGAAGCCTTGGTAGGACCAGGCACGTATAACACCAAGCTTTATTATAGCTGGGCCCGTAAGACACCGACCCGATGTAGTCGGGCATGATATTATTATGATTATATATATATGATATATGGATAAAAAGCCCGAAAAATATGTATGTGATATTGTCGAGCCACTATGTGGCCGAATGCGGATAACGTTAATGTGTACGAGCAGATACGGTATTATGATACTTGTATGATACGATGATGTATGCGCTATGATGATACATGTACTGTGATTATATACGATATAGACTTGAAAGGTATCCTCCCTTAAAAGTTACGCAGGCTATGTCTACATCTTATGTCCTTATGATTTCTCTAAAATGTTCATTTCATTCCTGCCTTTCATACTCAGCACAATATTCGTACTGACATCCGTTTTCTTTGGACACTGTGTTCATGCCCACAGGTAAGCAGGGAGGAGACCCAGATTTGTAGAAGTCGATAAGCAGTGTGTTGAAAGCACTCCATTATTCCGGCGGTGCCATTAAGTTACTATTGTATGTTTTGGGCACGACGGGGTCCTGTCCTGTCCATATGTCTAGCATTCTAGTAGAGGTTCGTAGATACGTATGTGTGGGTAGTATGGTCTCAGGATTTTTTATAAGCGTATATGTGTATATATGTATGTGTGTATTATTTTGATAGCCGAAGGGCTTATGTATATAAAGGTAATTATGTTTCCAAATGAGAAAAATGATTTTCTATGATTTGAGTACGAATTTGATGAATGGACGCTTAACGAGTATGATAAGTAGCAGAATGAGCGGTGCTCGGTGGATAGCCCCGGGTACCCGTCATGGTCCCTAGTGGGGTCGTGACAAAATCACCATATTGAAATCCCATGTATGGACTCTCTATACATGATTACTATTGATGTGTGGTGGTACCACAAATTTGTTCATCCTTGGCATGATTATGTGGTTATCATTGTGTGTGCTAACCTTCTATTCTTTAGGAGTATGTTGTCTTCCATTTTCCTTTGGCTTTTGCAAGGTTCGGATTCGAGGATGAATCCTTTTCAAGAAGGGGAGGATGATATGACCCTACTAGGCACATTTCACTTGAAGGCTTACATTGAAGACCAAGGCATGGGACTCCAACCCATTCAAGCTAGGAGGATGGCCAAAGGAGCATTGGAGACCCATGGAGAGGCATAAAAGCCCCATAAGAAGGCCTATGAAGTATGGAAAGTAGCTTGGAGAGGAATGGAAGAAGAAACTACAAGCAAGAAGGGAAACACTCAAACTGGCTAGAGTCGCAAAAGGGACAGAAATGCAAATGTGGCTAGACTTGCAAAAGAAGGGCTATCGATGCAAATGGTTACAATTTCAAGTTTAAGAATTAGATGATGGCTATATGTGCAAAAGGAGCGTTTACGGATGTCAAGCCAACATCGAACTAGCCAAACAAGGCCCTTGGCTCATTAATGGCATTCTTGTAATAACTAGCGTAGCTCTTAAGTGTCTTAGTATAAATACTAGACTTAGTTATATTCATCCTTAGATTATGTTGAATGAAGAAACTCTTATGAGAGATTGTAGTTGATAGCTTTAGATTAATATATATTGTTTGGTTGGTTAACCAAGTGTTACTTCCTAGTTGTGAAGTGAATTACTTATTTCCATCAAATTCAATGTTGCTCATTTGTGGATTCATTTGAGTCATTTGTTGATTTGAATTGCATAGGTTCTAGGGTTTGTAAATTCGATTGGAAGGGTTAGGGTTTGATATACCCTTTCTTGTCCATAGATTTCTTGCTCTTGGGTTAAGTATCTATCCATTTACCCTCTTCCATTTCTATTCTTCATCCACCTTTTTTTAATTTTCTTGTTCTTTGTTTTTCTAGGGTTTTCCTAGGTAGAATCGTATCAAAATGTTTAGGGGTTGTGTTGGGAAGTTTCTAGGACTATTGAGAATGTAAAATGATGAAAAAATGGAGTTAATAGGGGTGTTTATACCCCTCATAAGTCGGTTCCACCGACCTTCTCAAGTGGGACCCGCGGAAGACATTTGGCAGCTAGGAGTCTTTATCTTAAAATGGCCATAACTCCCTACTCCGATGTCGTTTTGATGAGAGGTTTATTGCGTTGGAAAATAGACTCGACGAAATTCATTTTAGGCTTTTGAAACACCTTAATTAGTTCCTTATCCTCATGTTCTTATGTATGTACTCAGTGGTCAACTGATATCTAGTTACTGTCCTGGGACATATTGCCCTTAAGATGGTCTTAACTCATGATTGCTACGACTCCTTGCCAATCTGTGAGCACTATTAATTGTCGTACCCTTTTCCCTTTCTCTTTATTTCTCTACTAGTGGACAAATTCTCTTGTTCAGATATGGCACCCTTCCTTGCCTGCTTTTTGGGTTCTATTTCAGATTATCCTTTGTTTTACTCGTCGACCTTATATACATGCCATATCATCTCCTTTTAATTCTTTGGTCTGACTATTTAATTCCTTAAAATATCATCCTATTTATACTTGAACTTTTGCTCCAATTTCCTCTCCTCAGTTTTAACATAATTGCAATATAAACTCATAAACATGGAACTAAGATAAAATCCTACTTAATCATAACTTCCTTTTGATACGAGTATGCTTTCTTCTTAAGTCCTTGATTCTCTTGTACCGATAATAATTTGAGCCTTAAATTAGACTATGTTCTTATTTGACTCCCTATCGGTGTCCTTGAACCATTTTTGTCGGCCCTTGCATCATGACGATTTTCTATATGGTTCTATAGCATATACTCTCACATTTGATATGACCAGCGACCTGTGACTCCATGACTTGCGAGGTACTTTCTAGTCTCAGGTAGCATTGTTGTCTTGCTATCCATAGGCACACTATCTCCCCTTCCTTTTGAGATCATTGAACTCTCTATAATTATTCCTCTTGTTAAAACTTTTATCTCTTCTAGTGCTAAGATTTCCCTTTTTGTAATACATATTGTCTTTTATACTTACTCCCTGGTCAGTTTACAGACCCTTCCTACTCCTTTCGTCACCTCTCGAAGTACGTTACGGCACACTTAAATGTAACCAAAATTTCTCCAGTACGAGCGATTCAAACCATGGTCCGGAGACATAACATGTCGCATTGATGAAACTCATTCTCCTTCCTAGATTTGTCTCATGATATACTTGCATGTAATCCATTCTCACTTTTCTTTAGCACATTCTTGACATATCAGTTTGTTACACCTTGAAAATTTTCGCGTCGATTATGTCGTAAGCAAACTAATGTAAGTCCAGAGAGGCTATGATACACCTATCAGTTTGAAGAACGACTTTTTACAATTATTAAGCATGTACCCTAAAGGTTCCGAGGCTAAGATAATCGAAAAAAGTACTTTTCGTGAAAGCTTGTTGACTGGGCAGAGATACGGCCCAGCATATGGGTCGTAAAAGTGACATATGTACCATCTGTCATGTCTGAGAGGCGTAAAACAACATCAGAGAGTTGTGTAAAATTTTGGCCCACATACGGTCAGACATACGGACCGTAAGTATGATATATGAACCGTATGTCCACCGTAAGTTTTTGTCGGTGGAAAAGTTCCAAGTCACATATATATTTGGTCCACTTCATATTTCTCTCATTTTTCTTCACCAACAGACCCTAAATACTCGCAAAATCCCTCTCCACACCTAAAGAACCTTCTCCACACTAAATCAACATAAATCCAAGGTATATCAAAGATCAAACACCAATAACCAAAGGAAATCAAGTATATGGGTGCTTATTAGGGTTGTTAGAAGCCAAGAATGTCCTTGGAATTGAAGTTGGGTTTTCTCCAAGTGAAGTATCTTCATCCAAAGATTGTTCCTACATAACCTAAGGTGATTTTTATGAACATTACATGTTATTAAGAATATTGAATGGTTGGAAGGCTTGGATTGAAGAAGAAAGTGGAATATGGAGTTCTAATGTGGAAACAATGGTATGTTTGAATAGTAGTTGATATGAATTATGATTCTTGACATGTTATGAGTATAATCTTGTTATGAATGGTCTTAAGAATATTGGAGAAGCATTATATGAGGATGAATGTGGTGTTGTATTATAGCTATGGTTATGAATGACTTTGAGAAGGAATTTTGGGAATTGAATAATGACCAACTTAACGGAAGTTTATTGATTATGATATTGTATGTCACGACCCAACTAGGGTCCATGATGGGTACCGGGGCTAACCACCGAGCACCACTTATTCTATTGCTCATCATACTCATAATACACTTCTTTAATATTCATATGCTCATAATCATAGGAAAACCCATTTTTCATTTGGAAACATAATTATCTCATATACATAAGCCTTCCGGCTAACAAAATAAAATATGCATACAAGGAGAATTCGTGAGACCATACTACCTACACATATGTATCTACAAGCCTCTACTAGAGTACTAGACATACAGACGGGAAAAGACCCCGTCGTGCCCAAAATACATATATATATATACACAAAAGAATCAACCGAATAGCACCTCCGGAATAATGGAGTGTTGTTGTAAATCTACTGGTGGCTCCTATGGATCTGTACCGTCTCCCTGTCTACCTATGGGCATGAACACAGCGTCCAAAGAAAACGGACGCCAGTACAAATTTTGTACTAAGTATGTTAGACATGAATGAAATAAGCATAATAGAAGAATCATAAACCATAGGAGGAAGATATAACCTGCATGAGTTTTATAGGTGAATACATTTCATACATATATCGTATATTTATATAATCCTAGTACATGTATCATCGCATCATCATCATCATCGTTAACCCGCGTCCGGGTAACCATCATATGTCACCCACTAGTGGTGTCATGTCCGGCCCTCTAGGAACAGTGTAATCATAAGCAGCCCGCATTAGTGGTGACATGTCCGGCCCTCTAGGCATAGTGTAATCATAAGCAACCACATTAGCGGTGACATGTCTGGCCATCTAGGCACGGTGTAATCATATCGTCATACACCCATCGTAACTCAACATTTTCATACATGGCATAGGCATATTATAAACTTACTTTATTGATCATCTCGTAGAAATATCATGACTTAGCATAACCTATCTCTTATTGCAATTGCCTTTGGAATCTTTCTTAGGGTCGTCAAACGTCGTTCCCTTCTTAGTAAAACATCGTATACTCTATGCCCTTTGTTAGCCTATCCACTGTACGTTCGCGGGAAAATTTTCAAGGTGTAACATTCTTCCCCCCTTTTGGAACATTCGTCCTCGAATGTTAAACACTCGGGATCCTGCGAAAATTTCGCCAGAGTTTCCCCTGTAATTTGGCACTACCAACCTGCCACAACAACCCATAATATCATTGCCTCATAGGGCTACATCACAATATCAACATATCTATGGCTACACACGACCAAAAGCATGAAAAGTAAGTATATATACCTTATATCGTTAGTGTTTCATCTTGAATCTCTTCTGGGGGTTGGAATAAATGCGGGTATCTAGATCGCATACTTTCTTCCGCTTCCCATGTCATTTCCTCTCATTTACTAATCCTCCATAGAACCTTAACTGAGGTCACCTCTTTGTTTCTAAGCCTCCGTACTTGCCTACCTAGTATGGCAATGGGTACTTCTTCATAAGTCAACTTTTCCGTCACTTGCACATCGCTTATTGGCACGATCTTAGTAGGATCTCCAACACATTTCCAAAGCATCGAAACATGAAAAACTGGATGGACTGACTCCAAATCCGGAGGTAAATCTAGCTCGTAGGCCACTTTGCCTATCTTCCTTACAATCTCGTAAGGCCCAATGTACCGGGGACTAAGCTTCCCCTTTTTGCCAAATCTCATGACGCCCTTTATTGGCGACACTTTCAAGAATACTCAATCTTTAACCTGGAACTCCAAGTCCCTTCGACGATTATCTGCATAGGACTTCTGACGACTTTGAGCTGCTAATAACCGATCTTGTATAAGCTTGACTTTCTCTAAGGCTTGCTGGACCAAGTCTGGTCCTATCAACTTAGTCTCTCCTGGTGCAAACCACCCAATTGGGGATCTACACTTCCGCCCATATAGGGCTTCATACGGTGCCATTTGAATGCTAGAATGATAACTATTATTGTAAGAAAATTCAATGAGCGGCAAATGGTCATCCCAATTACCTCCAAAATCTAGCATACATGCCCGGAACATATCTTCAAGAGTCTGAATGGTGCGCTCAGCTTGTCCATCGGTCTGCGGGTGAAATGTCGTGCTAAGGCACACCTGGGTCCCTAGACCCTCTAGGAAATACTTCCAAAAGTTAGCCGTAAACTGAGTCCCTCTATCGGAGATAATTGACACCGGAACGCCATGGAGTCTCACTATCTCTTTAAGGTAAAGCCATGCATCATCTTCTGCCACACAGGTCGTTCTGGCCGGTAAGAAATGAGCTGACTTTGTGAGCCTATCCACAATCACCCATATAGAATCATCCTTACGATGAGAACGGGGTAAGCCTGCAATGCAGTCCATGTTAATTACTTCCCACTTCTAAGTTGGAATTTCTATGGCTTGCAATAATCCACCCGGCTTTTGGTGCTCAATTTTCACCTGTTGACAGTTGGGACATTGAGCTACAAATTCCGCTATATCTTTCTTCAACCCATTCCACCAATATACAGACTTAAGATCACGATACATCTTCGTCGCACAGGGGTGAACAGAATAACGGGAACAATGAGCTTCTCTCAATATTTAGTAGCATAAATCTGCCACATTAGGAACGCATAATCTGCCTCGACATCGGAGAACTCCGTCTCCTGAAAGCTCAAATGATGACTCCTCTTTCTGACGGAGTGTATCCCTGTAATGCATTAGCATGGAATCTTCGTATTGTCACTTCTTCACTTCTGCTACTAGCGACTAGACTGCTGAATTCTAAATAGTAGTTCCCTTGCTACCCGAGTCCACTCCTCGAACTCCTAGAATAGCTAGTTGCTGGAGCTCACGATCCATTTCTCTTTCCTCTGGTCGTACATCACATAAACTTCCCATAGATCTGCGGCTAAGGGCATCAGCCACGACATTCGCCTTCCCAGGGTGATATATGATGTCGACATCGTAGTCTTTCAACAACTCCAACCATCATTGTTGCCGCAAATTCAACTCATTCTACTTGAAGATATACTGAAGTCTCTTATGATCTGTATAAATATCCACATGGACACCATATAAATAATGTCTCCATATCTTTAATGCATGAATAACCGCGGCCAATTCGAGATCACGAGTTGGATAATTCTGCTCATATTTCCGCAATTGCCTTGAAGCATACGCAATCACTTTACCGTGTTGCATCAATACACAGCCTATCCCAACACCTGAAGCATCGCAATAAACAACATATCTGTTATATCCCGTATTTTATACGTTCTGATATTCCAAGGTAGTCGTAACGAAGTTAAGGGAATGACCATTTTCCAAATGTATTTCAATGAACAAGTGGGTTATAAATATTATTCACAACATTAGTATTATGGAAATATTAAGAAAGGTTGAGGGCGAAAAAAAAAGAGAAATTCGCAAAATAGAACCATGGTGATATTATGGAAAGCTAGGGGTAAAATGGGAATTTCACAAAAGTCTTGAAAGTTCATAAAATTTCCATGTTGGTTGTGTGGCATAAGTATATGCCCACATTGCTTTGGGGGCTAAAGTGTACCAAGGAAAACATTTGGTCTTCTTTGACCAAATAAAACAATTCAAGAAAAGAAAAGAAAAAGAAGAAGAAAATTCTAGAAAAGGAAAGGAAAAAAAATAATAATTAAATTTAATTAATTAGTCTTCTTTTAATAAGACTCTAGAGAATAAAAGAAGGGGGGACATGTGAAAAATTTATGATTGGAAGGGACTAAAATATAAATATGGAAAGATGACTAGTTCATCCTTATTTAAGAATTGGAGAAGAAAGAAAAAAAGACAAAACAAAAGAAAGAAGCAAGAGATGAGAGGGGGTTTCGGCCATGGCTCTTAAAAATGAGCGATGGGAAGTTGATGGAGAAAAATCTTTTTCTTCTTGCATTTAGAGTGATTGAGAGGTCCTCGTCAACGTGGAGAAGTTGTTAGAACAAGAGAACCGCTCGTTGTTGCGTTTTAGCAAGCAAGCCGAGTGGAAAAAGGGTGAAGAAGGAGGTGAGGTTTAACCTTCTCTTTTATGTGTTATGAATGGTTTATGTATGTTATTGAATGTAGAAGTGATGGGAATTCATGAAATATTGCATGTACAAGTTGGGTCGTGTGTTGTGTGAAATGTGTAGGAGTAATGAATTAAGTGTATTCAACATGATTATGTAGTGTTGTAATGTATAAAAAAAAATGAATGAAAATCATGGAGTGGGTGTGTTGTGGTGTTGGCCGAATGAGGTGTTGATTGTATAGAAAAGATGAAATGATTTTTATTTAGTAGTTTGATGGTTGTGTTGTGAATTCCTTAATGCAAAATGGATGAGAAATATGGAACACATGTATATGGTGGAAGTCGTGTGTTGTGTTGTGTGTTGTGTGGTCTAAGTTGGCCGTGTGTGTGAATTGTGTTATATGGAAATGAATGAATGAATTTTATGTAGCATGTTGTTGTTGTAACATGTAGAGATGGAAGAAATTGTATGAAAATATGTAAGGAGTCATTGTGGTCGAGAATGGTGTTGTTTGGTAAGTTAAGGTGAATTGATGTAATTTGATATTCTAGTTGTCGCCGTTATGAATTATGTGATATTAAATGAAGGGTGTCGTCGAAGTTAAGGTATACGAACGATAAGTAAATGTATGGTTGGGATTGAAGTTGAAGGTTTCGGATGAAATAGTATATTGATTAAGTTGTTGGAATATGGTGTGAATTAAATTGAATTGAATTGAATGTTGGAATATTGCTAGCATAATTGTTAGTATTGTTGTTGATTTGGCCGGGTTAAATTTCCGGATTGTTGTTGTTGATTTGGAGCCGAGCCATATTCTCGGGGTTGGTATGTTTACAGGGGAGATGCTGCCGAAATTCCGGCAGAATATAAGTAAATGTGTTTGAAAGGCTAAAGCAAGTATATGATAATGGAACTAATGAAGGGATGAACTTTCTTGCATGTAGACAAACAAGTTGGATGCACAAGCGTAACTAGTTGGTCGCAGCACAGGTATGTAAGGCTTACCCTTTTTTTCTTTGGCATGTCCTAGAGCCAAGTAAGGTATAATGTGATATGCTGCCTTGGGGTGACTCTGTTCTGTGATTCTGAGTCTGATTATGATTCTAATTCACTTCTTGACCTGAGTTTGTGATCCTAGTTCATCCCCTGATATAAGTATTTGATATAAGTATTTTGATATAAGTATTCTGGTACAAGTATTCTGATATCCGCATTTTGGCATAAGTATTCTGATGTAAGTATTTTGATATAAATATTTTGATATAAGTATTTTGATGTCAGTCCTTGATATAAGTATTTCGATACGAGTATTTTGATATAAGTATTCCGATGTAAGTTTGTTGATATAAGCATTCTGATATGAGTATCCTGATATGAGAATTCCGAAATCAGTATTCTGATATGAGCGTTCTGATATGTTTATTCTGGTTCGAGAACATCTGTAAGATTTAACGTCCCTAACTTCCGTGTACGATCTCGGATTGCTCTGAAATGTTCGAAGAGGTTTCTGTATCAAGACGTCCATAATTTTCTTATACGTAAGTGTGGTTCCAAAATCTCTATTTGATCTGATTCGTAAGGACATCCGAAGGTGCCTGATATGACTATGACTCTGATTCCCCGAAAAAGGCTTCTGAGACGCTTATAAAGCGTTCTGTACTTCGAACGCACGTAACTTTCTCATACTACGTCGGATTGACCAGAAATCTATTCCGAGCCCCCAGGTATCGGTAAGTATACTGGTCTGTCGAGTCTTGATTCCTATGCATGTGGTTTCTCACGACTCTGCTCGTGCATGACTCAATGTATCCTTCACTGCGTCCCGGGCCAGGTTCTGTTATGTCCTCGTGTGTCCGCTACGATATGATTCACTGCGTCCCGGGCCAGGTTCTGTTATTGTGCGCATTCCTCTGCATTGTTCACCGCGTCCCTCATAGGCGGGCCGGGCTCTGTTATATGGTTTGATGATATGATGATATGGGGTGGTGGCCAGGATGGCATATGATCTGTCTGTTCACCGCGTCCCGTACTAGAGGGCCGGGCTCTGTTACCGTACCCCTCACTGGAGGGTCGGGTTCTGATATATGCATATATGATACATGAATTTGATATATGATGATTCTGTTTACCGCGTCCCTTATTACAGGGCCGGGTTCTGTTATACGCATATGTCACATACGATTCTGAGTATTTCGTATGTTTTGACATCATCTGAGTATTCTGTATGTTCTGCATTCCGTCCGATATACGACATCATCTGTACGTTCTGTATTCCGTCCGATATATGACATCATCTGTACGTTTTGTATTCCGTCCGATATATGACATCATCTGAGTAAACTGTATGTTCTGTATTCCGTTCGATATATGACATTATCTGAGTAATCTGTACGTTCTGTATTCCGTCCGATATATGACATCATCTGAGTAATCTGTACGTTTTGTGTACCGTCCGATATATGACATCATCTGAGTATTCAGTACGTTCTGTACTCCGTCTGACGTATGACCTTATCTGTGCGATTTGTGTCAGGAAAGTAAGTATGTCGGCATTCTGTATGCTCTGTATGATTTTGTTATGCTTTGTATGATTTGTACGGTCTGTAGGATCTGTATTGGTCGGTATGGTCTGTGTCGGTCTGTATGGTCGGTATTGGTTTGTATGAACTGTGTCTGAGAAGCAAGTAATTTGGTAATCTGGATAACATGCGTACTCTTGGTACTGTTTGTTTCGATTATAGTTCTGCTCTCTGTATTCTATGCCTTACATACTCAGTACATATTCCGTACTGACCCCTATTCCTTGGGGGCTGCGTTTCATGCCGCGCAGGTACTCCCAGACGAGACAAGGACGCTATAAAAGATATTTCAGCAGTGGTGGCGAACTCGATTTGCTCCTGGAGGACTGCCAAGTCAGTGTATGGTATATGTTTTGTGGTTTCTGTATGTTATTAGAGACTTTGCAGACAGCGTCGTGGGTATAGTATGTCAGTCTGTAAGCGGCTCCGTCAGCCGATATGTCGGTCTGTGTTATGTATTGAATTTTGTATGACTATAGATTTGTTCGCTTGGAAGCTTCGAGAAAGAACATTTCTGAAAGAAAGAAAAAAAAATTTACTATGTATTTTATCTGATTTGATTTAAAAGTTTGACGTAACTTTATGTGCATCAAGAGTCTCAGGGTTCGCTCGGCTCTAAGTAAGGGTCGGGTGCCCATCACACCCTAGTAAGGTCGGGGTGTGACAATATCCTTCCAATCCCTCTGGAAGTGTCAAGACTGGGGCGGAAGTCAATCTACCTTTTAACTCTTGGAAGCTACGTTCACAAGCATCTGTCCATTGAAACTTTGGTAATTTCTGGGCCAACTTTGTGAGCGGGGCAGAAATAGAAGAAAAACCTTCAAAAAATCTCCTGTAATAACCTGCTAAGCCTAGAAAGCTACGAACCTCCGTAGGAGTTGTCGGCCTTGGCCAAGTCTTCACGGCCTAAAACTTTTGACTATCCACTCGAATACCATCTGCGGCAACAATGTGCCCCAGATATGCCACCGAGTTCAACCAAAACTCACACTTGGAGAATTTTGCAAACAACTCTCGAGTTCGAAGAACTCCAAGGACAGTACGCAAATGATCCGCATGTTCTGCCTCGGTTCTAGAATACACCAAGATATCATCGATGAATACAATCACAAATAAATCCAGAAAGGGCCTGAACACATTGTTCATCAAATCCATAAACACTGCCGGTGCATTAGTTAGCCCAAATGACATTACCCGGAACTCAAAATGACCATATCTTTTTCTGAAAGCTGTCTTAGGGATATCTTTCTCCCTAACTCTAACTTGGTGATATCCGGATCTCAAATCTATCTTCGAAAACCATTTGGCGCCTTGCAATTGATCAAATAAGTCATCAATCCTCAGGAGAGGATATTTATTCTTAATCATCACCTTATTCAATTGCCGATAATCAATGCACATTCTCAAGGAGCCATCTTTCTTTCGGACAAACAATACGGGTGCTCCCCACGGGGATGAACTAGGACTAATAAAGCCTTTCTCAAGCAAGTCTTTCAACTGCTCCTTCAACTCTTTCAATTCTGCGGGTGCCATTCTATAGGGAGGAATAGATATAGGCTTAGTGCCTGGCAACACATCAATAGCAAAATCAATCTCCCGCTTGGGAGAAAGGCATGGAAACTCTTCCCGGAACACATCCGGAAATTAATTTACTACAGGAACTGACTGAAGAGTCGGTGATTCAACTTCTACATCTTGAACCCGAACTAGATAGTAAATGCAACCTTTCGTGATCATTTTCCTTGCCTTTAGATAGGAAATAAACCTACCTTTTGGTGACGCCGTATTTCCTTTCCATTCTAAAACTGGTTCTCCCGGAAATTGGAAACGAACCATTTTCATTCTACAATCAACGTTGGCGAAGCAAGAATCCAACCAATCCATGCCCATAATAATATCAAAATCCACCATTTCTAACTCATGCAAATCAATCATGGTACGACGATCACAAATCACAACTACACAGTTTCTATATACTCGGCTAGCTATTACCGATTCACCAACGGGTGTAGACACCTCAAAAGGTTTGATCGACTCCGGTTCGACTCTAAATCGACCCGCAATAAATGGAGTAACATATGACAATGTGGAGCCCGGATCAATCAAAGCATATACATCATGATAGAATACCGATAATATACTTGTGACCACGTCAGGAGAAGACTCAAGATCTTGGCATCCAGCCAAAGCATAAACACGGTGCTGAGGACCGCTAGAACTGGGAATTCTCCCTTTGCCTCTACCATGGACGATTGGCGCATGTGAACCTGTCCCCATAGGGCGTACAGATGCTGAAGATCCGGCTACCGACCCTGAAGGCTGGGTCCTACCTCTACCATGAACGGAGGGGCAATCATGCATGATATGGCCTGGTTGACCACATGAATAGAAAACATCTGAACCCAATTGACATCGACCCCAATGCAACTTCCCACACTGGGAACATCGTACTGCGAGTGGCCTTGCCTGACCCAAATCGTCTCTAAACTGAGACCCCAAATAACTCTGACTCGGCCCGGAACGAATAGATCTATCGAATCTCTGGCCGGAAAACTGTGGAGGTGCACTAGTCATAGTATAGCTTGAGGGCCTAGAAATCTGCTGTCTGTGCCCACCTCTTAACTCACTCATCAGACCAGAAGATCTGGCCCTCTTGCTATGACCCCTATCCTGCTCGCGTTCACTTCTCTGTTGTTGTAAACTTTCTTCTAAGTTCTGAGCATGAGCCTGAATGCGCGTAATATCCATGTTATCCTGAAGGGACGCAGTCAAGCACCTACCCATTAAATGCGGCCCTAGGCCTTTCACAAATCAGTGCACTCAGTCACTTATATCCCCTACCATGGCCGAAGCATACCTAGCCAAGGAATTGAAGCGGAGGCTATACTCTAGAGAACTCATGCTACCTTGCCTCAAATTTAAGAACTTATCGGCTCTAGCTCGCCGAACTTCTGGAGGCATATAGTGTCGGAGGAAAGAATCAACAAACTCTATCCATACCGGGGGAGGTGCATTGGCTCCCCGTGAAGCCATCCAAACAGTGTAACATTGGATCGAGACATCTCTCAGCCTATACGACGCTAACTCCACTGATTCGGTGTCCGAAGCATGTATCAGTCGAAGCGTCCTCAACATACCATCAATAAAATCCTGAGGGTCCTTCTCCGGCTTTGATCCAAAGAATTCCGGAGGGTTCAAAGTAATGAAGTCCCGGGCCCTTGCACTAACAGCCCTATCACCTTGACCTGCACTTTGCCGCTGAGTCTAAGTAGCAACCAACTGAGTAAGCAAATGTATGGCCTCTTTCACATCTTGGCCCGAAGCATCCGGTGGAGGAGCCGGAGGGGCTGGAGCTGAGGCTGAGGCTCCCTCACGCTCCTCTAATATAGGTACTGAACGAGAGGACTGGGATTGAGACGCACTCTGGGACTCACTTTCCTCTACTACCGGTGCCGGTGCTCTTTCAGCCCGCTTTACAGGCATTTCTGAAATACACAACACACGATTAAGGAACAAGAATTTCTTATATCATAGCTCTATCGCATGATTCTTATGAAGAAAGAAGCTCATTTATTCCTAAAATGCCCGCAGCTTCTTATTTATAAGTGTGGCGCGCAACACACCCATAACCAAGACTCTACTAGACACGGCTCGTAGACACCGCCTAGGACTGAACTGCTCTGATACCACTTTTGTCATGACCTGTCTAGGGGGCCGCGACGAGCGCCCGGTGCTAGCCCACCCGGGCACCCCTTGGCTTTTACTTACACTTACATCTAGGTGAGCCACAAAATTAAACATACATTTCTATTCAGCAGTCATACTAGTCCCATAGGACAACAATGCCTTTATATCATCATTGGCATCTATACCACGTCAATGTACATGAGCCGACAAGGCTAACAAAATGATATACAAAATATAGGCCGACAAGGCCAAACACATCTAACCACGTACACATCTCTACGAGCCTCTAAGGAGAGTATGTCATATCACATAAGTGGGATAGGACCCCGCTATGCCCATAATTATGTACACAAAAGAATAAGTACCTAAAAGCTATAGCTCCGAATGAAATGGAGCTCCGCTATGTAGTCCCTGAGAATGTAGCTATGGATCAATCCTGTCTCCCTGTGCACCTGCGGTCATGAGGCAGCATCCACAAAGAAAAGGACGTCAGTACGACGAATGTACTGAGTATGTAAGGCATGATCAATATCAATGTAGAAGCATAATAAGCAACATGAAAAATAGCACGGGATGGGAGATGGTAATATCATCGTCACAGGCACTTACTTACCTTTCATAGGAACTTTCCATTTCTAATGCGTATTGTGTACATACATCCATATCCGTATCCATAATCGTCTATGTTCCATATTACTCTCGTATTCGTATACACACTCTTATTCACATTCATATCGTATCATACTTGTATTCGTACTCGTATCTTTATCATATACACAATCCTATCATATACATAGCATTTACATAGCATACCCGACCATGCAGGATTGGTGTGTCATACATACTTGGCCAGCCAAGGCTCAAGGTTACACATACCTGGCCCTACCAAGGCGTCAGGGTTACATCTACCTGGCCCTACCAAGGCATCAGGGTTATATCTATCTAGCCCTACCAAGGCGTCAGGGTTATCTGTACCATCTGCAGAGGTGTGCGCGCATTACATAATCATATACATATTTATTTACGTATCCTACCCGACCTCATCAGCTTGAGGTTCCATAATAGTCATACATAGATACATATACATAACAGCTCATAAGCGTCTTTACTATTATAGTTACTATCATCGTCATCGTTATCGTTATCGCTATTACCACCATAGTCGTCTTCCATATCATTGTCACTATTATCGTCATTCATCACATCTATCTTTATAGGCTTACTCGTCATACGAGGAACTTAGCACAATCGTAGCGTATCAAGAATCGTGAGCTTACAAGCTCGGAAGATCAAATAATTTGAAAGATATCATAGTCTTATAGAAGATTTAGACGTTGGGCCAAAGAACCATGCCTTATGAAAGAAGGGTTAGCCTTACATACCTTTCCGTTGAACTATTCTACACTTGCACGTTCTCCTCCGAAGCTCACGTCCCTACCTTCATTAAAGTCATACTATCGTTAAAATCGATAGCTAGCATACATGACAAAAACTAGAGAAAATCAGGCAACGTCTCCTCTATTTATACGACATTCCTCTATAGTGTATATCAACTCTCAAACGTCAATAATACATTCACAATACTATAACGATAGTCATTATTCATCCGCATTATCCATATTCTAGACTTACTTTCAATCATCCATATCCATGGCCACAATGTACGATGAAGTCTATTCTCATACATTGCTCATCTCATGTTCTTAACATCATTTATAACATATTTACATCACAACACATCAAGAATCATAACTCAAGTTAAGCTATTTCTCAAAATGGCACTATTCCACATTCATGACCCATTTTTCTATATCCTTCTACAATCCAAGTATTTCAACTCTCAAATACCTTACACAACATAGAAATATCATAAATCTTACCTTAGATGTCGTAGGAACAAGCCTTGGTTGATGATACTCCACTTGAGCAAAAACCCTAGTTCATCTCCAATAAGATTTCTTGACTTATATGATCTTTAATGGGTTACATTACACTTCATTCACTTGGTTTATGTTGTTGATCACTAAAAATCCTTGAATTCTTGTGGAATTGTTACACCTCGGGAGCACGAGTGTATGAATTTTCCATGAGTAAGAAACGACATTTGATGACCCTAAATAAGATTCCAAAGGCAATCGCAATAAGAGAGAGGTTATGCTCCATAACGAATAATTATAGGTTTTGGAAATGTGAATAGTTGAAAGTTTGCATTCTGGCCAGCGGTTGTTATACCCCGTACATTTATACGATGAATTATCCGCAAGCAAATCGACTCAAGTTAAAGGCGGAATTATTTTCGGACATGAAATAAGAGCTTTTAAGTTTCAACTTTGATTATCACAAAAATTGCTTATAAATTTTATTTAGCATAAAAATATTAATATTGGAGATTAGGAATTAATTTAATTATCGAAAGTGGGCCCCACGACACGTGGCGAGATTTGGTTGGCCTTGAATAAAGATGGACACATGTCATGAAAATTGACACATGTCCACTTTGTAAAGATTATATAAATGAGCATAAGTGGATGGCTACACTACAATTAATCTTGCAAATTAGGTTTTAGAGAGAGGGGCTCTCAAGCCTAGAGAGAGAGAGAGGGGTTCGGGCATTGTTCACGGTGACTGTTCACAGCGGCGCCACTGTTCACGGCGGCGCTACTGTTCACGACGCCACTGTTCACGGGCACTGTTCACGGCCAGCCCATTTTTGCCCCCTTCTACACAATTAATTGGAGAGATTTGAAGATCAAGAGGAGGAAAAAGATGGAGCTCATGGTAGCCATGGCAACTCACGACCATGGCTTTCTTGAAGACATTTCATGGTGAAAATTAGAGCTTGTCTCTAAGGTAAGATTTAATTCTTTCTACATGTTTTGGAGGTAGTTTAGACTTGTATAGCTTGGTAGATGTGTGTTGAATACAAACGGGTTATGTATGTTGATGTTGAATTATAAATTGAGCTGTGTAAGGGGGGTGTTTTGAGTAAGAATGAGGAATTGATTTTAGTAGCATTATGTAGGAATTAAATGGTTAAATTTAAAGTTGTGTTATGGACATATTGCTATCCTTGCTAAATTGAAAGGATTGAGGGTATGATTATGTTCATATGATTATTGTTGTTGTTATCATGGGTTATGTGATGAGAATGAAGGAAATTAATGGTTAGAAACTTTATAGAGGTCGTGTGGGTGTGTGAAGAGGAGTGTGGCCGTGAGCCATAGTAATGAAAGAGAATGGTGAATTAAAATTTATTTAGCTTGTTAGAGGTGTCGTTGTGACATTGATGACGTAGATAAAGGGTTAACGAGTTGAGTTGGTGTTGAAATTGGTTGTATGTTGTTATGAGAAATTATGTGATTTTTATATAATTTTTATGCAATTATGAAAGTAAGATGCTAAATGTGAACTATGGTTGTTATTAATGAATTTGGAAGAAAACAATGCGATTTGGTAGTTTCGTTGCAATTGTAGAAGTTTCGAATGGAATATGGAAATGGGCGGAATGGTTCGAATCCTTGGATATTATTTAAAATGTTATTGAAATATGTTTGGGTAATCTTGAGTTAGTTAATGAATATGGAACAATGTTGATATTAGTTGGGTGGTGTGAATTTAGAATGGAAGAGTTACATTACGTGGAAAGGAAGGGAAAATTTTGGATTGTTGGAAATGTTGTATGAATTGCTTAGAATGTCTTTAAGTATTGTTGGTATAGATTCGGGTTAGTATTTAAATATATAAGCATCGATGTTGGCTTGAAGGTAAGTCGTCGAGTTGAATTTATGAAAGTTGTTGAATGATGTAAAAGAGAGTTACTATTATTATTTTGCCTTCCGAATTGGTTATCAATGTTACTAGGTTAGTTATTGTGGTTGTTGTTGTCGATTTTAAGCGAGATAAATTCTCGGGATGGCCTATTTACAGGGGAAGTGCTGCCGAATTTTCTGTAGAATTTAATGATTAGTTTGGAATGAATGGCTTAAGTTCCCTTAGCTAATGATTGGTATTCGTTGGCGTAATTGTAGACCTTGGGGGAGCCCGAGGCGTAGATTTGGATTAGCTTTAGATTGGCTATCTTGGAAGTGCGTTCGAGGTATGTAAAGCTATCCCTTTTCTTCTTTTTGCATGTCCTAGGTGTACTAGGATCGGATTTGAGCCTCGGAAAATATTCTGCTCATCGGAATCCGCATTTGAAAATATCCCTCTTTCATTCAATAGAATTGAACCCTTTTTGTATGCTTTCTTGAAAATTATGCAAACCTTCCCCAAACTTTATGAAAAGTTATAGAATGTCCGTAGAACCTTCGTTGGTGACCCCATAAGCCTAAAATGCGTAATTTGAGCCCACCACCTTGCTTGTCCCAAGGTGGGCCCACTAGTCCCGGTTTTACCCTTATTGTACTTAAGGCTCGTTTTCGAGCAGTTTTTGGAAAGAAATGTTCTGACTACTCTTTTAACTACTAAAAATATTGTTTTAAATAATTCATTAAGTCTTATAAATTGTTTTGGCACTCGGAACGACTTCAGAAAGGTTATGCTTCTGTAATTCATTATGACATCCGAAACTCACTTATTATGATCCCGTCTGACTTCATTGAATTGGTTTGTCATTGATATGCCTCATCGAGTATCTGAAAATATTTATGATATTTGAACTGCATTTAGTTTCTCACTACTCTATTCGTGGATGCCCCAATGTTTCCCACACTGAGCCCGGGCCAGGATATGTTGTCAAGCGTAATCCTCTGCATTGTTCACCTTGCCTCGATGTGAGGGGGCAGGTATACGTGTACATGGGTTTGTGGAGTATGCTGTGCCATGTACACATGTTCTGATATGATTTGCCATGGCCATATGATATGATATACTATGTTATGGGGTTATGCCCCTATTCTGATTCTTCTGTGTTGTGGCACCAGCGTCGGGAGGGTGGCCACGTTCTGTCTGCCGAGTCCCTTGGCAGGGGCCGGATTTGATATGACATATGTTTTTGTACACACTCCGCATGTTTTGAAAATATGTATTTGATACTTTGGATTTTCTACTCACTTTTTCTGTACGTTCTGTACCAGTTATGATTTTGTTTCTGTAATTCAGGCTTTACATATTCAGTACATATTTCGTACTGACCCCCTTTCTTCGGGGGCTGCGTTTTCATGCCGCGCAGGTACCGACGACAGGTTTGCTGATCCGTCCGTCTAGGATATCTTTTCTGCCATTTGGAGCGCTATTTTATTCAGAGCCCATCTTTTGGTACAGTCTATCACTACTGTATTTATATATTCTCGTTCATGGGTACGGCGGGGCCCTGTCCCGTCATATGATTCTGTCGGTCTGTTTAGAGGTCTGTAGACATGTTTGTGGGTTGGGGTCTTTCTGTACGGATGCGTGTATATATTGTGTTTGGGCGATCCCATTCGCCGCGGCGGCCGGTCCGCATATGTTTAAATGTTGCTTTGTTGGCCCTGGGTGGTCATTGTTGGTATTATCTGTGCGCAGGGTTAATTTGGATAGTCTGTAAAACAAAGGAAACTCTGCCGAAATGTTTCTGGAAATTATCTAAATTTGAAATATAGCCTTGTCGGCTTCTGTTATATACTTGAATGCGTTTGATAAAAATTTGAGATAGCATTTGATAGATGTGTTTGGGTGCCAAGATCGGGCACTAGTCACGGCCTACGGGGTTGGGTCGTGACAGAAATACGGACCGTAAAGTGGTATACGGTCCGTAAACTGCCATGTCGTATTATGGCTTCCAAAACTTCAAACTTTCTGCCAAATGATGAATGGTTAAATACGACCTGGAATACGGACCGTAAAGTGATTTACGGCCCGTAAATCATGATCGTAAATCACCATGTCCCAACCTGAGTTTCTGGTTCTGTTGTGATTAAATACGACCACGAGGACGGTCCGTAAACTGGAATACGGACCGAAAACCAAGTTTACGACCACTGTGCACTTCAAATCAGATTTTTAAGTCATTAAATAAGGGGACCAAGGCTTATTTCATTTCACTTCTACATCACACCCCTTCTCTCTAGAACATCTCTCTACATATATTCCACAAGAATTCAAGGATATATAGTGATCAACAACATAAATCAGGGGAATTAAGTGTAAGAAAACCATCAAGATCATCCAAGGTCAAGAAATCCAAATGGAGATAAACTAGGGTTTTGCTCAAAGTGGAGTATTATCAACTAAATCTTGTTCCTACAACATCTAAGGTAAGATTCATGATGTTTATATGTTGTTTAAAATATTGGAGAGTTGAAATACTTGGAGTGTAGAAGAATATGGTAAAAAGGGTCATGAATGATGAATAGTGCCATTTAGAGAATTAGTTGGAATCGAATCATCATTGTTGTTATATTGTGACATGAATGGGTTATAAATGACGTTGAAAGACCATGAAATAGACATTGTATGTGAATGGACGAAATCAGGTGTTATAGCCATAGATATGGGCAAATGAAAGTAAATTGAGGAATGTGGATAATGTGAATGACTAATGGCCATTGTTATGATATTGTGAATGTATTGTTGGCGTTTGGGAGTTGAATTATGATGATGAAGGAAATGTTGTCCGATTTTCCCCTAGTTTTCGCCATGTGTGCTAATTATTGATTCTAGTGATAGTATGAGTTTAATGAAGGTAGAAATGCTAACGTTGGAGGGGAACGCGCAAGTGTAGAATAGTGCGACGGAAAGGTATGTAAGGCTAACCCTTCTTTCATAAGGCATGGTTCTTTGGCCAAACATCTAAATCCTCTATACGAGTATGTTGTCTCCCAAATGAATGGATCTTCCGAGCTTGTAAGCTCACGATTCTTGATACGCTACGATTGTACTAAGTTTTTCGTATTACGAGTAGGCCTATTAAGGTAGAGGAGGTGGATGATGATAGTAGTGATAATGCTATTGATGATGACTATAATGATAATAACGATGATGATTATTATAACAATGATTAAAAGTAAAGATGTTTATGAGCTATTATGTATATGTAAAACTATTATAGAACCCCAAGCTTATGAGGCCGGGTATGACATGTAAATAAGTATGTATACGATTACGTAACGCGCGCGCACCTCTGCAGAGGCTACGGATAACCCTGAAGCCTTGGTAGGGCCAGGTATGCGTAACCTTGAGCCTTGGTTGGCCAAGTATGTATGAAACAACGATCCTACGTGGTCGGGCATGCTATGGAAATGCTATGTATATGATATGAGTACGAATATGATATGACTATGTATATGAATGTGAATAAGGGCATGTATACGAATACGAGCAAAAATATAGTATGGGTACTATCACGGAATATGGATAATGATGTATGTACCAAAATACATATTAGCAAGGGAAAGTTCCTTTGAAAGGCAAGTAAGTGCATATGACGACAATATTGCCATCTCCCATCCTATGATATTTCTTATTTTGCTATTTATGCTTCTATATTGATATTGATCATGCTTTACATACTCTGTACATTCTTCGTACTGACGTCCTTTTGTTTGTGGATGCTGCGTCATGCCCGCAGGTGCACAGGGAGACAGGTTTGATCCATAGCTACTTTCTCAAAGACTTCACAGCAGAGCTCCATTTCATTCGGAGCAATAGCTTTTGGGTACTTAATCTTTTGTGTACATAATTTTGGGCATGGCGGGGTCCTGTCCCGCTCATGTGATATGTTATACTCTCCTTAGAGGCTCGTAGTCACGTGTGTATGATTAGACGTGTCCGGCCTTGTCGGCATATATTTTTTATATCTTTTGATAGCCTCGTCAGCTTATATACATTTGATGTGGCATAGATGTCAATGATGATTTAAAGATGTTGTCGTCCAATGGGACTAGCGTGATTAATAATAATAAAAAAAAGATGTACGTTTAATCATATGGCTCACCTAGATGTAAGTATATGTGTAAGCAAAGGGTGCTCGGGTGGGCTAGCACCGGGTGCTCGTTGCGGCCCTCTAGACGGGTCGTGACAAAAGTGGTATCAGAGCAGTTAAGTCCTAGGGTGTGTCTACGAGCCGTGTCTGGTAGAGTCTTGGTTATGGGTGTGTTGCGCGCCACACTTATAAACAAGAAGCTACAGACATTTTAGGAATAAATGACCTTCTTCCTTCATAAGAATCGTACGATAGAGCTATGATGTAAGAAATTCTTGTCCCTTAATCGTGTGTTGTGCATTTCAGAGATGCCTAGAAGGATAAAGGCTATAGCAGTCCAAAGGGCAAGACGGTGGCAGAAAAGCGGGCTGAAAGAGTACCGCCACCGGTAGTAGAGGAAAGTGAATCCCAGAGTGCGGCTCAATCTCAGTCCTCCCAGACAGGGCCTCTTCCTGAGGAGCATGAGGGAGCTTCAGCCCTAGCTCCAGCACCTCCAGCTCCTCCACCAGAAGCTTCGGGCCAAGATGTGAAAGAGGCCATTAATTTGCTGACTCAATTGGTTGCGGCCCAGACTCAGAGGCAAAGTTTAGGGCGAGGTGATAGGGTTATTAGTGCAAGGGCCCGTGACTTCATTACTTTAAACCCTCCGGAATTCTTTGGGTCAAAGACGGAGGAGGACCCTCAGGATTTTATTGATGGTATGTTGAGGACGCTTCGATTGATCCATGCTTCGGACACCGAATCGGTAGAGCTAGCATCATATAGATTGAGAGATGTCCCGATCCAATGGTATACCGTTTGGATGGCTTCACGGGGGGCCAATATACCTCCCCCGGTATGGTAAGAGTTTGTTAAATTTGAGGCAAGGTAGCATGAGTGCTCTAGAGTACAGTCTCCGCTTCAACTCCTTGGCTAGGTATGCTTCAGCCATGGTAGCGGATTTGGGTGATCGGGTACACCGATTTGTTAAAGGCCTAGGGCCACATTTGATGGATAGGTGTTTGACTGCGTCCCTTCAGGACGGTATGGATATTGCACGCATTCAGGCCCACGCTCAGAACTTAGAAGAAAGTTTACAACAGCAGATATGAACGTGAGCAAGATCGGGGACATAACAAGAGGGCTAGATCTTCGGGTCCGATGAGCGAGTTTAGAGGCTGGCACAGGCAGCAGTTTCCCAGGCATTCAGGCTATTCTATGACCAGTGCACCTCCACAGTTTTCAGGCCAGATATTTGGTAGATCTGCTCGTTCAGGGCCGAGTCCGAGCTTTTCAAGGTCCCAGTTTAGGGATGATTCGGGTCAAGCGAGGCCACCCATGCCACGATGTTCCCAGTGTGGGAAGTTGGATTGGGGTCATCAGGTTCAGATGTTTGCTATTCATGTGGCCGACCAGGCCATATCATGCGTGATTGCCCCTCAGTACATGGTAGAGGTAGGACCCTGCCATAGGGGTCGGTAGCTGGATCTTCAGCATCTGTACGCCCTACGGGGCCAGGTTCACATGCGCCAGTCGACCATGGTAGAGGCAGAGGCAGAGCTCCCAGTTCTAGCAGTGCGAGTTCAAGATATAGAAGATGAATCGCCAACTCTTCAGTCGATTCCCGTAGTAAATGAATTTCCGGATGTGTTCCCGGAAGAGCTTCCATGCCTTCCTCCCGAGCGGGAGATTGACCGTCCTATTGATGTGTTGCCAGGCACTAAGCCTATATCTATTCCCCCATATAGAATGGCACCTGCAGAACTGAAAGAATTGAAAGAGCAATTGAAAGACTTGCTTGAGAAAGACTTTATTAGGCCTAGTTCATCCCCGTGGGGAGCACCCGTATTGTTTGTCCGAAAGAAAGATGGCTCTTTGAGAATGTGCATTGATTATAGGCAATTGAATAAGGTGACGATTAAGAATAAATATCCTCTCCCAAGGATTAATGATTTATTTGATCAATTGCAATGTGCCAAATGGTTTTCAAAAATCGATTTGAGGTCCGGGTATCATCAAGTGAGAGTTAGGGAGAAAGATATCCCTAAGACAGCCTTTAGAACAAGATACGGTCATTTTGAATTTCGGGTAATGTCCTTTGGGCTAACGAACGCGCCGACAGTATTTATGGATTTGATGAATAATGTGTTCAGGCCCTTCCTGGATTTATTTGTGATCGTGTTTATCGACTACATCTTGGTGTATTCTAGATCTGAGGCAGAACATGCGGATCATTTGCGTACTGGCCTTGGAGTCCTTCGAACTCGAGGGTTGTTTGCAATGTTTTCAAAATGTGAGTTTGCATTGAATTCTGTGGCATTTTTAGGGCATATTGTTGCAGCCGACGGTATTCGAGTGGATAGTCAAAAGATTGAGGCCGTGAACACTTGTCCAAGGCCCACAACTCCTACGGAGGTTCGTAGCTTTCTGGGCTTAGCAGGTTATTACAGGAGGTTTGTTGAAGCTTTTTCTTCTATTTCGGCACCGCTCACAAAGTTTACCCAGAAATCGGCAAGGTTTCAATGGACAGATGCTTGCGAACGTAGTTTCCAAGAGTTAAAGGGTAGATTGACCTCCGCCCTAGTCTTGACACTTCCAGAGGGATTGGAAGGATATGTCGTTTATTGCGATGCTTCAGGTGTTGGGCTAGGCTGTGTATTGATGCAACATGGTAAGGTGATTGCGTATGCTTCAAGGCAATTGCGTAAACATGAGCAGAATTATCCTACCCATGATCTAGAATTGGCCGCGGTGGTTCATGCATTAAAGATATGGAGACATTATTTACATGGTGTTCACGTGGATATTTACACAGATCATAAGAGCCATCAGTATATCTTCAAGCAGAAAGAGTTGAATCTGCGGCAACGACGATGGTTAGAATTGCTAAAAGACTATGATGTTGATATTTTGTATCACCCCGGAAAGGCAAATGTTGTGGCTGATGCTCTTAGTCGTAGATCGATGGGAAGTCTATGTGATGTACGACCAGAGAAGAGAGAAATGGCCCGTAAGCTCCAACAGTTAGCTAGCCTAGGAGTCCGATTAGTGGACTCAGGTAGCAGCGGAGCTACTATTCAGAATTCTGCAGTCTCGTCGCTAGTAGCAGAGGTGAAGGAGCGACAATATGAGGATTCCATGTTAATGCAGTACAGAGATACACTCCCTCAGAAAGAGGAGTCAGCATTTGATATTTCAGGAGACGGAGTTCTCCGATGCCGAGGCAGATTATGTGTCACTGATGTGGCAAGTTTACGCCACCAGATTTTGAGAGAAGCTCATTGTTCTCGTTATTCTGTTCATCCCGTAGCGACGAAAATGTATCATGATCTTATGTCCATATACTGGTGGAATGTAATGAAGAAAGATATAGTGGAATTCGTAGCTCAATGTCCAAATTGTCAACAACTGAAAATCGAGCACCAAAAGCCGGGTGGATTGTTGCAAGCTATAGAAATCCCGACTTGGAAGTGGGAAGTGATTAACATGGACTTCATTTCAGGCTTACCCCGTTCTCGATGTAAGTATGATTCCATATGGGTGATTGTGAATAGACTCACAAAGTCAACTCATTTCTTACCGGTCAGAACGACCTATGTGGCAGAAGATTATGCAAGGCTTTACCTGAAAGAGATAGTGAGACTCCATGGCGTTCCGATATCAATTATCTCCGATAGAGGGACTCAGTTTACGGCTAACTTTTGGAAGTCTTTCCTAGAGGGTCTAGGGACCCATGTGCGCCTTAGCACGGCCTTTCATCCGCAGACCGATGGGCAAGCTGAACGCACCATTCAGACTCTTGAGGATATGTTACGGGCATGCATGATAGATTTTAGAGGAAAATGGGATGACCATTTTCCACTCATTGATTTTTCTTGCAATAATAGTTATCATTCTAGTATTCAAATGGCACTGTATGAAGCTTTATATGGGAGAAAGTGTAGATCCCCAATTGGGTGGTTTGAAACAGGGGAGACTAAATTGATAGGGTCGGACCTGGTCCAGCAAGCTATAGAGAAAGTCAAGCTCATACAAGATCGGTTGTTAGCAGCCCAAAGTCGTCAAAAGTCCTATGCGGATAATTGTCGAAGAGACTTGAAGTTCAAAGTGAAAGATTGGGTATTCTTGAAAGTGTCGCCTATGAAGGGTGTAATGAGATTTGGCAAAAAGGGGAAGCTTAGTCCCCGGTATATTGGGCCATATGAAATTGTACGAAAGATAGGCAAAGTGGCCTATGAGTTAGACCTACCTCCAGAATTGGAGTCAGTCCATCCTATATGTCATGTCTCGATGCTTCGAAAATGTGTTGGAGATCCCACTAGGATCGTCCCAGTAAATGATGTTCGAGTGACAGAAAAGCTATCTTACGAAGAGGTACCCATTGCCATATTAGATAGGCAAGTACGGAGGCTTAGAAACAAAGAAGTGGCCTCGGTTAAGATTCTATGGAGAAGCAGTAAACGAGAAAAGATGACATGGGAAGCAGAAGAGAGTATGCGATCCAGATACCCGCAATTATTTCAGCCCTTGGAAGAAGTCCAAGATGAGACGTCGAGATCATAAGGTATGCATGTTTTCTTTTTATGCTTTTGGGTCGTGTGTGGCCAATTTTTTATGCTATTGTGTTGTGGCCCTGTGAGGCATCGATATTATGGGTTGTTGTGGCCGGATGGTAGTGCCATATTATAGGGGAAACTCTGGCGAAATTTTTATAGAATTCCCGAAGGCTTTAACATTCGAGGACGAATGTTCTTAAGGGGGGGAGAATGTTACACCTCGGAAAATCTTCCGTTGGTACGCGAGTGAATGACCTAGTGATGAGCACGAGTGTATGATGTTTCCATGAGTAAGAAATGACATTTGATGACCCTAAATAAGATTCCAAATGCAATCGCAATAAGAGAGAGGTTATGCTCCATAACGAATAATTATAGGTTTTGGAAATGTGAAAAGTTGCAAGTTTGCATTCTGGCCAGCGGTCGTAAAATGAAATACGAACCGTAAAGTGGTATACGGTCCGTAAAATGCCATGTCGAATTGTGGCTTCCAAAACTTCAAACTTTCTGCCAAATGATCAATGGTTAAATACGACCTGGAATACGGACCGTAAAGTGGTTTATGGCCCGTAAACCATGATCGTAAATCACCATGTCCCAGGCTGAGTTTCTGGTTCTGTTATGATTAAATACGACCACGAGGGACGGTCCGTAAACTGGAATACGGACCGTAAACCAAGTTTACGACCACTGTGCACTTCAAATCAGATTTTTAAGTCATTAAATAAGGAGACCAAGGCTTATTTCATTTCACTTCTACATCACACCCCTTCTGTCTAGAACATCTCTGTACATATATTCCACACGAATTCAAGGATATTTGGTGATCAACAACATAAATCAAGGGAATTAAGTGTAAGAAAACCATCAAGATCATCCAAGGTCAAGAAATCCAAATGGAGATAAACTAGGGTTTTGCTCAAAGTGGAGTATTATCAACTAAAGCTTGTTCCTACAACATCTAAGGTAAGATTCATGATGTTACTATGTTGTTTAAGATATTGGAGAGTTGAAATACTTGGAGTGTAGAAGAATATGGTAAAATGGGTCATGAATGATGAATAGTGCCATTTAGAGAATTAGTTGGAATCGAATCATCATTATTGTTATATTGTGACATTAATGGGTTATAAATGACGTTGAAAGACCATGAAATAGACATTGTTTGTGAATGGACGAAATCATGTGTTATAGCCATAGATATGGGCAAATGAAAGTAAATTGAGGAATGTGGGTAATGTGAATGACTAATGGCCATTGTTATGATATTGTGAATGTATTGTTGACGTTTGGGAGTTGAATTATGATGATGAAGGAAATGTTGTCCGATTTTCCCCTAGTTTTAGCCATGTGTGCTAATTATCGATTCTAATGATAGTATGACTTTAATGAAGGTAGAAACGCTAACGTTGGAGGGGAACGCGCAAGTGTAGAATAGTGCAACGGAAAGGTATGTAAGGCTAACCCTTCTTTCATAAGACATGGTTCTTTGGCCAAACATCTAATTCCTCTATACGAGTATGTTCTGTCCCAAATGAATGGATCTTCCGAGCTTGTAAGCTCACGATTCTTGATACGCTACGATTGTACTATGTTTCTCGTATTACGAGTAGGCCTATTAAGGTAGAAGAGGTGGATGACGATAGTAGTGATAATGCTATTGATGATGACTATAATGATAATAATGATGACGATTATTATAACGATGATTTAAAGTAAAGATGTTTAAGAGCTATTATGTATATGTACGACAATTATAGAACCCCGAGCTTATGAGGCCGGGTATGATATGTAAATAAGTATGTATACGATTACGTAACGCGCGCGCACCTCTGCAGAGGGTACGGATAACCCTGAAGCCTTGGTAGGGCCAGGTATGCGTAACCTTGAGCCTTGGTTGGCCAAGTATGTATGAAACAACGATCCTACGTGGTCGGGCATGCTATGGAAATGCTATGTATATGATATGAGTACGAATATGATATGACTATGTATATGAATGTGAATAAGGGCATGTATTCGAATACGAGCACAAATATGGTACGGGTACTATCACGGAATACGGATAATGATGTATGTACACAAATACGTATTAGCAAGGGAAAGTTCCTATGAAAGGCTAGTAAGTGCATATGACGACAATATTGCCATCTCCCATCCTATGCTATTTCTTATGTTGCTATTTATGCTTCTATATTGATATTGATCATGCTTTACATACTCAGTACATTCTTCGTACTGACGTACTTTTATTTGTGGACGCTGCGTCATGCCCGCAGGTGCACAGGGAGACAGGCTTGATCCATAGCTGCTTTCTCAGAGACTTCACAGCAGAGCTCCATTTCATTCGGAGCCATAGCTTTTGGGTACTTAATCTTTTGTGTACGTAATTGTGGGCATAGCGGGGTCCTGTCCCGCTCATGTGATATGTTATACTCTCCTTAGAGGCTCGTAGTCACGTGTGTATGATTAGACGTGTCCGGCCTTGTCGGCCTATATTTTGTATATCTTTTGATAGCCTCGTCGTCTTATATACTTTTGATGTGGCATAGATGTCAATGATGATTTAAAGATGTTGTCGTCCAATGGGACTAGCGTGATTAAGAACAAAAAAATGTATGTTTAATCGTATGGCTCACCTAGATGTAAGTATATGTGTAAGCTAAGGGTGCCCGGGTGGGCGAGCATCGGGCGCTCGTTGCGGCCCACTAGACGGGTCGTGACAGGAATAAATGTAGAGAGTTGTTTTAGAGAGAAGGGGTGAAGTGTGGAGATGAAATAATAGACTCGGTACCCTTTTTAATAACCCAAAATCTAATCTGGAATGAACAGTCGTCGAAAGTACAACAGTGGTCATAAACTCAGTTTATGGTCCGTATTCCAGTTTACGGGCCGTAGTTCGTGGACGTATTTAATCATAACAGAACCAGAAAGTCAGGCTGAGACATGGTGATTTACGAACATAGTTTACGGGCCGTATTTCAGTTTACGGTCCGTATTTCAAGTCGTCTTTAACCATTCAAGCATTTGATAGAAAGTTGATGTTTTGGAGGTTGAAATACGACATGGCAGTTTACAGGCCGTACACCACTTTACGGTCCGTATTTCATTTTACGTTCAACTGGCCAAAGTGCAAATCTGCAAATTTCCACATTTTCAGAACCTATAATTAGTCATTACGGAGCATAACCTATCTCTTATTGCAATTGCCTTTGGAATCTTGCTTAGGGTCGTCAAACGTCATTCCCTTCTTATTAAAACATCGTATACGCTATGCCCTTTGTTAGCCTATCCACTGTACGTTCGCGGGGAAATTTTGAAGGTGTAACATGATCACCCATATCCGCTACCATGGGCGGAGCATACCCAGCCAAAGAATTGAAGCAGAGGCTATACTCTAGGGTACTCATGTTTCCTTGCCTAAGATTCATGAACTTATCGGCTCTAGCCCGCCAAACCTCTGGGGGCAAGTAGTGTTAGAGGAAAGCATCAACAAATTCTTGCCATACCGTGGGAGGTGCATTGACTCCCCTAGAAGACATCCAAACTGTATACTAGTGAACCGCAACATCCCGTAGTCTATCGAAGCCAATTCTACCGATTCGACGTCTGAAGCATGAATTAACCGAAGTGTCCTCAACATACCATCAATAAAACTTTGGGGGTCCTTATTCGGTTTTGATTCGAAGAATTTCGGAGGTTTTAAGCTAATAAAATCACTTGCTGGAGCACTCACAGCCCTATCACCATGATCCATACCCTGTCGCTGGGCCTGAGTGGCAACTAACTGAGTCAGCAAATGAATGACCTCTTTCATCTCTTGGCCCGAAGCATCTGGTGGGGGAACTGGGGGTACTGTAGTTGGGGCTAAGGCTCCCTCATACTCCTCCGAAATAGAAAACGAGTGAGAGGACCGAGATGGAACCTCATTCTGGACTCACCCTCCTCTACATCTGTTGGTAGTACTCTATCAGTCCGCCTTCCGGCCACTGTCTTACCCTTTTGGGATGTCGTAGTGATGCAAGCTCAACTCCATCGAGCTTCATGAAGATGGAATCTTTGAAGATAATGGGAGGTCCACATAGGACAGTCTTCAAGATATGGGAGATAGCCTGGATGGAAGGCTTCAAGAACGTCACATTCAAGATATGGAATATAGCTTGGGAGGCTATTTGGAGAAGGAGGCTGATGCAAGCTCAACTCCATCGAGCTTCATGAAGATGGAGTCTTTGAAGATCATGGGAGGTCCACATAGGACGACCGTTAAGATATGGGAGATGCACTAAACATTTCAATAGTGGGCTTTTGATGAATTATGAATATTTTGAGTGTTTTAGGGTTATCTCTAGAGAGAGAAACTTGTGAGAGGCCTTTGGTAGGCTCTTCTTGATTCTTGTGTTGTTGAGAGGTTGGTTGCTTGGGAATTCGATTCCCTTGAGGTCAACTTAAGAATTTGGTGTTTCTTTTGATGATAATTTAGAGGTCTTAGTTTTATATAACTTTGGTTGCTAAATTGAATCTTAAGTTGTGTCAAATTATCAATCTTTTATCTTCCATTTGTTTATCTTCTTAATTTCTCGTTTTCGCGTATCCATTCTTGTATCAATTGGTCAGTGCTTGGATTAGATTTGTTCAATCAAATCTAGCCTAGAGTTTGTTACTATAAAAAAATCGACAATGCTAGAAAACCCCAAAAAAAATTATTTGTTTTTGTTGTTTGTTGTTAGATTCTGGTTGCTTAGTACGTTAGGATTTCAAATCCAAAGTTTCGAGTCATTCCAAGTTGTTTTGAGATTTTCACCATTGTTGAGTTGAAGAACTTGAAGTGGGTCTTGTTGATTAGGATGAAATTGGGACTTGAAACTTATTGGGCTTTGTTCTACAAGTCTTGGGTAGTCCAAATCTGAAAAATGAAGGAAAAACAAGTTGATTTGAAGGTACTTGAAAATTTGAAATTGTTGGTGTTCTTGAATATCTTCAAATATTCATAAGGAAGAAGACTCTCCAAAGGGGCATTTAATCCAAAGTTTTCTAGTCAAGATTTGGGGAAAAGTGTTTTTCTACCCCAAAAGGGTAAATACTAGGTTGAGTGGGCCCAGGAACGTCATCAGATCCAAGAAATTTGGTCCAAATTTTGAGAAGGTCGAGTTCAACACGAAAATCACTATAGCAGAAAAAGGGTACTTATACGGACCGTATGTTTTTATACGGACCGTATATGTTGGTTGTGCTTCAGGATCCAGCAAAAGGGGCTTACTGTTTCGTGATATCATTTTATACGGACACTTACACGGACCGTATCTTTTTATACGGACCGTATAAGTAAGGTCGTATAAGGCAAGGGAAAAGTGACATCAAATTATACGGACACTTACACGGACCATATCTTTTTATACGGAACGTATATGTTGGTCGTATTTCAGGATCCACCAAAGGGGGCTTACTATTTTGTGATATCATTTTATACGGACACTTACACGGACCATATCTTTTTATACGGACCATATAAATAAGGTCGTATAAGGCAAGGGAAAAAGTGACATCAATTTATACGGACACTTACACGGACCGTATAAGTTGGTCGTATTTCAGGACCCAACAAAGAGCACTTACTGTTTTGTGACATCATCTTATACGAGCACTTACACGGACCGTACCCTCTTATACCGACCGTATAAGTAAGGTCGGATTTCTCATGGTAATTTACATTGATCCAAGTTTCATTTCTCAAAAAAAGATTCTTGACTCTCGTTGTTGGTTTTGTGTCCCTATTCCTTTGGTAGGGAGGAAAAAAAAATTATAGAAACTTAAAAATTTTAGTTGTTTCAAATTGATACCTTAGATCAATTGGGGCTTCACGGTCATGTTTTCAAGTTATCACCTACCCGGGCCTGAAATTTTAGTTATTTTCCTGATTTTTGCATTCCATTTTCTTGTGTCTCTCAACTAGTAGACAGTTAGTAGTTATTCCTACTTTGTGTTTACTAGTTCTTGTGTCCGCATTTTCATTCGTGCTGATTCTTTTCATGCTTTTCTTCATTTTTACCTCATTGTTAATTTCTTGGCTCAAGTGCGTTTTTTTAATCGATTCGTCCTCTTTCTTCAAATCTAACAAGAATCCATTCCGACCTTAAGTAGCAATTGTGCACCTTGCAAGCAACCAAATCCAATCGAGAATCAACATCGGCCAGTCCATTTGAGTGGTAAAAGGCAAGGATGTGTGAGTTCATTTGAGTGGTGCTAGCCGAGCACAAACGAGTGTAAACATGAGTGTGGTGAGGTTTCTTTACTACTAATGTGTTTGCTAAGTGTTCTTTGCAGGTACTTACTTCTCCATGGATTCCGATTCATATGGTGGCGATTATGATTGTTATGACGATGATGGTTGTAGTTACGAAAGGGAGGACTATGGGAGCTATTAAGGGTGTGACGATGGGGAATATGAGGGCTATATGGGGAATGGTGATCATGAGGATGTTCGAGGAGAGAATTACCATCTTGAAGAAGAATATGAAGAGAGTGGTACTCATGTGTCTTATGAGGAAGATAGGGATGAAGAAGAACCTTGTTATGCTTCCTATGATGAACGTCATGAAGGTGAAGGTTCTTGTGCTATACATCATGATGATGAAGATGACTTGAGGTATGACTCTCCTTCACACGTGTCTTATGGGTCTTATAGGGAAAATCTTTATACAAATAGGACTCGTGGAGGGTATGTCTATGGAGGTAGTGGAAGTGCTAATGTTGATTATGGAAAGACTTCTACTGGGCATGCATATGCTTCTTCTTGTAGTAATTCCTATCTGAAGAAAAGTGGCGTGAGTGCGAACGTGAGAACGAGTTGGGGTCATCCTATACAAAAGAAGGTGGTCCCAAATAGGTGATTCATTGTTACACCTCAGAAAAAAATCCTCCATTGTTGTCCAAGTGAATGGACCCGCGAGGAGTACGAGTATTCGATGTTTTCATGAGTAAGAGATAACATTTGACAACCCTAAGTAAGATTCCGAAGGCAATTGCAATAAGAGATAGGTTATGCTCCATAATGAATAATTATGGGTTTTGGAAATGTGAAAAGTTGCAGGTGTTCATTTTGGCCAGTTGGTCGTACAGTGAAATACCGACCGTAAAGTGGTATACGGTCCGTAAACTGTCATGTCGTATTTTGGCTTCCAAACCTTCAACTTTCTGTCAAATGAGCAAATGGTTAAATACAACCCAAAATACGGACCCTAAAGTGGTTTACAGCCCGTAAACTGTGTCCGTAAATCACCACATCTCAGTTTGAGTTTCTGGTTCTGATATGATTAAATACGACCACGAAGGATGGTCCGTAAACTGGAATACGGATCGTAAACCAAGGTTATGTCCACTGTGCACTTCAAATCAGATTTTTAAGTCATTAAATAAGGGGACCAAGACTTATTTCATTTCACTTCTACATCACACCCCTTCTCTCTAGAACATCTCTCTACATATATTCCACAAGAGTTCAAGGATATTTGGTGATCAACAACATAAATCAAGGGAATCAAGTGTAAGAAAACCATCAAGATCATCCAAGGTCAAGAAATCCAAATGGAGATAAACTAGGGTTTTGCTCAAAGTGGAGTATTATCAACCAAGGCTCGTTCCTACAACATCTAAGGTAGGATTTATGGTATTTATATGCTATTTAAGGTATTCGAGAGTCAAATTCTTGGACATTAGATGAGTATAGGAAAATGGGTCATGAATGATGAATAGTGACATTTGGAGAAATAGTTTGAATTGAGTTATGAGTCTTGATGTATTGTGATGTAAATGTGTTATAAATGCTGTTGAGAACATGAGATGAGCAATGTACGGGAATGGACATAGTTGTGTGTTATAGCCATGGTTATGGATGAATTGAATGTAAGTCTAGAAATATGGATAATGTGAATGAGTAGTGGCTATTGTTATGGCATCGTGAATTTATTATTGACGTTTGGGAGTTGAGATACGTTATGGAGAAGATGCTATCCGATTTTCTCTAGCTTTAGCCATGTGTGCTAGTTGTCGATTCTAATGATAGTATGACTTTAATGAAGGTAGAAACGCTAGCGTTGGAGGAGAACGCGCAAGTGTAGAATAGTGAAGCAGAAAGGTATGTAAGGCTAACCCTTCTTTCATAAGGCATGGTTCTTTGGCCAAACATCTAAATCTTCCATAAGTCTATGATGTCTTTCAAGTGATTTGATCTTCCGAGCTAGTAAGCTCACGATTCTTGATATGCTACGATCGTACTAGTTCATCGTACAACGAGTAAGCCTATAAAGATAGATGTGACGAATGACGATAATAGTGATAATGATATCGATGACGATAATGATGACGATGATGATAATGATGTTAATAGTGATGATGCTTATGAGCTAGTAAGTGTATGTATCTATATATGACTATTATGGAACCCCGAGCTTATGAGGCCGGGTATGATATGTAAATAAGTATGTATACGATTACGAAACGCGCGCACACCTCTGCAGAGGGTACGGATAACCCTGACGCCTTGGAGGCCAGGTAGATGTAACCCTGAAGCCTTGGTAGGGCCAAGTATGAGCAACCTTGAGCCTTGGTTGGCCAAGTATGTATGAAACACCGATCCTACGTGGTCGGGTATGATATGTAAATGATTATGTATATGATATGAATACGAATATGATATAACTACGTATATGAATGTGAATAAGGGCATGTATTCGAATACGAGCACAAATATGGTACAGGTACTATCACGGAATACGGATAATGATGTATGTACACAAATACGTATTAGCAAGGGAAAGTTCCTATGAAAGGCTAGTAAGTGCATATGACGACAATATTGCCATCTCCCATCCTATGCTATTTCTTGTGTTGCTATTTATGCTTCTATATTGATATTGATCATGCTTTACATACTCAGTACATTCTTCGTACTGACGTACTTTTATTTGTGGACGCTGCGTCATGCCCGCAGGTGCACAGGGAGACAGGCTTGATCCATAGCTGCTTTCTCAGAGATTACATAGCAGAGCTCCATTTAATTCGGAGCCATAGCTTTTGGGCACTTATTCTTTTGTGTACATAATTAGGGGCATAGCGGGGTCCTGTCCCGCTCATGTGATATGTTATACTATTCTTAGAGGCTCGTAGTCACGTGTATATGGTTAGATATGTCTGGCCTTGTCGCCCTATATTTTGTATATCATTTTAATAGCCTTGATGGCTCATGTACGTTGATGTGGCCTAGATGCCAATCATTATATAAAGGTATTGTCGTCCAGTGGGACTAGTATGATTAACGAATAGATTCATATGTTTAATTGTATGGCTCACCTAGATGTAAGCATAAGTGTAAGTTAAGGGTCGCCCGGGTGGGCTAGCACCGGGTGCTCGTCGCGGCCCTCTAGACGGGTTGTGACATTCATGGAGACCAAGGTGAACATTGGTAGTAGTAAGGTATTTCTCATGCTCGATGACGATTGTTACACAAATTTCATCACCCCTCGTGCGGTTGAAGTGTTAAGGTTACCTTGTGTGATATGGCGAAATCCTTTTTATAATGAGGGAGGATATTGGGTTGATAGGAGGGTGATGGTATCCATTTCACTTGGCGAGTACCAAGAGAGGATTGGTATGATCTGCTTCCAATGGATAATTGTCACGTATGTTTAGGAGTCCCTTGGTTCAAAAAGCATGGAATCCCACATGAACAAGATTGGCATCGATATGTACTGGACAAGAAAGGCAAATTTCTCTTTCCATGCATACTTTCTACGAGGAGTCTGAGTGCAAAGGTGCGAGATACCCATGTGAAGTGGCCAACCTTGGCTAGGGAAGCTAGTGAGAAGAATATGAGAAATGGGAGTCCATACTAGATGAAATCTTCGCTAGCTACAACTATTCACAAGAAATGCAGATGGACTTAGCCGTTCAAACTTTTGACTCAAAGCTTGTCAAATATTGGGAGTATGTTTAAATGTTGTGGGAGACGAGTGAGGAGTCCAAAAAAGACTTGGGAGGACATGAAAAGGATATTGAGAGGCCAATATCCCAAGCCCCATGTAAGAAGAAATGAATCTGTGAAGGGTACCTCTTTTGAGAAAACCCCATGCTTAAAGGCAAGGACGGCTTCCCCAACCATTCCTTCAATTGGTCAAAGGAGCTTGCATGAACACCAAGACAAGATCACTTATCCTTATACTCCTACATCTTTGTGTGATTTTAATTTCAAGTCAAGTACGAAAGTTAGTTTACCTTACATTAAGCTTAATGCTTCTTTACCGTGTATTGGTAAAGCCATTATTGAAAGTGTCCCCACACTAGTTGATCCTATTGATGACCAAATTGGATCCTTCTTGTAAGGTTGATTTGTGTCCACGTAGTGTTGAAACTTGTGCTTTGAATGATAGTGCATTATCGAATGAAGGTGCTCAAACACTAGTTGATCCTTTAGATGACCAAATTGATTCTTCTTGCGCGATCGATTTGTGTCCACCTAGTGTTGACACTTGTGAATGGAATGGTAGTACAATATCATGTGGTCATCATGTTAGTAATTCTTATGAGTTTGACATACTACCAACTCGTGTTGGGACTTGTGTTGATCAACTTGCTTGTAATGATAATTCACTACTAGAGGATCTTTGTGATGTGTTTAATGTACCTCTTGTTAGTGATGATGTTGATATGGTTGGTCAATTGAAAGAATGTGACATCTCACCCTTATTCGTTTCATGTCAAAATGAGTCTCTTGATCGTACTTTAGTGTCATGTGATAAGACTCTAATTTGTGGTGGTGATGTGTGTCATGTAGATAGTCATGTGAGAGAAAATGCATTGAAAGAAAACATTGGTTCTTTTGAGAGTGAGATGACATGCTTTGACTCCTCATTGTTCATGGATTACTCTCTTGTAAAGGATAATGTTTTATTTGAGGATGACATGACCTATGAGAGTGAAGTACCTAGTGGGATGTTTTATAATGTTGAAAGTATGGCCACTTTTGGAGACTACATGATATTTAAAAATCCACTATGGAGTGATGACGCTCTTCCCTATGATGAAGATCTTCCCTTAGGGAATGATGATACATTTAGGGGCAAGGAGTGTTTTGAAAAGGAAGGTGATACTTGTTTAGAAATTGTTATTTCTTCTTTGTGTGTTCAAAATTGTAGTAGCATGCCTGATCTAGTTCTTGAAGCTAATAGTGAGGCTACATTTGAGGACACCATAAATGAAGTTATTTTGCGTGACACCTTTTTTTACTATCTATTTGCATATGATGGTATTCATGCTATTGTTGGGAGAATATCTTATGTTGGGCGGGGTCCTATTGGGGTAAATAGTTATTGTTTTGACCATGATATATGGGTATCTTTCCCTTTTGACCCCGGTGAAGTCTTCAATTTGGGTGTTTGATTTAGCGTGGAATTAGAGGATCATTTGTGCTTCATGTTTCCTAGAACCAATGTGACCTTGACTACTTTGTATTTTGAAACCATTGGTATCTTTAAGATATCCTCATTTCATGACCGTTGGGATACCCAATTGGTTAGTGCTCTACGTGAGAGCTTGTTCTTCATAAAAGTGGTAGATACTTGGCGATATCACATATTTGTGCATCCTTGGCATGTTGGTAGATTGGTTTATTCTTATGCTAACCCTCATGCTTGGGGAGCTTGTTTTTGTTTGTCTCCCTTATGATTTTGCGAGGTTCAGATTCAAGGACGAATCCTTTTCAAGAAGGGGAGAATGATACATGCTCAACTGCACCGAGCTTTATGAAGACGGAGTCGTTGAACATCATGGGAGGTCCACATAAGACGGCCTTCAAGATATGGGAGATAGCTTGGATGGAAGGCTTCAAGAACATCACATTCAAGATATGGAAGATAGCTTGGGAGGCTATTTGGAGAAGGAGGCTGATGCAAGCTCAACTCCATCGAGCTTCATGAACATGGAGTCTTTGAAGATCATGGGAGGTCCACATAGGACGACCTTCAAGATATGGGAGATAGCTTGGATGGAAGGCTTGAAGAACGTCACATTCAAGATATGAAAGATAGCTTACGAGGCTATTTGGAGAAGGAGGCTATGAATGGAAAAGAGGCTAGTACTAAAATGCAAGCCTTTTCAAGTTTCACTTCCATGGAAGACATCCAAACAAGGCCCTTACTTCATTAAGGGTATAATTGTAATAATGTAGTGTGTTCTTTATTTTCTTAGTATAAATAGTAGACTAAACATTTCAATACTGGGCTTTTGATGAATTATGAATATTTTGAGCGTTTTAGGGTTATCTCTAGAGAGAGAAACTTGTGAGAGGCCTTTGGTAGGCTCTTGTTCATTCTTGTGTTGTTGAGAGGTTGGTTTCTTGGGAATTCGATTCCCTTGAGGTCAACTTAAGAATCTGGTGTTTCTTTTGATGATAGTTTAGAGGTCTTAGTTTTATATAACTTTGATTGCTAAATTGAATCTTAAGTTGTGTCAAATTATCTATCTTTTCTTTTCCTTTTGTATCTTCTTAATTTCTCGTTTCCGCATATCCATTCTTGTATCACGTAGCCTTTCTGTTGATAGGCATCTCTGAAATACATACATAACACATGGTTAAGAAAAGAGAAATCCCTATATCATGGCTCTATCGCACGATCTATGAATAGAAAAGGTCATTCATTCCTGAATGCCCGCATCCTTCTGTTTATAAGTATGGCGCACAACACAACCATAAACAAGACTCTACTGGACACGGCACGTTGACGCACCCTAGGACGGAACTTCTCAGAATCCACTTTTGTCACGACCTAATCGGCTGGCCATGACGGGCACTCGAAACTAGCTCATCGAGCACCCCTCATCATACATACACCATCATATCTAGGTGAGCCACATGACCTACTCATAATCTCTATGCATCAATAATACAATTTCCATCGGGCTAAGTGATGCAAGAACGGAAATGAAAACAATAATAAAATGCAAGAAATAAAAGAGAGATAATTTGACACAACTTAAGACCTAATTTAGCGACCAAAGTTATTGTCACATCCCACCCTTGGTAAGGCGTGATTGGCTCCCGGCACCTTACAGGAACCGAGCGAACTAGATTATAACTTACATCCTTCGCGTCTCAAATGGAAACAATAAGATCAAGAGGCTAAATACGGGCATAATATCATGCATAAGCATATGTACAATGGACCTATGATGCCGACATAACAACCAACATAATACAACTAAGTTGTACACAGGAACTGTCTGCAAAGCCTCTATGAACATGATTGAAGTATATAAGTCGGGACAGGGCCCCCGACATACCCTCTTGTTAGAAAAAAAAATATGCAACTCAAACTCGGCAATGTTCCAGGAAGAAGTGGAGCTCACCAATCAAAACTGGTACCTGAAGGCATCCTACGATGAAAGATCCTCGTCTCGTCTATCTACACCTACGGGCATGAACGCAGCGTCCACAAGAAAGGACGTCAGTACGAACAATGTACTGAGTATGTATGGCATGAATAGTAGTATGATATCAGAATGAAGATAACATAAGATAAAGTAAGTAATTATACCTCGTACTCTTCTTAAGATCTCTATCATGTAAACTACTCGTCTACAGGAAAAACATTTCATACACATCCACACACAATGTACATAGATATACATTCACATTCACTTACTATACATACATCTGTCATATCCGTACTCGGCCCTTTCGGGACTCGGTGTCATCCGTACCCGGCCCTTTCGGGACTCGGTGTTATCTTGCCCGGCCATATAGGCGCGGTAATAAATATAGCATCTTGCCCAGCCATTAATTCACGGTGTTGTCTTGCCCGTCTATATAGGCGCGGTGTTATCTTGCCCGGCCATATAGGCGCGGTGTTATTTTGCCCGGCCATATAAGCATGGTATTATCTTGCCCGGCCATGTAGGCACGGTATTATCCCCAGCTGATCAGTGGGATGCAACGCATACATACATACACACCTATAAAAATACATAAATGAAATCAACATCATCATTAGCATTACTATTGTCAATATATCATTCCTTGAAGAATCAACCATCGTAAGATGAAATCAATAATGTGACAGGATTCTCGAGAATCATGAACTTAGACAGCACTGGAAATAGAATCATTATCTTTGCTATATCTCACCCCGAAGGAACGATTAACATGAGGTGATACCATCAACAATAAGTAAAATCAAGGGATTCATGCAATGGCTCAATAATCTCATAAACTGCTCAAATCATAGCTTCGGAGTTGCTAGAGAAGAATCATCATCATTGTCACAATCATCATAGAACATATTTCATTTAACATCATAAGAAGCTTTAAGCGTCATGAACTTCTAGCTTTTGAAAACAAGGAGGTTATGAAAACATTTATGGGATCATAACTTAGGAATCATGCCTTTGAAAGAAAGGACGAGCCTTAACATACCTGGAAGCTCGCTTCTCAACTTTCCAACCTACCTCCTGTCTTGAAATCTACATATAAAACCATTCATACTATTGTTAGGCTCACCATCATACACTTGTCTTAGACCTTCAATTTAAATCCATTTAGAATCTATCGAAATTCGGGCAGCACCTACCCTGTTTATTTGCCTAGCCCGAAATCACAATACCAAAAAAACAACAACTACAACAGCACCAACATCAACAACATCATCATCAATACAAAACTATTCCATAAAACATCCCACGCGATGTTTTATCCATTTTCTCGACCCATAAATTCATTGTACGCTCATTTAGTAACTTTTCCTCCGTAAATAAGCTTAAATCAATACTAATAAGGAAAGATTCATACCTTTCACCTGCTAGAATTGCAATATCTTCGATTATCACCTTGAATCCAAGCCAAGTTTCTCCGCAATACGATATTATAATCGCAGCTATGCGTTGTCCGAACTTAAATTTGGGGATTTCGCTTAATTTGCGCTAAAGTTCTATAGATGGAAGTTGGAGGATTATTCTAAAGAATTTGGGAAATTTTGAGAAGTGTTGGGATGAAAAATGAGGGGTAAAACCCCTCTTATAAGATGCCAAATCCGGGTCGGGTCACTGCAGCAGTATTCTCTACACTGTAGCAGTACTGTAGCATGCATTTCTGTTCTGTCAGCGTAACTTGTAACGTCCATAATTCTCTACTCTGATGTCCTATCGACGAGCGGTTTGTTGCACTGGAAACTAGACTCGAAGAACTTCATTTTAGACTTTTGAAATATGTTAAAACTCTTAATATACTAGGAGATATACCCCTCCAAATTTTACCTAAAATTCTGTCTAAAATTCTATCAACTTTTTCCAAATTTTCGACAAATTTATTTTCTTTCGATTTGCTTGGTCCCGGAGTTTACCATAGCTTATTATATCAACGTAAACCGTCATGACCATAGGGTTACTTCGTATAATATCATATATCCTTGAAGGGAGCTCCAGTATCCATACATTGAATGTCCAACACTTATAAATTTTCACGTGCGAAACTACGGGGTGTAATAGTTATAGAAAACTAAAACCTCTAAATTAAGAACAAAAGAAACAACAAATTCTTAGGATGACCAAGAGGGACTTGGAATTCCCTAATAACCAATACTCTCAACAATTACTCAATCACAGGCTTCACAAGCTCTCAACTCTCAAGAGTTTTACAATAGCAAATATCAATATTCAAAATAGTGTAAGTCTTCCAATTGAAAGAAATTACTATTTATACCAAAACTCAAAAGAAGACAACTACATTATTACACTTTTACCCTTAATGAAGTAAGGGCCTTGTTTGGGTGTCTTCTTTTGGGACAAAAACTTGAAATTGCAAATCTTCAAGTAATAGCCACATTTCAAGAATGACCATCTTCAACCCTCTTCTCCAAACCATCCTCCTATGCTATCATGAACACTTGAAATCCCCGGGAAGGTTCTAGAATGTATTAAAGTATGTCCCTCCTCATGAACAATGCTTGTATAGCTTGAAGTTCCTTCACTTAGCTCCTCGTAAAAGGTCTTGATACCACTCGAATTGTATCATTCTCCCCTTCTTGAAGAGAATTTGTCCTCAAATTTAAGGGATCATCATCTTGCACCACCATAGGAGAGAGATCACACACATTGAAGGTGTTACGAACTTGGTATTCGGGTGGAAGATCAATTTTGTATGCATTATCATTGAGTCGTTCAAGTACTTCAAATGGACCATATTCTCTAGGCATCAACTTGGTCTTTCTTTTGTAGGGAAACCTCTCTTTCCAGAAATGTACCCAAACCCAATCACCCGGTTCAAGCACAACTCGTTTGCGGCCCTTGTTTGCTCTCTTGGTTCTTTTTCTCAAGGTGAAGCCTCACCTTCTCATGCAACTTCTTCATGGCCTCGGCTAATTTGTTGCCATCTAAACTCAACATAACATCTTGAGACAAAGGGGTTAGATCTAAAGGGGTTAGGGAGTTAAAACCATAAACCACTTCAAAAGGTGACATGCCAATAGTGCTATGAATGACTCTATTGTAAGCAAATTCAACCAAAGGCAATTGTTCTTCCCAAGATGCTAGTTTCCCATTAACCATGGCCCTAAGCATAGAACCCAAGGTCCTATTGACAACTTCGGTTTGGCCATCGGTTTGTGGGTGACAAGAGGTAGAAAATAACAATTTAGTACCAAGTTGTCCCCACAATTCTTTCCAAAAGTGGCTAAGGAATTACGGATCCCGATCGCTCACTATGGTTTTCGGAATACCATGCAACTTTACCACATGCTCAACAAACAAAGATGCAACATGAGGGGCATCATCAACTTTATGACAAGCAATGAAATGAGCCATTTTAGAAAATTGATCAACAATAACAAAGATGCTATCTTTACCCCTTTTAGTTCTAGACAAACCCAACAAAAAATCCATCGAAATATCAACCCAAGGTTGTTGAGAGGTGGGGAGAGGGGTATACTAACCATAGGGAAGGAGTCTAGACTTGGCACTATGACACTTAATGCATTGGCCACAAAACTTAGCTATATCCCTCCGCATATGAGGCTAATAAATTTGGTCCTTAAGACTCCCCAATGTCTTATCAATGCCAAAATGTCCCATCAATCCCTCATTGTGTGCCACCCTCACAAATAATTCCCTCCAAGAGCTCATTGGCATACATAAACGCTTGTTTTTGAACAAGAAACCATCAAACTTAGAATAGGGAGTAGAAGACCTATCCCTAATCTACCTCTCCCTTTCCCACTCTTCGCAATCTAGAAAGATTTTGGCAGAGACGGGGTCCTCGGGATATAATATCTTCAAGCATTCAAAACCTATCAATTTGGAAGACAAGGTATTAATTAGAACATGTTTCCTTGATAGGGCATCCACCACTACATTTTCATTTCCCTTTTTGTACTGGATTACATAATGGAAGGTTTCAAGGAATTCCACCCATTTAGCATGCCTTTTGTTCAACTTTCCTTGGGACTTAAGATGTTTTATGGACTCATGGTCGGTCCTAATCACAAACTCTTTAGGCCACAAGTAGTGTTGCCAATTACCCAAAGCTCTAATCAAAGCATACAATTCAAGATCATAGGTGAAGTAATTCAACGTCGCACCCTTAAGCTTTTCACTAAAATAGGCAATGGGTTTTTTGTCTTGCATCAAAACGGCACCAATACCTACTTTACTAGCATCACATTCAATTTCAAAGGTTTTGACAAAATCGGGTAACTGCAAGAACGGTGCGGAGCTAAGCATTTGTTTTAGAGTTTCCAAAGCCTTTGCTTGCTCCACACCCCAAGAAAATGGTTTATCCTTTCGGATTACCTCGGTCAAAGGAGCAGCTATGGTACTAAACCCCTTAGCAAACCGCCTATAAAAACTAGCCAATCCATGAAAACTTCTAATAGCACCAATGGATTTTGGAGTTGGGCAATTCTTAATAGCGTCTATTTTGGATTCATCAACCTCAACGCCCCTTGAACTCACAACAAAACCCAAGAAAACAACTTCATCAACACAAAAATAGCATTTAGTAACATTAGCAAAAAGTTGTTCTTGTCTAAGCACTTCAAACACACATTTCAAGTGAATAACATGCTCATCCATGGTTTTACTATACACCAAAATATCATCAAAGTAAACAACCACGAATTTGCCAATAAAAGATTTCATCACATGATTCATCAAATGCATGAAAGTACTAGGAGCGTTAGTGAGACCAAAAGGCATCACCAACCATTCATATAGACCAAACTTGGTCTTGAATGCAGTTTTCCACTCATCTCCGGGTTTCATCCGAATTTGATGATATCCACTCCTAAGATCTATCTTAGAGAATATGTATGAACCATTCAATTCATCAAGCATGTCATCAAGGCGAGGTATGGGATGGCGATACTTTACCGTTATCTTGTTGATGGCTCGACAATCAACACACATGCGCCATGATCTATCTTTCTTTGGCACCAAGATCACGGGCACGACACATGGACTCATACTTTCTCGCACAACTCCTTTTTCAATGGAGCTCATCCACTTGCCTTTAAAGCTCCTTAGTATCATCCGAGTTGGCTCTATGAGCCAGTTTGTTTGGCAATTGAGACTCCGGGACAAAGTCAATTTAGTGTTCAATTCCCCTTGTACCACCACGTTTTATTGCAAGGTTCCCTTGCCCTTCTCTCTCAACTCTCTCATTTTGTGATAGACCACACCAACTTGAAGAGGAGACATTGGGCACATCACATGTTTGATCCCATTGTGGACAATTGTATATTGATTGTTTCTACCATCATACATGGTTGACCTATCATAATGCCAAGGTCGCCCAAGTAGAAGGTGTCAAGCTTGCATGGGAATTACATCACATAGGATCTCATCTTAATACTTCCCAACTTTGAATTTGATAATAGCTTATCGTGTCACCTTCAATTCTCCACACTCATTGAGCCATTGAAGTTTGTAAGGGTGTTCATGACGGGTGGTGGAGAGTTTCATGAAATCAACTAGAGTCGTACTTGCAACATTCGTATAACTCCCACTATCAATTATCATGATGCACATATTTCAATTGATGAGACACTTGGAATGAAAAAGGTTCACCCGTTGACTAGGATCATCCATGGCTTTGCTTATCATTGTCTACCGGACCACATAGTTTGGAATAGTGACCTTCCCTTCTTGAGGTTTATCCATACATGTCATGATTCTCCTAGATAAGTAGAGTGGGACAATATCCTCATCATCACCCTCCATATCCCCTTCATCACTACCAAGCTGTTCATTCTCATGATCGCCCTCGTCATCTCATTCCTCTCATTCTTTCTCATCCTCTCTACAAGTGTCTCTCAAAATAAACGCTCTACGATTAGGGCATTCACTTGCTCGATGACCGACGCCATGACATTTAAAGCATTGAATAGGGGTTTTTGTACCTCCTTCTTTAGGAGCAAATTTCAGAGGTTGTTTGTCCACTTGCTTCTCAACTTGAGTATTTTTCACAAAGGGTTTCTTGGCTTCTTGCATGGGACCCTTATTCTTTTGCCAACTGGAGAAGGAAGCTCCTCGTTCTTTGTTATTGTTCCATGAGCTCACATAGCCCCTTGACTTATTGATTTCATCTTCCTTGAGACCCTCCTCTATTTCAATAGTGGCTTGAAGGGTTTCTTTAATGCTCCCATGGTTGTGGAGTCTTATGTGGGAGACAATGTCACCATTTAACCCGACTCTGAACTGAGTCATAACATTCAACTCATCCTTTTCAAAGTCGATTCTCATTTTGATAATTTGGAACTCATCGTAGTATTCTTTCATGCTCCTTTTGTTTTGCCTTAAGGTATACACATTCTTGAGTTGTTCTTGCTTGTAGCGTTCGGTGACATACTTACGCCGCATAGCGTCCTTTAACTCATCCCAAGTAGGTATGGGAGGAAGTCCAATAATTCTTCTTACCTTCACATGAGTTTCCCACCATGTGGAGGCGTACCATATAACTTCCGCCTCACTTTTGTATAAATTCAAGCCTTGAGTTCTTTTATTTCATTATTCACAATTCCAAGCCCAAGAAACAATCCAAAACATCTAGGTAAGTCAATCCAAACCCTTCCAACTCAATTCTAGCATATACTCTAATAATCTAAGTAAGAAATCATTGTTCATAAACTAGGGTTTTCAAGAAAACCCATCTAAAGGTTCAAGAATTCAAGATTTTGGAAATCTTCCTCAAGGTTAAAATCTTTAATTCAAGTTTGGAGCATTACCAGGTATGTAGAGTTACTATCTACGTGTGAGAACATCATTGTTCTTCCCCACGCCACCTAATCCATAAAGTATGAAACTTTACAAAACTAAAGTTTCTATTCTATACTATGCTCATGATAAACCTAGGTCCATGTCTATGAATATATTATGTTTGAATTGCTATTATTCTATCATTGTGTTCTTGATACTCATTATGATTATTGAGAATTTATCTGTAATCCATGAAAACCCATATTTTGTTATTGCATGCATGGTTTTGACTAAGAATGGTTATTGTATGCATGGTTTTGACTAAGAATGATTATTTCATGAATATCCTATATGTCTATAAGTTTTCATGCAATTAAATCATATAATTACTTTCATGCCATGATACAAGAAATATACATGCTAAATACAAGTTATTTCATGAAACCACGCTACAAGTTATCTCATGAAACCATGATACAAGCCATGTTACAAGTTACTTCATTAAATCATGATTACAAGTTATTTATAAGATATTTCACGAAAATTATGGGCTTCTTAGCCAACTATATTATGTTGATGTTTTTGGGAGTTGCACGAATTACCGAGAAGGCTCAGATAGCCTGAAACTACGTAGCCACCGTAGGACAAGGATCGCTCTGCCTAGATAGGACGATATCTTAATTTTACACTGAATGGATCCATCAGGCACGTTACCACCTTATACCCTGGCAAGGTATGGGGGCTCTGCTGGTCCGGCGAGGTACCAGACTCTTCGTATCCACGTGGTGATATCATGTTGTTGGTTTAAGAAATGCTCTCCCTACTTATCATGTTTTACTTATATATATATGTACCCATGCTCATGCTCATGCTTATGTTCATGTCCAGGTTTTCTGTCACGACCCAGCCCCGTGGGCCGCGACTGGCACCCTACTTGGGCACCCAGACCCATCTATCGAATGCATTCAAATATATAGCAGAAGCCAACAAGGCTATATTACAAATTCAGATAATTTCCAGAAATATTTTGGCAGAGTTTCCTTTGTTTTTCGGACTATCCAGAATAACCCTGTACAAAGCAAACACCAACAAAGGCCACACAGGGCTAACAAAGCAATGTACAAACAAATGCGGACCGGCCGCCTCGGCGTATGGGATCGCCCAAACAACATATACACATAACCATACAGAAAGACCATAACCCACAGATATGTCCACAGACCTCTAAACAGACCGACAGAATCATATGACAGGACAGGGCCCCGCCGTACCCAAATAGTCAGATATACAAAAATATATACATGGCAAAAGATATATATACCGAAAGTGGACTCCGAATCAAAGGGAGTACTCCAAAATAGCAGAAGTGGAGCCTACAGTGGTGGATCACCGGCGTCTGTACCTGCGGGCATGAAACGCAGCCCCCGAGGAAAGGGGGTCAGTACGAAAGATGTACTGAGTATGTAAAGCATGGAGTACAGAAATACAGGCCACAACTGAAAGCGAACAGGATACAAAAGAGAGAAATGCCGAACGGCATATCAAAATGTGTATCAAAATCATATATACATAAGGCAAACGAAATCATGCAAAGCTCAGGAACGTGGTCACCACTCCGACGCTGGTGCCACACACAGCATAACACCAGAAGGTTCAAATCCCCGTACATCCCCGAACACACATATCATCATACATATCACCAGCCATATCACAGCATAACTCCTAACGGAACCCGGCCCTATGGCGAGGTCTCGGGAACCGTAACACAACATACGGCCGAATTTATCATAGTGCGCACGAATCATAACCGGCCTGGGAACCGGTGAACGGAGTCATAGTAAGGCACGAGCGGAGTCGTGAGCAAACAATGCAATTTGTATATCAAAATAGCCTTTCAAAACTTGAGTACTTCATAAGTCATTTCATTAACCAAAGTAGTCGGATAATTAGTTAGTACGGAAGTTTATTTCACAAAAATGTTTCCAAAGTGGTACGTATGGCTCACAACATAGCTTAGTATATCATAATAATCAAAACATTATTTCATAGAGGACAATTTCAAAATTGAAGATTCTTTATCGAAACTTATCCAAAAAGAGAGCCTAATAGAATGAATAAGGCATCTCGGGTTAGCGGGCCCACCTCGGGTCAAGTCGAGGTGGCGAACATGATTTACGGACATTTGGGGTCTATCAGATCATACATAAAGGTTTCGAAGTAATCCGATTGCATTTACATAAGTTTCGGACGCTTACTTGCTTTCTAGCCAAAATAGGGTCATTAGGCTTCAGTTGAATTGAATGAATAGTAGCCATTTTATAGATCGGATTTTGAGGAGCAGAATTGCTCCCGGGGTTCCGATATCAACCTAACATACTAAGACATGCCAAAAGAAGAAGTGGGGAGCTTTACATACCTTTTATACGACTTACGCTCGCCCAAAACTTAAGTCCCGTTTTGTCCGGAATCTGCAAATGGTCAAGGTTACCAATTAGAGATTTCAAGGCTTAAGAATTTCATAACTTCATTTTTGTCTACCGAAATTTCGGCAGCACTTCCCCTATATATGTAACACCCCAGAGACTTAGCTCGGCTCAATATACATCAACACAACAACCCAATCATCAGAAACAACATAAACCATAACTAAATCATTCTAACTTCAATATTCTTCCTTTTTCTATAAGTTGACAACTTTCATTCAAACTTTACAATACCAACTAATGTCCACATTATTGTATTCATTCACTCATTCAAGGTTATTCAAACACATCCCAATTATGTTCCAAACAATATACATAAGTTCTAGGAGTTCGTCACTTTCCATATTTCATCCGAAATGTCAACAACTACGACGAACATACTAACTCGCATTGTTTCATTCCAAATTCATTAACAACCATAAGTCACATTTGAAGTCTTAATATCATAATTATACAAGGATATACGCGAATATACCAAAATCATATACTTTCTCATAATAATCCGCAACTATTTCCAATGCCAATTCAATTCGTTAAACATTCATTTACGTCATAACTGTCACAACGACGCAACTAACCAACTAAACAAATCAAATTCACCTTGCCTTCTACTCATTATAGCTCACGGCCACAACACCACACACACACACACCCACGATTTCATACACACACCAAAACTACGAAGTTCTCGTCTATTCTTAATCCTTATCATATTCATACAAATTCCATAACATCAAAGTGGCAAAATTCTTACCTTTTCTTGAAAATCCGACTTGTCGCAAACGTGATTCTTTCGCCAAATAAATTATATCACGTTGAAGAGCGTCTTGAGTACGCTACAAATATGGAAAGAACAAGATTTTTGGATCACAAACAAAGGCTAGAAAAAAATTTCTTTCTCCCAAAGGGGTTCGGCCGAATAGGGGCTTGAGCTCTTCAATTTTTTTTGTGTGTTTTGTTTTGTTGGTCTTCTTGAACACTCTATCGGATATACATGGTTAAATACATGATTAATTGGTCACATGCAAAGCACATGACCATTAAAAAAAGGCTTGGGCCTTGCCTCTTGGCCGGGCACCCCGAGGACTTGGGCCTCAATTTGTTGTTCAATTTTTCTTGGCCCAATTCGTTAAAATCCCGTTTTGCAAATTCCCGAAACTAATTTCCAAAATTTCAAATTTACCCTCGGCCTTCCCCAATGTATTTACACCAATAATTTCACAAACGACTTAGGCATATTAACTAAAATCAATTTATTGCCTTGTAACCCACAAGTCTTAATTATTTTCATGATTTCCAATTATGCGAACACACGGGACATAACATTCTCCCCCCCTTAAGAACATTCGTCCCCGAATGTTAAATTAGTCTTATAAAGTCTTATGAGCATAACGGGGGAGTCCCTCTCTTGTAAGTAGTACACATAATTCATCCATCGATTAATACAACAAGTTTTAAAAAAATTTAGATTACCTGTGGGCGTAGGAAACAAGTGGGGATATTTCCTCCTCATCTCCTCCTCCGACTCCCAGGTCATCTCTTCCCGGTTGTTATTGCGCCATAGGACTTTAACAGAAGGCACTTCCTTAGTGCGTAGTCTCCTGACCTGCCGATCCAGAATCGTTATAGGCTGCTCTTCATAAGACAACTGCTCCGTTACCTGAATGTCATTTACTGGGAATATTCTGGAAGGATCGCCAATACATTTTCGCAGCATAGACACATGAAATACCGGGTGTACGGCCTCCAAGTCGGATGGTAAGTCTAGCTCATAGGCCACCTCGCCTATCTTTCGAACAATCTGATACGGTCCAATATACCGCGGGCTCAATTTACCCTTCTTACCAAATCTCATAACACCCTTCATGGGCGACACCTTCAGAAACACCCAGTCGCCAATCTGAAACTCTAATGGTCGACATCGTCTATCTACATATGCCTTCTGTCGACTCTGTGCAGCCAACAATCGCTCCCGAATAAGTTTCACTTTATCTACTGCTTCCTGGATCACATCTGGCCCAATTAATTTAGTTTCGCCCACATCGAACCAACCAATAGGAGATCTGCATTTTCTACCATAAAGGGCTTCGTACGGTGCCATCTGAATGCTGGAGTGATAACTATTATTATAGGCAAATTCAATAAGCGGCAAATGATCCTCCCAGCTGCCTCTGAAATCAATAACGCAGGCCCGCAACATATCTTCCAGCGTCTGAATAGTGCGCTCGGCCTGCCCGTCGGACTGAGGATGAAAAGTTGTACTGAGGCTCACCTGAGTCCCTAATCCCTCCTGAAATGACCTCCAGAAAATTTCCGTAAACTGGGCACCTCGGTCAGTAATAATAGATACAGGGACTCCGTGAAGTCTGACTATCTCTCTGATATACAATCTAGCATAATCCTCAGCCGAATAAGTAGTCCGGACCGGAAGAAAATGGGTTGATTTCGTCAATCTGTCAACAATAACCCAAATAGAATCATACCTGCGTGGAGTGCGCGGTAACCCAACAACGAAATCCATATTAATCATCTCCCATTTCCAGGCTGGAATTTCCATCTCCTGTAATAACCCACCGGGCTTCTGATGTTCAATTTTAACTTGCTGACAATTTGGGCACTGACTAACGAACTCTGCAATATCTTTCTTCATACCGTCCCACCAATACAAACTTCTGAGATCATGATACATTTTAGTGGAACCAGGATGAACAGAATACCACGCATTATGCGCCTCGCCCATGATTTGTCGCCGTAAGCCTGCAACATCCGGAACACAGAATCTGCCTTCATATAATAATACCCCTTCAGGTGAAACTTCAAACAGAATATTTTCTTTATTAAGGGCCACATCTCTGTACTGAACCAGAACAGGATCCTCGAACTGACGCTGCTTTACCTCTTCTATAATAAATGATTCAGCAACTGCACGAACAGAAATCCCAGAATCTCCAGAATCTGCCAAACGAACTCCAAGGCTGGCCAACTGATGAATTTCACAAACCAAGTCCTTCTTACCAGGTGGTACATCAGCCAAGCTGCCCATGGACTTGCGGCTAAGTGCATCCGCTACCACATTGGCTTTCCCAGGATGGTACAGAATATCCACGTCATAATCTTTCAGTAACTCAAGCCATCTCCTCTGCCGCAAATTTAGTTCTTTCTGCTTAAAAATATACTGGAGACTCTTATGGTCCGTATAAATATCAACATGGACCCCATATAAATAATGCCGCCAAATCTTCAAAGCGTGAATCACCGCGACCAACTCAAGATCATGAGTGTGATAATTCTTCTCGTGCGGTCTGAGCTGCCGGGAAGCATAGGCTATGACTCGACCGTGCTGCATCAATACACAGCCTATCCCAATACCAGAGGCATCACAATAGACAACATACCCCTCTGATCCTTCTGGAAGAACTAAAACTGGAGCTGTAATTAATTTTTCTTTCAACATCTGAAAGTTACGCTCGCAGGCATCGATCCACTGAAATTTCGCTGCTTTCTGAGTAAGCTTCGTCAGTGGTGCTGCAATAGAAGAAAAATTTTCCACGAACCTGCGATAATATCCGGCTAACCCCAGAAAACTGCGCACCTCTGTCGGTGTAGTAGGCCTGGGCCAATTCTGTACAGCTTCAATTTTCTGCGTATCGACCCGAATACCATCTGCTCCGACAACATGCCCCAAGAATGCCACAGAAGTTAACCAGAATTCACATTTGGAAAATTTAGCATATAATTTTTGCTGCCGAAGGGTGCCAAGTACTGTCCTCAAATGATCCGAATGCTCCTCTGCTGATCGTGAATAAATCAAAATATCATCGATAAACACAATCACGAACATGTCCAGGAAAGGCCAAAATACCCGATTCATCAGATCCATAAATACTGCTGGAGCATTAGTCAACCTGAACGACATAACTCTGAATTCATAATGCCCGTACCGGGTCCAGAAAGCAGTCTTTGGGATATCAGATTCTCGCACTCGCACCTGATGATAACCTGAGCGCAGATCCACCTTTGAAAAATATTTAGCACCCTGCCACTGATCAAACAAATCATCAATCTGGGGGAGGGGATATTTATTCTTTATAGTCACCTTATTTAATTGCCGATAATCGATACACATGCGCAGTGACCCATCTTTCTTTCTTGCAAATAATACCGGCGCTCCCCAGGGTGATGTGCTGGGTCTGATAAAACCCTTATCCAACAAATCTTTCAGCTGCTCTTTCAACTCCTACAATTCAGTCGGTGCCATTCTGTACGGAGGAATAGATATAGGCTGCGTATCCGGCAACAAGTCTATAGTAAAATCTATCTCCCGCTCGGGCGGAAGACCCGGAAGCTCATCAGGAAATACATCTGGAAATTCATTTACGACCGGAACAGACTGAATATTAGGTGTCTCAGCTGTAGTGTCGTGCACACGAACTAAGTGATAGATATAGCCCTTCTGAATCATCTTCTTAGCCTTGAGGTATGAAATAAACTTACCCCTCGGCGATGCTGTAAACCCGAACCACTCTATAACTGGTTCCCCTGGAAACTGAAAACGGACTACCTTTTTCTGGCAGTCAACATTAGCATAACAAGAAGCTAACCAGTCCATACCCATAATAACATCGAATTCCAGCATATCTAATTCTATCAAATCAGCCTTAGTGCAACGATCATATATAGTCACAGAACAATCCCTATATACCTGCCTGGCTATAATACAGTCCCCGACTGGTGTAGCTACCTCAAATGGCTCTATAGGCTCAGACACTATCCCAATTTTACTAGCAACGAGCGGGGAAATATATGACAAAGTCGAACCAGGATCAATCAGTGCATATACAGATCTGGAGAAAACCAATAATGTACCTGTGACGACATTCGGCGAAGCCTCCTGATCCTGGCGGCTGACCAATGCGTATATGCGGTTCGAGGGACCGCTAGAACCTGAAGCACTGCCGCGACCTCGACCACGTCCCGCCGGTGCTTGCATACCTCGCCCTGCAGGGCACGCCACTGATAGAGCAGACGATGAACCAGCGGTTGATCCCGTCGGTTGAGCTACACTACCTGAACCGCTCGCCAACGGACAATCTCGCATAAGATGGCCCTGACCACCGCATGAAAAACAGGCTCCAGTAAGTCGATAACACTCTCCCGGGTGCGATTTCCTGCAATGGGAACAACGGGGCCTGGGTGGTCTGGACTGGCTGGGACCTCTAGCTATCTGTGACCCTGATGCTCTGGAGCTCTGACCGGCCCCAGACTGTCCTGCACTGTCAAATCTCCTACCGGCTGGCTGTGTACCCCGACCTGGCGGAGGAGGATGTCTGCCTGACTGCTGCTGCTGAGGCTATCCGCCTCGAGAATCTCCAGAATAACCTGCGGATCTGGCCCTCTTGGGCGGCCTCCTATCCCGATCTCTGCTGGAATAATCAGCTCTATGTCGGTCCTCCATACCCAGGGCATAAGCCTGTAGTCGGGCAATGTCCATGTCTGCCTACAATGCCACCGCCATACAGTCATCAATCAAATAGCGGTCTAACCCCATCACGTATCTGTGCATCCGATCGGCCATATCTGCTACTATGGCAGGTGCATACCGGGCCAAAGAATCAAACTCCATATTATACTCACGGACACTCCGACCCCTCTGCTGCAGATGCAAAAATCGATTAACCCGCGCCCGCCGTAACTCTGGGGCAAAAAGTGGTGAGTGAAAGCAGTCACGAACTCGTCCCAAGTAGCTGGGGTAGCACCCTCACCCCTGGATAGCTCCCAGGACTCATACCAGTGAGCAACAACATCCCGCAGTCTTTGCGAAGCCAACTCAACAGATTCAGTCTCTGAAGCCCTGACCAAGTCTAGTGAGCGCCGCATCCCCCGAATAAAGTCATGGGGGTCCTCATCGGGCTTAGGCCCGAAAATATCTGGAGGGCCACATGATAGGAACTCTCGAACTCTCAGGCTGTCACGCCTGTCGTCATCATCATCATCTCTCCGCCCGCGTCTGCGAGCCTGCCCTGCTACCAATGTGGTCAACAACTGTACAGCCTCCCTCAGGGTCCTGTCCTCCGCCCCTGGCTGCGGAGCTGGAGTCTCAGGAGCGGGTACTCGGGCCTCTGGAGCTGCTGATGGACCTGCTCCAGGCTGTACCAATGGTGGTGTAGCGGACCCCTCTGAGTGGGGCACGACTAGTGCCTGCCATCCCTGCCTTGCCCTTCTGGGCCACCGTTGCCTTCTTTGGAGGCATCACTGCACACACAATAACGAATCAGATCAAAATCATCCTAATAGCACAGCTCTATCGCACGATCTAAGATTCCAAAGAAAAGTAACACCCTAAAGGCCCTGTAGCCTCCTGTTTATAGATGTGGTGCACAACACACCGATAAACAAGACTCTACGAGACACGGCCTGTAGACATTCCGAGGACAAACCGCTCTGATACCACTTTTGTCACGACCCAGCCCCGTGGGCCGCGACTGGCACCCTACTTGGGCACCCAGACCCATCTATCGAATGCATTCAAATATATAGCAGAAGCCGACAAGGCTATATTCCAAATTCAGATAATTTCCAGAAAACTTTCGGCAGAGTTTCCTTTTGTTTTTCGGACTATCCAGAATAACCCTGTACACAGCAAACACCAACAAAGGCCACACAGGGCTAACAAAGCAATGTACAAACATATGCGGACCGGCCGCCTCGGCGTATGGGATCGCCCAAACAACATATACACATAACCACACAGAAAGACCATAACACACAGACATGTCCACAGACCTCTAAACAGACCGACAGAATCATATGACGGGACAGGGCCCCGCCGTACCCAAATAGTCAGATATACATGGCAAAAGATATATATACCGAAAGTGGACTCCGAATCAAAGGGAGTACTCCAAAATAGCAGAAGTGGAGCCTACAGTGGTGGATCACCGGCGTCTGTACCTGCGGGCATGAAACGTAGCCCCCGAGGAAAGGGGGTCAGTACGAAAGATGTACTGAGTATGTAAAGCATGGAGTACAGAAATATAGGCCACAACTGAAAGCGAACAGGATACAAAAGAGAGAAATGCCGAACGGTATATCAAAATGTGTATCAAAATCATATATACATAATGCAAACGAAATCATGCAAAGCTCAGGAACGTGGTCACCACTCCGACGCTGGTGCCACACACAGCATAACACCAGAAGGTTCAAATCCCCGTACATCCCCGAACACACATATCATCATACATATCACCAGCCATATCACAGCATAACTCCTAACGGAACCCGGCCCTAGGGCGAGGTCTCGGGAACCGTAACACAGCATACGGCCAAATTTATCATAGTGCGCACGAATCATAACCGGCCCGGGAACCGGTGAACGGAGTCATAGTAAGGCACGAGCGGAGTCGTGAGCAAACAATGCAATTTGTATATCAAAATAGCCTTTCAAAACTTGAGTACTTCATAAGTCATTTCATTAACCAAAGTAGTCGGATAATTAGTTAGTACGGAAGTTTATTTCACAAAAATGTTTCCAAAGTGGTACGTATGGCTCACAACATAGCTTAGTATATCATAATAATCAAAACATTATTTCATAGAGGACAATTTCAAAATCGAAGATTCTTTATCGAAACTTATCCAAAAAGAGAGCCTAATAGAACGAATAAGGCATCTCGGGTTAGCGGGCCCACCTCTGGTCAAGTCGAGGTGGCGAACATGATTTACGGACATTTGGGGTGTATGGGATCATACATAAAGGTTTCGAAGTAATCCGATTGCATTTACATAAGTTTCGGACGCTTACTTGCTTTCTAGCCAAAATAGGGTCATTAGGCTTCAGTTGAATTGAATGAATAGTAGCCATTTTATAGATCGGATTTTGAGGAGCAGAATTGCTCCCGGGGTTCCGATATCAACCTAACATACTAAGACATGCCAAAAGAAGAAGTGGGGAGCTTTACATACCTTTTATACGACTTACGCTCGCCCAAAACTTAAGTCCCGTTTTGTCCGGAATCTGCAAATGGTCAAGGTTACCAATTAGAGATTTCAAGGCTTAAGAATTTCTTAACTTCATTTTTGTCTACCGAAATTTCGGCAGCACTTCCCCTATATATGTAACACCCCCGAGACTTAGCTCGGCTCAATATACATCAACACAATAACCCAATCATCAGAAACACCATAAACCATAACTAAATCATTCTAACTTCAATATTCTTCCTTTTTCTATAAGTTGACAACTTTCATTCAAACTTTACAATACCAACTAATGTCCACATTATTGTATTCATTCACTCATTCAAGGTTATTCAAACACATCCCAATTATGTTCCAAACAATATACATAAGTTCTAGCAGTTCGTCACTTTCCATATTTCATCTGAAATGTCAAAAACTACGACGAACATACTAACTCGCATTGTTTCATTCCAAATTCATTAACAACAACCATAAGTCACATTTGAAGTCTTAATATCATAATTATACAAGGATATACGCGAATATACCAAAATCATATACTTTCTCATAATAATCCGCAACCATTTCCAATGCCAATTCAATTCGTTAAACATTAATTTACGTCATAAATGTCACAACGACGCAACTAACCAACTAAACAAATCAAATTCACCTTGCCTTCTACTCCTTATAGCTCACGGCCACAACACCACACACACACACACCCACGATTTCATACACACACCAAAACTACGAAGTTCTCGTCTATTCTTAATCCTTATCATATTTATACAAATTCCATAACATCAAAGTGGCAAAATTCTTACCTTTTCTTGAAAATCCGACTTGTCGCAAACGTGATTCTTCCGCCAAATAAATTATATCACGTTGAAGAGGGTCTTGAGTACACTACAAATATGGAAAGAACAAGATTTTTGGATCACAAACAAAGGCTAGAAATTTTTTTCTTTCTCTCAAAGGGGTTCGGCCGAATAGGGGCTTGAGCTCTTCAATTTGTTTTTTTGTGTTTTGTTTTGTTGGTCTTCTTGAACACTCTATTGGATATACATGGTTAAATACATGATTAATTGGTCACATGCAAAGCACATGACCATTAAAAAAAGGCTTGGGCCTTGCCTCTTGGCCGGCCACCCCAAGGACTTGGGCCTCAATTTGTTGTTCAATTTTTCTTGGCCCAATTCGTTAAAATCCCGTTTTGCAAATTCCCGAAACTAATTTCCTAAATTCCAAATTTAACCTCGGCCTTCCCCAATGTATTTACACCAATAATTTCACAAACGACTTAGGCATATTAACTAAAATCAATTTATTGCCTTGTAACCCACAAGTCTTAATTATTTTCATGATTTCCAATTATGCGAAAACACGGGACATAACATTTGCAGTTTAAGTTCTTATCATGTTATTCCGTGTCCCATCTTATTTCTTTCAGTTGCTTTACATACCAGTACATTTAATGTGCTGACGTCCCTTTTTATTGCCCGGGAGCCTGCATTTCACGATGCATGTACTAATTTACAGGATGACGCATCTGCTCAGTATGATAGCATTCGTATCAGCTTATTGGTGAGCCCCATCTCATTCGGGGTTTTGTCAACTCTTTATTTTATGATTAGCTTTGCATCTAAGGTATGCTGCGGGCCTTGTCCCAGCGAGTATGTTTTCCATGTTCAGACTTATGTTAGAGGTTTCATAGACTAGAAAAGTTAGTTATGTCATGTCACAGTTTCAAAATCGTATAACAATTTTGGCTCATTCATGTTATTTCCACACTCATGTTTAAATAAGTATTTTGATTAAGTTTTATGACTTATTTGATTTTATAAAGGCTCATCATGCATTTACGTTAAAATTCCGCTCATGTTATGCCTCATGATGATTCAGCCAGCTATGTGGTTCGCTCAGTCATATGCAGTAAGGCACCGAGTGCCGTGTTTCACCCAGGACATGGTTTGGGGCGTGAAAAAGATTGGTATCAGAGCCTAGGTTCAAGTGTCTTAGGGAGTCTATGAAACTGTGTCCCGTAGGGTCACTTTTATATGTGTCTGTGTGCCACACATACAAATAGTTGACCACCATGACATCTAGGATTGTCTCACTTCTTTCAATTCTAGATCGTGCAATAGAGCTATGTTATCAGAAATCAAATAAATTCGTGCATTGTTTCCCATTCTACCGAATACGCTTTGTCTCAACGGATGAGGGAGATGTAAATTCTAATCATTATCAATATGTTTCTTTCAGATGGGGTCATCAGGAATTATTCTAACTCGTGTCGTGAAGCTTAGAGCAGTAAGTGACATTTTTTTTTCTATCGAATTCTGGACGTATCGAATGCGTAAGCGATGAGAAGGAAATTTAAGACCAAGACTCGCCAAATGGGCCTGATGTGTTTAGCAGACGGTAATACCATTTTTTTTTGACAAGTTTCGGTATGGTAGTACATGTAGGATATTTACCTTACATAGTAAGTTTATTTGGGTTCTTTGACCATGGAGCTATAGTATAAGGATGATAGTTAAGATTTAAGACCCTATAAGGTAACATGTTATGAAGTTAACCATGAGCAGGTGATATTAAATTTGTAGGGATAGTTTTTAGATTATTTAAGCTTGTTCAAATCAGACCTAGAAAGTATGACGTTAGTAAGTTACTACACGAAGCAAATATTTCTATGAGATAAATATGACAGTTCCCTCGTAGGGTTATGTTATTAAGTATTTTATCCCTGATGTGTATAGTATGGTATAATTTTGAAAGTGGTGGTTAGATGTTCCAATTTCTCGTTTGAGACAGATGAAATTTCCCTAAGTGTGATCTATGTCTATAGTCTAGAAAGATAGTATACCATCCAAGAATAGAGTCAGATGAGGAGAAGAAGTTAGAAATAACCTTATGTTTCACTTTAGTACTCAGAGAAGAATTAGAGAATATGATACTAGCAGGTGGTGACAGAAGCTTAGTAAGTAAGTTTGAGTAGATACAGTGAATTAGAAATTTTCAGCAGAGTTAGTAGAAGTATAATTTGAGTTACTTAGTCAAGTTAATACTAGTGAGTGGGCAACCGTCTAAATACACCGAAGGCGCGTTAGAACCCAAAGGGTTTAAGTTAAATTCGAGGTATAGACATGGGTGAAAGAAGAAAACCATCTAAGCAGTAAGAGAGCAAGCTACAGAAGAAGAGCCTTTAAGAATTATCAGAAAAGAGTTTCTCCCCAAGACTGACAAAGCCAGGTTATGCTAGTTATGTACATTAGAAACCCATTCATTTAAGTAATACAATTTTCCCACTAAGTAACACTTGCTTGAAGTAAGCTAAATAAATGAGTCGTCAGTATTTTAGAGGAAATTAGCGGAAGCACTAAATGACCACTTATCGCTAACTTAAGGGATCCACAGGCTTTAGACGTCTACTTTTGAACTAAGGGGGAGATAATATGATAATGTGTCGATATAGATGTTGTGTTTCATAAGTTGATAGGCATCAGAGGATAATGTCAGAAGATCACAGTTTCATGTAGCCAAGATAAGGTGCGTAGAAGACGATTTTTGTTATGCCCGTTGAGATCAAGTGCTAGGTAGTTATGTTATGAGACAAAGTTCTAGATCGAATAGCGGGTTTTAAGGGTGTAACGTTTCCAATTCCAGAATAATTCATGCACTATGTAGTACCAATGCCCAAACGTACTCTACACATGCCTAGCATACCTATCTTATGCCCTTGTTAAAGCTTTACACTCCATGTTTAAGATACAAGAATTAAGACTCCATACGATAGTAAGCTATGCAAGGGAATGTTCTTTCATGTTTCTCACATCAGGTTGTACTCATGTCAAAGGTTAAAGACTACATTCATGTCTCACATATCTATCGTACTTTTATACCCATGACCACGTTCTAGCTTCTAAGTCCTTTTCGAATATGATGTTGATTTTGATAATGATTGAGGAGAAGGTAACACAATAGTTTAAAGACTAAGAATCCTATGGAATTCCTACCTAGTCCTTGAACAAGGGAAAAATGCCTTAGGTAAATGATTTATTTCAACTCCAAAGATATGCTACCTATATTCCCACGTACTCGTGCCCACGACCGACTTCTTTGAGCATCCACATATAGAAATAGCATAACAGTGGGGTTGGTAGGTAATGATAAGAGTAAGTCAAGATGGATGTCCTACCCACGATTCTACGTAGCTCATGCTTATGTTCCTCTGGCTACTGTTTTAAAGCAGCTCGTAGCTTCGTACAAAGGTTGCCATCTTCTTTTATGAAGTACCTATGCCCTGTTTAAGTTCAAGGTAACTTTCTACTTATGCCTTGGGTGCTTGACGAACGAAGCATTCATGCCTATGATCCTTTCCTTCATGAGTCATATTTTATAATGAGGGTGTCGACTTACAGCAATAAGAGTAAACTATGTTTAACCATGTCTCATTCTGTAAGTATAGATAAGTTCCAAAAGTTATAACTTATCCATCCCTATGTCTCTAAGTACTCAAAAGTGAAGCCTAAAACGTATACTCCATTTAAGTCACACTTATGTCTTATTCACACTTCAATATTCATGACCTAATGTCCAAATGTCCGGGTATGTAGCTTCGAAGTACTTATGTAAACGTCGTGTCTCTCATGCCCCATGCCATGCTGCTCATGTATTCATGTCTTATGCCATATTAGTCTCATTTCTATGTATACATGTTCCATGTTATGTTCTTCAGTCTGATGTACCCATGCCACTTCTATCTTCGAAGATGATGTGCCTGATTCATATGAATGATCCCTTTCTCTCACTCCTTAATGATCTGCTTACAATAATAAGCAAGGTAAGCCAAGATATTCATATCTATGTTTCAGAGCGAACAAGGTAAGGTTCGAAGTAAGGTATGTTCCAAGTTAATAGTAAGATCCCTTCAGGTATTCTATGGTACTTATCTCAAAAGTATTCTAATCGGATTTGATGTATCATGTCCTGCCTACGCTAGAGCTTTATGAATACCTATGTTAGAATCATATTCCTAGTATATGACTCAACTCTATCTCATTCACACGGAGTTGCACTTACCTTCATGTCACGCCCCGAACCTAGGCCTGGACGTAACACGACACCCGGTGCCTGACTGCATGTGACCGAGCGAACCAACTGGCTGACTGAATCAACATGTGATATCAAAACATAACTAAATGTGGAATAACTAAACACATGCTGATATACTAAAGGTCTGACTGAAATCATAATGCGGAAATACTTAGACAATCTGAAATATATCTGACAGTAGCCAACATGGCTAACCCAAAACGATTGAACAACTGCCAACAAGGCTAACATAATAAATATATGACTGTCTGAACTGTGTCTATGAAGCCTATAAGAGTACTGAATGATAGATCTGTCTATAAACTGAAATAACCGGATAGCTGACAACGCCCCGAAGGAATGTGGGGCTCACCAGTAGCTGATATGTGCACTCCTAATTAGCTGAGTCATCAACCTGTGTATCGTCACCTGCATCGCGAGATGCAGGCCCCCAAGCAATAAAAAGGGACATCAGTACATTTGAATTGTACTGGTATGTAAAGCAACTGAAGCAATAAAATACTGGAACTGAAACTGAAAACTGAAACTGAACTACACAGGAAAGCAAGAAGCTGAAGTACTCCCTGTTCTGGATGAAGAATCACCTGTAAAACTGTATATATATAACTGTGGCCTAGGGCCCAAATAATGTGCACAAAACTGTGGCCTCTGGCCCAAGCAATACGTATGCATAAACTGTGGCCTAGGGCCCAAAATTACAGATACAGGTGTTCAACATTGATATTTTATAAAACTGAGACTGGCTATAGCTGATAGCATGATAACTGTTTCTGATTCTGGGACTCTTGCAGTTAACTGGTTATACACTGACTGAGACTCATGTGATAATAATGCATAAGTCTATAAGGATTACGTGCTGGGTTCATGATGTTCAAAGTGACAACCATGAACGAATTCTGTAACTGCAACCCTAGAAGATAACAGTTCTATATCATTTCATGAAACTAGAGCTAACTATATTCTGAGTCAAATTTCTAACAAGTATGAAGAATGAGGCGTAGGGAGAATCATGAACATTCCCTAACGTAGATAGTTAGCCTCACATACCTCAATTCCAGCCTTTGAGCGTAATACAATGTTCGTCAACCCTCTCAACTTTGATCTATACCAATACAAGTCAAAGGGATTCTATATTAGCAATAATATTCATGCTTTGGTCATCTAAGCATTTTATCAAACACTTGGTGGGCATGAAGCTCCACAACCTTCATTAATGGTGTTTTCTTCACCCAATCCCATTCTATTACTTCTAGATGATTCTACAATCTCAATTAGATGTAATTAACATCATTCTTCATCACTCATATGAATACAACAAATCCCAAGTCAACAATCCAACAACTCTAGCATAGTTCATATAATTCCCTTCATCAAACCCAATTATTATTCTCCCAAGAATACATCAACACTTTAATCATCATGAGAAAGTCATGAAACTTACCTTAGATAGTGGTTGAACAAGTCTTGAGTGGAGTTACTCCTTTAGCACCAAAACCCTACTTCACTTCCCTTGGGTTTTCTTGAATTAGATGAACTTTGGCCAGGTTTCATACATTTGGGTTCATGGATTTGGTGTTATTGATCATGGATTTCCCTTGAATTTTCTTGTGGATGAATGTTAGAGAGTATTTTAGAGATTTTCTTGACCAAGAATGATGAAAATATGATTTTGGACGAGTTGGGTCTTATTTAAAGTAGTCCAGAAAAGTCTGGACAAAATCTCTCTGGCACAACTTGCGACGGGACTGCGGCGTCGCATGTTGTGTTTGCGAGTCGCATCCTGAGTCGCATCTTGTGACAGAGGGTGATATTTTGTCGAACATTCTGTCGTATAATGGGCATAACACTTTGCACAGATATCCGTTTGAGGCCCATAATATACCGTTGGAAAGCTATTTCAAGGGGATACAACTTTCATCAAGGAAGTTTTCCCAAAATCCAAATTAATTGAGGGGTTATGGTCGTTGGAAGTAAGACCTTCCATAAACTCACTTGCAAACATGCCCCGTAGAGTGGCTTCCAACTTTTCTTTGCCCAAAGACATTTCTTATGACTTAATTGGTTTTCAAAACACTTCCTATAACCCTCATATTGGTTCCATTATATTATCATCTTATGAGTCAAACTTTCGTCCGACGTTACGAGGTGTTACAATATCTCCCCATTGGGATCATTTGTCCTCGAATGATAACCATTCGGGATTCTACAAAAATTTCGCCAGAGTTTCCCCTGTAATAAGGCACTACCAACCTGTCACAACAACCCATAATATCATTGCCTCACAGGGCTACATGACAATAGCATTATAAATTGGCCACACACGACCAAAAGCATGAAAAGAAAGCTTACATACCTAAAAATCTTGGTACTTCATCATAAATCTCTTCTGCAGGCTGAAAAAAAGTGCGGGTACCTGGATTTCATATCCTCCTCGGCTTCCCACGTAGCTTCCTCAACTTCCTGACTCCTCCACAGGACTTTCACTGAGGCTACTTCCTTAGTTCTCAACTTGCGAACTTGACGATCAAGAATGGCTACAGGGATCTCCTCATAGGTGAGGCCATCCTTAAATGTTAAAGTATTAGCAGGAATAACCAACGATGGGTCTCCTACACACTTCCTCAACATGGATACATGAAACACTGGGTGAACAACATCCAAATCTTGTGACAACTCAAGTTCATAAGCTACTAGACCAACCTTTCGTAGAATTCTGTAAGGTCCAATATATGGCGGGACTATTCTTCCCCTTCTTACCAAATATCATGCCACTCTTCATAGGTGAGAGCTTAAGAAATACCCAGTCATTAACTTCAAACTCTAAATCTCGTTGTCTCACATTTGTGTAAAACTTCTGGCAATTCTGAGCCATTTTCAATCGCTTCTAAATCAACTTGACTTTCTCTATAGCTTGATAGACCAAATCTGGTCCTAACAACTCTGCTTCCCCAACTTTAAACTAATCAATCGGTGATCTACACCTTCGCTCAAAAAGGTTTCAAACGGTGCTATCCCAATTACCTTGAAATCAAGGACACAAGCTTACTGAACTGAACGAATACTAGATTGCTAAACTGCTGAGATACTAAACTGAATGTCTATTGAACTGACTGAAGACTGGGCTGACTAAATACTGAGCTAACTGAATACTGGATTAACTGAGTACGGGACTAGCATGAATACGTGAGTACTGGACTGATATCTGAGTACTAAGATGACATAAATATCTGAGTATTGAACTAACATGAATATTATAACATGAGATCTGAATAGCGTATCTGTTTGACCATTTGTCTGAGGATGAAAAGTTGTACTAAGGTTCACCTTGGCACCCAATCCTTTCTGAAAGGATTTTCAGAAGTTCGCTGTGAACTGAGCACCATAGTCTGAAATAATGGACACTAGGGTCCCATACAATCTGGCAATTTCATTAACATATGACTTGGTATAATCTTCTTGTTCAATCTGTGGTCTTAACTGGCAAGAAGTGCGCTGACTTCGTAGGTCTATCCACAATCACCCAAATTAAAGCATGCCTCCTATCTGAACGAGGTAGACCTAGAATGGTGAGCTTATGACATAATTAGCTCACTGAGTCTATCTACAGCTGGAACGCATAATCTGCCTCGGTATCTCAAGGTACCGTTATCTCCCCCTTGTTCAAAAGCTAAGGCTTTATGTTCGTGAATCCCCTCTTTTATCTGCAGCAAGTAGGAATCACCAACTGCTTCTCTCTAACTTTTATAACTAAGGAGGAATAAGCCATGTTCTGGGCAACAACTCCACTCACTTTGGAGTCAAAAAGTCGAATTCCTAGCTTGGATAAGCGGTGGACTTCTTTCACCATAGTTCTCTTGTCTGCCTAAATCATGAGATGTACTTCCCATACTTGATTTTTTTTTTTTAAGATACTTCCTAAAATACTCATAGTACTGTTGTGCGCTAAGTCTTTGACTAGCACCTTAAAGATTAGAGTCTTGTGCAATGGCACTACCCTTGTGACACATAACTGGCATGATCTTATAGCTTTCCTGTGATCGCCTAATCAATAATAATTGAACTTGACACGATTCGTTCGACGATCATTCTACTCATTTCGGGTTTCCTCTAAGTTGAGGCATATTCCTTATGGAGACTATCTCATTACGCCAACCTAACTGAACTGAGGTTCTTCATATCTCGTACTAACCCTTCGAGTCTTCAATTATCTCACTGGACTTACTGGCGATTCATACATCTCCCCCTTAGAACAAGGCTAACGTCTTATACTTACAAATTCTTCTCTTTTGATAGGATCTAATTAACATTCTTTATCTTCTGTAATTCCTTTGTACTCTACAACACTGACGACTTTTTTTTTGACTCACATCTGAGGAATTTCTCATAGGGAAAAACTAAATTTACTTACATGAACGGGTTCCTCCTGTATTCATAACTGGCATACTCCATCTTAACGACTTAACTCTGCTCACATTGTAAATCTTAGGACAAATCCTTTTTGACAACTCTTAAAGGTTATTCTTCTGTAGTTTGCTGTCTTACGACTAAGCTGATTTCTTCTTCCATTAATCACTCGACTCTAAACTTAACTTAAGCCCTTGGTTTCTAACACACATATTCGGATGTATCTGAACTGTCACCCACTCAAGGTGTTCATCTGAATAGGAAATCAAATCATATTTCTAATAGTTCTGCTGAAATTGCTAATGCGTTGTATCTACTCAAAACTTACTTACTATTTTTCTGTTAATCACCTGCTAGCTTCATATTTTCTTATTCTGCTCTGAATAACCTAAGTTATTTCTAACTCTCCCTCATCATCTGACGCTATTCTATGGCTGTATACTATCTTTTCTGAACTATGGATCACACTTAAGAAACCTTTATCTATCTTATACGAAAGATACCCAAGCTTTCTATACACTTCAAAGTCATATCAGACTATACCCATCTGGAATAAACACTTACTCACATAGCTTAAGAGAGGACTGTCACATCTCCTTATCTCATAATAATAATTACTTCTGAATTAACTTACAGCCGTCATACTCTCTAACTCTGATCTGACTAAAACTTAAACAAACTAAAATCATTCATATTCGTCACAACTCTTCCTCCTTGGTATTCTTGTCTCAATCATACTATTACTTCTTTTACATATAAAATCGTCGTAATTTATCCCTGCTTATCAATTCAGTCGATACCTCAATATAATACTCCATTAAGATTGGCCAGCCTTTTCCATATCATCTCTTAGTATCACAAGTCCTTCCAAATTATCCTAGCATTACTTTTTACCATATCGATATTGACCTCATAATTACTATTACTATCAATTTTACAATTAACTTTATTTTTCGAAGTCAGACTTGCAACTTGGTCAAATCCTATCATTACTGTTGACAAGACCTTTCAAGACATACTACGAACTTATATCTCATTCTCATTCTATTTCTAGGAAAATTTTGGCAGAGCTTCCTCTGTATTTCTTACTATCCCAAAACCTGCACGCAGGAAATACCAACAATGCCTCACAAGGCCAACATATATACATATATGTCATATCATATCATAGCCACACAGGGCTCCCAATTTCAACAACAGTATAAAAATGATGAACTTACCTCATATGTCAAACTCAAACTGTACCTGTTACACTTTCCTGTTTATTTTCCCTTTCAATCTTTCACTGCAGATGGAGTGGGTCCTGATGACCTCCGGTAGAAAACTGTCTGCCACCGCTTCCTTGAGATCCTTCATGATTTACGTTTCCTGCAGACTTAGCTCCTTTTCTAATTTCTCTAGTATCCTCTCCCTATGGTATCCCATTCTCCTTTCTCAAGAACATCATTATCATGCAACATACCATTCTTTCTACTACACCCCTTCTCGGGCATCTTACATTGTATTCCACTTTCAATAGCACTTGAAGTGTCATTCGTTACCAGTAAGTACTGCAAAATTGTACCCCCTATGGGTAAACATCCTTACTTGGACCTTGAATTACCTGTTCGTCTCCTACGCATTCGAAACGTACGTAATTCGATAGAAAGAGAAGTTACTTATCTCTCTAAGCTTGATGGCACGATCTAGAGTAGAAAGAAATGAGACAAATCCTGAGAGTCTTGGTGGTCAACTGTTTATATGTATGGGGCCCTCACACATATAAAAGAGACCCCACTGGACACGGCTTCATAGACTCCCTAAGACACTTGAACCTAGGGCTCTGATACCAAGCTTTGTCACGCCCCGAACGTAGGCCTGGACGTAACATGGCACCCGGTGCCTGACTGCATGTGACCGAGCGAACCAACTGGCTGACTGAATCAACATGTGATATCAAAACATAACTAAATGTGGAATAACTAAACACATGCTGATATACTAAAGGTCTGACTGAAATCATAATGCGGAAATACTTAGACAATCTGAAATATATCTGACAGTACCCAACATGGCTAACCCAAAACGATTGAACAACTGCCAACAAGGCTAACATAATAAATATCTGACTGTCTGAACTGTGTCTATAAAGCCTCTAAGAGTACTGAATGATATATCTGTCTATAAACTGAAATAACCGGATAGCTGACAACGCCCCGAAGGAATGTGGGGCTCACCAGTAGCTGATACGTGCACTCCTAATTAGCTGAGTCATCAACCTGTGTATCGTCACCTGCATCGCGAGATGCAGGCCCCCAAGCAATAAAAAGGGACATCAGTACATTTGAATTGTACTGGTATGTAAAGCAACTGAAGCAATAAAATACTGGAACTGAAACTAAAAACTGAAACTGAACTACACAGGAAAGCAAGAAGTTGAAGTACTCCCTGTTCTGGATGAAGAATCACCTGTAAAACTGTGTATATATAACTGTGGCCTAGGGCCCAAATAATGTGCACAAAACTGTGGCCTCTGGCCCAAGCAATACGTATGCATAAACTGTGGCCTAGGGCCCAAAAGTACAGATACAGGTGTTCAACATTGATATTTTACAAAACTGAGACTGGCTATAGCTAATAGCATGATAACTGTTTCTTATTCTGGGACTCTTGCAGTTAACTGGTTATGCACTGACTGAGACTCATGTGATAATAATGCATAAGTCTATAAGGATTACGTGCTGGGTTCATGATGTTCAAAGTGACAACCATGAACGAATTCTGTAACGGCAACCCTGGAAGATAACAGTTCTATATCATTTCATGAAACTAGAGCTAACTATATTATGAGTCAAATTTCTAACAAGTATGAAGAATGAGACGTAGGGAGAATCATGAACATTCCCTAACGTAGATAGTTAGCCTCACATACCTCAATTCCAGCCTTTGAGCGTAATACAATGTTCGTCAACCCTCTCAACTTTGATCTATATCAATACAAGTCAAAGGGATTCTATATTAGCAATAATATTCATGCTTTGGTCATCTAAGCATTTTATCAAACACTTGGTGGGCATGAAGCTCCACAACCTTCATTAATGGTGTTTTCTTTACCCAATCCCATTCTATTACTTCTAGATGATTCTACAATCTCAATTAGATGCAATTAACATCATTCTTCATCACTCATATGAATACAACAAATCCCAAGTCAACAATCCAACAACTCTAGCATAGTTCATATAATTCCCTTCATCAAACCCAATTATTATTCTCCCAAGAATACATCAACACTTTAATCATCATGAGAAAGTCATGAAACTTACCTTAGATAGTGGTTGAACAAGTCTTGAGTGGAGTTACTCCTTTAGCACCAAAACCCTACTTCACTTCCCTTGGGTTTTCTTGAATTAGATGAACTTTGGCTAGGTTTCATACGTTTGGGTTCATGGATTTGGTGTTATTGATCATGGATTTCCCTTGAATTTTCTTGTGGATGAATGTTAGAGAGTATTTTAGAGGTTTTCTTGACCAAGAATGATGAAAATATGATTTTGGACGAGTTGGGTCTTATTTAAAGTAGTCCAGAAAAGTCTGGACAAAATCTCTCTGGCACAACTTGCGACGGGACTGCGGCGTCGCATGTAGTGTTTGCGAGTCGCATCCTGAGTCGCATCTTGTTACAGAGGGTGATATTCTGTCGAATAGTCTGTCGTATAATGGGCATAACGCTTTGCACAGATGTCCGTTTGAGGCCCATAATATACCGTGGGAAAGTTATTTCACGGGGCTACAAATTTCATCAAGGAAGTTTTCCCAAAGTCCAAATTAATTTAGGTGTTATGGTCATTGGAAGTAAGACCTTCCATAAACTCACTTGCAAACATGCCCCGTAGAGTGGCTTCCAACTTTTCATTGCCCAGAGACATTTCTTATGACTTAATTGGTTTTCAAAGCACTTCCTATAACCCTCATATTGGTTCCATTATATTATCATCTTATGAGTCAAACTTTCGTCCGACGTTACGAGGTGTTACAATTCAAAGCCTAAATCGTACTCTTCTCTCGTATGTCTATCGTGGTAACACATGAACATCTATGATCAAGTCTCAAGTGTTCAGATCCTACATGCGTTCCGTATTCAACCCTCATGTTGTAACAATCATGTTTTCGACATTCAGATCTCATGTTAATGTCCATGATTACACGTGTTTGTATCTTATAAAAGGTTAGCACTCATGTTTACATGCCAGCCAGTCTTCATGTATTTATGTCCTATGTCATGCTCTTCATGCCCAGATAGTCATGTAATGTTCGTGCCTATTTTCTAGTACTCATGTCATTCGTGCCTACGGATTCTCTTCCAAACTCCATATATAGTAATCATGTAATCATTCAGCCAATATCCGTGTGTCAGGCCAGCTTAGTATTCATGTTAGCCACATTCAAGATTCAGAAATCGCGTTATGTCACATCATGGGTAATAAGATACCCTGTGAGTTGTGTGTTGGTACTTTATTTAGCTGGCAGGCGTTTGAGAAATGTCGTGAGGGTCTGAATTATGAAGGAAGTCCTACCATAAGATTTTCTAGATTCCGTAGTTAGTAGTGATTCTTAACCTCTTTTCATAAATCAAGGACAGTTGTTTCACGATTCTCATTCAGGTAGGTACGACTCAGTTTCATGCTCCCATGTATGTTTCTATGTAATGACATATTTAGTTCTCATGATCCATGACCATGTTCCCACGTAATTATGTTGAGCATTCATGTTTCATGTCATGTTTCTTCACGTTCATATATTCAAGCCATGTCCAGTCCTATTCTTAACCAAGACCCATCATTCAAGGACGAATGATCCCAAAGGGGAGATATTGTAACATCCCGTAAATCCGAATTAGGTATGAATGTATGAATCTAGTATAAAGGTGATATTTTAGCTATACGAATCTATTTAGGATGAACTCGGGTGATAAACAGTCGTTTTGAAGTCAAACCAAAAAGTGAAGTTCTTAAGGCCTTCTAAATTCGTCTAAGTCTAGGACAGTCTGTACTTATCGCCTGTTTTCAGCACTTGCGTTAGGAATTTGTGAAAACTTCCTTCTTGAAAGTTGTACCTCTTTAAAATACATTTCCAACAGTATATTATGGGGGTCAAGGGGACATCTGTACAAAAAGTTATGGCCATTTTACTGAAGGATTACAGAGCAGTCCCTTCACTGGTCATGTTATATGAACTTGTTATACGGCCCATATAATTTTATACGGACCGTATAACTCGTCCGTACTTCATGATGCTTCAAATAGACGTTCTGTTCAGTCGTGATAAAATATGGTCATATTATACGGACCGTATAACTTTATACGGACCGTATGATATGTCCATATAACTTCCGCCTCACTTTAGTATAAATTCAAGCCTTGAGTTCTTTTATTTCATTATTCACAATTCCAAGCCCTAGCAACAATCCAAAACATCTAGGTAAGTCAATCCAAATCCTTCCAACTAAATTCTAACATATACTCTAATAATCTAAGCAAGAAATCATTGTTCATAAACTAGGGTTTTCAAGAAAACCCATCTCAAGGTTCAAGAATTAAAGATTTTGGAAATCTTCTTCAAAGTTAAAATCATTAATTCAAGTTTGGAGCATTACCAGGTATGTAGAGTTACTATCTACGTGTGGGAACATCATTGTTCTTCCCCACGCCTCCTAATCCATAAATTATGAAACTTTACAAAACTAAGGTTTCTATTCTATACTATGCTCATGATAACCCTAGGTCCATGTCTATGACTATGTTATGTTTGAATTGCTATTATTCTATCACTGTGTTCTCGATACTCATTATGACTATTGAGAATCTGTCTGTATTCCATGAAAACCCATATTTTGTATTCCATGGGTTCTTGCATGCATGTTTTTGACTAAGCATGATTATTTCATGAATATCTTATATGTCTACAAGTTTTCATGCAATTAAATCATAATTACTTTCATGCCATGATACAAGAAATATACATGCTAAATACAAGTTAATTCATGAAACCATGCTACAAGTTATCTCATGAAACCATGATACAAGCAATGTTACAAGTTACTTCGTGAAATCATGATTACAAGTTATTTCACGAAAATCATGGGCTTCTTAGCTAACTATATTATGTTCCTGTTTTTGGGAGTTGCATGAATTTCTGAGAAGGCTCAAATAGCCTGAAACTACGTAGCCACCGTAGGACAAGGATCGCTCCGCCCAGATAGGACGATACCTTAATTTTACACTGAATGGATCCATCAGGCACGTTACCACCTTATACCCTGGCAAGGTATGGGGCCTCTGCTAGTCCGACGAGGTACCAGACTCCACGTATCCACGTGGTGATATCATGTTGTCAGTTTATGAAATGCTCTCCCTACTTATCATGTTTTACTTATATATATATATATATATATATATATATATATATATATATATATATGTACCCATGCTCATGCTCATGTTCATGTCCAGGTTTTCATTTTCAGTTCTTATCATGTTATTCCGTGTCCTATGTTATTTCTTTCAGTTGCTTTACATACCAGTACATTTAATGTGCTGACGTCCCCTTTTATTGCCCGGGGGCCTGCATTTCTCGATGCAGGTACTAATTTACAGGATGACGCATCTGCTCAGCAGGACAGCATACGTATCAGATTATTAGTGAGCCCCATCTCATTCGGGGTTTAGTCAACTCTTTATTTTATGATTAACTATGCATCTAAGGTATGCTGGGGGCCTTGTCCCAGTGAGTATGTTTTCCATGTTCAGACTTATGTTAGAGGTTTCATAGACTAGAAAAGTTAGTTATGTCATGTCACACTTTCAGAGTCGTATAGCCATTTTGGCTCATTCATGTTATTTCCACACTCATGTTTAAACAAGTATTTTGATTAATATTATGACTTATTGCATTTTATAAAGGCTCATCATGCATTCACGTTACAATTCCGCTCATGTTATGCCTCATGATGATTCAGCAAGCCATGTGGTTCGCTCAGTCACATGCAGTATGGCACCGAGTGCCGTGTTTCGCCTAGGCCATGGTTCGGGGAGTGACAGTGTTGTTGTTGATGTTGTTCTGGTTGTTTTTAGAGTTTGTTTGAATTTGAGGGAAGTGAACAATATAGGGGAAATGCTGCCCAATTTTCTAGAAATAAGCTACTAGCTTTTCCGTAGCTTAACCATAGTTCTTAACGTCTTCATATAGGTTGAAGTACTTCGAGCAGCATATACATATTGAGTCGTGGATTAAGCATCAAGGGTATGTAAAGCTATCCCTTCTTTCTTTTTGATATGAACCCAACAAGCACAAGGTCATTCACAAAAAGTCAAGCAAGAGAACTTCAAGAGTTGCAAGCCTTGTTCATGAAAAAGGATGCCTTGAAGGAGATTAGAGAGAAGACTTTGCGGATTTACAATGTTTGGGAGTTGTCATTGGAAGAGTTGCAAAGTGGCTAGAAGCGCAAAATGGATAAAAGTGCAACTATGGGGCTAAGATTGCAATTGGAGGTCATACTTGCAAGTTATGGGGTTAGAATGGCAATTGGAGGTCATAATTGCAAGCTATGAGGCTGCGGATGCAATTGAAGACCCATGTGGGTATTTTTGCAAAAGAACCACTTTAGGGCCTTTTGGTGTAATAGGCATTAGTATAAATAGTTCTTTACATCCATTTGGAAGATGCAACTTGAATATTATGTGAACTCAAATATTGAGAGAATTTAGTTAATAGATAGATTGTTTGGTTACCTACACTAAGTGTGATTTCATTGTAGCAAAGTGAATTTGCTTATCCATTGAATTCATCTAGATTGCTCATTTGTGGTTTCCAATTTAGTCTTCTAATTGATTCAAATTGCTTTGGTTCTTTTGGTTGAATTCACAATAGGAGGGTCTAAGTTTCATATACTTAGATTTGCCTATAGGATTCATTACTAATTGGGTCAAGTATTTATCCTCTATTCTCCTTAATCCCCAATTCTTCATCTATCTTTTGTTTTCCTTTTTTTTTTGTTTAGTTCTTAGAGTTTTCTTAGGTTGAATCTTATCATTTGGTATCAGAGCATAGGCTAAGAGTTTGTACCTACAATTTCTAATCCTAGGTTCAAAATTTGAAAATACCAAAAAAAAAAAATCTGAAAATCAAAAAAATTCAAAAATTACAATTGTGGTTGGATTTGAGTGTTTTTGAAGGTAGATTTGAGTTCGTTGTGGTGGAAAACATTTGGAAATGAAATTTCAAGTCATTTGGGCAAGGATTGAAGTTTCCACCATTAGAGGTTCAACAAAGCTTAAAGAACTCAAAGTGGGTCTTGTTGATTTGGATTGAAATTGACTTCAATAGGCATTGGGTTTTGTTCTCCTATCAAAGAGGAACCTATACCCGAAAGTTGGAGGAAAATGAGTTGGAATTAAGGTACTTGGAATTTTGAATGTTCTTCATGTTCTTGAGGACATTCATATATTCATCTTGAGGAAGAAGGCCAAAAAGGAAGGTTAAATCTAAAATTTTCCAAGTCCAACTGCAAATGGTGTTAAAACAGCCAAAAATGGTAATTACTAGGTTTTTGTGGGCCCGAGGAAGTCAATAAGGTCATTAATCTGACCCATGATCCAAGATATTCGAGTACGAGACGTCATTAGGGGAACTGGTATACGGTCCATTGTGCGGACCGTATAAAATCATACGGGACGTCAAATTGCAACATCAAAATCCAGCCGACAAAGTTGCTTATTGTGACGCACTGACGAATTGTACGATCGTAAAAATTTCTACGTATCGTCAAATCTCAGCGTCAAAATCAGGCCAGAAAATTTGCTTACTGTGACGCGTTGACGGTATAATTATACGGACCGTATAATTTCCTGCGGAGCATCAAAATTCCACCACAGAAAGTACAAAATTTTCTAAATTTTGACTATCCACTTCTACGGTCCGTCAAAATTTGTACGAGTAAACTTTCATCTTATTTCTTTGATATCCCAAGCCTCAAATCTTGTTCTCAAATCAATTCACTTATAAAAAAATTCTTAAGCCTTGATTGTAAGTGATCCCTATTCCTTGGGTAGGGAACCAAAAAAAAAACAAAAAAAAAGTATAGAATTTTAAAAAAATTCGTTATTTCAAATTGATACATTGGATCAATCGAGGCTTCAAGATCCCGTTTTCAAGTTATCACCTATCGTGCTCGAAATTTCCTTTGTTTTTCGATTTTAGCATTTCAATTTCTTGTGTCTCTCAACTAGTAGCCATTTAGTAGTTGTTCCTACTTGTGTTTACTAGTTCTTGTGTCCGCATTTCTTTTGTGCTAATGTCTTTCAAGCTTTTCTTCGTTTTATTTCGTTGAAACTTTATTGGGTCTCGTCCTTTTTGCTTTGAGTCGTCTGTCATTCATCTAAACAAAAATTCATTCTACCACAAAGGATAAGCAACGTGTGAATTTGATTGGGCGAGCGATTCATCAACAACTTCATAAGAGCACGGAGTGTGGTAAGGTTGGGAGTTCAATACGAGTGAAGTGAGGCTTTTATTGCTAATCTTGTTTGCTAGTTTTGCAGGTCATAATGTCTAACCAAGGTGATAGGACGCAAGAGGTAGTAGATATGTCATCCATAGCAAGTTCATTGGCTATGATCATGAATCAAATCTCGAGCATTCAAGTGGGTATGGAAGAGATGAGAGGGGAGATGAATGGTGTGAATGGGAAGTTGAAGGGTATAGATGAACGGATGGTGAGTATTGAGAAAGTTCAAATGGAGGGTTCAAGTAGAATGGGCACTCCCCGTTCTCGGAATGAAGGTGATGGGGAAAAAACACAAGACACTACACTAACCATTACCCCGGGACAAGTCCATGCCTTGTGCAATCCCAACACCACAACCACCTCCACCCACAGAGCTCCACCACCCCAAACAACCAACCTTCCATCCCAAAACTCCACATTCCAAAACACCAATCGAAAAACCTATCCCTAAGTTTACCAACACAACCCGAATGAGTCAATCCCACAAGTAACCTTACAACAAACACCCCAAGCTCCACCCCAAGTCCAAACACAAGATCCCTTTCCTAACCAAAACCAACACCAACACCACTACCAATACCCTATGAATGAAGAGGAGTATGATGACTATCCACAAGGTAGGTGGTAGGATGATAACCGGCAAGGAGGGAGGCGTGGAGGAATGAACAACCGGGGGAGGGGAGGAAGAGAAGGTTTTGAGAGGTTTTCAGGCCATGACTCTAGATTCCAAGGTCATGTAGACTTAGGGAGGGCCCAAGGTTATGAAGACCGGGGAGATGGCAAGATAATGAGCAGAATTTGAACAGCATCAAGGTAAACCTTCCTACGTTCCAAGGGGTAGCAATCCGGAAAAGTTCCTTGAATAGAAATTGCAAAATGAGCGCATCTTCCTCATGAACAATGTGTCCGAGGCCTTGAAGGCAAAGTATGCCCTCACTCAATTTGAGGGATACACTTCTACTTGGTGGGAATCCAAGAAGTTTCAAAGGGCACAACAACACATCTATGAGATCCCAACTTGGAACGACTTGATTGAGCTCATAGAGACAAGGTGGCTTCCACCCATATACCACCAAGATACACTCAAAAGGTTGTACATGTTGAAGCATGGGTTGGAAAGTGTGGAAGTGTACTTTGATGAGTTTGAGGATTTGCGGACGAAGTCCAAGATAGAAGAGCATGAAGAGTACACTATTATAAGGTTTGTGGCCAACTTGAATTGAGACATCTCTAAATCGATGAGGCTTAAAACCTATTGATATGATCCTACTTGGCATACCTCATTTCAAGACTTACATCCAAGGCTAAGATATGGAACTTCAAGCTCTACAAGTGGCATGGATGATAAGGATGGCGTTGAAGGACTTTGGAGGCCCATACAAGCCCAACAATGAGTCCTATGATGTGTGGAAGGTGGCTTGGGTGAGGCTTGAAGAAGAAGCTACTAGAAAGAGGACCAAATGCGCAAAGTGACTAAACGTGCAAATAGGGACATTTCTGCAAATTGGCTACATGTGCAAACTTGGACAAGGTTGAGAGTTGGCTATTTGTGCAAAGAAGGTTATGCTTGCAAGAAGGCCATGCATGCAAGGTTTATTAGAGGGCCATCTATGCAAGGAGGGGCGTGTTTGGCCCTTGAAGGCCAATTCTTGAATTGAAGACTACACTAAGAAGACTAGCCAAACAAGGCCCTTACTTCATTAAGGGTAGCATTGTAATTGCCTATTAGTCTTTTTTACTTAGCTTGTATATATAGCTTGACTTTTATTTCATTACTTAGATTTTGATGATGAATATTTGAGTGATGAAAGGATTATCATAGTTTGTTTAGCTAGGGTTTAGCTTAGTTTAGTAAATTTAATGGTGGATTCCATTGTTGGTTTGTGAACCTTTTATGTCCATTGATATTCATGAAGAGATTTCCATTTGTGGATTCAAATCGAATCTCTTGCCTTGAGTGTCAAATAGTAGTGGTTCTTTTAGGATCAGATTCAATTGGAAGGGTCTAAGTTTAATATACTTAGGTTTGTCCATAAATTCACCTTAATTGGGTCTTGCTTCTACCCTCTATTCCTCGTCCCCTTTTCTTCGTATCTTTAAATTTCGCATTTTGGATTGAATTGGTTGCAGTATAATTTCTTGTGATCTGATTTCTGCTATTATCTGTTATATCCTGTACTTTGATTATCCTATTTTATTTGTCTCGCTTTCGTTATTTTGATTTTCATACCACTTTGAATTTCTTAGTCTTATCTGACCTTTTTTATGCTCTTTATTGAGCCGAGGGTCTTTCGAAAATAGCCGTTCTACCTTGGTAGGAGTAAGGTCTGCGTATACTCTACACTCCCCAGACCCCATATTGTGGGATTTCACTGGGTTGTTGTTGTTGGATTGAAATGGTTCTTCCCTGATTCGATTCGTATCATTTGGTATCAGAGCAAGGCAGAGGAATCATTCTATTGATTCTTCAATCCTTGGTTGAACAAAAAAAAAAGGGAAAAAATAAAAAAAAAGAAAAATTGTCGTTGTGTGGTGGATTCGAAGTTAGAATCAAGTTTGTTATGGTCAAATCCATCTAGTTCTCGAATTTGGGAGTGTTTGGAGGAGTTTTGGAAAATCACCATTGAAGACCTTCAAGCTTTTTTTGAAGAACTCCAAATGGGTCTTGGTGATTGAGGTTAAATTGGAGGTTAATTCTTATTGGGATTTTTCTCCTAGTTGAAGGGAGCTTAGATCCGAAATTTGGGAAAGATTAGAGTTGATTTGAGCATAGTTGGAAATTTGGGTGTTCTTGAGCAATCTTCATATCTTCAAAGGAAGAAGACACCCAAAAAGGAAGTTTAGATAAAAAAATTCAACTGCAAAAAGTTGAGAAGTGTTTTTCTAGCCCAAAAAGGAAAATACTAGGTTTTAGTACGCCAAGTACAAGGAATATTCAGAAAAAGAAGCAACCAAACAGATCCTAAGGAAAATTTGATGTCACCAATTTTCACTCCATGACACCGTCTGCGAATCGCGCAACGAGTTGCGAGTGGTGTGTGTGAGTCGTGCAGCTAACGCGCGCTGTGACAGAGAGTTAAAATTTTTGGGTTTCACCCGTGGCTCCATCTGTGAGTCGCGCGCATCGCCCGTGAATCACGGTCGTGTCCCGGGATAAACATTTAAGGTTTTTGACTCAAACTTCCATTTCATTTCATTTCTTTGATTCTCCAAAGCTAATTAACAACTAGTAATCATTCTTACATGTTGTTAACTAGTTCTTGAGTCCGAATTTCATTTCGTGCCAATTTGTTTCAAGCTTTTCTTGTTTTAACATCATTGAATCTTCTTGGCTCAAGTCTTTTTGCTTTATCGAGTCGTCCGTCTTTCGATTAACAAGAATCTATTCCTCCACAAAGGTTAGCAATCTTGTGAATTGATTTGGACTAAAAGGGTTCTTGACCAACCATTGAAGAAGCTTAGGTTGAGAGGTAAGCTTGAGTGCAAATACGACTGACGTGAGGAACCTTTGCTACTAATCTTGTTTGCTCATTTTGTAGGTACACAAAAAGGAGACATAAGGAGAAGGAGAGATAAGGATGTCATCCATAGCTTCCGAGTCTTGTGGAGATGATTTTGAAGGTTATGCCTCTAGCAATGGAGGCTATGACTATGAGGGTGACGGAGGCTATGAGGGAGTTGACAAGAGGTATGACCACGATGGTGGGCATCACTATTCCTACAATGAATATGATGGAGATGATGCTCATAGATCGAATGAAGAATATGGTCGATATGATCACAACCCGTATGAGGGTGAAGAATACTATTCCGAGGACAATTGTGAGGCAACACCTCATGAGGCTTCTGAAGAAGAAAGAGTAGATGAGTATGACGGAGAGTCCTATGGTGGATACGAGCATGAAGAGTCTCATCCTACACACCATGGACATGGGGCGGAATAGAGGTATGCTCCTTCCTCACACTTTCGATATGAACCAATTGGTGGGAATCTGCAAGAATAGGAAGAATGTGGTGATGATGAGCCTAGTGGCTATGAACTTCATGGTGAATATGTTTATGAAGATAACGGGATTGCATATAATTCTTATGAGGGATCTTCTCATAGATGTTCACATACATCGCCTTGTAATACTTCCTATTCAAAGCAAAATGGTATAAGTGTGTGGATTGGTCCAAGTAGGAGTAGTCCGAGGAGGAGGAGAGAGTATACATTTCCTACTTCAAGAAATACAATGAAACATGCTTCTTATCCTAGAATGAATGTGCCATTTTCTTATGGTTATAGTGTGGATGCTAGGCGGGGAATGTTGATAGGTGAAGGAAGTAGAGGGAATGCAAGATCTCAAGTGAAAAATGACCCAGAGAGGCGAGTACTTGAGACAAAAATCACTTTGCTTGGTAGTGCGGGGTATGTTCTTATGTTGGATGATTGGAGTTATGGCAACTACCTTGCACCTCAAGCGGTTGCACAATTGGGTATAGAGTGTATGATGAAACAAGACCCTTACTATGAGTCACGAGGGTTCTTAGTTGATAGGAGCGCGAAGGTGTTCTTTACCCATGGCAACTACCAAGAAGAAGAGGTTTGGTGTGATATACTCCCACTAGACCATTGTCACATGTGTTTGGGTAATCCTTGGTTCCAAAAGTATAGGGTTTCGTTTGGGCAAAGGTGGCATGAGTTTGTAGTCGACAATGACGGAATGCCTCTCTTTCCAACCGTACTTGCTATAGGTGGAGGGTTCAATCCTTCGCTAAGGCGCAAGGAGAAATTAAAAGAAGTGCACCACATAATGTTGGGACGCTTACTCAAACAATGAGAGGAAGATAAAGAAGAGGAAGAGAATGAGGTGGAGAGTTTTCCCAACCCTTCTAAAGAAATACTTAACACTTGTCCCAACTCCAATGAATTGAGAGAGAAAAGATTGAGAGGAGTAAGGGAGCAAAAAGTGATAACTCTAGAGAGGAAAAATGAGAGGATGTGAGGAGTGATGTGAGAGAGTTGTCACAAACTCTATCTAGCACTTGTAACTTTCCTTTCTTTTCTAGAAGTCTTGATGATAGTGCAAGTATTCTCAGAAGCAATACAGATGATGAACCTCAACCTTTGAAGGTTCTTGAGGTAGTTGAGAGCTCCCCGGAAGAGCAAACAAGCTCCAAAGTTGAGACCCAAGGCAAAGGAAATGAATGCAGATTTCAAGGTACAATAGCTAATCTTAACTCCCTAAGTAATGTGAATGACCATGTTGTTGAAATAAGTGTGAATGATGGATTTTCCATAATTGAGCTTAATGAATCTTTGCCTTGTGATGATCTTAGTGCTATAATGACAATTGACAATGTAGTTGAAAAGGATGGTCCAACACTAGTTGATCCTATTGATGACTATCTTGACTCTTCTTTTGAGTTCAAGTTGTGTCCACCTAGTGTTAATCCTCTTGATATGCATGTTAGTACATTGTCATGTGAATTTTTAGTGCACCCACTAGTTGATCCTAGCGATGACCGAATTGATTCTTCTAGCAAGAACAATTGCGTCCAACTAGTGTGGTTACTTGTGTTGATCAATTTGTGTGCTATGAAAATCCACTATTTGAGGAACCTTGTGATGTGTTTAATGACCCCCAATTTAGTGATGATGTTGATATAATTGATCATGTGAATATTCATGTACCTAGTGGGAAGTTTGGTCATGTTGAGCAAATGGTTTCTTTTGGAGACTATAATGTGATATGTAACCCTCTATGGAATGATGACAGTCTTTCCCGTGATGGAGATCTTCCTTTGAAGGATCGTGTTCCATTTGTGGGGAAGGAAAGTGCTACAAAGGAAGGTGATTCTCGTCTAGAAATTGGAAATTCTTCCTTTCATGTCCAACTTCATAGTAGCCTATTGGATGGTCTTGTTCTAGATTCGAGTAGTGAGGTTACACTTCAAGATGACATAGAAGAGGAAGTTGTTTTACGTAATACCTTTCTTTACTACTTGTTTGCATTTGATGATGCTCATGTGTATGTTTTGGGTGCATCTTATGTGAAGGGAGACGCATAGGGTATATGAGTGTGTCTTTGACCATACTAGGTGGGTAATCTACCCATTTGATCCGGGTGACACCTTGTGTTATTTGAGAGCACTATCTTGGGAGAGTCCTTGTTTGAATAATGAGAGTGCCCTTGTTTGGACATTGCGCTACATGTCAAATAGAACTGTCGAGTTGCATACTTCGTATTTTGAATCCATTGGTTTAATTACTCTATCCTTATATCATGGACCTCGAGGAATCAACTTCTTGATATCTCATGTGTGCAAATGTTAATCATGATTGTCATAGATGTGTGGTTGTACCACAAATTTGTTCATCATTGGCATGAATATGTGATTATTTCTTTGGGTGCTAACCCTCAATCCTTGAGGAGTATGTTTTCGTATGTCTTCCCTTGAGTTTTTCTAGGTTCGGATTCGAGGACGAATCGTTTTGAAGAAGGGGAGGATGATATGATCCTACTTGGCACACCTCATATCAGGACTTACATCCAAGGCCAAGATATGGAACTTCAAGCTCTATAAGCGGCATGGATGATAAGGATGGTGTTGATGGACTTTGAAGGCCCATACAAGCCCAACAGTGAGGCCTATGATGTGTGGGAGGTGGCTTGGAGGAGGTTTGAAGAAAAAGCTACTCGAAAAAGGACCAAATGCGCAAAGTGGATAAACGTGCAAATAGGGACATTTTTGCAAATTTCTACATGTGCAAACTTGGACAAGGTCGAGAGTTGGCTATTTGTGCAAAGAAGGTTGTGCTTGCAAGGAGGCCATGCATGCAAGGTTGATTAGAGGGCCATCTAGGCAAGGAGGGGCGTGTTTGGCCCTTGAAGGCCAATTCTTAAATTGAAGACTACACTAAGAAGACTAGCCGAACAAGGCCCTTACTTCATTAAGGGTAGCATTGTAATTGCCTATTAGTCATCTTTACTTAGCTTGTATATATAGCTTGTCTTTCATTTCATTACTTAGATTTTGATGATGAATATTTGAATGATGATAGGATTATCATAGTTTGTTTAGCTAGGGTTTAGCTTAGTTTAGTAAATTTAATGGTGGATTCCATTTTTGGATTGTGAACCTTTTATGTCCATTGATATTCATGAAGAGATTGCCATTTGTGGATTCAAATCGAATCTCTTGCCTTAAGTGTCAAATAGCAGTGGTCCTTTTAGGATCGGATTCAATTGGAAGGGTCTAAGTTTAATATACATAGGTTTGTCCATAAATTCCCCATAATTGGGTCTTGCTTCTATCCTCTATTCTTCATCCCCTTTTCTTCGTATCTTTAAATTCCGCATTTTGGATTGAATTGGTTCTTCCCCAATTCGATTCATATCACCTATAATAGTCTTGAAGAGGCATTCCATGACGCATCAAAGGTTGAGGCGGATCGAAAAGAAGAGAGGTCCTACAATGACAAAAGCAAATCGTCTTTGTCACGACCCAGCTAGGGGCCGTGACGGGTACCCAGGGCTAACCACCGAGCACCGCTCGTTCCACTACTCATCATGCTCATTAACTACTCTTTTATCGATTTTATACTCAAATCATAAGAAAGTCATGTTTCATTTGTACATAAATAGTTTCATATACATAAGACCTTTAGGCTATCAAAATAATATATACAATTATACCACAGTGACCTTATCAGACAACATAACCCACACTGTGTATCTACGAGCCTCTACTGAAGTACAAAACGGATAGACAGGACAGGACCCCGTCGAGCCCAACATATACAAATATACACAAAATAATAATCAAGCACCTCCGGAACAAAGGAGTGCTTTCAATTGGCTAACAACTCCTATGAGTCTGGCTCAAGCTCGCGTCCCTGTCTACCTGTGGGCATGAACACAGCGTCCAAAGAAAATAGACGTCAGTACGAACATTGTACTGAGTATGTAAGGCACAAATGGAATAAACGTAATAGAAGGATCGTCAGCCATAAGAGAAAGATATAACCTGCAAGAGTGTCATAAGCAATTACATTTTGTACATATGTCATCACATCATATATCTCGTCACATCACCTATCTCGTCATATCACATATCTCGTCACATCACAATCCTCATCATTAACCCGCGTCCGGGTAACCATCATATGCAGCCCACAAGTGGTGATCATGCCCGGCACTCTAGGCTTAGTGTAAACATCACAGCCCACCTTAGCGGTGACATGCCCGGCCATCTAGTCACGGTGGAATCATATGCAGCCCGCCTTAGCGGTGACATGCCCAGCCATTCTGGCACGGTGGAATCTTGTGATTACAAAATCAATCATAACCTATCACTATTTCACATTTCATGAACGTATGACAATCTTATCATAGCATGGCATTTTCATACATAACATAGGAATATTATAAGCTAGCATCATTGATCATCTTATAAACATACCATGACTTTACATCGTTTCACATTTAGCATTAGGAGCATACATTAGACTTTGGAGACAACCATGGCTATGTCAGGGTGATGTAAGGTCGTAAACCCCCGATTATATTATGAACATTTAGGAGTATCCTGCCTCACCTCGAAGGAAATAGCGCATAAGGTGAGTGTTAACAATAATGACATCATCAGTGTTATGGGATCATCATATCATGAACTATCGAATCTCTATGTTTTAACTTATTATCATCACTATCATACTCGTATGTAATTTGATATATTTAAGGACTCATAAGTACCATCATATAGGAGGATCATGGAAATCTTGAAAGATTCATGCCTTTGAAGGAAGGGATAAACCTTACATACGTTTGACGTTTAACTAAGCTATCGCTTGCTTGTTCTCCCTCGATATCACGTCTCTACCTTCAAGAGAGAATTCACACTAACGTTAGTTAATTCGACTATAAGAACGCGCTACTATTTCAAGGGAAAATTGGGCAGAACTTCCTTTGTTTACACTACTTTTCCCATGTTCTATATCAACTCCCAAACGCTCACAACAACATTCACAATATTGCAATCAGCAGTCATCATTCATATACATTGAGTACAATCCACCATTTATCTTCAATTTCTCCACATTTATGGTTATAGCTTAATATCGCGTTTCCTCATATATAATACTTATTTCATGGTCTACATGTCATTTATGACGCATTCATAATCACAACACCCCAATATTTATGATTCAATCCAACTACCATCCAAACATGACACTATTCACTCATTAATGACCCATTTCCTATGTCTTTCTACAATTCAAGTATCTTAACCTTCCAATACCTTAAAAAACATGGTTTAGTCATGAAACTTACCTTAGATGATGGTTGAACAAGCTCGAAATGAAATTGCACTTGTAGCACCAAAACCCTATTTCACCCCTCTTGGGATTTCTTGGTTTGGATGACCTTCACTTGGGTTTCATACACTTTGTTTCATGAATTTGGTGTTGTTGATCTTGGTTTTACTTTGATTCTCTTGTGGAGGAGTATTAGAGAGTATTCTAGATGTTTCTTGAAGTGTGGAGTAAAAATGAAATGAAAAAGGGTCCCTTATACTTAACTTAAAAAGCTAGCCGACCAACTTTATATGGACCAACATACGGTCCGTACTATTTATACGAATTGTATGTGTGGCCGTATGTTTGGTCCAGTAGCTGCTTCCCTCCTTGGCCAAATATACGGTCCAACGTATGGCTGGTACAATTTATACGGTCCGTAGGTTGAGCCGTATAATGCCCAGTGGTTCCGTTTTCGTTCTCGTCGACTCGTTTGATCTCCGATCCTTATGGAACCTTCTTGACACTTGTTCAACGCTTCAATACCAATCTAAGGGACGTTGTTACTTGTCTCCAAGATATCATTTTTCCCTCATTGGCTCATCGTCCATAATTCCTACCCGATACATAACATATCCCTTACTTCCTTCGTCAAACTACTTTCTTTGCGTCTATCGTCTTCAAGTCTCGATTAAGATCGTCAGATGATATCTCTTAATTATCGAATCATCGTGTATGTCGTGCCCCTTCGCTAGCTGATTCACTGTACGCTTACGGGGGAAATTTCCAAGGTGTAACATTCTTCCCTCCTTTTGGAACATTCGTCCTCAAATGTTAAACACTCGAGATTCTACAAAAATTTTGCCAGAGTTTCCCCTGTAACTTGGCGCTACCCACCTGTCACAACAACCCATAATATCATCGCCTCATAGGGCTACATCACAATATAAACATATCTATGGTCACACACGACCAAAAGCATTAAAAGTAAGCAGACATACCTTATATCATTGGCGTTTCATCTTGGGTCTCTTCTGGGGATCGAAATAAATGTGGGTACTTGGACTTCATCTTTTCTTCCGCTTCCCAAGTCATTTCTTCCCGATTGTTGTTTCGCCACAAGACTTTGACTGAAGCCACCTCCCTATTTCGAAGTCTTCGCACTTGCCTGTCTAGAATAGAAATAGGTACTTCTTCATAAGTTAGCTTCTCTGTTACTTGCACATCATCTATCGGGAAAATCTTCGTGGGATCTCCAACACACTTGCGGAGCATCGAAACATGGAAAACTGGATGAACTGATTCAACCTCCGAAGGCAAGTCCAATTCATAGGTTACATGATAATTCTATAGGGTCCAAGGTATCTAGGACTTAGATAATGGAATACCATGAAGTCGCACAATTTCTTTGAGATACAACCTCGCATAGTCTTCTTCTAAGTACGTGGTTCTAACTGGAAGAAAATTGGCTGCTTTTATCAATCTATCCGCGATCACCTATATAGAATCATACCTACCTCGAGAGCGAGGTAACCCCACAATAAAATCCATGTTGATCACTTCCCATTTCCAAGTAGGGATTTCCATTGCTTACAATAAGCCTCCTGGCTTCTGATGTTCAACTTTTACTTGTTGGCAATTGGGAAACTATGCTACAAATTCCGCTATGTCTCTCTTCATGCCATCCCACCAATACATCATCTTGAGATGACGATACATTTTTGTTGCACTTGGGTGAATAGAATATCGGGAACAATGTGCTTCTTCTAGAATTCGTCGGTGCAATTCTGCTACATTCGGCACACATAACCTGTCTCGGTATCTAAGAATCCCATCCATAGAAACTTCAAATGAAGACTTCTCTTTTCCATGGGATATGTCTCTGTAACGACATTATTGAGGATCTTCATATTGTCGTTCTTTCACTTCCATGTCCAAGGAAGAAATCGTGGGATCATTGATACTAATCCCCACATTACCCGAATCTATTACACGTACTCCAAGATTAGCTAGTTGGTGGAGCTCATGAACCATCTCTTTCCTTTCTGGGGGAAGTTCACATAGGCTGCCCATGGATCGGCGACTAAGCGCATCGGCTACTACATTCGCTTTTCTAGGGTGGTACAAAATGTTCACATCACAATCCTTTAACAATTCCAACCACCGCCTCTACCGCAGGTTAAACTCCTTTTGCTTGAAACTGTATTGATGACTTTTGTGTCCTGCATAAATATCAACATGCACACCATACAAATAATGCCTCCATATTTTTAAGGCATGAATAACCGCAGCCAATTCGAGATCATGAGTTGGATAATTCTTTTCATGTTTCCGTAATTGTCTCGAAGCATATGCAATAACTTGACCATGCTGCATCAATACGCATCCTAATCTGACACCGGAAGGGTCACAATATATCACATACCCATCCAACCCTTCTGGAAGTGTTACGACCGGAGCTGAGGTCAATCTGCATTTCAACTCTTGGAAACTGCGCTCAGAAGCATCACTCCACTGAAATTTGGCTTACATCTGGGTTAGCTTCGTCAATGGGGCTGAAATAGATGAAAATCCCTCTACGAATCTTCTATAATAACCTGCCAAACCCAGAAAACTACGGACTTCTGTAGGCGTCGTAGGCCTTGGCCAAGTCTTCACAGCTTCAATTTTCTGAGTGTCGACTCGAATGCCATCATCTGAAATAACATGGCCTAGAAATGTCACAGAATTTAGCCAAAACTCGCACTTTGAAAATTTGCATACAATTCTCGGGCTCGAAGAATGCCAAGAACAATTCGCAAATTATCTGCATGTTCTGATTCCGTGCGAGAATACACCAGAATATCATCAATAAATACTATCACAAATAAGTCCAAGAGAGTCCTGAATACGTTGTTCATCAAATTCACAAACACGGCTGGAGAATTAGTCAACCCAAACGACATCACTCGGAATTCATAATGGCCATATCTCGTTCTGAAGGCTGTTTTGGGAACATCTTATTCTCTAACCCTCACTTGATAATAACCTGACCTCAAATCTATTTTAGATAACCACTTGGCACCTTGAAATTGATCGAATAAGTCATCAATCCTTGGAAGAGGATATTTGTTCTTTATCGTCACTTTGTTCAATTGCCTATAATCGATGCACATTCCTAGAGAACCGTCTTTCTTTCTCACAAACAAGACTGGCGCTCCCCACGGTGATGAACTGGGTCTAATAAATCCCTTTTCGAGAAAATCTTTCAACTGCGCTTTTAGCTCTTTCAATTCTGCCGGAGCCATTCAATACGGAGGAATAGAAATAGGCTTGGTGTCCAGTAACACATCAATGGCGAAGTCAATCTCTCTTTCTAGAGGAAAGCCTGGAAGTTCGTCTTGAAACACATCTGGGAATAATTCATTACCGAAATGGATTTGAAAGTTGGCGACTTTGCCTCGGTGTCATGGACCCGAACTAGATGATAAATATAGCCCTTTGCTATCATCTTTCTTGCCTTAAGGTAGGAAATAAACCTACCTTTCGGAGATGCTGCATTACCTTGCCATTCAAGCACGGGCTCTCCCGGAAATCAAAATCGAACCACTTTCATTCGGCAATCAACATTAGCATAACACGATGCCAACCAATCCATGCCCATAATCACGTCAAAATGTATCATTTCCAGCTCAATCAAATCAGCTTTGGTCTGGCGATGACATACCACAATCATAATTTTTGTACACTTGTCTTGCTATCACAGGATCACCAACCGGAGTAGACACCTCAAAAGGTTTGATTGGCTCAGGTTTCACCCTAATACAACCAGCAACATATGGAGTAATATAAGAAAATGTAGAACCCGGATCTATCAATGCATACACATCACAGGAAAATATAGACAATGTACCTGTAACCACATTCGGAGAGGAATCAAGATCCTGTCATCTGGCTAAAGCATATACACGGGGCTGAGTGGCACCTGAAGTAGATGCTGCCCCTTTGCCTCTACCTCGACCTGCAGACATCTGAGAAGTCTGCCCTACCGGGCGTGCTGAGGAAGAACCAGCTGCAGAACCGGTGGGCTGAACCCCACCTCTACCATACCGCGTGGGACAATCTCGCATCAAATGCCCAGTCTGTCCAAAAACATAACAAGCATCGGTGTCCTGTCGACATGGCCCTGAGTGCAATTTCCAGCACCGGCTACATCGTGGAACTGGTGTTCTCCTCTGACTGTAATCACCCCCAAACTGAGAACCCAAAGCTCTCGAACTCTGCCCCTGTCCTGAAGGAGAAGAACGATCAAATCCCCTATCCGCGAATCATGGAGGCGCACTAGTCACTGACTGACCTGAATGTCGGGAATAGGTCTGCCTCGATCCCCCTCTATAATCACTGCCTGTGCCCATAGATCTAGCCTTTTTTCTTTGTCTTCTATCACTATTGCGAACACCCCTTTGTGGTTGTTGTCGTCCCTCTAAGTTCTGGGCATGGTCTTGTATTCGGGAAATATCCATCCCTTCCTGCAAAGAGGCGGTCAAGCAATCCTTGAACAAATGTGGCCCTAAGCCACTCACAAATCGATGTACACGATCTCCCATGTTGGCCACCATAGTCGGGGCATATCTAGCCAAGGAATTAAATTGCATGTTATACTTCCGGGCACTCATATTTCCTTGCCTCAGATGTTGAAATCTATCCGCTCTAGCTCGGCGGAGCTCGGGTGGAAAATAGTGACGAATAAATGCATCCGCGAATTCTTGCCAAATCGGAGGAGGAGCATTCTCTCCTCTTGATAATACCCAGTTGTTGTACCATAAAACTGCCACATCCCGGAGTCTATAAGATGCCAACTCCACAGATTCAGTTTCGGAGGCATGGACAATCTTCAATGTCCTCAACATCTCATCGATGAAACTTTGCGGGTCTTCAACCGGCTTTAACCAGCCCTTTGGCTAGTGATGTTGTTGTGAGTTTAGATGCAAAGCAAAGGGCGGCCGAAATGATGAAAATCCTTGCCAAGGTAAAGGAGAGCATTGACAATGTCAACACCAAGGTAGCCAAAAGACAAAATCATGGGAGGATAAAGGTGGACTTCCAAGCCGATGATTAGGTTTGGGTTCACTTTCGAAAAGAAAGGTTCTTGCAAATGTGAAAAGGGAAATTTAGCCCAACGGGAGATAGGCCATTCAAAGTGCTTGAAAAGATCAATGACAATGCCTACAAGATCGACTTGCCAAGTGAGTATAATGTTCATAATGTTTTCAATGTAAGTGATCTTTCCTCTTATGTTGTAGGAATACCCTTATATTCGAGGACGAATCTTCTCCAAGAAAGGGAAGATGGTATGAACCCAACAAGCACAAGGCCTTTCACAAGAAGTCAAGCAAGAGAACTTCAAGAGTTGCAAGACTTGTTCATGAAAAGGGATGCCTTGGATGAGATTAAAGAGAAGACTTCGCGGATTTACAACGTTTGGGAGTTAGCTTTGAAAGAGTTGCAAAGTGGCTAGAAGCGAAAAATGGCAAAAATGTAACTATGGGGCGAAGATTGCAATTGGAGGTCATACTTGCAAGATATGGGGTTAGAATAGCAATTGGAGGTCATAATTGCAAGTTATGAGGCTTTGGATGCAATTGAAGACCCATGTGGGTAATTTTGCAAAAGGGCCACTTTAGGTCCTTTTGGTGTAATAGGCATTAGTATAAATAGTTTTTTTCATCCATTTGGAAGACTTAGCTTGAATATTGTGTGAACTCAGATATTGAGAGAATTTAGTTAATAGATAGATTGTTTGGTTACCTACACTAAGTGTGATTTCATTGTTGCAAAGTGAATTTGCTTATGCATTGAATTCATCTAGATTGCTCATTTGTGGTTTCCAATTAAGTCTTCTAATTGATTCAAATTGCTTTGGTTCTTTTGGTTGAATTCACAATAGGAGTGTCTAAGTTGTTCCACATACTTAGATTTGCCTATAGGATTCATTACTAATTGGGTCAAGTATCTATTCTCTATTGTCCTTAATCCCCTATTCTTCATCTATCTTTGTTTTCTTTTATTTTTGTTTAATTCTTAGAGTTTCCTTAGGTTGAATCTGTCACACCCCAATTCTGATAGGGCATGATAGGCACCCGACCCTTACATAGAGCATAGCGAACCCGCTGGTTCTTGTTATACTCATAATCTTATTGGACTCTTAATCATGAAATGATATGCATAATGAAAGATTTTCAAAACATTCTTTTCGTATTTCTTAAATCAAGTAAAATCTGTAATAATATGAATCCGTAAATTAATGCAAAATGATATGTCGGCTTACATAGTCGCTTACAATACTGACATACTGTGTACATGACTCTGTCTGCAAAAGTCTCAAATGTAGAACATGATATCAAAACATAATTTTGGGACAGGGCCCTAACATACCCATTATGCATCTAACTCAAATCATAAAGAAATACTTTGACTCGGCCATACTCCAAATGAAATGGAGTTTACCAATCCAGCTGATAGCCTGGGAATACCCTACAGTCAGTCTCCTGTATAATCTTTCCTGCAAAATAATCTGGGTCTGCGTGGCATGAACACAGCTCCCCCAGGCAAAGGGATGTCAGTACGAATAATGTACCGAGTATGTAAGGCATAAGAACATCAAGTACATATGAATCATGAAAACCAGTCTCAATATTTGAATGCATCTCTGGCTAACATCTGAGAATATCTGCGTAACTCTATATGACTGAAACTGACTCTGTGGCATATGATAGGCATAGGTTATAATATAACTGATAGTGCTGTGGAACGTACAGCCCGATCCATATATAATATAATAGTGCCGAGGAACGTACGGCCCGATCCATATATAATATAATAGTGCCGAGAAACGTACGGCCCGATCCATATATAATATAATAGTGTCGAGGAACGTATGGCCCGATCCATATATAATATAATAGTGCCGAGGAATGTATGGCCCGATCCATATATAATATAATAGTGCCGAGGAATGTACGGCCTGATCCATATATAATATAATAGTGGCGAGGACCGTACGGCCCGATCCATAGATAATATAATATATATAAATGCATGTAAGACTCGGAAAAGGATACTTTGAACTCCTCTGATTACATAAGAACCTAGTATGATAAGTCTCTGGGAGTTATGGACATAAAATAGGAGGCCAAGGATACAAATATCTATACACTATCTAAGAATAGAGTCATTGGAACTCGCTTGCTCACTCTGTTCGTTCATATGATAAGGATCATGCCAAAATGAAAGAAAGGGATAGCCATAACATACCTTGTCCGCTTCTTAAGCTAATCCAAACTTAAGTCTCGGGCTTCCCAAGATCTATAACAATGTCAGTAGATACCAAACATTAGCTATAGGTACTTAGGAATCCAACCCTAAGCTAGCACGTCATTTATAGAAATTCGGACAGCATTTCCTTTATAAATTCAACAAACCCCGAGAATTCAAATCGGCCAAATCATCAACAACAATACCAACAACCATATTAACAACATCAAAAATTAATCCCATCGATCTAGTCCCCCAACAATATAAAAATAGTTTCAATAATTGAAACAATAATGCGACGAGCGGCAAGCTCGGCTTGTCAATTAAACAATAGTTTTAAACCCCATCTTCATTCTGAAATTTCTCAAAAATATTAACAAAAAGCAACACCTCCCGGTTATTCAATTAATTTCCAGTCATAAAATTTCATAAGAACAACCTCCCAAAATAGTCCACCGAACTACAACACCAATTTATCCGATTTCCGATAAACTTTTCGTATTTCTTTCATCTAGCAATGTAGATACGACTTGGATAAATAAAATACATATAGGATATAGGATCTCTTACCTTATATGCCAAGAACTACTCTTCTTCCACCTTGCGTCACTTTGAAGAAAGTCTGGATCCAACAACACGACAAAATGGAACAATGAGATCGAAGCGGTACGCAGAACCCGTACGTTGTTCTTTGAGAAGGATTACACTTTTCATCCATGAAATAAATAAAGCACAACATGTTTTGTTACAGTATGAAACGTTGGCTCACACCAAATGGAAACTATGTTGTACCCTTCTTTATCTTATGCGAAATACCAAAAGCAAATGAGATTAAAACTTAAATGATCTTTTGCCCTTTGCACGTGCCACTTGTTGGCCAAACTTTTGTAGTAATCATCCCTAGGATGCCACAATAGAACTATGTACATGCCACAAATGAAGCTACAACCCACTCAGAAGTTTTCTACGTGGACTATGTCCCCCTAGTACTTATCCAAACAAATTCCAATTAATCTATTTCCACTACCATTTTCAATTTAATCAATTACACGCATAACTAATTTCTTGATCACAATTCACTTAAATAGTAAACATTTTTAATACACTTTATATAGTAATTGTCATGATCATGTGATATAGAACTAGTCCATGACCTCATTTACCACAAATATAATATTATTTACAATTATTGTCGTCACCCTTTTCCATCTTAAATCATTTACGGACTTCATCCCTTGTATACACCGAGGTTTTGATTGTTATACCCAAATATGACAAAATTCTTGGGGCTTGGGTAAATTCGCTCGTGTTGGATGGTTCAATTTCCTAGTCCAAAAAATACGGGATGTTATAGCTTGGATCGTATTTCATTCAAATAAATTTCGAACCTTGCAAAACTTATTTTCTTCGATTTGTTTAACTTCTAATCCTTATGATACATATGTACTCACTCTAACCACCTATAAGCTTGGAGGATAACCTCGTTTCCATTATGAGTGTCATTTATCTTGCACGCTTTCCAACGCATTAAAATATGGGATGTAACATCCTTCCCCCCTTTAGAACATATGTCCTCGGATGTTAAACTAGTCTTGTATAGGTATACTGGTTATGATGATCATATAATGAATCAATTCTAACTAGGACTCGTCTATCATGTTGTGCCTCTCTTTGCTTAACTTAATACCATTCTCCACCGGACTTCCGTTAATATTGAATTTCAAAAGAAAGTGGTCATAATTTAGCTACTTCCGTAATTGACTGCAACTTACTATATCCATCTACGCTTCAAGCTTAAGTCGAGTTTTTCTTGTTTTGGAGTCATCTTTCCAGTAACACCGTAGGATAGGAGTTGTCTTTCTCTTGGGTAGGTTTACCATCGCATATTGGTTCCTATTGTTCTCTTTTGTAATTCTTGTAGGTCTACTTCCATCCTTTATTTAGGTCGCACAGTCCACAGCGTACCTCTTTCTTGGAGTCATCATTTTAATCCTCTGACATGCACTATCTATAACATTCCCTTTGAATAGTTGAAAATGAGTTTCCTTCTTTGTAATGACTCTCGGTTGCAATACTCCCTTTATTCCTCAGGAATATCCTTTCAAGAGATATAAGTGAGTCACTTTCCTGATATGACCCTCCTTGATACTTGGACTCGTCGATCCTTTTATTCTTGCTTAATAATGGTATTAAGTCTCACATGGTTTGCAAATCTCTCCCACTTCCTTTCTTCCATATGACCATGATAATGGTATTGATTCACATCTGTAGAGTCTAGATACATTCAATCTGAGATGTCCTGTCGTAGGTATCCCTCGTCGACTCATTAAAGGATTCATAATTTTTGAGAATTTCATAACCCTCTGGTAAACTGTTAGAAATTCGCTATAACCACAATGATACAAAAATGAAAGTTCCAAGGCGTAATATTCTTCTGGTAAAACCCCCTTTTTTTCGATGATCCTATCGAATTCGTAAGTAATCTAACACACCCCAGGGATATCGTAGGAAACATATAACATATACTTATATCATATTCAGAGTAATTGTCCTAGTTGTCCTTAATGATAATTCCAACTCAACATTTTGACTCAATTTACGATTTAATTTTCCCAATAGACCCGGAGTATCACAAACACACAATCCTTGCTTACCTCTTACTCCTCTTTTTAGGAACCCAATTGGTTTCATTCTCGACATGTAAATACTTGTAGGTTACATAACTGTTCTTGTGTGATTCGTGTATGAACATCTAATCTTATTGGTAAAATTCCCTTCCTTTGGTTCGTTATATTTTATGTATGTCATACATACCAAAACTCTTTTGTCTATCTGTTGTAACTTATCTCGTTATACTATTTTCTTTCCGTTATTGTCCCTTGATTATCACATCTTATATTCTACTATAGAAAACTTTATGTCCCTCCTTATTTGTCACTTCTAAATCGTAATATCATAAACAAACGACTCTACTGTCAATTCCTTTGCCCCTATTCTAGTATAGCATCGCTATCCTTTACAATATTCCTTGAGTTATTTGCTCCCAATGTCATGTTGTTCACGGTCTTCACAAATGATTTTCAGTGCAGTCTCAGATACCCGCTCGATCCTCGTTCATTTATTTACTAGCTATTAAACCCATTTTTGCATAACTATGACTTTTTGTTTTAGCGTCTATATTTGTCACATCTTTGGATTCAACTTTTCAACCTCTACACTTGTATTTCCCTTACTCGCTTCCCCTCTTAAGGGTCTTACTTATATCATTCTAAAATCCATTTCCTCACTTCCAATCTTGAATTCATGTATACCTTTCCTCAATTCCATTATTATACTGAATCATATTCATGCCATTGCTGTCACGACCCAAACTGATGGGCCGTAACAAGTGCCCGACCACTACTGGCCAAGCACTCCTATGCTTTCATTTACCGCTCACTGACTATCCTGGGCCCATACACAATCTGTAACTGAGCTGTACTGTCTCCCGAACAATCAACATAAGAGACACTGCACCGGGAACTCACGGCCAACACATACATATAAACATAAACACTGAGAGTAACATCGCAAGCCGGTTTGGCCGCTACACATATATACTGTACAACAAAATAAATGCCGACGAGGCTGCATAACATCACGACTACATATCACTGTCTATAGACCTCTATGGAGTATAAACTGTAGAAATTACAGGACAAGGCCCTGCCGTACCCATATATGTACATAACCGAATAGCATACCAAAAGGGTTGTAGCTCCGGATCAATAGAGTGTACTGACTGCTGCTGAGGGGAAGTCCTACTGCGATGGATCATCCGACTGGCTACCTGATCTTGCGGGCATGAACGCAGCGTCCACAGGAAGGGATGTCAGTACGAGTAATGTACTGAGTATGTAAGGTATGAATAATAACATACTAAGGGATGTAAAGTATGAATAATAACAAAATGGAAATATAGAGCGTATCGTAAGATAAAAGAGTAACCTGTACATGTGATTGCCTCTTAGGGCGGATGCCATGTATGCTTTGCTTTCTTTAAAAAACATTTCTTGTTCATGTATACATAAAATAGAACAAATGATGTTGCCGAGGCGTCGGCTCCGATCCATTTAACCACATATGTCCCGCGTCCAGGTATCCCACGTTGGGGATGATATCATATCATATTATACCAATTGATCAGGTGGCCATGCGTCTATAGCTCCTCGCCGTTTTTCCCATATTCGCCATATACATATACATATATCATATTCATGTGTCATATCCATATATCATATAAGCAGCATGCAGGAGAGCCCAAAGAAAGTTATGTCTCTATCGGAGTGACGTAAGGTCGGTAATCTCCGATTATATTATGGAATAATCATGATCGTCATTTCTCACCTTGAAGGAACAATTATTATAAGGTGAGACTATCAATGAAGAATAACGTCAAGAAAAAACATAGAATAAGGTCATAAATCTCATAAGGCGTCAATTCATATACTTTGAAGTCTTTAGAAAAAAGAGTCATTATCAAGGAATAAAATTGAGGGTCAAGAAATAGCTCAATATTCTCATATTCATATTAAATCCCCAATATGAGACATTCAAACATGAAACCATTCTCATCATAATCATCATAGACATATTCTCATCTTTGACATCATCATTGTCATTACAAAAACATGTCCATCGTTGTAGTCATAAAAGCTTAAAAAATCATAAACCTTTGTTTTGGAAAAATACGGACGTTTTGGAAAACATTTACGGGTTATCGGGAAGGGAATCATGCCTTGGAGTCATAAACATCTAGCTTTTGGAAACAAAGAAGTTATGAAAGCATTTATGAAATCGTATTATAGGAATCATGCCTTTGAAAGAAAGGGACAAGCCTTAACATACCTGTTCAGCCTCCAATTATCTACACTTATTCGTCCGAGCTCACAAGTCTACATTTAAGAGGATTCACACAATCGTTAGACTCATCGTAGTATATTTGTACTAAGCTCTCAAGTCAAACTATTTTATATCCTGCTGAAAATCGGGCAGCATCTCCCCTGTTTGTATGCCTAGCCCGAATTCTCAATTCAGCAACCAACAACAACAACAACAATACCAACATCAATAACATCATTCCCAACACCAATATGTATCATAAAACAGCCCACACACTGTTTTCCAACTTCCATAACTAACCAACTTACTATACAATTATTTAACGACTTTATCTCCGTAACTAAGCCTTAAAAAATACTAATCAGGAAAGATTCATATCTTTCACCTGCTAGAATTTCAATATCTTCGATTGTCACCTTGAATCCAAGCCATGTTTCACCGCAATACGATATTATAATCCCAGCTATGCGTTGTCCGAACTTAAATTTGGGGGTTTCACTTAATTTGCGCTAAAATTCTATGGACGGCAGTTGGAGGATTATTATAGAGAATTTGGGAAATTTTGAGAAGTGTTGGACTGAAAAAATGAGGGGTGAAACACCTCTTATAAGATGCCAAATCCGGGGGTCACTGTAGCAGTACTGTAGCATGTTGGTTACTGTAGCACGCGTTTCTGTTCTGTCAGCCGAACTTGTAACGTCCATAATTCTCTACTCCGATGTCCTATCGATGAGCAGTTTGTTGCGTTGGAAACTAGACTCGACGAACATCAATTTAGGCTTTCGTTTCTCTTCAAAACGCTTCATATGCTAAGATATATTCGTCCCCCAAGGTAGATAATTATTTTCACACAAAACATGACCCATCCTTTCTCCAAAGTCATACTACTCCATTTCTTCCACTCATTTCCTTATAAAACCTTCCGGTATACCTTATATACATCCTTCACTTATTAAATATACTTAATAATGCTTGCTCCTTATATTCCAAAATGGTTTTACTTAACCCTAACTCAACGTACTTATGTTTCAAATTTGATAAGTGCTCTTCGAAGATATGGGATGTAACATCCTTCCCCCCTTAAAAACATTCATCCTCGAATATTGTAGTTTACAACCCATGACACCATCTTTGATTTGTTAGAACAATTATTTTTCATTTATGGTCCGATTACCATTTGCTTAAACTATAACTTGGGTCAGTCTCTTCTTATTCTTTCTTAACTCTTTTATTGCCTTCAGTCATCTTCTTTCACTTCTTTGTCCTCATGTACATGATCGGAAATTAACTAGCATCTCGCTCTTGTTCTTTCTCCATTATGGTAGTCTTGACTTGCCATGCCATAACTATTCATCATCCTGTAAGTACTCTGTTTTTTCTCGCTCCTTGTTTCCTTGTTACTGGGCAGCTACTTTTCTCTCTCTACGGCGCCCTCTTTGCGTTTACTCCTTCGGTGCTATCTCGGGCTATCCGTTTTGTACCCGTTGATCTTTGATATACACTGTACCAATTTTTTTTTTGTGTAGTCCATTAGTCAGGCTCTCTAATCCTTACATCCTTGTCGCCATCTCTTTTACCCTTACACTCCAGATGTTTACCCAGCATAACTGTGTCGCTAGTGAACCTAATGGTTATGTTCCTTTCTAAGGCCAGTTATATCATTATCCAAAATACGTATATACATAATGTTTCTTCGCCGTTTATTATCCTTCGCAGTCCAGTTACACTTATGGCAAATATAATCCGAGTTCAACTAATTTCATAACTCGCAACATCTTTGAGCTCCTGCTAAAACTTTTTCTTTACTTCCTTCCGTCACATCTATCAATACAATCCCAGAAGCATAGGACTATGGAAATTCTTCTATTATGACTCTCTTGCAACGCAATTATACTTATCTTTGATATCCTTGTATCGACGATCGTTTCTTCAATTGTTATTCCTTGTTGGCTTTTCGGTGTGGCCTTCTTACAATTTTAGTTGGGCATAGCTTCACGTTGACGGTTCATATAATTCCATGGCATATGCTCTCATGTTCAGTATAATTAGTGGTCCATGAACTATTTTCTAATATCCGGTGAACTCTTTTATTTCCATTCATAGGAGCAGTATTCTTTCTTTCCTTCAAAAATTTCCAAACTACCAATCGTTGTTCCTTTTATTACAATTGTCATTGTCATCCCAAGTGTTCTTTGGGTTCGTCATCCTCTCTAACACCCTTTGTGAATTTATCTTGGAGACCTTTCTGGCTCTTTTCATTATCCTTTAGGGCATGTCACTGCATACTTAGGTAGGGCGCAATTTTTGCCCGATACGAGGGATTCAAATCATGGTCTAAAAATATCGTAGTTCATCTTGGCGTAAAGTACTCTCTTGAGTTATCTTCCATACTTTCTCCCTATGTCTGCCTGATGGTACACTTATTGTCAATTCGTTTCTACTTCTTTCCGTTACCTTCCCGATATGCCAATATGCCTCGAACTCTGGCCCTGAGCTAATAAATCTCCTTTTCTGGAGCTTGAAACGTCATAGTTCCTTTGAAGTCTAGTATGTTCTTCCCCCCTTATTAAGGAGGTCCTTATACGCCCATAGCCTTCGAGTAACCGTCGTCCTCGATAATTATCTATTGCCCCTCACGATCTTTTAAGGGCCAGGGTTCCGTCATTGTATGGTCTGACTTGTCGATCTTCTTGCTAGTGACAGTCTTGTATCCAATCGGAATACTTATCAGGGTTAGATCCCATTCTGATGCCTCCTTTTCTGTCTTTTCACACCTCTGTATTTTATGACTAACGGTTTTCCGGACCCGCAAGTTAATGGGGACATCGAGATTCACCACGTCCTTTATGAAGTCTTTGAATATACCTTACTCCTCGTTTTTCTTCCCGACTTTGCATATAACATATCTAAAACTTCTTTCCCCGAGTTCTTCTTCCATTTATGTCTATATCATCATTTTTTTTTCAACATTTCCATACCCCTTCCATCCACTACTAGTCCTTTCGCCCGCTTAGCTCACTTACTCATAATCCTTCTTAGCTACGCGTTTGTGTTGCAGCTGTGCATTCAAGTTTTTGGAGTGTCCTGCTACTTTTGTTCTTAGCACAGAATTCTTACAGTTTACACTCTCTCTATCCTCGTTCATCGAACCTTTATCTATCTTTCTGATGCTACGGCCGGGTGGTCTTTCATGCACGTTCCTTACATTTCATTCCATTTCCTCTATGATCGAATCTCTCGGTCTTCACATGAATTCTTATTCCATGTCATTAATTGTTTAATCAATTGTGTCGACTCATCATCCTCGTTCTTTCCTCGATGAGTAATCGGTTTCCTACTGCCAACTTGTTAAAGTATACTTCTTACTCCCATGGTTAAAGATTTACAGTTACTTTACTCCTAAATGCTCTCCTCTTCCTTCGATCAACCTATTAGTATACCTTTCCTACTTTCATCCTTAACCTTCCTTGGGTTTCTTCCTCCTTGAGCACCTTTCTTCTCTTGTTATTTATAGTATCGGCTCTGAAGTTCGTGAAATATTCCTTTAAACGCGCAAATCCGTTCTATTCTTAAGTCAATTTTTTGGAAAGCTTCTCCATGTCCGAGTAAACCGTGTTAATTTGACCACACACTTATCCCTTTATATACCTTTCAAGGGATGGAAATCTCTTAACATCGTCGCAAGGCCTAACCATTTTTTCTCTTACTTCACATTCCTCGTCGTGGTCACTATCCTTTTAGCCCCACTTATGGAAGCCTATTCTCTGACCCCACACATTCCTCTTTTGTTCCATACTGCCACGCTTTATCCAATTCGCATGCCTACCTTCAAATTTTTACCCAAATAGTCCCGTGCTTGCCCGTCGTCCCTCTTGGAGGCTTCACTCACTCATGTTTCTTACTTTTCACTCTTTCCGACATTTTGACCTCCTTACCTTCCATCTACTCACTTTCTTTCCTTTCCGGATGTCATTCCATTAAAGCTCTCCAAGCCTAACCTATAGTGAAAATAGCATCAGCTTACCTTGCAACATTTGTACCATTATTTTTTTTTTCTATGTCACTTGAGCTTCGTTACCCTGTTCGATTAATGCCTTCCATATACCGCAACGTTGGTTGCCGGGATACACATACCCGCTGATATAGTACGTATGGGATATCATATGCATACGTATATATATAATTACTACCATCTCGCTTACAAAATATTTCCAAACGCTATTCAAACTCACCCTAATTCTATAGTTGTGATGCACCTTCTTTCTCTTCACCAATCTAGTCCACCTCGTCCTACGCGACATCTTAAGGACTCCAACCACTCCGCATACTCCAATATCTCTTAGGCTGCTCTAGCTTCTCATTTTCCTCTTATATCTAAATTTATAGGACTTTTTGTACACTTCGCATGGGGTCACCCATCATAGTATTTTTTCTCACCCCAGCACGCTTAACCTCGAAACTCTTATGAAATCCGGTGCGTTAATGCTGGTATAATCGTATCCACCTCATCACATGACCTTCACCACATAATCTAAAGTAAGTTGAAGTCTTCACAGATTCCAAAACGTTCTCGTAACGCATCTCCCTCCGAATAAGAAAGGGTCTCTTACTCTTCCGACTACACAATTACTATTTTGGCCTTTTTAATTCTCAATATTCACCTTTCATCTGTATATATGACTACTTTCCGTCCTAGATTTCCAGATTCCCAATAGTAGCGAACACACCTTGGTCGTCGTTACTTATAAATACTCGGTTATCGCGCCTCTTTGGGTTTCCGTTTGCCACTATTAAATGATAATCTACAGCAAATGCACATACATAGAAAATTCCAATAAGGACTCATATACCTGTAGCCGATCGGTCTCTAGTCTGATCTGATAGACTATAAGGTGAAGTGTACTCCCCGTCATCGTCTACCCACCATCTGCTCGTTTGGCCTTTATCATCTCTCTCACTGTGTCCGAGGGATATAAATAACCGGGCAACTCCTGGTTTACCGACGGCCAGGATAAAGGGCTAGAGTAATCCGTAACAGTCACCGGGGTAGCTGGTCGGACATATTGCTCTGCCACGGGAGCAGCTAGTACGGTCTCGGGGATCTCCTCCTCCGGTGTCCCAGATGAATCCTCATACGGATCCATGTCATAACTGTCCCCTACAGGGTCCTCCTCCTTGGAAGTCAAAAACTCTGGAGGTGTCACGACCCAACCCCATGGGCTATGACTAGTGCCCGAGCTGGACATTCGTATATGAACCTGTTAGATATAGTCAGACTGAGACTAAGAACAATATGGAAACTTGTAAAGGCAACTAAAGATTCATAACACCACATATCATCATAAACCTGTCTCATGAGGAGTGACAGCTAACCAACACATAACATAATACGCAAGTCGACAAGGCTGCCACTATATACGGAGATACCCAAAATGAGTCATATCGACATAGCTGACAAAAACCTACGCACAACCCACACATGTCTACAGACCTCTAAGAGCATAAAAGTAAAATATGACGGGACAAGGCCCCGCCGTACCCTGGATATACATAAGTCTACATCAAAAGATCTGTACCAAAATAATCTAGGCTCCAGAACAATGGAGCTCTCCAGACCGCTGAGCAGAAGTCCTAGGCTGGAGGGTCACTAAGCCGAGTGTCTGTACCTGCGGGCACGAAACACAGCCCCCCTAAGAAAGGAGGTCAGTACGACGAATGTACTGAGTATATAAAGCATGACATACAATAAAGAAGATCAAGACTGAATAAAAGGTAACAGAAGGCAAATATGATAATCAAGGATACCAATGCACATGTGCCTTACGAGATGAAAATCATGCATATCTATATCATATACCATACCCGGCCCATTATGGGACTCGGTGAATAAAGTCATCATATACCATTCCCGGCCCATCATGGGACTCAGTGCCATAATCACATCATCATATATATATATATATACCGTACCCGGCCCTCTAGTGAGGGACTCAGTGAACAATGCAGTGAAACTGTGCAGAAATACATACCCGACCCGAGACTCGGTGAATGATATTTTAACGGCATGCACGAGCAGAATAATGAGCAACCATATGCAAACTAAATCATCATCTGAGACTCAATAGAATAATTAGAATGAACTAACACTTGAGAATCAAAGACAACAGTCATGTCAAGTACCCCTCGAATGTCACTATAGATTTTATCAAATAGGACCTTAGAATCCTTAGACACGTATCAGGACACAATGAAATAGCTTCTGGAAATCAAGAACATTAGCAATCCTAGTGTCTATAAGAATAAGAGCTTCTTTAGAGTTTATATGTTCGTTGTCTGTTTGTCTCATATAGATCATGCCAAAAAGAAAGAAGGGATAGCTTTACATACCTTTGACGCTCAATCCGTGATTCGATATGTATACGCTGCCCGAAGTACCTCAACCTATATTAAGACGTTAAGAACTATAGTTTAGCTACGGAAAGGCTTAAAACATATTCTGAAGTTAGTAGCTTATTTCCAGGAAATTGGGCGGCATTTCCCCTATATTGTTCACTTCTCTCACATTCAAGCCAACTATGAAAACGACCAGAATAACATCAATAACAACACGTCCAAGTTACCATATAAAGAATTAGCCAAAACAAAGTCCAAGAACAGCTCGAAACAGCCCGCACCGCACGCACAACACTCCAAATCAGTCCACACGTTGCACATTCAACAATAATGAACATAACGACCACGGCATACTCGAGTTATTCCTAATGATATATATCCACAACACATTATCAAAAATGCCTTTCAATAACATGCCCCAAACAGCCCACAACGTTTTAACCATAACTTTCAACCTATACTTCACAAGTTCTTCATCAGTAACCAAACTATGATCCAAATGACCTTAAATGCATGAAGAAGGGTATGACTTGAAAAACCAGAATAACAACACATATACATATCTATAACTATATTTCCAGCCCTTCAACATAAACAAATTATCCTTAAATACACTACAAGAACCTTTATCTCTACATCAAGAAGAACTCAATGTGAAGTTCTCCAAGTTGAAGATTAATTTATTTAAAAGGATTGCTACATTCTTACCTTAATTATTAGAAGAAAGGGAGTAGAATGAACAGAAGAGGAGCCTCCCCAACACTTCCACAAACAACACATCCAAAACCAAGATGAAAATTGCAAAATAATTGCTTTAAAGGGGCTGGCCGTATAGTTTATCTTGTGTTGGCCGTGTGCTAACCATGGCTGGTTATAAAGCTTTCTCTCAACTAAATTTGTGAAGATGGATTATGTGTATAGCTAACAAATTAGTCATTACTTATGACTATATATGCAGCCTACCATATTGACACGTGCCCCACTCAACTAAGCACCAATCCTAATCAGCCATATTGTAGTGGGGCCCACTTAGTAGTCTAATTAGCTTAATTAATCATTAATCCCCACTAATATTTCCATACTAATAGTAATTAATTAGCAAACCGTGTAACATTAAAATCGGGATTTAAAAGTCCTTGTCTCATATCTCCAAAAATAATCTTGTCCTTAAACTTATGTCGATTAGCTTGCGAATAATCCAACATACAAAAATACGGGATATAACAGGAGGAACCGTCGCTGGGTTCTCCGAGGGATTAGTCTCAATAGAATAAGTGAGGCTCCTCCTGCTCGGTCCTGGAGCCTGGGGTCCTGAATCAACTCTGGGGGCCTTCTTAGCACTCCCACTGTCTGAAGCTGATCTCTTCATCTTTCGTTAGTCTGCACTTACCTCCGGGGAAAGGGGTCAGAAACGATCTCTCCTAGACTCTGGCTCTATCGGATGATCTAAGATAGAAAGAAAGGTCAGTGATTCCTAAATGCCATGCAGCTTCCTGTTTATAAGTGTGGTCGGCTTCATACCCATAAACAGGACTTTACCGGATCCGGTCAGTAGACAATCCCTAGGATGAACTGCTCTGATACCACTTTTGTCACGACCCAAACTGATGGGTCGTAACAAGTGCCCGACCACTACTAGCCAAGCACTCCTATGCTTTCATTTACCGCTCACTGACTATCCTGGGCCCATACATAATCTGCAACTGAGTTGTACTGTCTCCCGAACAATCAACATAAGAGACACTGCACCGGGAACTCACGACCAACACATACATATAAACATAAACAATGAGAGTAACAGCGTGAGCCGGTTTGGCCGCTACACATATATACTATACAACAAAATAAACGCCGACGAAGCTGCATAACATTACCACTACATATCACTGTCTACAGATCTCTATGGAGTACAAACTGTAGAAATGACAGGACAAGGCCCTGCCGTACCCATATATGTACATAACCGAATAGCATACCAAAAGGGTTGTAGCTCCGGATCAATGGAGCGTACTGACTGCTGCTGAGAGGAAGTCCTACTGCGATGGATCGTCTGACCGGCTACCTGATCCTACGGGCATGAACACAGCGTCCACAGGAAGGGACGTCAGTACGAGTAATGTACCGAGTATGTAAGGTATGAATAATAACATAGTAAGGGATGTAGAGTACGAATAATAATAGAATGGAAATATAGAGCGTATCGTAAGATAAAAGAGTAACCTGTACATATGAGTGCCTCTTAGGGAGGATGCCATGCATGCTTAGCTTTCTTTAAAAAACATTTCTTGTTCATGTATACATAAAATAGAACATATCATGTGGCCGAGGCATCGGCTCTGATCCATTTAACCACATATGTCCTGCGCCTAGGCATCCCACGTCCGGGATGATAGCATATCATATTATACCAATTGATCAGGTGGCCATACATCTATAGCGCCTCACCCTTTTTCCCATATTCACCATATACATATACATATATCATATTCATATGTCATATCCATATATCATATAAGCAGTATGTAGGAGACCCCAAAGAAAGTTATGTCTCCATTGGAGTGACGTAAGGTTGGTATTCTTCGATTACATTATGGAATAATCATGATCGTCATGTCTCACCTTGAAGGAACAATTATTATAAGGTGAGACTATCAATGAAGAATAACATCAAGAGAAAACATAGAATAAGGTCATAAATCTCATAAGGCATCAATTCATATACTTTGAAGTCTTTAGAAAATAGAGTCATTATCAAGGAATAAAATTGAGGGTCAAGAAATAGCTCAATATTCTCATATTCATATTAAATCCACAACTTGAAACTTTCAAACATGAAACCATTCTCATCATAATCATCATAGACATATTCTCATATTTGACATCATAGTTGTCATTACAAAAACATGTCCATCGTTGTAGTCATAAAAGCTTACAAAATCATAAACCTTTGTTTTAGAAAAATACAGACGTTTTTGGAAAACATTTACGGGTTATCGGGAAAGGAATCACGCCTTGGAGTAATAAACATCTAGCTTTTGGAAACAAAGAAGTTACGAAAACATTTATGAAATCGTACTATAGGAATCATGCCTTTGAAAGAAAAGGACAAGCCTTAACATACCTGTTCAGCCTCCAATTATCTACACATATTCGTCCGAGCTCACAAGTCTACATTTAAGAGGATTCACACAATCGTTAGACTCATCGTAGTATATTTGTACTAAGCTTTCAAGTCAAACTATTTTATATCTTGCTGAAAATCGGGCAGCATCTCCCCTATTTATATGCCTAGCCTGAAATCTCAATTCAGCAACCAACAACAACAACAACAATACCAACATCAATAACATTATTCCCAACACCAATATGTACCAAAAAACAGCCCACACGCTGTTTTCCAACTTCCATAACTAACCAACTTACTACACAATTATTAACGACTTTATCTCCGTAAATAAGCCTTAAACAATACTAATAAGGAAAGATTCATATCTTTCACCTGCTAGAATTTCAATATCTTCGATTGTCACCTTGAATCCAAGCCAAGTTTCACTGCAATACGATAGTATAATCCCAGCTATGCATTGTCCGAAATTAAATTTGGGGATTTCACTTAATTTGCGCTAAAATTCTATGGATGGAAGTTGGAGGATTATTCTAGAGAATTTGGGAAATTTTGAGAAGTGTTGGGCTGAAAAATTGAGGGTTAAAACCCCTCTTATAAGATGCCGAATCCGGGTATGGTCACTGTAGCAGTACTGTAGTATGTCGGTACTGTAGCATTACTGTAGAATGCGTTTCTGTTCTGTCAGCCGAACTTGTAACGTCCATAATTCTCTACTCCGATGTTCTATCGATGAGCAGTTTGTTGCGTTGCAAACTAGACTTGACGAACTTCATTTTAGGCTTTTTTTTTTCACTTCAAAACACTTCATATGCTAAGAGATATACGTCCCCCGAGTTGGACCAAAATTTTCACACAAAACATGACCCATCCTTTCTCCAAAGTCGTACTACTCCATTTCTTCCACTCATTTCCTTATAAAACCTTCCGGTATACCTTATATACATCCTTCACTTATTAATATTCTTAATAATGCTTTCTCCTTATATTCCAAAATGGTTTTACTTATCCCTAACTCAACGTACTTATGTTTCAAATTTGATAAGTGTTCTTCGAAGATACGGGGTGTAACAATTTCCCATAATTTATAGCTACAGTAATTCATGTGTGAAGTCTTAACATACTCATCTTGCAGTTTTGTGGTCAAGTAATACAATCAACATAGCAATCCAAAGAAAGATGTATTTTACTTAGCTCAACTACTAATTATGAGTCAATGTCTACATCCGCTCCAATTAACAACTTCTGTCCCATAGGTATACTCAAAATAGTAGTATGTCTAGCTATCCATACCATCCATGTAATGTCACTTATCCCATTCTTCGATGCTCAGAGTTCACTTATAGCGTCATCTTTCCCTTTTCTTCCCATCTTAAGTTATTCCTCTCTTTCCCGTAATCGACTTATAGTAATCGTAAATGCATTTTCCTTTAAACCCGCCATCTTTGTTTTCAAGGATCTAAGTCTTATGCGCAACTAATACCCCTTATCCCTCATACTCTTTTACTCTTGTGTTGCACTCAACATTGATTTCAAAACCAATCATAATCATATCGTATTTGTCATGGATGATAGCCTTGCTTTATCGCTTTGTCATCATACGATAAACTCATAACCCATGGCCATATTTTTCTTTCCAATTTATTCCTTTATATACTTTACTCGTTCTTTCTTGGTATAGGATATTCATAGGAGATGCATCTTTTTTTTTTCATGATATGACTACTTCTCAAGCGCGCGTACTTCGCATATTTCCTTGTCTTTCTATACCCATACTTATTCCTTTACATTCTTTCCTCCTCAATTTATCTTATTACCTCCCGTTTTATAATCAATCCTTTATTTCTCGTACAAGGAACCCTGTTCTTAACTCAGTACCGCTTTGTCCTTTATAATATATTACTCCTATACAATCCATTTTTCGCTTCCAGAGCTTATTCTTGTCATTCTGATGATCCCCTCTCATCCTTATTATGCTAATTTTCCTAACAATCGTTCTACTTCGTTATTCATCTTTTCGTAGTCTGGCTCTTTTACATCCAGCCAAAGATATCACTCGTGATCTCGACTATACAAATAACAAATTGTTACTACTTTGCCATATCACTTTCCTCTTATTTCTTTTTCAAGTTGACTTCCTTTTTCCTTTTGCTTGCTATCGTTTCTGTCATTGCGAAACCTCTATGCTGGACTTTCCCATAACAAGGTCTTATAAGCTTTCTTATCTACTGCCCCATGGCTTGCTTATTGGTTTTACACTTGCATTCACTCCTAATTCATATAGAACATGTCACATCTTTAGTCGTTTCCTCGCTATACTGTACTTACTTTGTATTACAGTTCTTGCTACGTTCTCATTATATCCTGATCATAATCAACTCTATGGAGTGCCACTTCTTGATCTCATTCGCAAGCCTGCTTATAAAATAGAATAAACCTCGTCAAGTAAGCATACTTAACCTGTAACTCTTTCTAATCAGCCCTATTACACTTACCACATAAGTTGTCTTACCAATGTATTCACATTGGTTATAACCCTTTGTATTTCGTACCCCTGTCTCAGTCATGATGTTACTTTATTTTGCTAATAGATTTGTCTTATATTCATCCAATCACTACTTCAGTATCACACTCTATTGGAGTTACCCTTTCTCTTCTATGACATGTTTTAGTACTACCAGTCTCCCGAATTTACTCTAGTATTTCTCTTTACCATATCAATGTTGATCTTATAATCACTGTTACTATCAATTCAACAGCATTTAACTCATCTCTTGTAGTTGTCAACGATACTCCTAACTTAATCCCGTCCTGCCATTACTTTTTACACAACATCTTTTCCCGTTAGGATATATTACAAGCTTATATCTTATCTCCTTTAAATTCTAGGAAAATTTCAGCAGAGTTTCCTCTATATTTCTTACTATCCAAAATCTGCACGCAGCAAATACCAACAATGCCTCACAGGGCTAATATATATATCCCATCTCTCTTTTTGGCATGAATTACATAAACTAGCGAATGATGAACATACACGACTCCAGTGAATTCTAGTTCTCAACGGTACTTGACATGACAGTTGTCTTTGATTCTCAAGTTTTGGTTCATTCTAATCATTCTATTAAGTCTCAGATGATGATTTCGTTTGTATATAATTGCTCCTAATATTCTAATCGTGCATAACGTTATTACATCATTTCACCGAGTCCCAGGTCGGGTACGTATTCGTGCACAGTTTTATTGCATTGTTCACTGAGTCCCTCACTAGAGGGTCGGGTACGTTATATATATGATTACTTCACCGAGTCCCTCACTAGAGGGCCGGGTACGGTATATATCTAAATTTCACCGAGTCCGTTACTAAAAGACCGGGTATGGTATATATTTACATTTCTAGTCATTGTCTTTGGGGCTACTTACATGGTTATTCTCTCCCTTCGGGGTTATTCATATTACAGGTGGTTTCTCATACTTTCATTATGGCTTATATCTCATTCTTTGTGATGACTGCTACTTTACATACTCGGTACATTGTTCGTACTGACGTCCCTTTGCCTAGGGGCGTTGTGTTCATGCCTCACAGTCTCAAATTATTTTGCAGGTAAAAGTATTTAGCTAGGATGGTTGACTATAAGTTGGGATTGGCAAACTCCATTTTCTCCCTGGATCAATGCCGAGTCATTATGGTTATCATAAGTGTATATGGGTACGTCGGGGCCCTGCCCCGACTCATATGATTCAGGTGTTTACTCTTAGAGACTTTGCAGACAGTGTCCTGTGATTATTATGTTGAGACGTCATGTGTTGATTAAAACGACCATGTTGGCCGATATGTCAGTTTGACTTACTCGATTTTTGATTAATTGAGTATCGTTCGCAAATTTTTATGGTTTTGACGGAAATTACTTTATTATATTTTCGAAATTTTTTATATGTCCAATTTCATTATGTGAATGCTAGAGGGTTCGCTCAGCTGTAAGTAAGAGTTGGGTGCCCATCATGCCCTGATGGGATTGGGGTGTGACAAAGCTGTAATGAAGTCCATATTAATCACTTCCCATTTCCATGTTAGGATCTCTATCTCCTGCAATAATCCATCAGGCTTCTGATGCTCGACCTTAACCTGTTGACAATTCGGGCACTGAGCAACAAATTCCGCTATGTCCCTTTTCATGCCATCCCACCAATATAAGCATCTGACGTCATGATACATCTTTGTTGACCCTGGATGAACAGAATATCGGGCAGAGTGTGCCTCTCCCATAACCTGCCGTCATAGCCCTGCAACATCAGGTACACACAACCTGCCTCCATACCGTAGCACTCCGTCAGGTGTAACCTTGAATGAGGTCTTATCCTTTTGAAGAGTTGTATCTCTATACTTTGCCATAACAGGGTCCTCGTGGTTGTGTCTCTTTACCTCTTCTATGATAGAGGACTCAGCAACTTTTTGAACAGAAACTCCACTATCTCCAGAATTAGTCAAACAGACTCCAAGGCTAGCAAGCTGGTAAATCTCACGAACCCTCTCCTTCCTTTTTGGCCGCACGTCTGTCAAGCTACCCATAGATTTACGGCTGAGAGCATCTGCTACAACATTTGCATTCCCTTGATGGTATAGAATATCAATATCATAATCCTTTAGTAACTCTAGCCACTGTCTCTCTCATAAATTCAACTCTTTCTGCTTGAAGATATATTAGAGACTCTTATGATCCATATAAATATCAACATGAACACCATATAAATAATTCCTCCATATCTTCAAGGCATGAATCAGTGCTCCTAACTCCAGATCATGAGTAGGATAATTCTTCTCGTGCTTTCTGAGCTGTCGGGAGGCATAGGCTATAACCCTGCCATGCTGCATCAACACACAACCTAGTCCAACAGCTGAAGCATCACAATAAATAACATAACCATCTGGTCCCTCAGGAAGAGTTAGAAATGGAGCCGTAGTTAACTTGTCTTTTAACAACTGATAGCTTTGCTCACAAGTATCAGTCCAGTGGAACTTAGCTGCCTTCTGAGTAAGCCTTGTTAAAGGCGCTGAAATCGAGGCAAACATTTCTACTAATCTCCTATAATATCCTGCTAGCCCCAGAAAACTGCGTACCTCAGTAGGTGTCATAGGTCTTGGCCAAGTCTTTACCACCTCAATCTTCTGCGTATCTACCCGAATACCGTCAGCTCCAATAATATGTCCCAAGAATGCTACTGAAGTCAACCAGAATTCGCACTTAGAAAATTTAGCATACAACTTGTAGTGCTGGAGTACCCTAAGTACTGTCCTCAAACGGTCTACATGCTCCTCTTCTGAACGTGAATAAACTAGAATATCATCAATAAATACAATAAGAAACGTATCTAGGAATGGTTTGAATACCCGGTTCATCAAATCCATAAATACTGCTGGAGCATTGGTCAGCCCAAAAGACATCACTCTAAATTTATAATGCCTGTATCGGGTCCTGAATGCTGTATTCGGAATGTCTATCTCCTTTACCCGCACCTAATGATAACTTGAGCGCATGTCTATCTTCGAAAAATACTTAGCACCGTGCAACTGGTCAAATAGATCTCAATCCTGGGGAACGGATACATGTTCTTTATTGTTACTTTATTCAGCTGCCTATAATCAATACACATCCGCAGCGACCCATCTTTCTTTCCCAAAAATAGTACCGGTGCTCCCCAAGGTAATGTACTAGGCCTGATGAAGCCTTTTTCTAACAAGTCTCTCAGTTGCTCCTTTAATTCCTTCAATTCTGCAGGTGCCATTTTATAAGGAGGAATAGATATGGGCTGAGTATCTAGCAATACATGTATAGTGAACTCTATCTCCCGTTCAGGAGAAAGACCTGGAAGTTCATCTGGGAATACATTTGGGAATTCATTAACTACTGGGACTGACTGAAGAGTCGGCACCTCTGCTTTCATATCATGCACTCGGACTAGATGATAAATATGACCTTTTTTAACCATCTTCCTTGCCTTGAGGTATGAAATAAACTTACCCCTCGACGATGTTGTATTCCCTATCCACTCTATAATCGACTCCCCTGGCAATTGAAATCGAACTATCTTTTCTCTATAATCGACATTAGCATAACAAGAAGCCAACCAATCCATACCCATAATAACATCAAACTCAATCATGTCTAACTCTATCAGATCTGCTATGGTATGACAACTATATATAACCACCGAAAAATTCCTACATACTTGCTTAGCTATGACGGAATCTCCTACAGGTGTAGCTACCTCAAATGGTTCTATCAACTCAGGTTCTATTCCGATTCTACTAGCAACAAAGGGGGATATATATGATAAAGTGGAACCTGGATCTATCAATGCATATGCATCCTAGGAGAAAATTGATATTATACCTGTAACAACATTCGGTGACGCCTCCTGATCCTGCCTACTAGCCAAAGCATATATGCGGTTTGAGGGACCGCTAGAACTGGAAGCTTCGCCACCACCTCTACCACGGCCTACTAGCGTTTGAATACCTTGCCCCGTAGGGCGCATGGCTATAGAAGACGATGAACCAGCAACCGATCCAGTAGGCTGAGCCATACCACCTGCACCACCTCTATAGGGACACTCCCTTATCATATGGCCTTGACGGACGTAAGAAAAACAAGCACCTATAACCCAACAACATTCCCTAAAATGGGGCATACCACACTGAGAACAACGAGGCAAAGGTTGCCTCGACTTGCTCGAACCCCTGCTCATCTGTGAACTTGATGCCCTGGAGCCCTGACCGGCTCCTAAATATCCTGTGCGGTCGAATCCCCTACCCATAAACCGTGGGGGTGCACTCCGTGCTGGCTGGGAAGAATATCTAACATGCTGTTGAGGCTGCCCGCCTCAAAACTCACCAGAATAACCCGCTGATCTAGCCCTCTTATGCTGGCCTCTGTCATGGTCTGTATTTGGCTGACATCCCCTATGTCGATCCTCTACCCCTTGTGCGTACGCATGTACCTGAGCAATACCTATACCTGGCTGAAGAGCCACTGCCATACAACCATCAATCAAATAACGATCTAGTCCTATGACATAATGATGTACTCTATCCGCCATATTAGCTAAAATAGTCGGCGCATACGTATCCAACGAATCAAACTAAAGACTATACTCTTGAACGCTCCTGCCATTCTGCCTCAAATGCAAAAATCTATCAACTCTGGCTCGCCTCATCTCTGGGAGCAGAAGGTGGCTAAGAAAGGCCTCCACAAATTCATCCCATACCGCTGTATGGGCATTCTTGCCCCTAGATAACTCGTAAGATTCATACCAATTAACAGCTACGTCCCGCAATCGATATGAAGCCAACTCAACAGACTCAGTCTCAAAAGCCCTTATTATTCTTAATGTACGCTGCATCTGCCGAAAAAACTCCTGTGGATCATCCTCGGGCTTTGACCCGAAAAACTCTGGAGGATTACAATTTAAGAAGTCACGAACCCTCAAACTATCAAATCTATCTATATGGTCAACTCCTAGTCTATGCCTGCGAGCCTGCCCTGCCACTAATCTGGTCAGTAACTGAACTTCATCTCTCATGGCCCTATCCTCCGCTCCTGGCTGAGGAGCTGGAGGCTCAGGCACTAGGTCTCGGGAGCTAGCAGTGGTGCTGCCCCCTGAACTGGAGCTGCTACTGCTCCAAGCTCCTCTGGAGGTGGCAATGTAGCAGAGCTCGCCGACTGGACTACCGTCTCAGGCATAGACTGGCATGGGCCCTAGTAACTCTCCGAGTCTGACTACCATCCCCTACTACTGATTTGTCCTTCTGGGCAGCTGTCGCTTTCTTTGGAGGCATAGCTGAAAATGCCACAATTCATTAGAGAGGGATTATCCTGATAACATAGCTCTATCGCACGATCTAGAGTAAGAAGGAAAGATAACATCCTAAATGTCCTGTAGCTTCCTGTTTATAGATGTGGTGCACAACACACCGATAAACAGGACTTTACTAGACACGGTCTGTAGACACTTCCGAGGATGAACTGCTCTGATACCACTTCTGTCACGACCCAAACCGATGGGCCATGACCAGTGCCCGAGCTGGATACTCGTATACGAACCTACTAAATATAATCAGACTGGAACTAAGGATAATATGGAAATTTGTATAAACTCATAATGTCACATATCAAAATGAACCTGTCTCCCGAGGAGTCACAACTAACCAAAACATAACAAAATATGCAAGCCGACAAGGCTGCCACTATATACAGGAACATCCAAAACGGACAATGTCGATATAACTGACCAAAGCCCATAGACAACCCACACATGTCTACAGACCTCTAAGAGTATAATAGTGAAATATGACTGGACAGGGCCCCGCCGTACCTCTGGATATGCATAAGTCAGGTCTATATCAAAGGATTTGTACCCAAAATGACTTAAGCTCCGGAACAATGGAGCTCTCCAAGTAGCTGAGCAGAAGTCCTAGGCTGGATGATCACCAAACTAAGTGTCTGTACCTGCGGGCATGAAACGCAGCCCCTAAAGAAAAGGGGGTCAGTACGAAAAAGTACCAAGTAGGTAAAGCATGAAGTACAATAAAGAATATTATCACTGAGTAAAATATGACAAGAGGCAGGTATGATAATCAAAGATACCAATGCACCTCTGCCTTATGAGATGAGAGTCATGCATATGTATATAGTACACCGTACCCGGCCTATTATAGGACTCGGTGAAATAATCATATATATACCGTACCCGGCCCTCTAGTGAGGGACTCGGTGAAATAATCATATATATACCGTACCCGGTCCTCGTGAGGGAATCGGTGAAATAATCATATATATACCGTACCCGGCCCTCTAGTGAGGGACTCGGTGAACAATGCAATGAAACTGTGCAGGAATACGTACCCGGCCCGGGACTCGGTGAAATAATGTAATAACGTTATGCACGAATAGAATATCAGGAGCAACCATATAGAAATTAAATCATCATCTGAGACTCAATAGAATAATTAGAATGAACAGACACTTTGAGAATTAAAAACAACTATCATGTCAAGTACCACTGAGAACTAGAATTCATGGGAATTATGTATGTTCATCATCCACTCATTTTATGTAATTCATGCCAAAAAGAAAGAAGGGATAGCTTTACATACCTGAAAATCTACCTAATCACCCAACGTCTACTCCTCGAGTCCGTATATCTACAATCATGATGATAACATCAAAATTATACCATTTACACCACTTACTATCTAATTTGTAAACAAATGAAACTTAATGAAATTCGGGCAACATTTCCTCTATAAACTGGACAATCTCGAAAATCCAATTCAATTGAATCATCCACAACATCAAAAACAATACCAACCATTAATATACATCATAAATCAGTTGATTCCATCCAACTAAAACAGCTCCCGATCCATAAATCTCAACAAAACAACAAACGAGTTTATAACGTTGTTTTCTCCGTTCTAATCCGTTAAAACTCTAAATAAACTTATTAACAATGAAAAAGGGACCTTAATCTTACCTTAAGTATGCAACAACCACGTCAACACTCTTCTTTTTGGCTGATGTTTAGCTCAAACTGAAGGCAACGCGACGTACAACGCTTTTCTCTTCATGAGCATCGGGATTCAGGGTTCGGATTTTGACCAAAATGGCTTTCTTAGCCTAGAAGCTCTCTCCCTCTCTCTCTAATATTTTGGAAGTTTCTAGATAAAAAATGAATATCCCTCAAACGAAATTCCCATATACATTAAGGTTAATGGGCTTCATAGGCGGAAATATAAACTTCATGGGCCGAAATATAAATGCTTGGGTCGGGTCTCAACTTGCTGCCCCGCCAGCCCATCTTACATCGTCCATAATTCCTTATCCTGATATCACATTGACGAGCGGTTTGTTTAGTTAGAAACTAGACTTCTTGAATTTCAGTGTAGGCTTTTGTTTCACCCCAAAACTCGTCTTATTCTAGGAGATATGCCTCCAACAATATGGGCTAAAAATCAGGTCCGAGATTTTTACCGAAGTTGTTCCAATTCATTTTGTTTAGATTCGTTTAACTTCTAATCCTCTTACAACCCTCATGTAACCTCTTATAAATACATATACATACACATATACATTAATAACAATCCATACACTCATCTCAAAGGGTCCGGAGAATCACAATAACCTCAAACATAACTAGAGAACTCACAAAGGTTCGACGAAACTCCAATCTATATTCATATCTTTTGTCCATCTTCTATATTATTACTAATAATCTCAAATACTTTAAAAGGGCACTCACATTACCTTGTATACGTACTCATAACATGATTTCAAATCCTTTAGGTTACCATGTCACCTCGGGTTACTTAAGGGAACTATATATATAACGATATTCTTACTAACTCGATTAACTTTCCTTGAACTTCCTTAGCTCGTTCATTCTTGTCTTAAGTCAAGTAGCACGGACTCTTAAGGGTGTAACAGATGTGCTTCCCCCATAACCTGCTGATAAAGCCCTGCAACATTAGGGACGCACAATCTACCTCTATATCAGAGTACTCCATCTCCTGTAATCACAAGGGGTGTCTTTTCCTTCTGAGGTGTTGGTGGCACATATGAAAAGCTACCTATGGATTTTTGACTAAGGGCATCGGCTACTATATTAGCTTTCTCGGGATGATATAGAATATCTATATCATAATCCTTTAGCAACTCTAGTCATCGCCTTTGGCTTAAGTTTAAGTCCTTCTGCTTAAAGATGTACTGGAGACTCTTATGATCAGTATAGATATCAACATGGACACCGTATAAGTAGTACCTCCATATTTTCAAAGCATGAATCACTACCGCTAGCTCAAGATCATGGGTTGGATAATTCTTCTCGTGCTTCTTCAACTGTCTAGTAGCATAAGCAACAACCTTACCATGCTGCATCAACACACAGCCCAATCCAACACCTGAAGCATCACAATATACCACATAGCCAAATATACCACACAGCCATTTGCTCTCTTTGGAAGAGTCAAAAATAGTGCTGAAGTCAACTTATCCTTCAACATCTGAAAACTCTACTCACAAGCATCTATCCGTTGGAACTTAGCCGATTTCTGAGTCAACTTAGTCAATGGGGCTGAAAGAGAGGAAAATCCTTCTACGAACCTTCTATAATACCCTGCTAGGCCTAAGAAGCTACGTATCTTTATTGGTGCTGTGGGCCTTGGCCAATTCTTCCAAAATAATGTGACCCAGAAAAGCCACAGAGTTCAACCAGAACTCACACTTGGAAAACTTTGCATACTACTCTCTACCTCGAAGAATTCCAAGCACTGTTCGTAGATGTTCTGCATGATCAGCCTCTGACAATGAATAAACCAGAATATCATCTATAAACACAATGATGAACAAATCCAAGAAGGGTCTGAATACACGATTCATCAAATCCATGAATACGGTTGGGGCATTAGTTAGCCCGAACGACATAACATGAAACTCATAGTGGCCATATCTAGTCCAGAATGCCGTCTTCGGAATGTCCTCTTCCTCCACCCTAACCTGGTTGTATCCTGACCTCAAGTCTATCTTCGAGAAATATTTGGCACCTTGCAACTGATCGAATAAATCATCGATCCTCAGGAGAGGTTACTTATTCTTTACAGTCACTTTATTCAATTGCCTATAATCAATACACATTCGCAAGGAGTCAACCTTCTTTCTTAAAAATAATAATGGTGCTCCCCACGGTGATATACTGGGCCTAATAAAGCCCTTCTCAAGAAAATCTTCAACTGGTCCTTCAATTCTTTTAACTTCGCAGGTGCCATCATATAAGGAGGAGTAGATATTGGCTGAGTATCTGGCAATAGGTCAATGGTAAAATCAATCTCCCTCTCTGTGGGAATGCCTGGAAGCTCATCTGGAAACACCTCTGGAAACTCATTAACCACAGGAACAGACTGAAGGGTCGGCGACTCTACCCACACATCTTGAACTCGAACTAGGTGAAAAATATACCCTTTTCTGATCATTTTCTCTGCCTCAAGGTAGGAAATAAACCTACCCCCAGGCGAAGCAGCATTGCCCTTCCACTCTAGGACTGGCTCTCCTGGGAACTGAAATCGAACCATCTTTTCCCTACAATCAACATTAGCATAACAAGAAGTCAACCAGTCCATGCCCATAATAACATCGAAATCAATGATATCTAACTCAATCAAATCTGCTACGGTGTGGCGGTCACAAACTATAACAGCACAGCCCCGGTATATTCATTTAGCTATAACTGTATCACCAACTGGCATAGACACCTCAAAATGTTTAATCAACTCGGGCGCTATCCTAAACTTACCAGCAACAAAGGGCGTAACATATGATAAAGTGGAACCTGGGTCAATTAGTGCATACACATCATAGGAGGAGACTGATAATATACCTTTAACACCATCATGAGATGTCTCACGATCCTGTCTACCGGCTAGTGCATATACGCGGTGCTGAGGAACGCTCAAGCTAGATACTCCACTCCTCCCGCTACATCATCCTACTGGTGTCTAAGAAAATTGCCCTCAAGAGTGTACTGCAGAACATAAACCAGCTGTGGGCCCGATGGGCTGAACCATACTTCCACTCTCTCTCATCGGACACTTTCGCACCCTGTGACCTAGCTGGCCACAAGCATAACAAGCATCTGAGCCCAGCCAACACTGACAAGCATGTAAATTGCCACACTGGGCACACCGCGGAAAAGGGGGCCTCATCTGGCCTGACTCTGGTCTGTACTGAGAGCCTGATGCTCTAGAACTCTAGCCCGCTCCACAATAAGAAGGCCGATCAAACCTCAGACTTAAAAACCGCGGAGGTGCACTCCATGCTAAATGGAATGGTTATCGGGAATACTGCGATCTCTATCCTTTCCTGGACTCACCCCCGATCTCTAAAGTCCTGGCCCTGGTCACGGTCACAGTCTGTCCTCCTCTCACGCTTGTGATCTTCCACATTCTGTACATATGCCTGTATACAGGAGATATCCATGCTTGGCTGTAATGCAGCAGTAGTAAAGTATTTATCAAATATGGCCCTAGACCAACCACAAAACGATGTACTCTATCCTCTATCTCAGCCACCATGGCTGGAGCATATCTAGCCATAGAGTCAAAATATACACAATACTCCTGGACACTCACACTAACCTTCTCAATACATAACAATCTATCTGCTCGGGCTCACCTGACCTCAGGAGGTAGATAATGGTGAATAAAAGCATCTGAAAACTCTCGCCAAACAGTTAGAGCGGCATTCTCTCCCATAGATAACTCCCAAGTCTGATACCACTGTACTACAATATCACGGAGCCTATACGTAGCCAACTCCACAAACTCGACCTGATCCGCGTGCATAACCCTCAAGGTCCTCTGCATACCATCAATAAAATCCTAGGGGTCCATATTTTGCTTTATCACAGAAAACTCTGGATGACCTAACCCAAGGAAGGTCTTAACCCTCGAACTACAGGTCCTATCTGCCTGGTCAACACCAACTCCCTACCGCTGAGCCTGGGCAGCTACTAATCTGGTCAATAACTGTATAACATCCCGCACATCCTGGACCGGTGCATTCGGCTGAGGAACTGGGGCAGGTTCTGGAGGCGGGGTATGCGATGTCTCAGATGGCCTCTCACTCTGAATCTCATCCTCGGCCGTCGTGGCCTGCCGAGTACGGCTAGTGGCATCACTGGCTGCTCTCTTACCCTTCTAGGCAGCTGTAACTCTCTTAAGGGGTATCGTTGAAATCAGAACAATTCATCAGAAGCGAATGATTAACACTTGGCTCTATCGCACAATCTAAGAAAGAAAGAATGACACATTCTAAATGTCCTGTAGCCTCGTGTTTATAAGTGTGGTGCATTACACGCCCATAAACAAGACTCTACTAGACACGGTCTGTAGACAACCCTAGGAAGGAACTGCTCTGATACCACTTCTGTTTCAACCCAAACCGATGAGTCGTGCCGAATGTCTGACCTCTAGTGACCAAACACCCCTAAACACATATCTGAACATCAAGGACCCATGAATGGTATAAACTGATATCATACTGCCTCATGAAAGGATGACATTATAAAATCCGTACAAATTGTACATACACATATATACTGAAAACAGTGCAAGCCAGCTAGGCCGCTACATATACCGTACACAAAAAAATGGGAGCCGACAAGGCTACATCATCTAACTAATACGTACAACTATCTACAGACCTCTACTGGAATGAAACCAGTAGAAAGGACGGGACAGGGCCCCGTCATACCCATATACATATACATCTCAAAAGGGCTAGCATACCAAAATAGACTGCAACTCCAGATCAATGGAGCGCACTGACCACTGCTGGATAGAAGTCCTGCTAAGCCGAACTCATCTGTATGTACTTGTATGAACTAGTATCTATATGTATCTACATAAATCCGTATAACTGACAATGCCTCTATGGGCACATAATATGCATGCTCATGCCTATCAATGTAGGTCGTACATATGTATATATGTATATAACGCCTGTCAAGCCTCTATGGCATCCCATCATATCATATGGGCCTTTCTGCGGCCATCATCATATACATTGCTGCGGTACGTGCAGCCGAATACCCCCTATTTACTTAAAATCACTAAAACTCTCGGTAATGAACTTAAATATAAGGGTAGAAATCATTTACATACCTTGAGGGGTCTAAGATTTCAAGATCAACTTCAACTCCAACTCCCTAAGCTTCACAATTTGAGAAAACCCTAGAAACAAATTTCTTCTTGATAACACTGGTCCACGGGGCTCAGACCTTACCAAATATCCACTTATAATGATGGAAATTATTGCGAGATAAAATATTAGGGTTTCACTGATTTTGAATGGAGGAAAATAAGAAACAAGGTCGTGAACCACATATTTATCCTTGGAAGCCAAAAGTTACAGCGGTCCGGTTAGACAAGCTGGTCGACGGCCCGTCGATGTGTAGACTGTCCGTCGACTTGCTCTGTTGACCTGCGCCTACAGATGTAAGGCTGCGGAACCCTATCGATGCCTCACAACGACGGTCCGTAGACTATGTCGAAGACCCGTCGTTGATGACTAGTGTCTGCAGATTTCTCAGATTTACCTCAGATCGCGTCGATCTGATTCGTTCAACTTCTAACTGTATGAAATAGCAGGAATACCTGTTGGTACCTTTGTACACGGGGTAAGGCACTTTCTATCTCCAAAACTCAGACACAAGTCTCAATTCCTAGGGAATGGGACTATGAAACCATAGGTTCTACTACGACGAGAACGAGGGGTGTAACATTGGGTGTCTTCATACCTCCTTCCTTTGGGGAAAACTTTGGAGGCTGTTTATCAACTTGCTTCTCAATTTTAGCATTCGTTTCAAAGGGGTTCTTGGTTTATTTCACGGTGCCTTTATTCTTTTTCCAATTTAGGAAGAAGTTCCTCCTTCTTTGTTATTGTACCATGAACTCACAAAGCCCCTTGACTTATTGATTTTGTCTTCCTTGATACCCTCATCTGTCTCAATTGAAGGGTTTCATCAATGCTCTCATAGTTGTGAAGTCTCATTTGGGAGATAATGTCACCACTTAACTCAGCTAGAAACTCAGTCATAGCATTCAAATCATCCTCTTCAAAGTTGATTTTCATTTTTATGAGTTGGAACTCATCATAATATTCTTCCACACTCTTTTTGTTTTTCCTCAAGGTATACACCTTCTTGAGTTGTTCTTGATTGTATCTTTCAGTGACATACTTATGCAGCATGGTGTCCTTCAATTTATCCCAAGTAGGTGTGGGAGGAAGACCAACAATTCTCCTTGCCTTCACTTGAGTTTCCCACCATGTGGAGGCGTACCTTTCTAATTGAGCAATGACGTAAGACGCCGTTTTTACCTCGAACATGTCATTCATCAAAAAGGTTCTATCACAATGCATCACCCAATCAAGAAACATATCGGGATCACTTCCCCCTTTGAAGGTTGGGAGAGTAGTCTTGATGGAATTGAGACTCGTGTCTCACCCCCCTCCATAACCGTGGTTCCTATTGAAAATGCCATCATTATCATAACCTCAATGGTACGACCTTAGTACCCTTCACGAGCTTGGTACCCTCCTTACCAATCCATGTGAGGGTTAGGACCATGCCTTCCACCACTTCCTCGATGATATGATCCTAAATGGTACAAATGACTTAACTACTCAAACTTCTCCAAGGATTTGTGTTAGAAGTGGATTTATGAAGGATGAAGCTTTGGGAGCATTTAAATGGAGTCATTGGAGGTCCTTCAAGATATGGGAGATATAATGGGAGAAGAGGTCAAGAGTCCAAGACCCAAGGCTTTCCACTTAAAGTGGCTACAATTGCAAGCTTTGGTGATTCAAGGCAGAAAGATGGCTATTTGCACAAAGGGCTATTTGTGCAAGTGGTTGCGTTGCGCAAGGAGGTTTATGATTGCAAGAAGGCCATGCATGCAAGGTTGATTAGAGGGTCATCTATGCAAGGAGGGACGTGTTTGGCCATTGAAGGCCAGTCCTTGAAATGAAGACTACACTAAGAAGACTAGCCAAGCAAGGCCCTTACTTCATTAACGGTAGCATTGTAATTTCCTGTAGTCTTCTTTATTTAGCTTGTACATATAGCTTGTCTTTCATTTCATTACTTAGACTTTTGATAATTAATATTTGAGAGATACTCATATTTTGGGTGATAGATTGTTAGGAAGAATCTAGTGTTAGTTTAGTCATATGCTGATGGATTCCGTTGTTGGCTGTAGAACCTTTTATTTCCAATGAATTCAAAAATATTGTTCATTTGTGGATTTCAAGTGAACTTTTTACCTTGATTCATATTCCTTTGGTTCTTTTGGGTGTTTGAATTCAAATTGAAAGGTTTAGGTTTAATATACCTAGATTTTTCTATAGGATTCCCCCATTCGGGTCAAGTATCCATCCCTCTATTTCTCATCCCTTTTCTTTGTATCCTTTAATTTTTCGCGTTTGAATTGATTTGGCTTCCTCCCAAAATCGATTCGTTATCATTTGGTATAAGAGCGGCTAAGAAATTATTCCTACAATTTCTAATCCTAGGCTCAAAATTTGAAAATCCCAAAAAAAATCAAAAAAATTGAAAATTACAAAAAACGTTTAACTTGGAGGGGTGGTGATTTAGTGGCAGTGGGTGGCAAGGTGGCTTTGTTGCCTATTCCATTAGGAACCGCTGATTTCTTGGTACATCACATTCATGCATTTACGATTCATATGACGGTATTGATACTCTTGAAAGGTGTTCTATTTGCTCGCAGTTCTCGTTTTATACCGGATAAAGCAAATCTTGGGTTTTGTTTTCCTTGTGATGGACCTGGAAGAGGGGGCACATGTCAAGTATCGGCCTGGGATCATGTCTTCTTAGGACTATTCTGGATGTACAATGCAATTTCGGTAGTAATATTCCATTTCAGTTGGAAAATACAGTTAGATGTTTGGGGCAGTGTAAGTGATCAAGGGGTAGTAACTCATATCACGGGAGGAAACTTTGCGCAGAGTTCTATTACTATTAGTGGGCGGCTCCGTGATTTCTTATGGGCACAGGCATCCCAGGTAATTCTGTCTTATAGTTCTTCATTATCTGCATATGGCCTTTGTTTCCTAGGTGATCAAAAATTGTTCTTATGTTGTTATTTTGGTGGATTTGAGGTTGAATCTATGTTTATTGCTATCTCAAATCTCTAAATCCGAAGTTTGGAGTGGTTTGGTGAAAATTGGAGCATTTCACCATTGGTAGGGTTTTGAAGCTCTTGAAGAACTTGGGAAAATGGGTGTTCTTCGATTTTGAGTTGGAATTAAGTGTTGTTGAGGCTAGATTTGAACTTATTGGCATCAAATCTTGTAGGATACAATGTTTGGAGGCATTTGGAGAAGTTTCGAAAGGGGTTTGTAACTTTCACCATTGAAGACTTACAAAAAATGTGAAGAACCTCAAATGGGTCTTCAAATTTAGGGTTAAATTGAAGCTAATTGAGTGTTGAATCTTGTTCTCTAGGTGAAGGGGATCCTAGATCTAAAAGTTTGTGGAAGAATAAGAAGATTTGAAAGGGGTTTTGAATTTGGGTATTCTTGGTGTTCTTGAGGGTATTCATATCTTCGTAAGGAAGAAGGTGATCAAAAGATGGGTTTGATCCAAAAGAATTTTTCCAAAGTGAGAAAAGTGTTTTTCTACCCCAAAAAGGAAAATACTAGGTTGTGTGGGCCCATTCAAGTCAACAAATCAGAAAAATACAACTCAAGGTTCTAGGAAACAATTACAAGACGTGTGCAATTGAAGCAATATACGGTCCTTGTATACGGATCGTATAGTTTTCACGTCCCGTATATTTGCACCGTAAAATTGGGCCACTAAAACTTTGCTCACTATTTCGGATATACATTGGGTATATACAGACCGTATAAATATACACCCCATACAATTTCCACCATAAATTGGAGCTGCCATTCACGAGACACTGTTTCCAATATACGGTCCTATTGACGGACCGTATATCACTCATTTCCAACCGTATAATTTGATATGATCTTACTTGGCACACCTCATTTCAAGACTTACATCAAAGGCCAAGATATGGAACTTCAAGCTCTACAAGCGGCATGGATGATAAGGATGGCGTTGAAGGCCTTTGGAGGCCCATACAAGCCCCACAATGAGGCCTATGATGTGTTGGTGGTGGCTTGGGCGAGGCTTGAAGATAAGGCTACAAGAAAGAAGGCCAACAATCAAAAGTGGCTACAAGCGCAAGGGTAGTAACAAAAAAGTGGCCGAACATGCAAGTCAAGGGGCATAAATGCAAATGGTCACAGTTGTAAGCTTTGTGGATTGGATAAGGGCTAGTTGTGCAAAGAAGAGACATTTTGAATTCTAAGCCAACATCCCAACTAGCCAAACAATGACTCAGTTAGTAGCTGCTCAGGCACCGCGTTAGCCTACGCGTCATGGTGACAAGGCTGTTGGTGCCAGAGTTCGAGATTTTATTAATCTAGACCCTCCAGAATTCTTTGGGTCGAAGCCAGATGAGGACCCGTAGAATTTTATCGATGGGATGTTGAGGACGTTACGAGTGATGCATGCTTCTGACACTGAGTCAGTAGAGCTGGCTTCTTATAGACTATGGGTTATTTTTGTTCATTGGTATGATATTTGGTTGTCTTCTAGAGGAGTTAATGCACCCCCACCCGTGTGGCAGGAATTTGCAGATGGCTTTCTTCGACATTATTTGCCACCAGAGATTCGACGGGCCAGAGCTAATAAGTTCTTGAACTTTAGACAGGGGAGCATGAGTGTTCGTGAGTACAACCGTCATTTTAATTCATTAGCTAGATGTGCTCTAGCTATGGTAGCTGAGATAGAGGATCGTGTTTACCGATTTGTGAAAGGATTAGGACCATATTTGATTGATGATTGCATGACGGCTTCCCTTCAGACAGTAGATATTTCTCGTATTCAGGGGAACACTCAGAATCTTGAAGAGCGTAAGCAGCAGCGGAGAGTCGATCATGAGCATGAGCATGATAGGGGTTATAGTAAGAGAGCCAGATCTTCAAGTGTTGTTAGTGAATTCAGAGGGGGCCAGAGGCAGCAGTATTAAAGGCATTCAGGCCACTCAGCAGCTAGTGCACCTTCGTAGTTTGCATGCTAGAGATTTGATTGACCCATTTATTTAGGGCCAGGCCAAGGTTCCAGAGCCTCTTATTCTAAGTATAGAGGTGATTCAGGCCAGATAAGGCCACCTTTACCACGATGTACTCAGTGTGTTAAGTTGCATACTGGACAGTGTCGTGGGGGTTCAGATGTTTGTTATGCTTGTGGTCAGTCAGGCCATATTATGCGTGAGTGTCCATCGAAGGGTGGTAGAGGTATGGTTCAGCCTATAGGATCAGCAGCTGGTTCGTCATCATCTGTACGCCCTCTAGGGCAAGGCCCTCAGACATCAGCAGGCCACGGTAGAGGCAGAGAGGGAGCATCTAGTTCGAGCAGTCCTCAGAACAGCATTTATACATTAGTTGGTCGACAGGATCTAGGGTCTTCGCCTAATGTTGTTAAAGGTATACTATCAGTATCTTCTCATGATGTATATGCATTGATTAATCCATGTTCTACATTGTCTTATGTTACTCCTTTTATTGATTGTCGATTTGGGGTGAAACTCGAGTCAATTAAACCTTTTTGAGGTGTCTACACCCGTTGGTGACCAAGTGATAGCTAGACGGGTATATGGAAATTGTGTGGTTTTAATCTGTGATTGTCATACTATGGCAGATTTGATTGAATTTCATATGATAGACTTTGATGTTATTATGGGTATGGATTGGTTGGCCTCTTGTTATGCAAATGTTGATTGTAGAATGAAGATGGTTCGATTTCAGTTTCCAGGAGAGCCAGTTCTAGAGTGGAAGGGTAATACAGCATCTCCGAAAGGTAGGTTTATTTCCTATCCATGGCAAGGAAGATGATTTCCAAGGGTTTTATTTATCATTTAGTCCGGGTTCAAGATTGTTACGACCATAATTACCGATCGTGCAGGCACCTACCATATTATCACTAGTAGGCGAACCCTTACCCGTTAAACCATTAATCATTAGTCAACTTCAACTTCTTTAATCATTTATTAACAGTCAATAGAAAAGTGAATGAATCGATAAATAAAATAAGTCATAATTAATAGATAATATAAGTTCAGAAGTCTAACTATTACACCCCCAAAATCTGAAAGTTATCGTACAAGGACTCTAACTTACAATGTCTAAAGAATGAAGTATATCTCAAATATAATAAAAAAGAATGTCTGGAATAAAAATAGATATCTGGAAAGAGAGATCTTCAGGTGGCATGACATGGATAGAAGCTCACCCTCGGATGTGATCAAGCAAACTAGCTTCAAACTAGAGATGTAATCTAGATGAAATCTCTGGAACACAATCTGCACTCAAAAAGGGTGCAGCAAGGTAGTATCAGTAAAAACACTATATACCGGTAAGCATCATAGGCCGACTAAGATTAGTTCTTGCATATAAGTATAAAATCAACAAGATAAACAGATAGACACTTAATACTCAAATCCAAGTCACAGAATATTCCATAACAGAGTTATAGCCTAAGATAAAGCTTTTAAACCACAAATCTGTCAAGTTTCAATAATCCCACATGATAATCACAAGTCCAAGTTCCTTCCCTAGGTAGAGTCACTAATCAATAATTTAACTTGGTCAATGATCATACCAATACCACAACAGCCGTTTCAACAAACACACCAAAATCAGAACTAAACGAGCCATATAATAATGTAGAATAAAATGTAATGATGTGCAATGCAAAATATGTGATGTGCAATGCAATGCACTGGCCAAATACACACTATACACACATGCTACTGATGTCATAGCTCAGTAGTCATGACCTGCAGGGGACCCACGGTGTCCATGCACCACTCTTTCCGAACTCACTCGTCGAACCCGAGCATAAACCTTCGCTCCTGAAAGAACCTCGGACGCGGGCCACATCAATGTATCCCTAATTTTTTGAACGAACCTCAGACCACGAGCCATAATCTAGGTCACATATGTGCCTTTCCATATATCTGTACGTAATGGTATTTCCTACCCTCTTATTATCCACGCTCAAATCATCAAGTACCATGTATCAAATATTATCATAAGTTCAACAAGAAGATTATATTAACTTCTTCACTAATTTCACATCGCAATGTACGTCTCAACGTATTCCAGTTCATTAGTATGTATGGACTATGAACAATTAGCAATATCAATGACAAAAATAAGGCATCATGCCACAAGTCTTCCAAACCATTTCCATCATGCATGAGTGTATGAATGCATAAATGAGTGTAAACAGGGTAGATCAATGCAAACCAATAAAGTAACAGTGAAGGTACAAGTCACAAATAGTCTATGTCCATCAAGACTTGGATCAACTCAGCCATGGAATGAATCATACAACCAACATAATAGTCTATGTCCCTCTTTACTTCCACATGTTGCACGTACGCCTCCCAACTAAGTCTTGTATTACTAAGAAGCAACACTCTTCTATATATTATCATCAATAGTTAATCATACATCAAGTGTTCATCTACGTACTATCATAAATATGTAAACCACAATTTAGGTATAAACTTAGTATCCTTCCTACCTCCGATAATATGTGTCACAATAAGGGAGAACTGAATACAACACGACAATTTAGGCAATAAGAGTAATCACAATAACAGGGCAACAAGTCACCATCAACAACAATCAACCTAATTACCATGGTATGAATACAACTACACCTCATATTTCAGTACATAACGTGATAGCGATGAGCCCACAAAATCAAAAGTCATACCAACATAGCTAATATCCAACCAAAACACCATGTTTGAAGACCTAATCATGCTTTCTCCCGTCAATTCTACAAAATACATACGTTTCGCTAGTCAAAGTCTAACTAAAGTAAGTCATAACCTACCTGGAATGCCGAGCAACCGTCTCAAATAGCCAAACCTTAGCCTTGCCTTCCTCATTGGAGAACCTCAAAATGATTAACGTCTATCAAATATGAATTCTATGTCAGAATATGAATCTAAGGATACCCATATTGCCATAGTTTTACCCAAAACCCAAAAATGGACCCAGAATAGCTATACCCGAGCCACAAGGGCAAAATTGGAATTTTATTAAAAATTCAAATAGAATATAGTCAAAATAGTACTCTATGAGTCTAAACGTGTCCAACGATACCAGTATTGCTATACTTTTAGAAAAATGTCTAATATACCCCTAGAATGTGAGTCCGGGTTCATGAGGGTAAAACGGAAAATTTAGTGCACAATTATGTTACCCATCATCTAGTTAACCTTCAATCTTAAGTTCATGGAATTCTATTCATCACAAGATATTCAAATTCATCTTTCCCATTTTTAGCCCTAGGGTTCTCAACCCATTAGTTGTTCACAATTAGTGTATAGGATGACTATGAGATGATGATAATCAACAAAAAAATAATGAATTCTAGGTTAGAATCTTACCCCAAAGTTCTTGTGAATGCTTTTCCAATGTTATCTCCCAACCCTTCAACTATTCAAGGTTTCATCAATTCTTGGGTTTTAATCTTGCACCCACCATTAATGGAGCTTAAGCTTGTCATGGAACTTGGGGAAGGAATGCTAATGAATGACATAAGGGTTTGCACTTACCTTCAAGGAGGAACTTCACCTTAGCCCTAGGAAAATAGCCTCTCACATTCTAAGGAAGTGTTTTTGGGTTTAGGATGGGAAAAACTTGAAAAACAAAAGACATAAAAAAGGGACCTACTGCCCAGTTGGGCCGTCACGACGGTCACCAGACCGCTACGGCTATCACCAGGCTGCTACAATTGTCACAAGGCTGCTATAGCGCCCCTGTGGTTGCTGCCAGCGACCAGTTAGAGCAGTCCGCACTCAAAACGGACATAACTCCCTCATACGGAGGTAAAACGCGACGATTTGTTTCCTATAGCTTCGTAATATGATACGGATATAATGGTTCAAACTCAGTAAAAAAAAGTCGGATGATCAATCTAGAGCCGTTTCTATCCATAGAACTCCAGCAAAAATACCGAATACGAGCGCGACAAAACCCCAAACCCATCTGAAACTCTTTGGAACCTCACCAAAACTTGTGGACAAGTTTAAAATCATCATAATAATATATTGGAACTTCCAAAACATAGACACGGGGTCATCCTAACCCGACGTTGACCATGGTCAACTCTAACTCAGCAACGTAACTAGTTTCTCCATGAATGACTCAATTTACACTCGAACCTTGCGGAATCCAACCCAATGACTTTTTTAAGTCATATATCATACTAACACGACATAAGGGTCAACAAGGTTAATTAGGTAAAAAGCACTATAACAACCAGGTGGGTCGTTATAAAGATACAGAAGCAAAGCAACCAACTCTTCTCTCTGTTCCAGTAGTTAATGAGTTTTCAGATGTATTCCCTGACTAGCTTCTAGGTCCTCTGCCATAACAGAATATTGACTTTTCCATTGATATATTACCAGATACTCAGCCAATATCTATTCCTCCTTATAGAATGACACCTGCTGAGCTGAGGGAGTTGAAGGAGCAACTGAAAGACTTGCTTGAGAAAGGCTTTATCAGTCCTAGTACATCATCGTGGAGAGCACCAGTGTTATTTGTAAGGAAGAAATACGGGTCCTTGCGGATGTGGACAGATTGTAAATAGCTGAATAAGGTGACAATAAAGAACAAGTATCCACTTTAGAGGATTGATGATTTATCTGATCTGTTGAAGCGGGCTGGATAGCTCTCAAAAATATATTTAAGATTAGGGCATCATCAAGTGAGGGTTAGAGAGGAAGATATTCCAAAGACAGCCTTCAGAACCAGATATGGCCACTTCAAGTTTCGTGTAATGACGTTAGGGTTGATGAATGCACCGACGGTATTTTTGGTTTGATAAATATTATATTCAGAACTTTCATAGATCTGGTCGTGATTGTGTTTATTGATGATATTCTGGTATACTCTCGATTAGAGACAAAGCATGCAGATCATTTACGTGTTGTCCTTAAAGTTCTTCAAACTCGTAAGTTGTATGTAAAGTTCTCTAAATGTTAGTTCTGGTTGAACTCTGTGAATTTTCTAGGTCATATTATTTCAGTTGATGGTAGTCGGGTAGATACGCGAAAGATTGAAACCGTAAAGACTTGGCCGAGACCCATAACACCCATGGAGGTTCATAGCTTTCGGGGCTTGGCAGGTTATTAGAGAAGGTTTGTAGAGGGCTTTTCTTCCATTTCTGTACCCCTGAAAAGGTTGCCTCAGAAATCAGCTAAGTTCCAATGGACGGATGCTTGTGACCGTTGTTTTCAGGAGTTGAAGAATAAATTGACTTTGACCCTGATTCTGACACTTCAAGAAGGATCGCAAGGTTATGTTATTTATTGTGATGTTTCATGTATTGGGTTAGGTTGTGTATTGATGCAACACGGTAAAGTTATAGCTTATGTTTCAAGGCAGTTGAGAAAGCATGAGAAGAACTAACCGACACATGATCTAGAATTAGTCGCTTGAAGATGTGGAGGCATTACTTGTATGGCATTCATGTTAATATTCATATAGACAATAAAAGTCTCCAGTATATTTTCAAGCAGAAGGAGGTTAATTTGCGTCAAAGGCGATGGTTGGAACTATTGAAGGATTATGATGTCAGTATTGGTCACCGATGCCCTTAGCGGCAAGTCCATGGGTTGATTATCTTATGTTCAGCTAGACAAAAGGGAGCTCGTCTGGGAGCTTAAGCAGTTAGCTACCCTAAGAGTTTGAATATTGGACTCGGGTAATACGGGAGTTACTATTCAGGACTAAGCAGTCTCATCTCTAATGGTTGAGGTTAAGGAGCGCCAATACGAGGATCCTGTGCTAGCTCATTATAGAAATACTGCCCCTCAGAAGAAGAAGTCACCATTTGAGATTTCTGCAGATGGAGTTCTCAGATGTTGCGGTAGACTGTGTGTTCCTGATGTTGCAAGATTACGTCGTCAGATTTTGGGAGAAACTCATTACAACCGTTATTCTATTCATCCAGGGACGATGAAGATGTATCATGATATTAAGGAAGTTTACTGGAGGGATGGAATGAAGAAAGACATAGTAGAGTTCATAGCCCAATGTCCTAATTGTTAGGATATGAAGAACGAGCATCAGAAGACTGGTGGATTATTACAGGCTATCGAGATTCTGGCTTTGAAATGGGAAGTAATTAATATGGATTTTATCACAATCTTGCCCCATTACCACCATAAGTTTGATTCCATATGGGTGATTGTTGATAGACTTACCAAATCAGCCCATTTTCTGCCTGTCAGTACTACTTACTCAACCGAGAATGTTACACCTTGGAAAATTCCCCATTAATGTACAGTGAATAGGCTAGCGAGGAACATGAGGTATACGTTGATTTGGATAAGTAAGAAATAGCATTTGCTGATCTTAATCGAGATTCAAAGACATTTGACTAAAAGGAAGAAGTTTGGCAAAGAAAGTAAAGGATATGTTATGTGTCGGGTAGGAATTATGAGTGACAAGTCAATGATGGCATAATGATGTCTTAGAGAAGGGTGATAACATCCCTTAGATTGGTATTGAGGTGTTAAACAAGTGTCAAGAAGGTTCCATAAGGATCGGAGATCAAACGAGTCAACGAGAACGAAAACGGAACAACTGGGCACTATACGGCCAAACATACGGGCCGTATAAATTATACTGGCCGTATGTGAGGCCGTATAATTAGCCAAGAGGGAAACCACTCTCTGTACCAAACATACGAACACACATTCGGTCCGTATAAAATGTACGGACCGTATGTTGGTCCGTATAAGTTGGTCGGGACAGCTTTCAATTTAATATAATGGACCCTTTCTCATTTCATTTCCACTCTCTACACTTCAAGAAACCTCTAGAATATTCTCCATCATTCATCCATAAGAATTTAAGGGAAAACCAAGATTAACAACACCAAATCCATGAAAACAAGTGTATGAAACCTAGCCAAAGTTCATCTACCCCAAGAAAACTCAAGGTTAGAGAAATAGGGTCTTGGTGCTAGAAGAGTATTTCCATTCAAGGCTTGTTCATCAATCATCTAAGGTAAGTTTCATGACCATACCATGCTGCTTAAGGTATTGGAAGGCTAAGACACTTGAATTGTAGAAAGACATAGAAAATGGGTCTTAAATGAGTGAATAGTGTCATCGTTGAATAGTGGTTGGGGTGAATCATGAATATTGGTATGTTGTGATTGTGACTATGTTATAAATGACATTTATACCATGGAATAAGTATTATATATGAGAAAACGCGATAATGAGCTATAACCATAAATTGTGGGGAAATTGAAGAGAAATGGTGAATTGTGGTAAATGTAGATAAATGATGATTGTCGTGTGCGATATTGTGAATGTTGATATGAACGTTTGGGAGTTGATATAGAACATGAGAAAAGTAGTATAAACATAGGAAGTTCTACCCAATTTTCTCTAGCGTTAGTAAGTCCGTTCTTATAATTGTTAGCTAATGTCGATACGAATTCTCTTAAAGGTAGAACGTGTGCATTAAAGGAGAACAAGCAAGCGATAGATTAGTTAATCCCTTCCTTCCAAGGCATGAATCTTCCAAGTTTTTCCATGATCCTCCTATATGATGGAGCTTATGAGTTCGTAAATATACCAAACTACATTCGAGCATGATAATGATGATGCTAAGTTAAGGTATAGAGATTCGAGAGTTCATGGTATGATGATCCGATAACGTTAATGATGTCAATATTGTTAACACTCACCTTATACACTATTTCCTTCAAGGTGAGGCAGAATACTCATAAATGTTCATAATATAATCGGGGGTTCACGACCTTACGTCACCCCGACATAGCCATAGTCGCTTTAAAAGCCTAATGTATGCTCCTAATGATAAATGTGAAATGATGCAAGTCATGGTATGTCTATAAGGTGATCAATAATGCTAGCCTGTAATATGCCTATGTTATGTATGAAAATGCCAAGTTATGATAAGATTATGATATGTTCATGAGATGTGTAATAATGATGGGTTATGATTGACTATATGACGATATGATTCCATCGTGCCTAAATGGCCGAGCATGTCACCGCTAAGGCGGGCTACGTATGATTCCACCGGGCCTAAATGGCCGGGCATGTCACCGCTAAGGCGGCCTGCGTATGATTCCACCGGGCGTAAATGGCCAGGCATGTCACCGCTAAGGCGGGCTGCTATGTTTACACCGAGCCTAGAGGGCCGGGCATGATCACCACTAGTGGGCGGCATATGATGGTTACCCGGACGTGGGTTAACGATGAGGATTATGATGTGATGATATATGTGATGTGATGACATATGTACCATGATTATGTAAAATATGATATATGTACGAAATGTATTTGCCTATGAAACCTATGCAGGTCATATCCTTCTCTTATGGCTCATGATCCTTCTGTTATATTTGTTTCATTCCTTTCTTACATACTCAGTACAATATTCGTACTGACGTCCGTTTTCTTTGGACGCTGTGTTCATGCCCACAGGTAGACAGGGAGGCGAGCTTGATCCAAACTCGTAGGAGCTGATAGCTGATTGAAATCACTCCTTAGTTCCGGAGGTGCTTGATTATTCATTTTTGTATATTTGTATATGTTGGGCACGATGGGGTCTTATCCCGTCCTTATGTCTAGTACTCTAGTAGAGGCTCGTAGATGCGCAGTGTGTGCAGTGTGGTCTCACGAGGTTGCTACTATGTATATATATTATTTTGATGGCCGAAGAGCTTAAGTATATAAAAGTGTTTATGTTTTCAAATGAAAGATGATTTTCTTATAATTTGGGTATGAAATTGATAAAGGAACGTTGAATGAGTATAATGAGTAATAGAACGAGCGGTTTTTGGTGGTTAGCCCCGGGTACCCGTCGCGGCCCCTACCTGGGTCGTGACAAAAGTGGTATCAGAGCAGTTTAGTCCTAGGAAGTGTCTACGAGCTGTGTCTAGTAGAGTCTTGTTTATGGTGTGTTGTGCGCCACATCGATAAACAGGAGGCTACAGGGCATTTAGGAAAAATGACCATCTTTCTTCTTAAGAGATCGTACGATAGAGCTGTCTTATAAGATTATCCCCTCCTAATAGTGTGTTATGATTTCAGAAATGCCGCCAAAGGGAAAAGCTACAGTCGCCCAGAAGGGCAAGACTACGACAAAAAGGCAGGTAGAAAGAGATCCCCCCATGAATGTAGAAGAGGGCGAGTCACATAATGAGGCCCTATATAATACTTCCGCCACCCCGCCTAATTTGGAAGAACAAGGAAGAGCTCCAGCTCCAACTCCTCCACCGGGTGCCTCGGGTCAACAAGTGACTGAGGCCATTCACTTATTGACACAGTTGGTTATCGCTCAGGTACAGCAGCAGAATGCGAGCCCAAGTGATCTGTCAGCTAGTACCCGAGCCTGTGACTTTATGAGTTTGAATCCTCTGGAGTTTTTCGGGTCGAAGCCGGATGGAGACCCGCAAGGTTTCATAGATGAGATGTTGAGGACATTGAAAATTATTCATACCTCCAAGGCTGAATCCGTGGAGTTGGCATCGTATAGACTCCGAGATGTGGCGGTATTGTGGTATAATAATTGGATAGCATCGAGACAAGAGAATGCGCCTCCACCCGTATGGCAAGAATTTTTAGATGCTTTTATCCGTCACTATTTGCCACCCGAGGTCCGCCGAGCTAGAGCGGATAGATTCCTAAATTTGAAGCAAGGAAATATGAGTGCCCGGGAGTATAGCATGCAATTTAATTCGTTGGCCCGACTATGGTGGCCAACATGGGAGATCGGGTACATAGATTTGTGAGTGGCTTGGGGCCACATTTGTTCAAAGATTGGTTGACGGTTTTGTTGCAAGAAGGGATGGATATTTCCCAAATACAAGTCCATGCCTAGAACTTAGAAGGACGACAGCAACCACAAAGGAGTGATCGTGATATTGATAGAAGGCAAAGCAAGCGGGCCAGATCTATGGGGAAAGGTAGCGACTATAGAGGGGGATCGAGGCAGACTTACTCCCGACATTCAGGCAAGTCAGTGACTAGTGCGCTTCCACGATTTGCGGATAGGAGATTTGATCGCTCTTTTCCTTTAGGACAGGGTCTGAGTTCGAGAGCTTCGGGTTCTCAGTTCGGGGGTGATTATAGTCAGAGGAGACCACTAGTTCCACGATGTAGCAGGTGCAGGAAATTACACTCAGGGCCATGTCGCCAGGACACAGATGCTTGTTATGTTTGTGGACAGACTGGGCATTTGATGCGAGATTGTCCCTCGTGGTATGGTAGAGGTGGGGTTCAGCCCACAGGTTCAGCAGCTGGTTCTTCCTCAGTATGCCCGGTAGGGCAAACTCCCCAGATGTCAGCAGGTCGAGGTAGAGGCAGAGGGGTAGCATCTACTTCAGGTGACACTCAGCCCCGTGTATATGCTTTAGTGGGACGACAGGATCTTGAGTTCTCCCCAGATGTGGTTACAGGTACATTATGCATATTTTCCCATGATGTGTATGCCTTGATAGATCCGGGTTCTACTTTCTCTTATGTTACTCCATATGTTGCTGGTTGTATTAGGGTGAAACCTGAGCCAATCAAACCTTTTGAGGTATCTACTCCGGTTGGTGATCCCGCGATAGCTAGACAAGTGTATAAAAATTGTGTAATTGTGATATGTGATCGCCAGACCAAAGTTGACTAGATTGAGCTGGAAATGCTAGATTCTGATGTAATCATGTGTATGGATTGGTTGGCATCATGTTATTCTAATGTCGATTGCCGAATGAAAGTAGTTCGATTCCAATTTCCGGGAGAGCCCGTGCTTGAATGGAAGGGAAATGCAGTATCTCTGAAAGGTAGGTTTATTTCCTACCTTAAGGCAGAATTGAAAGAGCTAAAAGCGCAGTTGAAAGATTTACATGAGAAGGGGTTTATTAGACCCAGTTCATCACCGTGGGGAGCACCAATCTTGTTTGTGAGAAAGAAAGACGGATCTCTACGAACGTGCATCGATTACAGGTAGTTGAACAATGTGACGATAAAGAACAAGCATCCTCTCCCAAGGGTTGATGACTTATTCGATAAACTATAGGGTGCCAAGTGGTTTTCTAAAATAGACTTGAGGTCGGGTTATCATCAAGTGAGAGTTAGAGAAGGGGATATTCCCAAAATAGCTTTCAGAACGAGATATGGCCACTATGAATTCCGAGTAATGTCGTTTGGGTTGACTAATGCTCCAGCAGTGTTCATGAATTTAATGAATAATGTGTTCAGGCCACTCTTGGACTTATTAGTGATAGTATTCATTGATGATATTCTGGTGTACTCTCGCACAAAATTAGAACATGCAGATCATTTGCGAATTGTCCTTGGAATCCTTCGAGCCCGAGAATTGTATGAAAAATTTTCAAAGTGCGAGTTTTGGCTAAATTCTGTAACTTTTCTGGGCCATGTTATTTCAGTTGATGGCATTCGAGTCGACACTCAGAAAATCAAAGCTGTGAGAACTTAGCCAAGTCCTACGACGCCTACAGAAGTTCGTAGTTTTCTGGGATTGGCAGGTTATTATAGAAGATTCGTAGAGGGCTTCTCATTTATTTCTGCTCCATTGACGAAGCTAACCCGAAGTCGGCTAAATTTTAGTGGAACGATGCTTGTGAGCATAGTTTGCAGGAGTTGAAGGACAGATTAACCTCACCTACAGTCTTAACACTTCGAGAAGGGCCAGATAGTTATGTTGTGTACTATGATGCTTCCGGCGTTGGGTTAGGATGCGTGTTAATGCAGCACGGTAGAGTTATTGCTTATGCTTCGAGACAGCTGCGGAAACATGAAAAGAACTACCCAACTCATGATCTCGAATTGGCTGCGGTTATTCATGCATTGAAAATGTGGAGACATTACTTGTATGGAGTGCATGTCGATATTTATACAGACCATAAGAGCCTTCAGTACATTTTTAAACAGAGGGAGTTAAATCTGCGGCAGAGGCGGTGGTTAGAATTATTGAAAGACTATGATGTGAATATTTTATACCACCCCGGAAAAGCGAATGTAGTAGCCGATGCGCTTAGCCGCCGATCAATGGGCAGTTTATGTGAAGTTCCTCCAGAAAAGAAAGAGATGGTTCACGAGCTCTATCAATTAGCTAATCTTGGTGTACGTGTAATTGATTCGAGTAGTGCAGGGATTGGTTTTAATGATCCCATAGTCTCGTCCTTGAACGTGGAAGTGAAAGAGCATCAGTATGAAGATCCTAAACTGTGCCATTATAGAGACATATCTCATGAAAAAGAGAAGTCTCCATTTAAAGTTTCCATGGATGGAATTCTTAGATACCGAAGCAGGCTATGTGTGTCGAATGTGGCAGAATTGCGCCGATGAATTCTAGAAGAAGCCCATTGTTCTCGGTATTCTATTCACCAAGTGCTACCAAGATGTATCATGATCTTAAACGAATATATTGGTGGGATGGCATAAAGAGAGACATAGCAGAATTTGTAGCTTAGTGTCCAAATTGCCAACAAGTAAAAGTCGAACATCAAAAGCCAGTAGGATTATTGCAAGCAATGGAAATCCCTACTTGGAAATGGGAGGTGATCAATATGGATTTTATCGTAGGGTTACCCCGTTCCCGAGGCAAGTATGATTCCATATGGGTGATTGTGGACAGACTCACGAAAGCAGCTCATTTTCTTCCGGTTAGAACTACCTACTCAGCCGAAGATTATGCGAGATTGTATCTCAAAGAAATTGTGCGACTTCATGGTATTCCACTATCCATTATCATAGATAGAGGAGCACAATTTACAGCCAAGTTCTGGAAGTCTTTCCAAGAAGGATTGGGTACTCAAGTAAGGCTCAGCACGGCATTCCATCCGCAAACTGATGGGCAAGCCGAACGTACTATACAAACCTTGGAACATATGCTACGAGCATGTGTGATGTATTTCGATGGTAGTTGGGATGATCACTTACCCCTTATTGAATTTGCATACAACAATAGTTATCATTCCAGTATCCAAATGGCTCCGTATGAAGCATTATATGGAAGGAAGTGTATATCCCCGATCGGATGGTTTGGAATAGGAGAAGTGCAGTTAATAGGCCCTGAACTCGTTCAGCAAGCAGTGCAAAAAGTCAAGGTAATCCGAGAACGATTGTTGATAGCCCAGTGCAAAAAGTCAAGTCGCCAAAAGTCATATGCGGACAATCGCCGATGAGACTTGGAATTTCAGGTTGATGATTGGGTATTTTTGAAAGTGTCGCCCATGAAAGGGGTGATCAGATTTGGTAAGAAAGGGAAGTTGAGTCCCCGATACATTGGACCCTATAGAATTATCCGCAAGGTGGGTCATGTAGCCTATGAATTGGACTTGCCTTCAGAGATTGAATCAATCTATCCAGTCTTCCATGTTTCGATGCTCCACAAGTGTGTTGGATATCCCATGAGGATTGTTCCGATTGATGATGTGCAAGTGACAGAAAAGCTAACATATGAGGAAGTGCCCATTGCCATTCTAGACAGGGAAGTGCGAAGACTTCGAAATAAGAAAGTAGCTTTAGTCAAAGTCTTATGGCGAAACAACAACCGGGAAGAAATGACTTGGGAGGCTGAAGAGAAGATGAAATCCACATATCCACACTTATTTCAATCCCCAGAGGAGATTCAAGATGAAGCCCCAACATTATGAGGTATGTACGCTTACTTATCGTGGTTTTGGTCGTGTGTGGCCATAGATTTGTTACTATTATATTTTGGCCCTGAGAGGCAGTGATATTATGGGTTGTTGTGACAGGATGGCAGTGCTATATTACAGGGGAAACTCTGACGAAATTTTCGCAGAATTCCCGAGTGTTTAACATTTGAGGACGAATGTTCCAAAAGGGGGGGAAAATGTTACAACTTGGAAAATTCCCCATTAATTTACAGTGAATAGTCTAGCGAGGTATACGATGATTTGGATAAGTAAGAAATAGCATTTGATGATCTTAATCGAGATTCAAAGACATTTGACTAAAAGGAAGAAGTTTGGCAAAGAAAGTAAAGGATATGTTATGTGTCGGGTAGGAATTATGAGTGACAAGTCAATGATGGAATAATGTTGTCTTAGAGAAGGGTGATAACGTCCCTTAGATTGGTATTGAGGTGTTAAACAAGTGTCAAGAAGGTTCCATAAGGATCGGAGATCAAACGAGTCGACGAGAACGAAAACGGAACAACTGGGCACTATACGGCCAAACATAGGGACCGTATAAATTATACTGGTTGTATGTGAGGCCGTATAATTAACCAAGAGGGACACCACTCTCTGGACCAAACACACGGACATACATACAGTCCGTATAAAATGTACGGACCGTATGTTGGTCCGTATAAGTTGGTCGGGACATCTTTCAATTTAATATAATGGACCCTTTCTCATTTCATTTCCACTCTCTACACTTCAAGAAACCTCTAGAATATTCTCCATCATTCATCCATAAGAATTCAACGGAAAACCAAGATTAACAACACCAAATCCATGAAACCAAGTGTATGAAACCTAGCCAAAGTTCATTTACACCAAGAAAACTCAAGGTGAGAGAAATAGGGTTTTGGTGCTAGAAGAGTATTTCCATTCAAGGCTTGTTCATCCATCATCTAATGTAAGTTTCATTACCATCCCATTTTGTTTAAGGTATTGGAAGGCTAAGACACTTGAATTGTAGAAAGACATAGAAAATGGGTCTTAAATGAGTGAATAGTGTCATTGTTGAATAGTGGTTGGGGTGAATCGTGAATATTGGTATGTTGTGATTGTGAATATGTTATAAATGACATTTAGACCATGAAATAAGTATTATATATGAGAAAACGAGATAACGGCTATAACCATAAATTGTGGGGAAATTGAAGAGAAATGGTGAATTGTGGTAAATGTAGATAAATGATGATTATCGTGTGCGATATTGTGAATGTTGATATGAACGTTTGGGAGTTGATATAGAACATGAGAAAAGTAATATAAACAAAGGAAGTGCTGCCCAATTTTCTCTAGCGTTAGTAAGTCCGTTCTTATAATTGTTAGCTAATGTCGATACGAATTCTCTTGAAGTTAGAACGTGTGTATTAAAGGAGAAAAAGAAAGCGATAGATTAGCTAATTGACAAAGGTATGTAAGGCTAATCCCTTCCTTTAAAGGCTTGAATCTTCCAAGTTTTTCCATGATTCTCCTATATGATGGAGCTTATGAGTTCGTAAATATACCAAACTATATTCGAGCATAATAATGATGATGATGATGATGATGATGATGAGTTAAGGTATAGAGATTCGAGAGTTCATGGTATGATGATCCGATAACATTAATCATGTCATTATTGTTAACACTCACCTTATACACTATTTCCTTCAAGGTGAGGCAGAATACTCATAAATGTTCATAATATAATCGGGGGTTCACAACCTTACGTCACCCCGACATAGCCATAGTCGCTTTCAAAGCCTAATGTATGCTCGTAATGATAAATGTGAAATGATGCTAAGTCATGGTATGTCTATAAGGTGACCAATAATGCTAGCGTTTAATATGCCTATGTTATGTATGAGAATGCCAAGTTATGATAAGATTATGATATGTTCATGAGATGTGTAATAATGATGGGTTATGATTGACTATATGACGATATGATTCCACCGTGCCTAAATGGCCGGGCATGTCACCATTAAGGCGAGCTGCGTATGATTCCACCGGGCCTAAATGGCCAGGCATGTCACCTCTAAGGCGGGCTGCTACGTTTACACCGAGCCTAGAGGGCTGGTCATGATCACCACTAGTAGGCGCAATATGATGGTTACCCGGAAGCGGGTTAACGATGAGGATTATGATATGATGATATATGTGATGTGATGACATATGTACCATGATTATGTAAAATATGATTGTCACGACCCAACCCCGTGGGCCGCGACTGGTGCCCTACTTAGGCACCCCAAACAAACTCACAACCCGATCATCGTATTCAAACTCAATCAAACTCAGCATTTCGTTATCCGAACTGAAAATGAACAACAGACGCCAGACACAAACATTTATCGAACACTTATCTTAAGCGGTCGCCCGTTCATATTAGTCAAATCAAAGTCAGAAAGGTGGCGGAATATACGTCGCCCAAATGCACACACACACATCAGAAAGGGGGCGGAATGTACATCGCCCAAATGCACACACACACATATATAAACTCAGAGGCCGACTTGGCCATAGTAGCGTACGGGCCGCTTAAGATCACAAAACAAACTCACATACAAACACACCGGACCCACGACCCACAAATCTGACTACAGGCCTCTAAACAAAACAGAACATATGAACATATGACGGGACAGGGCCCCGCCGTACCCACACATCTACAAATGTACCGAACACACACATACAACAGAAGATATGTACCAAAAGTAGGCTCCGGATCAAGGGGAGCTCTCCAACACAGCAGAATGAGTAGCCTAAACTGGAGGACCACCCAAACGAGCTTCTGTACCTGCGGGCATGAAACACAGCCCCCGAAGAAACGGGGGTCAGTACGGGAGAAGTACTGAGTATGCAAAGCAGAAGGTACAGAAATCACAAACACAGCTGGAGTCAGAAAGAACAAACACACCGTCAACGTAAACAAAGCAAACCTGCGCGGGAGGCGAACGTACAAATGCAATCAAATCATGTATAGGGTTTAGGAACGTGGTCACCCCCCGACGCTGGTGCCACAACACATCATAACTCCAGAAGTTTTCAAATCTCCGTACAGTCTCCAGACACATCATATCACACACACATCACATCATCAGAACATATCAAATGCCATATCACATCATAACTCCATAAACGGTAACCGGCCCTATGGCGAGGCCTCGGAAACCGTAACACATCATGACTCCCGAATATGTTATAGCGCGCACGATCACAAAGTCGGCCCGGGTACCGACGAACGAAATCATAGCAGACAGCACGAACAGAGTAGTGCAGAAACCATATGCATATCAAAAATGATTTACAGGACTCAACATATAGTTTACATATAGGTATATACCGACGCCAGAAGGCTCGGAGTAAGAATCGGATTGAACAAAATTTGTGTATAAAAGTCACGAAGTTCCAAACTGCCAAATCTTTGGAGAAAAACTGTTTATAGGTCATTTTCCGAAAATCTCACATTATTCAAAGAACAAAACGTTCACTAACGGCATAGGAAGTTTCAAACGCACCATTGAGTCATAAACAAACGATCGCTGGTCATAGCGGACACAAACGAACCAAACAAACCGAATAAGGGGAGCCTCCGGACTCGTGGGCCCACCTCGAGTCAAATTGAGGCGGCGGACGCAAATCGCAGACCTTAGGCTCCCTAGAGCCATCTACGAAAGTTTCGGAGGGTTTCGGACACAACAACAAAAGTTATGACGATTCGAACATTCTTTGGACCAAATGCAACAAAAAGGGTTCAATTGCGCTGGATGAATAGTACCCAAACTTGAACCTAAATTTCCAAGAGCAGAGTTACCCCCGAGATTCCGATATTAACCTAGTATGACTAGGACATGCCAAAAGAAGGATAGGTAGGCTTTACATACCTGGTTGGCGCCTTACGCTCGTCAAATCGTGATTCCCGTTTCATCCGAAAACTGCAAATGGTCACTTTTACCAGTTACTATTCATGAGAGTTAGCATTTTCATCTTTGGGGCTATGCTTGGCTACCGAAATTTTGGCAGCATTTCCCCTATAAATCTAACATCCCCGAGACTTGGCTCGGCTCAAAATACAACAACAACAACAATCCCAAACATCATTACACAATACAAACCACAATCAACCACACTAACTTCAAAATTGCACCTTATTACATAAGTTGGTAGTTCTATATTCAAACTTCAAAATTCCAAATCTGTTTCCACACTAGTCTATTCATTCACAATTATTCAAACACACCACCAACAATTTCCAAACCACATACAAACTTCCCCAAAGTTCATTACTTTCCATATTTCATTCAAAACACCAAAAGTTATGACGAACATTCTAACTTGCGTCGTTTCATTCCGAATTCATTAATATCGACTACAAGTCATATTTAAAGTCCTTAGTATCATAAATATACTATGATATACACAAATATACCAAAGGTATACACTTTCCGATAACGTCCGAAATCATTTTCTAACACCAAATCAATTCTCCAAACATTCATTTACGTTATAAAGGCCATGACGACACAACTAACAACCTTAAACGAAATCAATTCACACTTGTTTTTCCCATCTAAGGCACACGGCCAAACACACCCTTTTCACACACACACGCCATGCACAAACACGACCCCATCCCATAATCTTCATGCTAATCCAATCACTAACACATACATATCCATTTCATAACATTAAAAGGACAAAATTCATACCTTTTTTTGAATTTCCGACTTGTCGCAAACGTCGCTCTTTCTCCAAACTACTTGTATCACGTCGGAGAGCGTCTTGAGTACTTCACAACTATGTAGAAATTAAGAATTTTGGATTAACAACAATGCTTGGAAAATAATTTCTTTCTCCTTTTCTCTATTCGGCCGAACCCCCTTTCTCTTTTGTTCTTGAATTTTTGATTAAGTTCTTGATAATTCTAAGGACCAACATGATATATATCCACTTATAGGTCATGTGCATAGCACATGACCTTAATGAAATGGGCTTGGACTTGCTCCCTTGGCCGGCCACTTCACTCTTTGGGCCTCAATTTTTTGTATTCAATTTTCTTGGCCCGATTCATTAAAAGTCCCGTTTTGTAATTCCCGAAACTAATTTCCGAAATTCCAAATTTACCCTCGGCCTTCCCCGAGGTCTTGACATTAATGATTCCATAACCAACCTAGTCATATTTACTAGAATCAAGTTATGTCCTTAAAACACACAAGTCGAAATTATTTCTCGATTTCCGATTATACGAAAACACGGGACATAACAATGATATATGTACGAAATGTATTTGCCTATGAAACTTATGCAGGTCATATCCTTCTCTTATGGCTCATGATCCTTTTGTTATATTTGTTTCATTCCTATCTTACATACTCAGTACAATGTTCGTACAGACGTCCGTTTTCTTTGGACGTTGTGTTCATGCCCACAGGTAGACAGGGAGGCGAGCTTGATCCAGACTCCTAGGAGCTGAGAGCTGATTGAAAGCAGTCCTTAGTTCCGGAGGTGCTTGATTATTCTTTTGTGTATATTTGTATATGTTGGGCACGACGGGGTCCTGTCCCGTCCTTATGTCTAGTGCTCCAGTAGAGGCTCGTAGATGCGCAGTGTGGGTGATGTGGTCTCATGAGGTAGCTACAACGTATATATATTATTTTGATGGCCGAAGGGCATAAGTATATAAAAGTGTTTATGTTTTCAAATGAAAGATGATTTTCTTATAATTTGGGTATGAAATTGATAAAGGAATGTTGAATGAGTATAATGAGTAATAGAACGAGTGGTGCTCGGTGGTTAGCCTAATAATAGCTATCATTCCCGTATCCAAATGGCCACCGTATGTGTCACGACCCAGCTAGGGGCCGTGACGGGTACCCGGGGCTAGCCACCGAGCACCACTCGTGCTACTACTCATCTTACTCATTTAATGGTCTTTTATCAGCTTTATACTCAAATTGTAGGAAAATCACATTTTATATGGAAACATAAATACTTTTTAAATACATTTGCCTCTCGACCATCAAAATAATATATACATATAATAGCATCTCGTGAGCCCATCTAACCCACACTGCGCATCTACGAGCCTCTTCTAGAATACTAAACATAAGGACGGGACAAGACCCCATCATGCCCAAAGATACATCTACATGAATATACACAAAAGAATCGTCATAAGCACCTCCGAACAAAGGAGTGCTTTCAATCTGCTGACAGCTGCTGCTGGTCTGGGTCGAGCTCTCCTCCCTGTCTACTAGTGGGCATGAACACAGCATCCAAAGAAATCGGACGTCAGTACGAACATTGTACTGAGTATGAGAGGCATAAACAAAGAAATAGAACAATGACATAAAGGAAATACCAATATGGAACATCTATATCTAACTGTCATGTATAAAAGAATTAAGTCATGTTGTCTTACTCATACTCTTCTTCATATCGTGTATGCATAAAGTATAAGCTGCCCGTCAATATCGGATCGGTGTGACAATCATAACATTAGCCTGCGTCTAGGCCTCCCGCGTCCGGGGTATCATCTCATGCCGCCCACTAGTGGTGTCTGCCCATGCCATTTGGCCATGGTGTATCGTATATGTTACACCTCGGAAATTTTTCCGTACTTTTGTGATGAGTAGAACTATGAAGAGTTTGAGTGTATGATGTTTTGTTAAGTCGGGAATGGCTAATTATGAATTTTTGGAAATAAGAAAGTCGCGGAAAAATTTTCAGCCCAGTGGTCGTATATGGCACTATACGGCCCGTAAAGTGATTTACGGACCGTATAGTGCAATCGTCTTCCATCAACCAAAAATTCTAAGTTTCTGTCGAAGTGTTGAATATGGTTAAATACGACCCAGTTTACGGCCCGTAAACTGGTTTACGGTCCGTAAACCAGGTCGTAAACTGCCATGTTCCTCAGCTAAAACTTTCTGTTTTTGAAATGATTAAATACGGCCATGGAGGACGGACCGTAAATCAAAATACGGTCAGTATATGGTGGTTTACGACCACTGTTCATCCCGACAATAATTCATTAAAGATCAGATTTTGTGATTTTTAAAAGGGACTTAAGCTCATTTCATTTCATTTTTCATCAAGACAACTCAAGAGACTTCTAGAACTCTCCAAATATTTCCTCCACAAGAATTAAAGGGGATATTAAGACCAACAACACTAATTTCATGGAATCAAGTGTAAGAACACAACAAAGGATCATCTAAGTCAAGAAATCCCACAAAGGGTGGAACTAGGGTTTTGGTTAATTGAAGTATTTCAACTTAAGGATTGTTCAACCATCATCCAAGGTAATTTTCATGATTATTCCATGTTTTTTGAAGTATTGGAGAGCTTAGACACTTGAAATGTAGAAGAACATAGAAATGGGTCATTATTGAGTGAATAGTGACATAAATGAATGATAGTGGAATTGAATTACGAATGTTGAAGTGTTGTGAGTACAAATACGTTATAAATGATGTTTATATCATGAAACAAGCATTAAATGCATAAAAACGCAAGGATGAGCTAGAAGTAGAAATAAGGGAAAATTGGAGGAAAATGGTGGATTTTGCCAAATGTACGTAAACGACGATTGTCGATTGTGGTATTGTAAGTAATATTGTGAATGTTGGGAGTTAATATAAAACATGAGAAAAGTAGTATGAGCAAAGGAAGTGTTGTCCGACTTCTCCTAGAATTAGCGCCGCGTTCTTATAGTTAGTTTACTAATGTTGATACGAATTCTCTTATGAAGGTAACGACGTGATATCGACGGAGAACAAGTGAGCTATATCTTAGTTAGACGACCAAGGTATGTGAGGCTAGTCCTTCTTTCTAATGGCATGAATCTTTTAGCTTGAATCCCTATTCCTTTCATGAGTTCTTACATTCTAAGAAGTTAAAAGCTTATACCTATGAATGTCTATATGAGATAAGTTATACGATATGATGACACTAGAATGATGATGATGTTATTCCTTGCCTACACTCACCTTATGTACTAGTCCTTTCAAGGTGAGGCAGAATGTCCATAATGGTTTCATAATGTAACTGGGGGATCACGACCTTACGTCACCCCGATAGAGTAAAGTTGATCATGAGCCTTATACACGCATTATGATAAGATAAGTATTTTATGATAAGCATATTACTATGAGTATTTACGTTAAGCATGTCATGAGCATTTCACACCGTGCCTAGTTGGCCGGGCAGACACCGCTTCGGCAGGCGGCGATACGGATACACCATGACCTTCGGGCGTGGGCAGACACCACTAGTGGGCGGCATGAGATGGTACCCCAGACACGGGAGGCCTGGACGCGGGCCTATATTATTGATTATCACACCGTTCCGACATGGACGGGCAGCTTGCATATGATGCATACCTGTTATGATGATGAGTTTGAGTAAGATAGCATGCATTACTTCATTTATGATTATCAGTCAGATCCAGATGTCTCATGTTGATGTTATCCCCTGTTATGTCCCGTGTTTTCGTATAATTGGAAATCGAGAAATAATTTCGACTTGTGTGTTTTAAGGACATAACTTGATTTTAGTAAATATGACTATGTTGGTTATGGAATCATTAATGTCAAGACCTCGGGGAAGGCCGAGGGTAAATTTGGAATTTTGGAAATTTGTTTCGGGAATTACAAAACGGGACTATTAATGAATCGGGCCAAGAAAATTGAATACAAAAATTTAGGCCCAAAGATTGAAGTGGCCGGCCAAGGGAGCAAGTCCAAGCCCATTTCATTAAGGTCATGTGCTATGCACATGACCTATAAGTGGATATATATCATGTTGGTCCTTAGAATTATCAAGAACTCAATCAAAAATTCAAGAACAAAAGAGAAAGGGGGTTCGGTCGAATAGAGAAAAGGAGAAAGAAATAATTTTCCAAGCTTTGTTGTTAATCCAAAATTCTTAATTTCTACATAGTTGTGAAGTACTCAAGACGCTCTCCGACGTGATACAAGTAGTTTGGAGAAAGAGCGACGTTTGCGACAAGTCGGAAATTCAAGAAAAGGTATGAATTTTGTCCCCTTAATGTTATGAAATGGATATGTATGTGTTAGTGATTGGATTAGCATGAAGATTATGGGATGGGGTCGTGTTTGTGCATGGCGTGTGTGTGTAAAAAGGGTGTGTTTGGCCGTGTGCCTTAGATGGGAAAACAAGTGTGAATTGATTTCGTTTAAGGTTGTTAGTTGTGTCGTCATGGCCTTTATAACGTAAATGAATGTTTGGAGAATTGATTTGGTGTTAGAAAATGATTTCGGACGTTATCGGAAAGTGTATACCTTTGGTATATTTGTGTATATCATAGTATATTTATGATACTAAGGACTTTAAATATGACTTGTAGTCGATATTAATGAATTCGGAATGAAACGACGCAAGTTAGAATGTTCGTCGTAACTTTTGGTGTTTTGAATGAAATATGGAAAGTAATGAACTTTGGGGAAGTTTGTATGTGGTTTGGAAATTGTTGGTGGTGTGTTTGAATAATTGTGAATGAATAGACTAGTGTGGAAATAGATTTGGAATTTTGAAGTTTGAATATAGAATTACCAACTTATGTAATAAGGTGCAATTGTGAAGTTAGTGTGGTTGATTGGGGTTTGTATTGTGTAATGATGTTTGGGATTGTTGTTGTTGTTGTATTTTGAGCCGAGCCAAGTCTCGGGGATGTTAGATTTATAGGGGAAATGCTGCCGAAATTTCGGTAGCCAAGTATAGCCCCAAAGATGAAAATGCTAACTCTCATGAATAGTAACTGGTAAAAGTGACCATTTGCAGTTTTCGGACGAAACGGGAATCGCGATTTGACGAGCGTAAGGCGCCAACCAGGTATGTAAAGCCTACCTATCCTTCTTTTGGCATGTCCTAGTCATACTAGGTTAATATCGGAATCTCGGGGGTAACTCTGCTCTTGGAAATTTAGGTTCAAGTTTGACTACTATTCATCCAGCGCAATTGAACCCTTTTGTGGCATTTGGTCAAAGGAATGTTCGAATCGTCATAACTTTTGTTGTTGTGTCCGAAACCCTCCGAAACTTTCGTAGATGGCTCTAGGGAGCCTAAGGTATGTGATTTGCGTCCGCCGCCTCAATGTGACTCGAGGTGAGCCCACGAGCCCCGAGGCTCCCCTTATTCGGTTTGTTTGGTTCGTTTGCGTCCGCTATGACCAGTGATCGTTTGTTTATGACTCAATGGTGCGTTTGAAACTTCCTATGCCGTTAGTGAACGTTTCGTACTTTGACTAATGTGAGATTTTCGGAAAATGACCTGTAAACAGTTTTTTCTCTAAAGATTTGGCAGTTTGGAACTTCGTAACTTCTGGCGTTGGTATATACCTATATGTAAACTATATGTTGAGTCCGGTAAATTATTTTGATATGCATATGGTTTCTGCACTACTCTGTTCGTGCTGTCTGCTATGATTTCGTTCGTCGGTACCCGGGCCGACTTTGCGATCGTGCGCGCTATAAAATATTCGGAAGTCATGATGTGTTACGGTTTCCGAGGCCTCGCCATAGGGCCAGTTACCGTTTATGGAGTTATGATGTGATATGGCATTTGATATGTTCTGATGATGTGATGTGTGTGTGATATGATGTGTCTGGAGACTGTACGGAGATTTGAAAACTTCTGGAGTTATGATGTGTTGTGGCACCAGCGTCGGGGGGTGACCACGTTCCTAAACCCTATACATGATTTGATTGCATTTGTACGTTCGCCTCCCGCACAGGTTTGCTTTGTTTACGTTGACGGTGTGTTTGTTCTTTCTGACTCCAGTTGTGTTTGTGATTCCTGTACCTTCTGCTTTACATACTCAGTACTTCTCCCGTACTGACCCCCGTTTCTTCAGGGGCTGTGTTTCATGCCCGCAGGTACAGAAGCTCATTTGGGTGGTCCTCCAGTTTAGGCTACTCATTCTGCTGTGTTGGAGAGCTCCCCTTGATCCGGAGCCTACTTTTGGTACATATCTTCTGTTGTATGAGTGTGTTCGGTACATTCGTGGATGAGTGGGTACGGCGGGGCCCTGTCCCGTCATATGTTCATATGTTCTGTTTTGTTTAGAGGCCTGTAGTCAGATTTGTGGGTCGTGGGTCCGGTGTGTTTGTATGTGAGTCTGTTTTGCGATCTTAAGCGGCCCGTACGCTACTATGGCCAAGTCGGCCTCTGAGTTTGTATGTGTGTGTGTGCATTTGGGCGACGTATATTCCGCCATCTTTCTGATTTTTATTTGGCTAATCTGAACGGGCGACCGCTTAAGATAAGTGTTCGATAAATGTTTGTGTCTGGCGTCTGCTGCTCATTTTCAGTTCGGATAACGCATGCTGAGTTTGATTGAGTTTGAATACGATGATCAGGTTGTGAGTCTGTTTGGGGTGCCTAAGTAGGGCACCAGTCGCGGCCCACGGGGTTGGGTCGTGACATCCCCATACTATTCATGTCTCCTTTCATTATGTATGCCTCTCATACTCGGTACAATATTCGTACTGACGTCCTTTCTTCGGACGCTGTGTTCATGCCCACAGGTAGATAGGGAGGAGAGCTTGGCCCAGGTCCTCAGTAGCTGTCAGTTGATAGATAGCACTCCATTGTTCGGAGGTGCCTATGGCTATTCTTTTGATGTACATTCATATATGCATATTTTGGGCATGACGGAGTCTTGTTCCGTCTATGTATTCATTATGTTAGTAGAGGCTCGTGGATACGCAGTGTGGGTTAGATGGTCTCACAAGATGTTTTCATATGTATGTATATTATTTTTATTGCCGAGAGGCAAATGTATATAAAGTATTTATGTTTTGATTAAATATGATTTTCCTATAATTGGTATGTAAAATTGATAAAAGAGTATTAAATGATCAAGACAAGTAGTAGGGTGAGCGGTGCTCGGTAATTTGCTCCGGGTACCCGTCGCGGCCCCTAGCTGGGTCGTGACAGAAGTTGTATCAGAGCAGTTCATCCTAGGAAGTGTCTACGAACCGTGTCTAGTAGAGTCTTGTTTATGGTTTGTTGCGCGCCACGCTAATAAACAAGTGGCTACAGGGCATTTAGGAAAACGACCATCTTTCTTCTCATGAGATCGTGCGATAGAGCCATGTCTAGGATTATATTATTCCTAAAAGTGCGTTATGGTTTCAGAAAAATGCCGCCGAAAGGAAAAGCTACAGCTGCCCAGAAAGGTAAAGCTACGACGAAGAAGCGGGCAGAAAGGGAGCCTCCGGCGGAGGTAGAGGAAAGTGAATCGCAAAGTGAGGCCGCGCCAAATGTAGAAGAGCAGGGAGGAGCCTCAGCTCCGATTCCTCCACCGGGTGCTTTGGGTCAACAAGTGTCCGAGGCCATACATTTATTGACACAGTTGGTTGCTGCTCAGGCACAATGACAGAATGCGGGCCCAAGTGATCGTTCGGCTAGTACAAGAGCCCGTGATTTCCTTACTCTAAACCCTCCAGAATTTTTCGGGTCGAAGCCGGATGAGGACCCACAAGGTTTTATCGATGAGATGTTGCGGACGCTGAAACTTATGCATGCTTCTGAGACCGAATCCGTGGAGTTGGCCTCATATAGACTTCGCGACGTGGCGGTACTATGGTATAAAAATTGGGTGATATCAAGGGGAGAGAACGCACCACCTCCCGTTTGGCAAGAATTTGTGGATGCCTTTATTCGTCATTACTTGCCACCTGAAGTCCGCCGAGCTAGAGCGGACAGGTTCTTGAATTTGAAACAGGGAAGCATGAGTGCCCGAGAGTATATTATGCAATTCAACTCATTGGCCCGGTATGCTCCGACTATGGTGGCTGACATGGGAGACAGAGTCTATAGATTTGTGAGTGGTTTAGGACCACACTTGTTCAGAGATTGTCTGACAGCCTCTTTGCAAGACGGGATGGATATTTCCCGGATACAGGCCCATGCTCAGAACCTCGAGGAACGACAACGACAGCAGAGAAGTGATAGTGATGGTGACAGAAGACAAGGTAAGAGGGCTAGATCTATGGGGGAGAGCAGTGAGTACCGAGGGGGACTGAAACAGACGCATTCTAGGAACTCAGGTCAGACAGTGACCAGTGCACCTCCCAGATTCTCGGATAGGAGATTTGACCGTTCTTTTCAGTCAGGCCAGGGGCAGAGTTCGAGGGCCTCAGATTCGCAGTCTAGGGGAGACTTTAGCCAGAGGAGACCTCCAGTACCGCGGTGTAGCCAGTGCGGTAAATTGCATTCCGGACAGTGTCGTCAGGGTTCGGATGCTTGTTATGCTTGCGGGCAGGTTGGTCATATGATGAGAGACTGCCCCTCCATGAGAGATAGAGCGGGGACTCAGCCCACAGGTTCAGCAGCGGGTTCTTCGTCAGCTCGCCCGACAGCACAGACTCCTCAGACTACAGCAGGCAGAGGCAGAGGTAGAGGGGGAGCATCCACTTCAGGTGCTGTTCAGCCCCGTGTATATGCCTTAGCTGGGCGACAGGATCTTGAGTCTTCCCCAGATGTTGTTACAGGTACCTTGACTATATTTTCCCGTGACGTATATGCTCTGATTGATCCGGGTTCTACCTTCTCATATATTACTCCGTATATCGCTGATTGTGTTGGGGTGAGACCCGAGCTGATTAAACCTTTCGAGGTATTCACTCCGGTTGGTGATCCCGTAATAGCGAGACAAGTATATAAGGACTGTGTAGTCATTATATGTGATCGCCAGACGACAGCGGATTTGATTGAACTTGAGATGATAGATTTCGATGTAATTATGGGTATGGATTGGTTGGCATCGTGTTATGCTAATGTTTGTTGCAGAACCAAGGTAGTTCGATTCTAATTTCCGGGAGAGCCCGTACTTGAGTGGAAAGGTAATACGGCATCCCCAAAGGGTAGGTTTATTTCCTACCTCAAGGCGAGAAAGATGATAGCAAAAGGTTACATATATCATCTAGTCCGGGTTCATAATACAGAGGCAAAGCCGCCAACTTTCCAATATGTTCCGGTGGTGAACGAATTTCCAGACGTATTCCCAGATGAACTTCCAGGTCTTCCTCCAGAAAGGGAAATCGACTTTGCTATTGATGCATTACCAAACACCGAGCCTATTTCTATTCCTCCGTATCGAATGGCTCCAGCAGAACTGAAAGAGCTAAAAGCACAGCTAAAAGATTTACTTGAGAAGGGGTTTATAAGGCCTAGTTCTTCGCCGTGGGGAGCACCAGTCCTGTTCGTAAAGAACAAAGACGAATCTCTACGAATGTGCATCGACTACAGGCAGTTGAACAAGGTGACAATAAAGAATAAATACCCTCTTCCCAAAATCGACGATTTGTTTCATCAATTACAGGGCGCTAAATGGTTCTCCAAGATAGATCTGAGATCGGGTTATCATCAGGTGAGAATTAGGGAAGCAGATATTCCCAAGACTGCCTTCAGGACAAGATATGGTCACTACGAGTTTCGAGTAATGTCGTTTGGGTTGACAAATGCCCCGGCAGTGTTCATGAATTTAATGAATAATGTGTTCAGGCCGATCTTGGACCTTTTCGTGATAGTGTTCATCGACGATATTTTGGTGTACTCTCGCACAGAGTCAGAACATGCAGATCATCTAAGGATTGTTCTTGGCGTTCTTCGAGATCGAGAATTGTATGCAAAGTTTTCAAAGTGCGAGTTTTGGCTTAATTCTGTTGCATTCCTGGGTCATATTATTTCAGATGATGGTATCCGAGTCGACACTCAGAAAATAGAAGCTGTGAAGACTTGGCCAAGGCCTACGACACCCACAGAAGTTCGTAGTTTCCTTAGGTTAGCAGGATACTATAGAAGATTTGTAGAGGGTTTCTCATCTATTTCAGCCCCATTGACAAAGTTAACCCAGAAGTCGGCTAAATTTCAGTGGAGTGATGCGTGTGAGCGTAGCTTCCAAGAGTTGAAAAACAGGTTGACCTCAGCGCCACTGCTAACACTTCCAGAAGGATCAGATGGCTATGTAGTATATTGTGACGTCTCCGGTGTGGGATTAGGATGTGTATTTATGCAGAATGGGAAAGTTATTGCATATGCTTCGAGACAGTTGCGAAAACATGAACACAATTATCCCACTCATTATCTTGAGCTAGTTGCGGTCATTCATGCATTAAAAATGTGGAGACACTACTTATATGGTGTGCACGTGGACATCTATACGGATCACAAAAGCCTTCAATATATTTTCAAACAGAAGTAGTTGAACCTGCGGCAAAGGCGATGGTTAGAATTACTGAAGGATTACGATGTGAACATTCTATATCATCTAGGGAAGGCGAATGTAGTAGCAGGTGCACTTAGCCACCAATCGATGGGTAGTTTATGTGGAGTTCCTTCGGAAAAGCGAGAAATGGTTCGTGAGGTCCATCGGTTAGCAAGTCTCGGCGTACGGCCAATGGATTCAGGAGAGGCAAGTATTAGCATCAATGACCCCACAGTTTCATCATCTAATCTAGAAGTGAAGGAACGGCAATATGAAGATCCTCAGTTAAGCCACTATCGAGATCTATCACAGGAAAAGGAAAAGTGTCCATTCGAAGTTTCCATAGGAGGGGTTCTTAGATATCGAGGCCGGCTATGTGTACCAAATGTGGCAAACGTGCGCCAACGGATTTTAGAGGAAGCACATTATTCCTGGTATTCTATTCATCCAGGTGCAACCAAGATGTACCACGATCTCAAATTGATATATTGGTGGGATGGCATCAAGCGAGACATAGCAGAATTTGTAGCACAGTGCCCAAATTGCCAGCAAGTGAAGGCCGAGCATCAAAAACCAGAAGGCTTATTGCAAGCAATTGAGATTCCTACGTGGAAATGGGAAGAAACTAATATGGATTTTGTGGTAGTATTACCCCGTACGCGAGGAAAGTATGATTCTATATGGGTGATCGTGGATAGACTCACGAAAGCAGCTCATTTTCTCCCCGTTAGAACCACATATTCAGCGGAAGATTATGCTAAGTTGTATCTCAAGGAGATTGTACGACTTCACGGTATTCCTTTGGCCATTATCACAGACAGAGGGGCGCAGTTGACAGCCAAGTTCTGGAAGTCCTTTCAAGAAGGTCTAGGTACTCAAGTTAAGCTCAGCACGGCGTTCCATCCGCAGACCGACGGATAAGCTGAGCGTACTATTCAGACCTTGGAAGATATGCTACGAGCGTGTGTGCTGGACTTTGGTGGTAGTTGGGATGAGCATTTGCCTCTTATTGAATTTTCCTATAATAACAGCTATCATTCCAGTATTCAAATGGCTCCATACGAGGCCTTATATGGAAGAAAATGCAGATCTCCAATTGGATGGTTTGAAACCGGAGAAGTACAATTGATAGGCCTCGACTTGATCCAACAAGCAGTTGAAAAGGTTAAAGTGATTCGACACCGACTGTTAACAGCTCAAAGTTGCTAAAAGTCTTATGCAGATAATCGCCGACGAGACTTGGAATTTCAAGTAGGCGATTGGGTGTTCCTGAAGGTATCGCCGATAAAGGGAGTGATGAGATTTGGCAAGAAGGGAAAGCTAAGTCCATGATATATCGGACCCTACCAAATCATTCGCAAGGTGAGTCGAGTAGCCTATGAATTGGACTTGCCTTCCGAGCTCGAATCCGTGCATCCAGTATTCCATGTTTCGATGCTCCGCAAGTGTATTGGAGACCCAACAAGAATAGTTCCGGTTGATGTATGTTTTAATATGTTTTTGGTCGTGTGTGGCCATAAATGTGTTGATATTGTGATATAGCCCTGTGAGGCGAAGATATTGTGGGTTGTTGTAATGGTAAGGTAGTGTCCAAATTACAAAGGAAACTCTGGCAAAATTTTTCTAGAATTCCCAAGTGTCGAACATTTGAGGACGAATGTTCCAAAAGGGGGGAAGAATGTTACACCTCGAAATTTTTTCCGTACTTGTGTGATGAGTAGAACTATGAAGAGTTTGAGTGTATGATGTTTTGTTAAGTCGGGAATGGCTAATTATGAATTTTTGGAAATAAGAAAGTCGCAGAAAAAATTTCAGCCCAGTGGTCGTATATGGCACTATACGGCCCGTAAAGTGATTTACGGACCATATAGTGCAATCGTCTTCCATCATACAAAAATTCTAAGTTTCTGTCAAAGTGTTGAATATGGTTAAATACGACCCAGTTTACGGCTCGTAAACTAGTTTACGGTCCGTAAACCAGGTCATAAACTGCCATGTTCCTCAGCCAAAACATTCTGTTTTTGAAATGATTAAATACGGCCATGGAGGACGGACCGTAAATCAAAATAAGGTCCGTATATGGTGGTTTAAGACCACTGTTCATCCCGACAAGAATTCATTAAAGATCTGATTTTGTGATTTTTAAAAGGGACTTAAGCTCATTTCATTTCATTTTTCATCAAGACAACTCAAGAGACTTCTAGAACTCTCCAAATATTTCCTCCACAAGAATTCAAGAGAATTAAAGGGGATATCAAGACCAACAACACTAATTTCATGGAATCAAGTGTAAGAACACAACAAAGGATCATCTAAGTCAAGAAATCCCACAAAGGGTGGAACTAGGGTTTTGGTTAATTGAAGTATTTCAACTTAAGGATTGTTCAACCATCATCCAAGGTAAGTTTTATGATTATTCCATGTTGTTTGAAGTATTGAAAAGCTTAGACACTTGAAATGTAGAAGAACATAGAAATGGGTCATTATTGAGTGAATAATGACATAAATGAATGATAGTGGAATTGAATTACGAATGTTGAAGTGTTGTGAGTACAAATACGTTATAAATGATTTTTATATCATGAAACAAGCATTAAATGCATGAAAACGCAAGGATGAGCTAGAAGTAGAAATAAGGGAAAATTGGAGAAAAATGGTGGATTTTGCCAAATGTACGTAAACGACGATTGTCGATTGTGGTATTGTAAGTAATATTGTGAATGTTGGGAGTTAATATAAAACATGAGAAAAGTAGTATGAGCGAAGGAAGCATTGTACGACTTCTCCTAGAATTAGCGCCGCGTTCTTATAGTTAGTTTACTAATGTTGATACGAATTCTCTTATGAAGGTAACGACGTGATATCGACGGAGAACAAGTGAGCGATATCTTAGCTAGACGACCAAGGTATGTGAGGCTAGTCCTTCTTTCTAATGGCATGAATCTTTTAGCTTGAATCCCTATTCCTTTCATGAGTTCTTACATTCTAAGAAGTTAAAAGCTTATACCTATGAATGTCTATATGAGATAAGTTATACAATATGATGACACTAGAATAATGATGATGTTATTCCTTGCCTACACTCACCTTATGTACTAGTCCTTTCAAGGTGAGGCAGAATGTCCATAATGGTTCCATAATGTAACCGGGGGATCACGACCTAACGTCACCCCGATAGAGTAAAGTTGATCATGAGCCTTATACACGCATTATGTTAAGATAAGTATTTTATGATAAGTATATTACTATGAGTATTTACGTTAAGCATGTCATGAGCATTTCACACCGTGCCTAGTTGGCCGGGCAGACACCGCTTCGGCGGACGGGGATACGGATACACCATGACCTTCGGGCGTGGGCAGACACCACTAGTGGGCGGCATGAGATGGTACCCCAGACGCGGGAGGCCTGGATGCGGGCTTATATTATTGATTATCACACCATTCCAACATGGACGGGCAGCTTGCATATGATGCATATATGTTATGATGATGAGTATGAGTAAGATAGCATGCATTACTTCATTTATGATTATCAGTCAGATCTAGATGTCTCATGTTGATGTTATCCCCATACTGTTGATGTCTCCTTTCATTATGTATGCCTCTCATACTCGGTACAATATTCGTACTGACGTCCTTTCTTCGGACGCTGTGTTCATGCCCACAGGTAGACAGGGAGGAGAGCTTGGCCCAGGTCCTCAGTAGCTGTCAGTTGATAGATAGCACTCCATTGTTCGGAGGTGCCTATGGCTATTCTTTTGATGTACATTCATATATGCATATTTTGGGCATGACGGAGTCTTGTTCCATCTATGTATTCATTATGTTAGTAGAGGCTCGTGGATACGCAGTGTAGGTTAGATGGTCTCACAAGATGTTTTCATATGTATGTATATTATTTTGATGGCCGAGAGGCAAATGTATATAAAGTATTTATGTTTTGATTAAATATGATTTTCCTACAATTGGTATGTAAATTTGATAAAAGAGTATTAAATGAGCAAGACAAGTAGTAGGGTGAGCGGTGCTCGGTAATTTGCTCCGGGTACCCGTCGCGGCCCCTAGCTGGGTCGTGACAGGATAGCTGCCCGCCTTAGCGGTGACTGCCCAGCCAACTAAGCGCGGTGTTATATCATCATCATACAAGCTCACCATAATATGCTTATCGTAACATACTCATCATAATACATGCATAAGGCTTATGAACAACTTTACTTTATCGGGGTGACGTAAGGTCGTGATCCCCCGATTTCATTATGGCGCAATTATCGACATCCTGTCTCACCTTGAAGGAACTAACATATAAGGTGAGTGTGAGCAATAAATAACATCATGCCATTTTAGGATCATCATATCATATCTCTTATCTTATATTACCGTTCATAGATGTAGGCTTTTAACTTTCCAAAAATTAGGAACTCATGAAGAGGAGGAAAATTATGCTATGAGATTCATGCCTTTAGAAGGAAGGGGACTAGCCTTAACATACCTTTGACGTTTATTGTTCGCTTGTTCTCCTTCGATATCGCGTTTCTACCTTCAAAAGAGAATTCGCATTTACGTTAGTTAATCGACTATAAGAACGCGCTACTATTTCTAGGGAAAATGTGCGGCACTTCCTTTGGTTATACTACTTTTCCCATATTCTATATCAACTACCAAACATTCAAAATTCAATCTAACTATCATTCAATTATGGCACTATTCACATTTTGTGACTCCTTTACTACACTCTTCCATAATCCAAGTGTTTCAACGTTTTAATACTTCAATCATCATGAGAAGGTCATCAAACTTACCTTAGATGTTGTAGGAACGAGCCTTGAGTAGCAATACTCTTCTATACCAAAAACCCTATTTCATCTCCTTTGCAATTTCTTGGTGTAGATGAACTTTGATGTGATTCTTACACTTGATTTCATGGATTTGATGTTATTGACCGTGATTTTCCTTTGGTCCTCTTGAATTCTTGTGAATGAAGTGTTTAGAGTGTTCTAGAGACTTCTTGAGTCGTGTAGATGAGAAATGAATAAATGAGCATAGGGTCCCTTTTAATAACTCAAAACCTGATTTTTAATGAATAGTAGTCGGGTGCACAGTGGCCGTAAACCCAGTTTACGGGCCGTATTCTGGTTAATGGTCCGTCCTTCAGGACCGTATTTAAGCATATCAAAAACAGAAAGGTTTGCTGGAGTCATGGTGGTTTACGATCACAGTTTACAGGCCGTATTTCGATTTACGGTCCGTATTCTGAGTCGTATTTAACCATTTCGTCATTTGGCAGAAAGTCGAAGTTTTTGGAATGTTGAAGGATGATGGCAGTTTATGGTCCGTAAACCACTTTACGGGCCGTATTTTATTTTACGACCCACTGGGTCGAAGTGCAAATCTGTAACTTTCTCATTTCCAAAATTCATAAATAGTCATTCCCTACTTAGTAAAACATCGCACACTCATACACTTCGTTGGTCTACTCGTTGTACGTTCACGGAGAAATTTCCAAGGTGTAACATTCTTCCCCCCTTTTGGAACATTAGTCCTCGAATGTTAAGTCATCGGGAATTCTAGAAATATTTCGCCAGAGTTTCCTGTCACGACCCAACCCCGTAGGCCGTGACTAGTGCCCGATCTGGGCACTCAAACATATTCTAGTATATATAGCTTTATATATAGCAGAAGCCGACAAGGCTTTATTTCCAATTTAGATAGTTTCCAGAAAAATTTCGGCAGAGTTTCCTTTGTTTTACGGACTATCCCATATAACTTGCACGCAGAAAATACCAACAAAGGCCACACAGGGCCAACAGAGTGATATTTAAATATATGCGGACCGGCCGCGGCGGCGAATGGGATCGCCCCAAACACAACATATACACACAGTTGTACAGAAAGATCCCAACCCACAAACATGTCTACAGACCTCTAAATGGACCAACAGAATCATATGGCGGGACAGGGCCCCGTCGTACCCATGAACGAGAATATACACATATAGAAGTAACAGACTGTACCAAAAGATGGCTCTGAATAAAAGAGCGCTCCAAAAATAGCAGAATGAGATCCTAAGCGGACGGATCAGCAAACCTGTCGTCGGTACCTGCGCGGCATGAAGACGCAGCCCCCGAGGAAAGGGGGTCAGTACGAAATATGTACTGAATATGTAAAGCCTGAGTTGCAGAAACAAAATCATAACTGGTATAGAACGTACAGAATAAACAGAAAAATCCAAAGTACCAGATACATAATTTCAAACATGCAGAGTGTGTACAGAAACATATGCCATATCAAATCCGGCCCCTGCCAAGGGACTCGGTAGACAGAACGTGGCCACCCTCCCGACGCTGGTGCCACAACACAGAAGAATCAGAATGGGGCATAACCCCGTCACATATTATATCATATCAGATGGCCATAGCAAATCATATTAGAACAAGCGTACATGGCACAGCTGTTATATCCCGTGTTTTTACACGCTTGGAAAATTTTTTTGAGATATCTTTGATTTGTGAGAAATAAGGTCAAAATTTAATTTTTACTTGACATAGGAGTTGTGCATGAAAGAATGTTGATGCGAAAGTGTCGAACAAGACTAAGGGCAAATTTGAGATTTTGGAAATTAGTTTCGGGAATTACAAAACGAGATTTTTAACGAATTGGGCTCAACAAAAATTTGAGAAAAATTGAGGCCCAAGACCACAAGGTGGCCGGCCATGGTCCAAAAATTTCCAATCCCATGAGTTAATTAATTAGTCATGTGCATGGTCATGTGACAAGTCTAGATAAGAAGACCAAGTCTTCATCTTTGTTCAATTAGAAGCTTCAAGAAAGACAAGAGAAATTGAGAGCCAAAAATAAGAGCCTATTCGGCTTGGCCATAGAAATTTCACCCTTGGAAATCTTGCTCCTAAATTTTTTCTCTTGGTGGATTTATACTAAGTTGAGGTCCCTCTACAACTTGGTGAAATTGGTTTGGAAGAAAGAGCATTTAATTCCTCAATTTAAACATATATTCAAGTGAAGAAGGTTGGAGGAAAAGGTAAGAATTTATTCCATATTGTTATGTTATAAAGGTTTGTTTGTGTTGTAGTATATAGAAATGAGTTGAAAGTATGGAAAAATTGAAGTTTGCAAAGTGGGTATGAAATATGGTGCATGGCCGAATATATATATATATATACATTGTATGCTTATGGTGGATTGAAATTATGTTGTATTCTAGTTGTGTGTAGGATGGAATTCATATTGAAAATGAAAGTGGAATGAAATTGGTTGAAGTTGGAAATGTATAGGTTGGCCGTGTGATATAGAAAATGGAATGGGAATGAATTAAATTTTGATTAATATGTTAGTTGTGTTGTTGTAATCCTTGCAATGCAAATGAAGGGCTAATGAATTTAATTGGCATTGAAATTACTTGTATGTGATTATGAGAAATTATGCGGATTTCATATGATTTTCGTGTAAGTGTGAAAGTAAGATGCTAGAATGCAAACTAAACGATATGCTTATAATTTAGGACGCACAAGTAAGATTTGGTCGGTAAGTACGTATGAGTGTCCACGTCGGACACTAGTCGCGGCCTACGGGGTTGGGTCGTGACAGAAGTGGTATCAGAGCGAGGTTTGTCCTCGGAATGTCTACAGGCCGTGTCTAGTAGAGTCTTGTTTATCGGTGTGTTGTGCACCACATCTATAAACAGGAGGCTACAGGGCATTTAGGGTGTTACCTTTCTTTGGAATCTCAGATCGTGCGATAGAGCTGTGCTATTAGGATGATTCCGGTCTGATTCGTTAATTGTGTTTGCAGTGATACTTCCGAAGAAGGCTATGACTGCCCAGAAGGGCAAAGTGATGGTCGGAGAGACCAGTCGGGCGCAGCGAGCTACCCGGGCTCGTGTTTATGATTTGCCTGAGATTGCGCCCCATTCAGAGGGATCCGCCACACTACCACCAGTAGAGCTTGGAGCAGGTCCATCAGTAGCTCCAGAGGCCCGAGTACCCACACCCGAGACTCCAGCTCCCCAGCCAGGGGCGGATGATAGGGCACTGAAGGAGGCTGTGCAGTTATTGACTACATTGGTAGCGGGGCAGGCTCGCAGACGCGGGCGGAGGGATGACGATGATGATGACGGGCGTGACAGCCTGAAGGTTCGAGAGTTTTTATTATGTGGCCCTCCAGAGTTTTTCGGGTCTAAACCTGACGAGGACCCCCATGACTTCATTCGGGGGATGCGGCGCTCACTAGATTTGGTCAGGGCTTCAGAAACCGAGTCTGTTGAGTTGTCCTCGCACAGACTACGGGATGTTGCTGCTAACTGGTATGAGTCCTGGGAGCTGTCCAGAGGTGAAAGTGCTCCCCCAGCTGTATGGGATGAGTTTGTAGCCGCCTTTCTCAGCCACTTTTTGCCCCCCAGAGTTGCGGCGGGCGAGAGTTGACAAATTTTTACTGCTAAGGCAGGATGGCAGGAGTGTCCGAGAGTACAGTTTAGAGTTTGATTCTCTTGCCAGATATGCACCTGTCATTGTGGCGGATATGGCCGATAGGATGCATCGGTACGTAATGGGTTTGGATGATTATCTGGTTGACGGTTGCCTGGCGATGGCATCCCAGCCCGGAATGGATATTGCCTGGGTACAAGCATATGCCCTGGGAATGGAAGATAGACGCAGAAGGCGCCAGTCTGAGGGAGATTACGACCGGGGCCGCCCTAAGAGGGCCAGGTCAGTTGGTTATGTTAGGGAGCCTCGAAGCGGCCAGCCTCGACAGTATGCTAGACAGTCTTCCCAGCCAGCATGGGATACCCCTTCACAGAGTTCGGGCAGGAGATCTGGTGACACATGGTATTCCGGGGCAGGTCAGAGCTCCAGAGTCTTCAGTTCACGAGTGGATGGAGGTTCCGGCCGGTCAAGGCCACCCAGACCCCGGTGTCCTTATTGCAGGAGACGCCATTCTGGAAAATGTCATCAGGCTACAGATGTTTCTTTTTCTTGCGGCCATCAAGGCCACGTTATGAGAGAGTGTCCATACAGGACCAGTTCGGGTGGTGCAGCCCAGCTCAGGGGGTCAGTTGCTGATTTACCTTCCGTAGCGACGCGCCCTACGGGGCAGAGTGTGCCGAGACTATCGGGCCGCGATAGAGATCGTGGCGGAGTTTCCGGTTCTAGCGGTCCTTTGAAACGCTTATATGCTTCGGCTAGCCGGCAGGGCCCAGAGGCGCCACCAGATGCGTTTACAGGTATGTTGTCCACTTTTTCTGAATATATATATGTATATGCACTCATGCATTAGTAGGTCCAGATTTTATTTCATCGCGTGCTCCTCCCCGATTGCTAGTAAAAAAAAATGGGATGAGGCCCAAATTGACAGAAAACGTCTGAGGTAATGATATATGAAGATAAAAAGTGAGAGTCGAAAAGTTGAAAAGGCTAACGCAGTAATTTCATAATCGGAAAAATAAAGGGGCCCTCTCTATATCAGGGCGGGCCCCGCTACGAGAACCTTCCAAAAATTGCCAAGACCCCGACTTGTCCTAAAGTATGTGACCAAGGTCTTGCGGGGCGATCGACGCAACTATACCAGCATTAACACGTCTAAATGTACTAAAGTTCCGAGGTTAAGCGTGCTGGGGCCAGAGCAATTCTGGGATGGGTGACCCCCTGGGAAGTGTACAAAGTTTTTTTTTAAACGTAGAAATAAGAGACCAATGGAAAGTCTGGGGTAACCTCAATAAATCAGGATGTACCAAAGAGTTAGAAACCCTAAATAGGTCGGGTAGGCTAAGGCGAACTCGGCCGCCGAACAAAAGGGAAGTGCGACGCAGTTCTGGAATCAGAGTAAATTTAAATGGCGTTGAGAATGTATTGTAAGGGAAATGGTAATAAATGTGTATGTGTGCAGACCACATCCCAGTTACGACGGTTTTAATTGACCGGTGGGCCCCAGCAGTCGGTATTACAGTATATGTAAACTTTGACTGAACGGAACCTGAAAGATAAAGCGAAATACGTGATGTAACTGTTATAAGTAGACTAATGTCGGCTTCGCCACTAGTTAAAGCCGGAAATTCTTAGCGTAATGATATTCGAGAATAGAACTGAGGCGAGTGTGTAAAAAGAGATAGTAATTGTGACGTTTGGCAGAATTCTAAAGGAAATGAGGAGAACTCCCCTGAAATGCTTGTAAAACCCTATTAGACTAATTTAACATACGAGGACGAATGTTCTAAAGGGGGGGAGGATGTTATATCCCGTGTTTTTACACGCTTGGAAAAATTTTTGAGATATCTTTGATTTGTGAGAAATAAGGTCAAAATTTAATTTTTACTTGACATAGGAGTTGTGCATGAAAGAATGTTGATGCGAAAGTGTCGAACAAGACTAAGGGCAAATTTGAGATTTTGGAAATTAGTTTCGGGAATTACAAAACGAGATTTTTAACGAATTGGGCTCAACAAAAATTTGAGAAAAATTGAGGCCCAAGACCACAAGGTGGCCGGCCATGGTCCAAAAATTTCCAAGCCCATGAGTTAATTAATTAGTCATGTGCATGGTCATGTGACAAGTCTAGATAAGAAGACCAAGTCTTCATCTTTGTTCAATTAGAAGCTTCAAGAAAGACAAGAGAAATTGAGAGCCAAAAATAAGAGCCTATTCGGCTTGGCCATAGAAATTTCACCCTTGGAAATCTTGCTCCTAAAATTTTTCTCTTGGTGGATTTATACTAAGTTGAGGTCCCTCTACAACTTGGTGAAATTGGTTTGGAAGAAAGAGCATTTAATTCCTCAATTTAAACATATATTCAAGTGAAGAAGGTTGGAGGAAAAGGTAAGAATTTATTCCATATTGTTATGTTATAAAGGTTTGTTTGTGTTGTAGTATATAGAAATGAGTTGAAAGTATAGAAAAATTGAAGTTTGCAAAGTGGGTATGAAATATGGTGCATGGCCGAATATATATATATACATTGTATGCTTATGGTGGATTGAAATTATGTTGTATTCTAGTTGTGTGTAGGATGGAATTCATATTGAAAATGAAAGTGGAATGAAATTGGTTGAAGTTGGAAATGTATAGGTTGGCCGTGTGATATAGAAAATGGAATGGGAATGAATTAAATTTTGATTAATATGTTAGTTGTGTTGTTGTAATCCTTGCAATGCAAATGAAGGGCTAATGAATTTAATTGGCATTGAAATTACTTGTATGTGATTATGAGAAATTATGCGGATTTCATATGATTTTCGTGTAAGTGTGAAAGTAAGATGCTAGAATGCAAACTAATGTTGTTGTAAGGAATTTGGAAGGAAGACAACGTGATTCGGGAAGTTTTGTTGAATTCGTAGAAGTTTTGGATTAAATATGATTTTGGTGGAAAATAGTATATCTTGTATATCGTGTGTATAACTTGGGGAAACGGTACAAAATGTTTCTAAAACTATATTGTGATGATTGTGATTGATAAAGAATGTGAAGTTATTGATGTTAGTTGAAGATTTAGGTTGGAGCGAAGGTTATGTCGTTTTGTTAAAATGATGGCTAGTTGAAGGATATTATGTCTCTAATGTTTGTTGTTGAAGTTGATGTTGTTGTTTGGGTTGTTGTTGATGATTTTGAGCCGAGTTGAATTCTCGGGGGTGCTATATATATAGGGGAAATGCTGCCGAAATTTCGGTAGACAAAAATGAAGTTAAGCGAATTCTTAAACTTTGAAACCTCTAATTGGTAACTTTGACCATTTGCAGATTTTGGACGAAACGGGACTTAAGTTTTGGGGAAGCGTAAGTCGTATAAAAGGTATGTAAGGCTACCTATTTCTTCCTTTGGCATGTCTTAGTATGCTAGGTCGATATCGGAACCCCGGGAGCAATTCTGCTCCTCGAAATCCGAATTAGAAAACGGCTACTATTCATTCAATTCAATTGAAGCCTAATGATCCTATTTTGGCTAGAAAGTAACCAAATGTCCGAAACTTGTGCGAACGTATTCGGATTACTCCGAAACCTTTATGTATGACCATATAGACCTCAAATGTCCGTAAATCATGTCCGCCACCTTGACTTGACCCGAGGTGGGCCCGCTAAGTCCGAAACCCCTCTGTCAGCCCTATAAGGTTTATTTTGACATAATGTTGGGAAAAGGCTTTCACTTATGAATTTGACCTTTATAAAATAATGTTTGGGTCGCCACGATATTTTAAACTATATTTTAAACCACAACGACCATTTTAGAAATATTTTGTGAAATGAACCCGGTTTGATTAATTATCAGAATTACTTCGACCACTGGGTCAACTTATGATTTTATTAACTTTATAAAAGTATTTCGACATTTTAAATTACAGTTTTGAAATATAAACATAACCTTGGGAGAACTTTTGTGAAGCAAACCCCGTAATGACCACTTGCTCAGTTTAGTTAGACTAACGGGCCGACGTATAACCATATTGGGCCCTATAGCTATTCCGATCCATAAAAATTGAATTAGCCGTCCATGATTCAATTCGTGCCCATTATTTTGATACCGTTCACAGGTCCTCGAGCCGGTTATCGATCACGCGAATTATGACAAGTCGACCATATGATCTTTTTGCTGACGTGAGTATCCGAGTATAAGCATTTCGATACAAGCGCCCCGCTAGGGCGATTCTGATATAAGTATTCAGATATGACTATTTTGATCGAATCATCCGTTATGAATATTCCGATAGTATGTTCACTCACTCTCGCAAGTCTTATGAAATGCTTGGATATGTAAAATGACTCCACACGTTCTGTTTTGATACGTTCGTAATGATTTTGTGGTCAACGTGTCCGTGAATATCACGTATCAATTCTGATCGTTCCGAAATACGTCTGAAATCCTCAAATGTCAATATGTGCTCACATCTATCGAGTCTGAAAGTGTGTGTATCTGATCTCTCACTAATCCGCTTATGTAAGCTATGCTGTCGTTCGCTACCTTCCTATGTTGCCTATGATGTTCTGAAATAAAACCGTAAGGGGTGGTCTGGGCTGAGCTCGATCCCCAAAGCGGATAGTATCTGTACTGTGTGATTCGATACTAGGCAGACGCGTCGGGAGTGTACTGGGCGGAGCTCGAGGTCCCGCGACTGATCCGTGACCCGTGTACTGGGCAGAGCTCGAGCGGGAAAAACGGCAGTTTCTGCATGGGATGACCACTGTACTGGGCCGAGCTCGAGGTGGCATACCCTTTGTAGATGCGTACTTTGATATGATATGATTTGCTATGATCTGATACGATATATTTGTGTATGGTGTGACCACTGTACTGGGCTGAGCTCGAGGTGGCACACTCTCTGTAAACATCCTATGATTCTCAGGTTGCAATATCTGATTCGATACGCTACGGCGTTCTGATACGACTCTATTGTGCACTATGTGTGATCTGTGTCTGGAAAGTAAGTTTTGATATCCTGTTCGTCCTGAATTCCAATCGGCGTACCATATCGTCTGAGTACTCGGTAAGTCCCGTAATTCCTTTGATATAAGGCGATATCTGAGCATTCTGTATGTCCCGCCTTCCGTCTGTCACCTGGATCAGGTGGGCATAAGTTGCATCTGGAAACTCTGTACCCTTGGTAATCCGTTTGACAGATTATAGCGGTTTATATGATATGTGACCATCTGTATGACCTTGGCCTGGGAAGTGAGTGACTTTGATATTATGGACTAATTACTTATTCTTGTACCGCTTGTTGCGATTATAGTTCTGATTTTTGTATTCCATGCTTTACATACTCAGTACATTTTTCGTACTGACCCCCTTCCTTCGGGGGCTGCGTTTCATGCCCGCAGGTACCGAAGCTTACAGTGGTGATCCGCCAGCCTAGGGTACACAGTCTACTATTTGGAGAGCTCCTTTGATCCGGAGCCCATACTTTTGGTACAGAACTGTTGTTGCTTATGATTTCGTTTGGGTACGGCGGGGCCCTGTCCCGTCATATGATTCTGTTGTCTGTATAGAGGCCTGTAGTCATGCTTGTGGGTCATGGGTCGTGTTTGGTCAGCGATGTTTGTTTGATTTGTGCCAGTCTGTTCCTTCGCTACGTTAATATGGTTGACCTATGTTTTATGACATAAATAATGGTTTAAACGATATGCTTATAATTTAGGACGCACAAGTAAGATTTGGTCGGTAATTACGTATGAGTGTCCACGTCGGACACTAGTCGCGGCCTACGGGGTTGGGTCGTGACAACAGCATACTCCACAGACCCATGTACGCGTATACCTGCCCCCTCACATCGAGGCACGGCGAACAATGCAAAGGATCACGCTTGACAACATATCCTGGCCCGGGCTCAGTGTGGGAATCATTGGAGCATCCACGAATGGAGTAGTAAGAGACTAATGCAATTAAAATATCATAAATGTTTTCAAGGACTCAATGAGGCATATCAAGGGCAAACAAATCCAATGAAGTCGGACGGGATCATAATAAAAGCATTTCGGACATCATAATAAATTACAGAAGTATAACCTTCCTGAAGTCGTTCCGAGTGTCAAAATAATTTATCAGACTTAATAGAATATTTAAAACCATATTCGTTAGGTAATTAAAAGGGTAGTCGAAACGTTTCTTTCAAAAATCATTCGAAAAGGAGACTTTAGTACATTAAGGGCAAAACCGGGAATAGCGGGCCCACCTCGGAACAAGCAAGGCGGTGGGCTCAAATTACGCCCTTTAAGCTTATGGGGTCACCTATAAAGGTTCTACGGACATTCTATAGCTTTTCAAGGAGTTTAGAGAAAGTTTGCATAATTTCAGGAAAAGCATATCAAAATGGTTCAATTCTACTGAAGGAAAAACTGAGATTTTCTCTTGCGGATTCCGATGGCCAAGAAGGTCTTTTGAGGCCCGAATCCGGTCCTAAAACACTTAGACATGCCAAAAGAAGGATCGGGGTAGCTTTACATACCTTTTGAGCTTTTTAAGCCTATCCAAGCTCACTCTCCGTTTCGTCGAAAATCTGCAAATGGTCACATTTACCAATTGTAAGTTATAGATGCTACAAATTCAATTCAACTCTTATTTGTCTACCGAAATTTCGGCAGCACTTCCCCTATACATATAGCACCCCCGAGAATTCAACTCGTCCAAATCAATCAACAACAACCCAAACAACAACATCAACATCAACAAAGAACATTAAAAACACAATTATCCTTCAACTAGTCATTTTTCTCACAAGTTGACATAACCTTCATTCTAACCCAAACTTTCAAACTAACATCATTGATTTCACATCCATTATCACTCAAGATCATCACAATATAGATTTAGAGACATTTCATATCATTTTCCTTAAGTTATACACTCGATATACATAATATACAACTTTCCGCCAAAGTCATAATTTATCCAAAACTCCTAATCTTTGGCATACGTATTCATAACATGTTTCCTTCTTCCAAGTTTATCAATACTTGTCATAATTAGCAACCTAATAACTTCATTTTCATAATGTCGTAAAATCGTACTAAAACGACATAAGCTTCCATATTCCATTTCGATACAAACTTATATCAGTCTAACTTCATTTACATTACAAGAATCTCAATAACACAACTAACATACTAAACAAACTTAATCCATTCCATTCCAACTTCAACATAGTACACGGCCATATGCCCTTCTATCAACATCAACTAAATTCATGCAACTTTCAATTCCTATATGCATTTCATCACAACCACAACTAAGATATAACATGAATTCTATACATTGTGGCTATACAACATATACGTACTCACGGCCATATAGCTATAACACACACCCACTTTGCAAACTTCCATTTCTTCACACAATCAACACATTTCTACATACCACAACACAAACAAGACTTCATAACATAAAGATAAGGGATAAATTCTTACCTTTTCCTCAAGTCTTCTTCACTTGGAAATATGATCACTTTGGTGATTCTAATGCTCCCCACTCCAATCCAACTATACCAAGTTACAAAGGAACCTTGACTTAGTAGAAATTTAACAAGAAATGAATTTTTAAGACAAGATTTTTGGTGGCTATTTTTCTCTCCCAAACCCGAAACCCTTTGCTCTTCTTGGTCTTGTTTGTTTTGTTCTTTCTCTTCTAACTTTTCTTGAACCTTCATATGTATATAATAGTCCCTTAATTAACTTGTCACATGACCAAGCACATGACTAATTCATGTGGATCATGGGCCAAAGATTGGCCGGCCATGCCCTTTAATTTGGGCCTCCATTCCATTAATTGTTTTGAGCCCAATTGGTTGCGGATCTTATTTGGTAATTCCCGAAAATAATTTCCGAAATTCCAACTTTTCCCTTGGGCTTCCCCGACTCTTCCACATTAATATTCTTTCATAAACAACTCATGTGTTAATTAGAATCAATTATGGCCTTACTTCTTAAAAGTCAAGATTGTTTCTAATTTTCCAAATGTGCGAAAACACGGGATATAACATTTCCCCTGTAAATTTGCACTACCAACCTGTCACAACATCCCGTAATATCATCGCCTCACAGAGCTACATCACAACATAGGGCCACACGTGACCAAAAGCACGAAAATAAACATGCGTACCTTATATCGCTGGCGTTTCATTTTGAATCTCTCCCGGGGGTCGAAATAAATGCGGATACTTAGACTTCATCTTCTCTTCTGCCTCCCAAGTCATTTCTTCCCGATTGTTGTTTCGCTATAAGACTTTGATTGAAGCTTCCTTTTTATTTCGGAGTCTTCGTACTTGCCTATCTAAAATAGTGTTAGCTTTTGTGTTACTTGCAGATCATCTATCGAGACAATCTTTGTGGGATCTCCAATACACTTGCAGAGCATCGAAACGTGGAAGACTAGATGGACTGATTCAAGCTCCGAAGGCAAATCCAATCGCTAGGCCACATGACCCACCTTGCGGATAATTCTATAGGGTCCAATGTATCTAGGACTTAGCTTCCCTCTCTTGCCAAATCTCATCACCCCTTTCATTGGCGATACTTTCAAAAATACCCAATCATCAACCTGGAATTCCATGTCTCGTTGGAGATTGTCTGCATAAGACTTTTGGCGACTTTGGGATGTCAACAATCGATCTCGGATCACCTTGACTTTTTCTACTGCCTGTTGAACAAATTCGGGGCCTATTAATTGTGCTTCTCCTGTTTCAAACCATACAATTGGAGATCTACACTTCCTTCCATATAGAGCTTCATAAGGAGCCATTTGAATGCTGGAATGGTAACTATTATTGTATGCGAATTCGATCAGCAGCAAATGATCATCCCAACTACCACCGAAATCCAACAGACATGCTCGTAGCATGTCTTCCAAGGTCTAAATAGTGCGCTTGGCTTGCCCGTCTGTTTGCGGATGAAATGCCGTGCTAAGTTTCACTTGGGTGCCTAGACCTTCTTGAAAGGACTTCCAAAACATAGCTGTAAACTGTGCTCCTCTATTTGTAATAATAGATATTGGTATACCATGGAGTCGCACAATTTCCTGGAGATACAACCTCGCATAGTCTTCTGCTGAGTAGGTAGTTCTGACTGGAAGAAAATGAGCTGCCTTTGTTAATCTATCCACGATCACCCACATAGAATCATACCTGCCTCGAGAACGAGGTAACCCCATGATAAAATCCATGTTGATCACTTCCCATTTCCAAGTAGGGATTTCTATTGCTTGCAATAAGCCTCCTGGCTTCTGATGTTCGGCTTTTACTTGTTTGCAATTTAGACATTGTGCTACAAATTCTGCTATGTCTCTCTTTATGCCATCCCACCAATATATTAACTTGAGATCATGATACATTTTGGTCGCACCTGGATGAATGGAATACCGAGAATAATATGCTTCCTTTAGAATTCGCCGGCGCAATTCTGCCACATTCGGCACACATAGTCTGCCTCGGTGCCTAAGAATTCCATCAATAGAAACTTCAAATTGAGACTTCTCCTTTTCATGAGATAGGTCTCCCAATGGCACAATTGGGAGTCTTCATATTGTCGCTCCTTCACTTCTATGTCCAAGGACGAAGTTGTGGGATCGTTGATACTAATCCCCACATTACCCGAATCTATTACACGTACCCCAAGACTAGCTAGTTGGCGGAGCTCATGAACCATCTCTTTCTTTTCCAGAGGGATTTCACATAAACTGCCCATTGATCGGCGGCTAAGCGCATCGGCTACTACATTCGCTTTTCCGGGGTGATACAAAATGTTCACATCATAATCCTTCAATAACACTAACCACCGCCTCTGCCGCAGGTTCAACTCCTTCTTCTTGAAAATGTACTGAAGGCTTTTGTGATCTGTATAGATATCAACATGCACACCATACAAATAATGCCTCCATATTTTTAAGGCATGAATAACCGCAGCCAATTCGAGATTATGAGTTGGGTAATTCATTTCATGTTTCCGTAATTGTCTCGACGCATATGCAATCACTTTTCCATGCTGCATCAGTACGCATCCTAATCCGACACTGGAAGCATCACAATATACCACGTACCATCTGACCCTTCGGGAAGTGTTAAAATAGCAACTGAGGTCAACCTGTCTTTCAACTCTTGGAAGTTGCGTTCACAAGCATCATTCCACTGAAATTTTGCTGACTTCTAGCTTCGTCAATAGGGCTGAAATAGACGAGAACCCCTATACGAACCTTCTGTAATAACTTGCCAACCCCAAAAACTACGAACTTCTGTAGGTGTCGTAGTCCTTGGCCAATTCTTCACAGCTTAAATTTTCTGAGGGTCGACTCGAATGCCATCATTTGAAATAACATGGCCCAGAAATGTCACAAAATTTAGCCAAAATTGCACTTTGAAAATTTTGCATACAATTCTCGGGTTCGAAGAATGCTAAGAGCAATTCGGAAATGATCTGTATATTCCGATTCCGTGCGAGAATACACCAGAATATCATCAATAAATACTATCACAAATAGGTCCAAGAGAGGCCTGCATACGTTGTTCATCAAATTCATAAACACGGCCGGAGCATTAGTCAACCCAAACGACATCACTCGGAATTCAAAGTGACAATATCTCGTTCTGAAGGCCGTCTTGGGAATATCCGCTTCTCTAACTCTCACCTGATGGTAACCCGATCTCAAATCTATTTTTGACAACCATTTGGCACCCTGTAGCTGATCAAATAAATCATCAATCCTCGGAAGAGGATATTTGTTCTTTATCGTCACTTTAGTCAATTTCCTGTAGTCGATACACATTCGTAGAGATCCGTCTTTCTTTCTTACAAATAATACCGGTGCTCCCCACGGTGTTGAACTGGGTCTAATAAACCCCTTGAATGTAAGTCTTTCAACTGCGCCTTTAGATCTTTTAATTCTGCCGGAGCCACTCGATAAGGAGTAATAGAAATAGGCTTGGTGTCCGGCAACACGTCAATGGCGAAGTCAATCTCTCTCTCTGGAGGAAGACCTGGAAGTTCGTCTGGAAACACATCTGGGAATTCATTCACGACCGGAATAGATTGGAAAGTTGGCGGCTTTGACTCGGTGTCACGAACCCGAACTAAATGATAAATATAACCCTTGGCTATCATCTTACTTGCCTTAAGGTAGGAAATAAACCTACCCTTTGGAGATGCTGCATTACCCTTCCATTCAAGCACGAGCTCTCCCGGGAATTGGAATCGAACCACTTTCAATCGGCAATCAACATTAGCATAGCACGAGGCCAACCAATCCATACCTATAATTACGTCAAAATCCAGCATTTCCAACTCAATCAAATCAGCTCTGGTCTGGAGATTACATATCACAACTACATAATTTTTATACACTTGTCTTGCTATCATGGGATCACCAACCGAAGTAGATACCTCGAAAGGTTCGATTGGCTCAGGTTTCACCCCAATACAACTAGCAACATATGGAGTAATATAAGAAAAAGTAGAACCCAGATCTATCAGTGCGTAGACATCACGGGAGAATATAGACAATGTAACTGTAACCACATCCGATGAGGACTCAAGATCCTGCCGTCCGGCTACAGCATATACACGGGGCTGAGTGGCACCTGAAGTAGATGTTGCCCCTCTACCTCTACCTCGGTCTGCTGACATCTTGGGAATCTGTCCTACCGGGCGTGCTGAGGAAGAACCAGTTGCCGAGCCTGTAGGCTGAACTCTAACTCTGCCACTCATCGACGGGCAATATCTCATCATATGCCCCACCTGGCCACAAGTATAACAAGCGTCTGAACCCTGGCGACACTGTCCGGAATGCAACCTACCGCACTGGCTGCATCGCGGTACTGGGGTCTCCTCTGACTATAATCTTCCCTGAACTGGGAATCTGGAGTCCTCAAACTTTGGCCCTGTCCTGAGCGGAAGGAGCGATCAAATATCCTACCTATAAATCGAGGAGGTGCACTGGTCACTGACTGGCCTGAGTAACCAGAATATGTCTACCTTGATCCCCCTCTATAACCACTGCCTACTCCAATAGATCTAGCCCTCTTGCCTTGCCTTCTTTCGTTATCGCGATCATTCCTTGGTGGTTGTTATCGCCCCTCCAAATTTTGAGCATGGGCCTGTATTCGGGAAATATCCATTCCGTCTTGCAAGGAAGCCGTTAAACAATCTCTAAATAAACGTGGCCTTAGGCTACTTACAAATCTATGTACCCGATCTCCCATGTCGGCCATAATAGCCGGGGCATATCTAGCCAAAGAATTAAATTGCATATTATACTCCCGGGCGCTCATATTTCCTTGCCTCAGATTTAGAAACCTGTCCGGTCTAGCTCGGTGGACCTCGGGTGGCAAATAGTGACGAATAAATGCATCCATGAATTCTTACCAAACCGGAGGAGGCGCATTATCTCCTCTTGATAATACTCAGTTGTTGTACCACAAAACAACCACATCCCGGAGTCTATAAGATGTCAACTCCACGGATTTAGTTTCAGAGGCATGGACAATCTTCAATGTCCTCAGCACCTCATCTATGAAACCTTGCAGGTCTTCATCCGGCTTTGACCCGAAGAACTCCGGAGGATTTAGACTCATGAAATCACGGGCCTTGGTACTTGCTGCCCGATCGCTTGAACCCACATTTTGTCATTGTGCCTGTGCGGCGACCAATTATGTCAATAACGGGATGGCCTCAGTCATTTGTTGACCCGAAGCAACCGGTGGAGGAATTGGAGCTGGGGCTCCTCCTTGCTCTTCCACATTAGGCGGGGTAGATGAAGTATTAGACAAGGCCTCATTATGTGATTCGCCTTCTTCTATGTTCATCGGAGGCTCTCTTTCTACCTGCCTCTTTGTCGTAGCCTTGCCCTTCTGGGCGGCTGTAGCCTTTCCCTTTGGCGGCATTCTGAAATAATAACACACTATTAGGGAGGATAAAATCTTAAACATGGCTCTATCGCACGATCTCATGAGAAGAAGGATGGTCATTTTTCCTAAATGCCCTGTAGCCTCTTGTTTATTGATGTGGCGCGCAACACACCATAAACAAGACTCTACTAGACATGACTCGTAGACACATCCTAGGACTGAACCGCTCTGATACCACTTTTGTCACGACCCAGCTAGGGGCCGTGACGGGTACTCAGGGCTAGCCACCGAGCACCACTCGTGCTACTACTCATCTTGCTCATTTAATGGTCTTTTATCAGCTTTATAGTCAAATTGTAGGAAAATCATATTTTATATGGAAACATAAATACTTTTTAAATACATTTGCCTCTCGGCCATCAAAATAATATATAAATATAATAGCATCTCGTGAGACCATCTAACCCACACTGCACATCTACGAGCCTCTACTGGAATACTAAACATAAGGACGGGACAAGACCCTGTCATGCCCAAAGATACGTCTACATGAATATACACAAAAGAATCGTCATAAGCACCTGCGAACAAGGGAGTGCTTTCAATCGGCTGACAGCTACTACTGGTCTGGGTCGAGCTCTCCTCCCTGTCTACCTGTGGGCATGAACACAGTGTCTAAAGAAAACGGACGTCAGTACGAACATTGTACTGAGTATGAGAGGCATAAACAAATAAATAGAACAATTACATAAAGGAAATACCAATATGGAACATCTATATCTAACTGTCATGTATAAAAGAATTAAGTCATGTTGTCTTACTCATACTCGTCATCATATCGTGTATGCATAAAGTATAAGCTGCCCGTCCATATCAGATCGGTGTGACAATCATAACATTACCCTGCGTCCAGGCCTCCCGCTTCCGGGGTATCATCTCATGCCGCCCACTAGTGGTGTCTGCCCATACCGTTTGGCCATGGTGTATCGTATAGCTGCCCGCCTTAGCGGTGACTGCCCGACCAACTAGGTGCGGTGTTATATCTTCATCATACATGCTCATCATAATATTCTTATCGTAACATACTAATCATAATACATGCATAAGGCTTATGAACAACTTTACTTTATCGCGGCAACGTAAGGTCGTGATCCCCCAATTTCATTATGGCGCAATTATCGACTTCCTGCCTCACCTTGAAGGAACTAACATGTAAGGTGAGTGTGAGCAATAAATAACATCATGCCATTTTAGGATCATCATATCATATCTCTTATCTTATATTAACGTTCATAGATGTAGGCTTTTAGCTTTCCGGAATATAGGAACTCATGAAGAGGAGGAAAATTATGCTATGAGATTCATGCCTTTATAAAGAAGGGGACTAGCCTTAACATACCTTTGACGTTTAACTAAGCTATCGTTCGCTTGTTCTCCTTCGATATCGCGTTTCTACCTTCAAAAGAGAATTCACATGTATGTTAGTTAATCGACTATAAGAACACACTACTATTTCTAGGAAAAATTGGGCGGCACTTCCTTTGGTTATACTAATTTTCCCATATTCTATATCAACTACCAAACATTCATAATTCAATCCAACTACCATTCAATTATGGCACTATTCACATTTTATGACCCCTTTACTACACTCTTCCATAATCCAAGTGTTTCAACGTTTTAATACTTCAATCATCATGAGAAGTTCATCAAACTTACCTTAGATGTTGTAGGAACGAGCCTTGAGTTGCAATACTCTTCTATACCAAAAACCCTATTTAACCTCCTTTGCAATTTCTTGGTGTAGATGAACTTTGATGTGATTCTTACACTTGATTTCATGGATTTGATGTTATTGACCTTGATTTTCCTTTGGTCCTCTTGAATTCTTGTGAATGAAGTGTTTAGAGTGTTCTAGAGACTTCTTGAGTCGTGTAGATGAGAAATGAATAAATGAGCTTAGGGTCCCTTTTAATAACTCAAAATATGATTTTTAATGAACAGTAGTCGGGTGCACAGTGGCCGTAAACCCAGTTTACGGGTCGTATTCTGGTTTACGGTCCGTCCTTCATGACCGTATTTAAGCATATCAGAAACAGAAAGGTTTACTGGAGTCATGGTGGTTTACGGTCACAGTTTACGGGCCGTATTTCGATTTACGGTCTGTATTCTTAGTCATATTTAACCATTTCGTCGTTTGGCAGAAATTTGAAGTTTTTGGAATGTTGAAGGACGATGGCAGTTTACGGTCCGTAAACCACTTTACGGGTCGTATTCTATTTTACGACCCACTGGGTCGAAGTGCAAATCTGTAACTGTCTTATTTCCAAAATTCATAAATAGTCATTCCCTACTTAGTAAAACATCGCACACTCATACACTTCGTTGGTCTACTCATTGTACGTTCACAGAGAAATTTCCGAGGTGTAACAGTATGAGGCTTTATATGGGCGGAAGTCCAGATAGCCCCGTATGAGGCTTTATATGGGCGGTCACCTATTAAATGGTTTGAAGCACGGGAAACTAAGTTAGTAGGACCAAATTTGATTCAACAAGCGGTGGAGAAGGTCAGGCTCATTTAGGATCAATTATTGGCAGCTCAGAGTCGTCTGAAGTCTTATGCAGATAACCGTTGACGAGACTTGGAATTCCAGGTTGATGACTGGGTATTCTTGAAGGTATTGCCCATGAAAAGTGTTATGAGATTTGGTAAGAAGGGTAAACTCAGTCCTTGGTACATTAGGCCTTACAAGATTATACATAGAGTGGGCCAGGTAGCCTATGAGTTAGATCTTTCTTCAGACTTAGAATCAGTCCATCCAATCTTCCATATGTCTATGCCTCATAAGTGTGTTGGAGATCCTTCCAGAATCTTACCTGTTGATGATGTTCAGGTTACCGAGAAATTATCATATGAAGAGATTCCCACTGCTATACTAGATAGACAGGTTCAGAGATTGAGGACTAAGGATGTAGCTTCAGTTAAAGTCCTTTGAAGGAACATGAATGTCGAGGAAATGACTTCAGAAGCTGAGGAAGATATAAGATCCAGATATCCGCACTTGTTTCCACTCCCAGAGGAGGTCCAGACAGACACACCGTTTCCTTCAGGTGTGTATTGTTCTATTTCTTATGATTATTGATCGTGTGAAGCCATTATTATTACTGCTTGTTGTCGCGGCCCGGTGTGGCATTGTATGGTTTGGGATCGCTGTGTGGCAGGTTGGTAGTGGTACAGTTACATGGGAGACTCTGCCAAATTTTTTATAGAATTCCTGGAAGTTCACATTCGAGGACGAATGTTTCTAAGGGTGAAGGAGTGTTACACCTTGTGGTTTTAGACATTGAGATTTGTCGTACGTTAGTTGTCTTAGTTTTAAGCACCGGGATTTTCTTTTCAGGTTATATGAGGTTGGAAATGCTTAACTCATGCTTATAAGTGTTTAAGTTCATGATTGGTAAGTTACAGAAGGATTAGAGAATAAGTGAATTGAAGCGGAGAGGTTCGTCAAAAGTAGTTTTTGGAAAATATAGAATATGGACCGTATAATTGAGATAGGGTCCGTATTTTGAGATATGGACCGTATTTAAGGATTTTAAAAATTTATAGAGAAGAAAAAAAATTGGGGTTGAATTATACGGTCCATTTTACGGACCGTATAATTTTATACGGTCAAGGGGGTGGCCGTATAATGTTATACGGCCAAGAAATATGGTCCATATTTTCCAATGTAGGTGAATTTTTCTGATTTTAAGTATGATGACCCCTCTCCATTCTAAGTCATTTTAAACATGACCCCAAGTTCAAGAAATATATAGAGACCTCTCCAAACATATTCAAACATTTCACCAAGTATAAATCAAAGATCAAAGTGAAGATCAAAGCACTTAGGGTTTCAAAGTGAGGTTTAAGCTTGTCTCTTCTTCTTGCAAAAGCTTAGGAGAGTATTTTAAGGTGAAGTAACCATGGAATTGAAGTGTTATTTAATTTTGAGGTAAGATTTCACCTTAGTTTCATGCTTATGAGTTTATTTGACAATTATGCTAAAATTTAAGGAAAACAAATTTGAGAAAAGATCATAAGGAGTTGTGTTGAAGTTGTTGTTATGGATTGCTTATGAAAAGAAGTTTTGGGGATGAATTAAGTATAATTTGAATATAATATTTTTATTATGATATTGTTGATGTTCTATGTGGTTTTGGGAGTTGGCGGAAGTAGATGATATAGAGGAAATGTTGTCCAATTTTCATTAGCTTACCAATTAATTTAGCTTGACTTTATGAGAATTTCCACGACTTAACCATAGTATGAATAATCTTGAATGTAGATTTGCAAGGTCGGGAGGATAGATGTTGGGTGGATAGATAGACGACGAGGTATGTTAAGGTTTTCCTTTTCTTTCTTAAGGCATGATCATAGTGATACGAGCTTTGACAAATGATGTCTATAATGATTCCTCTCATAGAAATAGTAGAAGCTTATATTCTTGATGTTTTGATGATATTATTGCTCTTATCTCATGATTATTGATCTCATCTTATGATTATTGATCTTGTTTATTGATATTGATCTCATCTTAGGGTCATTGATTCCTTCAAGGTGAAATACGTTGATGATGATAGACACATAATGGTAATCGGGGGTTACCGACCTTACGTCACTCTGATAGAGTTATAGCTTTTCTTTGAACTCTCATGCATGCTTTATATATATATATATATATATATATATATATATATATATATATTCTCACACCGAGCAGCGCTATAGTCGGCCGGGTACGACACCTATTGTGCACACCACTGCAGTTGATTACGGATAACACTGAGCCTTATTATGGCCGGGTACGTGTCATGACCCAACTAGCGAGCTATGACAAAAGTGGTATCAGAGCAGTTCGTCCTAGGGAGTATCTACGAGTTGTGTCCAGTAGAGTCTTGTTTATGGGTGTGAAGCGCGCCACACCTATAAACAAGAGGCTTCAGGGCGTTTAGGAACTATTGACCCTTTCTTCTCATCGTAGATCGTGCCGTAGAGCTAAATTATAGGATGTGATATCCCCGATTTTAACCCTAAATGTTTTGATTGTGGATAAGCAATTGATTATGCCGCTATGGGGTAATTGATGAGAATTGAAGTTGATACTCCGAAAGGTATGTTTCTGCCTTATTGATATTGATAGACCTTGATATAGGAACTTGAGCTAGATATTACGGGTATTTGTGATCGCCCAGTGAGGCATTGGATGTGTTTTCTAGGCTGTGTGCAGGAATGAGGAAGGAAGAAGTATAGAGGAAACTCTGCCAAAATTTTTACAAATTGAATTGTTTGAATGTGTATGCTATAGAGAAAGAATGAAGGGAAAATGTGACAATCGGATGTTTGGTAAGTCATGATTGAATGAACCATTATGAGACACTTTCAAAGAGAAGTTTTGGAATGATTTTAATTTAATTTAAGGGAAGAACGCTGGAGGGGGAAAATGATTAGTAATTAAAGGAGTTGGAATGAGTGTATTCGAGATTTCGTAGAACTGAGATTTATTGAAGATATAGGGAAAGTTGACACTAAGAATTCAAATACAGTATCACAATTTATAAATTGGTGAGTAAGAGATAACAAAAAGATATTGATATTGAAAAGAAGTTAACGAGTAGGGGAAAGTTTTACTCTAGAGGTTTATATATATACATAAGATCATGACGGGTTGATGACAGGCACATAGACTCATTTTATTAGACTTTCCTATATGAAGTGAGTTTACATTGGGATTTAGAAGTCACCAGTCATTCGACTTCAAAGGGATTCTGAGTATTTGATAGTTGGTACTATTCTGAGAATTATTATGGTCAAGTTGCTTCGGGTATTAATGATGCCCTTGAACTCAAGAATGAGAACCGGTTAGGTAAGTTGGTTTGCAATTATGATTATTTTCTGGATTGTTTATATAACTTCTAAGTGTGATGTTGCTTGGCCGACGAAGGAAGTAGAGATTCTATCAACCTTAGGAATATGTGGTGTATTTCTAGCTAATCCTTGTAAGAAGGCTTCACCTCATATTTTTTTTCAGACGGGTGTTGTGAAGGTTAGATGATGATAGAGAAATTAGGTGCGATGTCGGTTTATGTGTAAGGAGAGAAGAGACTAGATGTACAAGTGAAGATAAAATATTGCAAGGATCGATTCGGCTGCTACAGGAAAGTAAAGGATGCGAGGTTGATTATTTTAGGCAAAGAGACAGGGTACAAGTACGAGTAAAGATTTTTAAGTAAAGCTATATCACCAGGGCTTACAGTTAGAACGTAGATATGCTAGGAAGACCTACAGATTTAGACATCTCGAAAGAAAAGGTGTTGAAAAGCGATAAAAAGATAAGTCACGAGTGGTTACATTGAGTATTATGTGTACCCTTATGATTGATTTTACGACATGTTAAAAGTATTGATTGGGTTGTATGTCAAAATTGAGGTAGCAAGCGCTACAGAGAGAATTAGGATTTGCTTTTCTCGGGAATTAAAGTCAGATAGTGGTAACGCGACCAAATATGTGAACACGAGCATTAGGAAAAAGAAGGTTATGATATTATGAAGGGGAGAGAAACTTGGACAAGGAAAATGTATTCCCATAGAGGGTCTGGTAATATATATTTGAGGAAAAGGTTAGGATGAAAGCAAGAAAGCAGACGATAGGATCAAATTTAAATAAATCAACGGGAGATAGAGTAATGTTGTACGTGACAAAGGATGAACGTGAGGACCGCAGAACCAACCTATACGTTTTCATAACTAGAACCAAGAAGGTTGTAAATAATGAACAAAGGTGCATCCTTGAGAAGAAATAAACAGGTCTTATGAGCGATGAGGAAATTTTAAACTCCTAAGGTTTAACCAGGAGAATGGATGTGAACCCGTGATTGGTATGCTTATTTAAGGGAAGAAAGTACCCTGAGAAGAGATTTTCAGCATCAAAAGTGATTCGCACTCGTAACGAAACACTCCAAAGTTTCATAACCTAAGAGTAAAGGATGACTAATAGAAACAGGCATTTTACAAGTAAAATAAAACAGAAGGGACTATGAGGACTAAAGGAAGGAGGAGGTGTCAAAAAGATGGTTAAAGGGAATTATGTGGCTGCCGACAACAAGGAGAAGGTTAATGAGTCAGTAGGCTTGCCCAAAGGAAAACAAATTGAAATTAGAAAACAATGGTTGCATGAAAGATGCAAAGATGCGATCATATGGAAAACTGAGAAAATTCTAGATATATATATATATATATATATATATATATATATATATATATATATATATATATATATATATGTGTGTGTGTGTGTGTGTGTGTGTGTATGTGTGTTTGTGTGTGTTTGTATGTGTGTGTGTGTGTGTTTGTGTGTGTGTGTGTGTGTGTGTGTGTGTGTGTGTGTGTGTGTTTGTGTATGTGTGTGTGTACAAGTTGTAGCATCATAAAGGAAGATGAAGACTCGACGAAAGAAGAAAGGAAAGGGTGTACTTTGTGAGGATTTCATGATAAGAACAAGAATCAACAGAACACTATAAAGATTATGATGCATAGCTGGGATGCAAACCAATAGTTAAGAAGAATTACGGGAAAAAACGAGCTAAGCTAATGAAAGGATGAGTCGTGGGAATGGATGGTGAGGAATATCAACTTTTAATGGTATAGTATAAGAATAAATCGAAATTAGGAACCCAGAGCAAGGAGAATTTCAAGGATATTAAAAAGATTGATGTGGAGAAAGACTAGGGCTAAAGGAGTGTGGTATAGTCGGATACTCCATAAGGGGCCTAATGAATTCCGATATCCCCATTAATTCATTACCTAGAGAATTACTAGTCATGAAAGGTAGAAGTGAAAAGACAATAAAGAAGGCATATGAATTGTATCTGATATGTACAAGCATTTTGATTTGATACAAGAACTCAACTAGTAAAAAGGAAAATAAGTTAAACCATGTGATGAATAGAACTCTGGCATTATATGGAATAGAGGAGTTGAAGGATAGCTAAGGTCTGCCAGATGACTATCAAAGACGGTTGACACTCAAAGGTTACAGGTATATGAGAACATCCTTTAAAAGGGGGGAAGAACAAATTCAATTCTAAGATGAACTACAATATTCCCAAGTTCAAAGGAGGGAAATGTACTGGCTTGAAGGAGCTAAAATTCGAGATGAACCAATATGTCAAGAATGCGCTAAAGAAAAGTGAGAATGGTCTAAATGCAAGTATATTATGAGACAAATGTGAAAAAGGAGGCATGACAAGATGATGAAGGTTTAGTGAATCAAAGAGAATAAGTTTCATCAACACGATACGTTGTATTCCGGACTATGATTCGAATCACTCGCGCCGAAGAAATTTTAGGTATATTTAGATATGGAGCAAAGTACTCTAAGGGGTAACAGAAGGAGTAAGAAAGGCCGCATGTGACCAGGGATAAGTATAGAGACAATCTGACATAAAATAATCACTGAGATTAGTAAGTCATTAGCAAGGAAATGCTATTGCAAATCATCTATGCGCTACCATAAGTGGAACTACGATAATATTGTAAGGAATTAAGAAGTCTGATCAAGGAATTAAAAAGGGATGATAGGTTATGTATACAAGGTCGACTAGTATAGAAAGGGATAATAAAAAATAGCTCCAGAGAAGCAAGCAAGAAATTAGAGGTGCCATATCTAAACAAGAGGGTTTGTCTACTAGTAGAGAAATAAAGAGCAAGTAAAGTAAAAAAGGTACAACCATCGAGAGTGCTCACAGATCGGCAGGGAACTATAGCAATCATGAGTTAAGACCATCTTAATGGCAATGAGTCCCAGGACGGTCGCTAGATATTAGTTGACCACTAGGTAAATACATAAGAACATGAGGATATGGAACTAATGAATGAGTTCGACAAAGAATTGGGAGATTATGAAAGAAGACTAATCAGCCCATAGTATAAGAGCATGGAAATCAGGAACTAGTATAAGAGCATGGAAATTAGGAACTAAAGGAGGACAACCATTTTAAGAAATTAATAATAGCATCGTAAGCTCGCAAGCTACAACATTCGAGGACGAATGTTTCTAAGGGGGGAAGGATGTTACACCTCGCACTTTCAGATCATGAGCACGCCACATATTTCACCGTACTAATGGAGTATCAATGACGTCCTATGATGTTTTGAAAGATATAAGCCATGGGAAGTACGTAACAATGAAGTAAAGGATGAATTATGATCTCGTAAGTCGTAACCAGGAAGGACAACCTTAGAACCAGAGGACATGACCATTATCAAGTACAATTGATGATAAATATAATGTATGGAGAGTTTCGGAAGATTCTGGGATCAAGCAAATCGAAGAAAATAAGTTTGTCAAAAATTTGAAAAAAGTTGGAAGAATTTTGGATAGAACTTTTGGGTCAACTTTAGAGGGGTATATCTCCTAGTATATCAAGAGTTTTGAACTTAAGCAAAAGCCTAAATTGAAGTTCAAGAAGTCTAGTTTCCAACGCAACAAACTGTTCTTCCAAACGACATTGGAGTAGGGAGTTACGGGCATCTTAAGATAAGCCTCCAAGCTGCCAAATGGCTCCCCATGGGCCTCACTTGGAAACTCAGTTGAACCGACTCTCAAGGGGTATAAATACCCTATTATTCAACTTTTTTCATCATTTACACTTCTTTTAAGTTCTAGACACATCCATACACTTCTCTTAAACACTTATAACCCCTTAAATCAAGAATTCAACAAGATTACACCAAACTAGTTCATGAAAAGTGATTGTTCTTGTTTCTACTTGATGTTGTGGTGAGTTTGGTCTTGAAGAAAGTTGGTGTGGCTAAATTTATTCAAGTATAAGGTATGTTCTTCATCCTATCTCTTATGTTGAGTTGATTTGAAGGTTTAGCAAGTCTTAAAAGTGAAAATAGTTATGGAGGAAAGGTCATAAAGTGTTGTGTTGTAGTTACTGAGTTTATGGACTGTTTTAAGCATGTTGTGGCTGTGTTGTTGAGCAAATTTCCATATATATGGATAGTATCTAATTTTGTTAGTGTGTTGATGAGATTATGCTCCCTGATTGGGAAGAAAGGAAGTGTATAGTGTTATTGTATATTGATAAGCATCGTGTGGGATGTTTTATGGAATATTTTGGTATTGATGATGATGCTATTGGTGTTAGTGTTGTTGTTGTTTTTGTTGTGTTGGTTGTTGGTATTGTGATTTCAGGCTAGGGATATAAACAGGGGAGATGCTGCCCGAATTTTGACAGATTCTAAAAGGGTTTAATTTGAAGACTTAAGATGAGCATACGACGATAAGCCTAACAGTAGTATGAATTCTCTTGAATATAGATTTACGAGCTTGGGAGGATAAGCATTAAATAACACGAGACCAAAAAGGTATGTAAGGCTAAACCCTTTCTTTTTAAAGGCATGACTCTTTTCTTATGAACCCATACATGGTTTCCATAATATCCTTATTCCCAACAAGCTAGAAGTTCATGATTCTCGAAGTTCTCATGCTTAAGATAGATGTTTTCCATAATGAAAATGATAATGATGATGATTCCATTTTGGAGATTCCAAAGCTTATGGATTTGATGTTATTATAAGATTATTGAGCTTATTTCACGATTTCCTTATTTTTTTTTATTGTTGTTGATCTTACCTTATGATAGTTGTCCCTTCAAGGTGAGATATAGCGATGATGATTGTTCCATAATATAATAAGAGGCTACCGACCTTATGTTACTCTGATAGAGTTGTGGCTTTTAATTGCGCTCTCGTGCATTCTTTATATATGTGTAAGTATTTTCTTTCACATCGCGCCTTAACAACCAGGAAAGATACTATATATATATATAGCACCGTGCCTACAGGGTAGACACCACTTGGGCGGCCTGAGATGATTACCCCGAACGCGGGCTAATGATGATAACACCGTGCTTATATGGCCAGGCAGCATAACACCATACCTATATGGCCGGGCAGTTTATATATATATATATATATATATTATAGTGTTGATTTAAAAAGTTCAAGTTAGCATGCATGGCAGCTGCCTTATGAGGCAATCAAATGTACAGGTTATCCTTATCTCATGTTATGTTCCATATTTCTTGTTATGTTGTTATTCATGCCTTATATACTCAGTACATTATTCGTACTGACGTCCTTTTATTTGTGGACGCTGCGCTCATGCCCGCAGGTAGGCAGAGAGACATATCAGGTTGGTAGGTGCTTTATCAGTTGATTCACAGGGGCACTCCACTTACTTCGGAGCTATAGTCTATTAGTATTGGTCCATATGGTCACTTGTATTCTATGTAGAGGCTGGTATACATGTGGGTATAGTTAGACGTTTCATAGCCCTACCGGGTCATAACGTTGTATAACATTTTAGTAGCCTTGTCGGCTGGTGATGATGGACATAATTGTTGAAGATCATATAAAGATGTGTTGTTATGTTGTGATATATGTCCTTACATATTATGATGTCCATGAGCTATCTTTATGGTCCACCCAGAAATGATTATGAGACGTATGTTCAGAGGTGCTCGGTGGGTTAGCTCCGGGTGCCCGTCATGGCCCTCTAGTTGGGTCGTGACAGTACGGATAAAATCGAGCCTTATTATGGCCGGGTACGGATGACACCGATCCTATTGGTTGGGTACGGTATTATGATACATGTATATGTATGAAAAATGTTTTTTTTTAAAAAGAAAAACATGCATGACACTCCCCCTTAAGAGGCATTCAGATGTATAGGTTATCTCTCTCATCTCTTGTTACTTTCATATCTTTATTATGTTGACTATTCATGCCTTACATACTCAGTACATTATTCATACTGACGTCCTTTTAATTGTAGATGCTGCGTTCATGCCCGCAGGTAGATAGGGAGACGGTACAGACCCTTAGGCTGCCTACTCAGCCCTTGTACTGGAGCACTCCACTTGTTCCGGTGCTGCAACTTAGTTGGGATGATTATTTTGTGTATATATGGGCATGGTGGGGCCTTGTCTCATCCTTATTATGTTTTCCACCCCATCTAGAGGCTCGTAGACAGATATGCACAGTTATATGTTCTGTGACATTCTCGGTCCTTGTTTTGTTGTATCATTATTTTTGTTGCCTTGTCGGCTTGAGTGCTTGAGATCAGCTTGATGACGTATATATGTATATATATCTTTTGGGCTTGTGTCCCTTACGGTTTATGGCATTTATTAGTTAGCATTATAGCCCACTCAGGTATGATGATGCGATGTGTATATGTCTTGTGGTGCTCGGTAGGTTAGCTCCGGGTGCCCGTCATGGCCCTCCGGTTGGGTCGTGACAAACAGTTACTTTCTTGGCTAAGATGTGTGGGCATTCTTCCCCTTGGATCCCCGTGATGCTTTAAGTTTGTGTAACTTTGTAATGGTACTACCTTGGAGGTGGTCTAATTTAGAATTAGAGGATCATTTGTGCTTCATGTCTACTAAAACCATTGTGACATTGCGTACATGGTATTTTGAAACCTTTTGGTACCTTTAGGATATCCTCATGTCATGATCTTCAGGATAACCAATTGCTTAGGGCTCTATGTGAGAGCTTTTCTTCATAAAAGCGGTTGACACTTGGCTATATCACAAGTTTGTGCATCCTTGGCATGTTGGTAGATTTGTTTATTCTTAAACTAACCCTTATGCTTTGAGGACCTTGTTTTTGTTTGTCTCCCTTATGGTTTTGCAAGGTCTAGATTCGAGGACGAATCCTTTTCAAGAAGGGGAGAATGATACAAGTCGAGCTTCATCAAGAACATGCACGCCAAGCCAAGCTAGGGATCACTTCTTTAGAGACTTGCAAGGTGCTTGGAATGAAGGTTTGAAGCTCAAGAATGTGCTAAAGTGGAAGTACAAGACTCCACTTGGAAGAAGTAGGGAGAGGAGACTATTTGTGCAAAGGTACTATTCCATAAATGAAAGCCTTTCATTCCTTGAGAAGACAGCCAAACAAGACCCTTTCTTTATTAAGGTGTTATTGTAATAGCTATAGTAGTCTTCTTTGTTTAGTTAGTATAAATACTACCTTAGGTTATTTCATTAGGGAGTTTTTGATGAATTATGAATATTGTTGTTGTCACTATAGAGAGAAACTTATGAGAGGCTTATGGAAAGCTCTTCTTGAGTCTTGTTTTGTGAGAGGATTGGTTGCTTGAGAATACAATTCCCTTGAGGTCATCCTAAGAGAATTGGTGCTAGATTGTATGCTAATTTGGAGGTTTTAGCTATTATAGAGCTTTAGTTTCCAATTAGTGTCATTCTTTGTGTCATTCTATCTATCCTTTTACTTCCTTGTTGATTTCCTTGTTTTTCCATATCCGTTATTGTATCACCACAATCAAGCCAAATCTGGCTGGAGTATTTTTTTCCGACAACCCCTCTTCGCCATTGAAGTAATGCCACTACTACCACTACTCCGTTTTGTCATCTCCAGCGAACTATGTTTTGTCGATTTTGTGTGCTGTTATGATTGTTTTTGTACAGATCTTGCTGAAACTTGCGTTTTCTGGCGCTTTTATATTTTTTCCATGAAGGCTCTGTTATTCTTATTTCTTTTCACTTGTACATCAACTATTGTGCCCTTATTTCCACGTTTGGCCGAAGATTTGCAGCACAATCTAGTAGAATACAATAAAGAAAAATAAAAGGAAAAAATATAAAAAAAAAATTGTATATACAAGTGCTGCTGCGTGTACATCACCCACTTAAATGTTGGAAATTTCCATACAGGGAGGTATGGATTTTAGTTTAGAATATTACAGGAGGATAATAGGGATTCCGGCCATAGTTTAAGCATCATTTTAGCTTTTTCCATTTTCCAAAAGATCAGTTATACTTTAAGCTTACAATATTTTTCAGAACCTGTGTTTTAGCTTGAGTTTTCTTGGTTTCTAAGTGCTTATAATAATTAATTGTTAACTCTCTAGTAGTTGCTATAATTTCAAATAATCCCCAAGTTTGAACAGCGAGGTTACTTCATTTTGTGTATTCGATATAGTTCATTTGTTTCACATCAAAAATCTTTTGTCATGCATTATACTAGGTCGGATATTGTATTTGCGATTTATAAATTATCTAGATATACTCATAATTCAAGTAGCGATCAAAGAAAAGTTATAGTAAGTATACTTGATTACTTTAAAAGGACAAAATCTTCTGCACTATTTTACAACAAATTTCTTTCAGTATTACAAAAATATTGGGAATCTTGTTGGATGACTAGTGTCTGTGATAATAAGTCAATGGCTGGATGAATTTTCACTTTAGGTGGAGGAGAGGTTTTATGGGTTTCTAAGAGAAAAAATTGTATTACTTTTTCTACGGTGGAATCTTAGTTCATTGCATAACAGATGCAGGAAGGGATGTAGATAGAGTTGTTGCCACAACCAATGTCAATTGTACTTTTTCCCTTTGATAGTTAAGAAACTATGCCTAAGATATTTAGCAAGATATACAATGAAAAATCTGGACATATTTCTTTGAGACATGAAGACATAAGACAACCCATATTTGATGGGATAATCAAAGTTGTCTATGTTAAATCTAAGTACTGGCTGACCCGTAAAAAGGACTCGCGATAGATATGATAATATGCACTACAGATGCTATGGGTTTAAGGTAATTAAAATTTATTACTATGTGTCTAAAACTTGTGGGATTACACCGGGTATGTTGTTGTTGTTATACCAGTAAGAGAAACCTTATCTCTCATATTGCTTCAAAATACTAAAGATTTAAATGGTAACAACAAGTTTTAGCTGTGAAGGTTAGCTTGTACTCGTCATTATAGTACTTAAAAAAGGGAGGGTGAGTAAAAAGATACTCTTAACGAAAAAACAGAGTTCAAATTAAGAACTAAATAAGTTAATGTTAAGGACTTGGTTTAGAAACTTCACCTATATAAATACAAGTAGTGTCACTTCAATCATAGATCGGAATACCAAAGTAAGTGTTTAATTAATTTAGGAAGTAACACAATACCATAATCGGGTGGTAAAACTTACTGTGAACACGTTGTGAAGTTGATATGGTTTATGTGCACAAATCTTTTCTGTCTTGTCATGAAGAACCCTTGGTTCAATAAAATTTAATGTAGCCATCAATTTCAGTAAGGTTTTGAAAGTCTATTCAAGTAGTAGGTTTAAATCGAAAGACTCGTACCATATGCATGAATTTTTTAAAGAACACCAATCACTATCTAAGTGATAGATTGTTAGATTAGTTAGTGTTGATGGGAGTATTGAGAGAAGAAAGTTTGTCCCTTAGTGATAGAATAAAACAAGGTAGAAATGTTTTTAAACACTTATTATATTACTTGATTTGATAATTTGAGGTGCTGGAGGAAGACAAAAGATCGACTATATTATTAAATAGTCAAAAAGGGGCACTTGGGCACGTGGGGCACTTGGACTTTAGGCCAATTTAGCGTAGCCTGAAACTAATCAAATTTTAGTCATCTTTTTAAGCAGTTTTTTTTAATAATTCTATATTTATTTTAATTTATTTTGAATTTAAAACAAGATGACTATTGAGTTTGAGAAGACGCCTTTTACGAAAAGGTTTGTCTATTAGTCAGAAGAAATATGAAAATGTATTATAAATACCTATTTCCTCTCGAAACGGAATCCACGATATCAGATTTATATCTTCTTCTCTTTCATTGCTTTCCACAAGTCACAAAAAATTGTTCTTATAGGAAATTCAAGTTAATTGCTAAAATTTGAATTTCGTTGGCTTCGAAAAATCCTAGAGGAATTATGTGACAATCCCTTTAACGAGTAATGGGAGACTTAAATTCCTTAAAGACAGTGAATACACTATCAAAGTCAGCATTTTTCTTCCCCAAATTCTTTACTTGATTTCCAACAAATTTGTTAACTTATTATCTGTGTGGAGTTATTGGTCATACTCTTCTCTCCATTCTTGATCGCTCTTCTTCTCATCTTTCATACCTCTAATTCTCTATATGAATGCATAATAACAACTACAACAAATTAAGATCAACTAAAAGATTATAAATCCTTTTCTCTCATCTATCATAGATGGGTCTAGGATAAGTCACTAAAAAAGAATTGATCGAAACTGACTATCTATGACTAGTTATTGAAAACAAGATGTGTTGTGTTACTATCAAAAGATAGTGGAACCAGTTCACACTTACTTTGAGATTTTGAGTTTGAGTCATGCGAGTAGAGAAATTTCTAGTAAGGACCGCTTTCCCTTAAATGGATCATTCGCAGTGTGAATCTGAGTTGATTATGCCAGTGGATTCTCGATACCAGGTGATTTAATCAAAAAAATAAATAAATCAAAAAGACAGAACCCCTACACTAAATTGGAAGGAATAAAAATAAGTGCCCTGTGCATGAAGGAAAGAGGACACTTTTGGGGAAGAGAGAAAGAAAGATGACTGAAAGGTCATATGCAGAACATATTTCTTCTTCAATGCATGCGATGTCAGTTCCACAAAAAAAAAAATAGCAAAACACGTACTAATAAATGGGATTTCATTTATGTAATTTTATAAGGAAAAAAAAATGAAAGAAAGATAAGCATATTGATACTAGTTTTGTCTCAATGATTATTCATAAATGAGAAATAAAAGAATCAAATTGAGTGTTTCTCTTGGCTAATAGTCTTGTGCGACAACAGTGGCTTCACCACTGTCAAGTTGGTCATAGAAGTTCTTAACCCTTTTCTGCGTATCCCGATGCCACATCTTAAAAGCACCACCTGCTGCAAATGCAAACACAAATCCTATAACTATTTCCTTCATCAGCATTGGACCTCCCAGCTGGATGTGTTGAACTCTTCCTCCCATTTTCCAATTCTGCACCATTATCCGTACATACATATGTTCTAATTAGTTCATCCTAGAAAAAAAAAGGGATGTAATAGTACTGAGATCTGTATGTATAGGCATAAAGATGCTTATAATTAACAAGGTAGACAAATAAGACGATGTTGCATGCCATCAAATTAAAGTGCATAAAGAAGATGGAAATGAGAAAAATACCTTACTTTGGAAACGTTGAATCAAACAAAGAATACAAATGAGCAAAATAGAGTTGAGAGAAGCAGATAAAATAGAAATTGTCTATAGTTTCGGATCAAACAGTTACTATTGCTACCATAACTTTCCTATAAAAAAGCGACAACCGCAATAAGATGTTACTACATTGTTTACCCTAGACTAGATGAGGTCTACTTCTGATTAAAAACAAAATTTATCTACTCATAATTTAAATTTTCTTTTACCTATGTATTTTGACTTGGTTCAGGTTATTTACCCGATTCTCATGTTACCAACTAATATATCTCGTCCACAAAGTTTAGATTTTAGCTATTATAATTAGAACTTGCACGATTCACAAATAATATATATTGGAAGAAACTAATTATATCAAGTGACGATCTTGCTTATTAAAACACCATGCAATTCGTTTCACAAAATAAAAAGGTCATTATGATTCTATGTGTAATGCATAGCCAAGAACAGAAAAGTAATGTAATTAAAGGAGACAAATCATATGACCAATGAATAACTATCGGAAAAAACTCAATTATCATTATCATATAGTAATTAATAATGTGAATAACCTGAAATATAGCATGATTTTATATGATTATCAATATGTTCTTCTCTTCTTACCATGCAAAGTCTATTTTACTGTTCCTTCGCTCTTTGTACATTCATGTTTTTGTTCTGATATTTTAATTCATTTTTCACTGTTCATTTTACCTTTAATTCAAATGATATCACATTTTATTCTAAATTGTGATGTGAAATGTTTTAAAGAATAAATAGAAAAGGCCTTTTATAAATTTGTTATAAAATCAACCTACAATTTTTTAAATTATTTAGTTGTACATATAATATAAGATTTTATTTTATTCTCTTTTATTTCAACATAAGAAATTCAACTACATGAGAAACTTTATTATTTCTACTTCTAAATTTTTGTTTTGTTGCATGGAGATTTTTCATTTGTTCATGCTATTGAATAGTATATTTATTTTTCTCACTCCACAATTTTATTTTTTATTTTTTTGTACTTTTGTTTTGTTTCTCGAAAATTCTTCAGTGTTTAAAGTTATTAGATAATCATTAAATGACCCTTAAAACTCCCGTTTGTGTTCTTAATAGTGGATAAACCATTCATTCTCCCTATGTTGTTTTCTTAAGTTTCTTTCTATTCGCTAAACCAATAAACTTAAATGAAAACAATGGTTTTGATCCAAAAACTATGTGAAAGGTGTTGAATAATAAAAAAAATTAATAGATTTCGTACTATATTGTACGTCAACTATCATGTGTATTAACCATTATTTCTTTTCAAATTTTAGGTTTGCTTTGAAGAATTGAATCAAACAGTTAGTTTCCAAGATCGATTGTATTTGTTTCACTAGTCACAATAGAATTAACATGCATATAAAAACATGGGTTGTATCGAAATAACTACAGTACATAATCGTACCTTAGTTACAAAAAATGTTTCAATATTCGTAGAAGATTAGTACATGTTCTTCTTTGAATATGTCATAGAGAACTTTTGGAGGAAGAAGTGAGTTATTTCTATTTTATTCTTGCAAAGGAATATTACGGTTAAAAGAGAAGATGAGTCCGATTTTTACACCTTGGAAAAACTTAGCGTCGTTGCATTATAAGTAAACTAACGTAAGCCCAAAGTGGACATGAATACCTTACAAGGTTAATGAGGATATCTAATAATTTTAAGTAAGTACCTTAAGGTTTCAGAGTTAAATGAATCGGCGGAAGCAAGTTCGTTGAAGGTTAGAATTGGTGTCATGTTTTTGGAAAGATTTTGCATCATTTGTGCTATACATTGATTAGCATTAGTTTGAGAGGAAGTTATAGGGCTCCTGAGACGGTTAATGAAGGTTTACATAAGTGTCAAGAAGATATCATAAGGATTGGAGGTCAAACGAATCGAAAAGAACGCATTTTCGCGAAAATTGGAGTTTGTGGGCAGTTTGAGGTCACATGCTGAGTTTGTTGTGCAATATACGGGCTGAAAACTTTCCGTTTTGGCTAAGCTTACTGCCCAACACCACCCCCATGTTGTGGAGGGAGTATACGGCCGAAAGTCCAACTTGTTGGGCCGCATCTCCCTAGCAACACAGAGCGATGGGGCGGTTTTAAGCCATTTTTAAACTCCAAAAGATCCCATTTTATATCCACTTTCCACAGTTCTATACCCATATTGTTAGAGTGTTCTTGAATGTTCTCTAACATTTCAAAACCTCCATGCCATAAAAAAGAAGATCAAACTCCAAGACCCCAAGCTAACTGGAAGATGATTGTTCTTGCTTCTATTTGAGACTGTGGTGAATTTGGTCTTGGAAGAAGTTGAAATAGGTGAAGTTCTTCTAGTAAAAGGTATGTTCTTCATATTATTTCTTATGGTTTAGTTGACTTAAAGTTTTAACAAGTCTTAGAAAGGAAAAGAATCATAGTGGAGAAGTCAGAAGGTATTAAATTGAAGTTGATGGCTATGCGTTGAATTTGAAAGGGAATTTTGGATTTATTTAAGTTTAGTTTGAATGAAATTTTTTGATTATGGTATTTCTGATGTTGTTATTTTTGTTTGGGAGTTGTTTTGGAATTTGGTGGAAGTAGATAAAATAGGGGAAGTGCTGCCCAAATTTCGCTAGCTCACTAATTATTCTAGTTTGAACTTATGAGTTTTTCAAGACTTAACTCTAGTATGAATATGTCACACCTTGGAAAATTTTCCGTTAGCGTATAATGAATAGACTCACGAAGGATACAAGTATACGATATTCTAATAAGAAAGGAATGACGTTTGATGACCCTAAATAAGATTTCAAAGGCATTTGAGATAAGAGAAGAAAGTTTGCCGAGAGAAGGCAAGGCATACGATGTGTATCGAAAAGAAATTACAAGTAACGAGTTAATAATAACTAAATGGTGCTTTGGAGAAAAGTTATAACGTCCCTTAGATTGTCAATGAGGTGATAAACAAGTGCTAAGCAGGCCCCCTAAGGATTGGAGATCAAACGAAGTGACAAGAAAAAGATCAGTGAAAGGATGAATTATACGGTCCGTATAATGTTATACGGTTCGTATAATGGACCGTAGGATTGTCACAAAATGAAGTTGTGGAGGGGGGTGATTTCACGGTCACTTATACGGACCGTATAAATTTATACAGACCGTATAATGTGCCGTGAAATCGACACAGAAAAGGATGGCCACTGGAGCATTTTTACGGTCACTTATACGGACCGTATAAATTTATACGGATCGTATAAGTGTCCATAGAATCTCGTCGGGTCAGTTTTTTAAAAGTCGATATAAAGACTTCAACACATTAATTTCATTTCATTTTTCTTCTACACAACTCAAGAATTCTCTAGAACCTTCCACACACTCAATATACAAGAACTCATGAGAAATTGATGATCAACTTCACCAAATCAACAAAACTAAGTGTGAGAAACTCATCAAAGTCCATCCAAGTCAAGAAATTCCATGGAAAGTGAAACTAGGGTTTTGCTCAAGTGAAGTATTTTCACCCAAAGCTTATTCCTACATCATCTAAGGTAAGATTCATGGTATTTACATGTTATTTAAAGTACTTGAAAGTTGAAACACATGGATTGTAGAAGATATAGGAAATGGGTCATGCATGAGTGAATAGTGTCATGGTTGAGTAGTAATTTGGGGTGAATCATGAATATTGGAATGTTGTGATTGTAAGTATGTTATGAATGACATTTAGAACATGGAATAAGTATTACATGCGAGAAAATGCAATAATAAATTATGACCATGATTATGGAGAAATGGGAGTGAAATTACGAAATGTGGATAATATGGGTGAATGATGATTATTGTTTGTGATATTGTGGATGTTGTTATGAATGTTTGGGAGTTGATATAGAGTATGGGAAAAGTAGTATAAACAAAGGAAATGCTGCCCAATTTTCCTTAGCTTTAGTAATTGTGCGTTTAAGTAATCGATTAGCTAATGTTCATGCGACTTCTCTTAAAGGTAGAAACGTGGGCATTGAAGGAGAGGAAGCAAGCGATAGATTAGTTAAACGAAAAAGGTATGCAATACTAATCCTTTCCTTCTAAGGCATGAATCTTCCTAATGTTCCATGATCATCCTATACGATGGAGACTATGAGTCCATGAATGTACGAAGCTACATACGCACATGATTAGGAAGATTCATGCCTTAGAAGGAAAGGATTAGTCTTACATACCTTTTTCATGCCCAGAGGTAGACAGGGAGGTGAGCTTGATCCTGACTCGTAGGAGCCGTCAGCTGACTAGAGAGCAGTCTATTGTTCCGTAGGTGCTACTTGGTTCATTCTTTTGTGTATATATATATATAGGTATATGTATTTTGGTCACGATGGGGTCTTGTCCCGTCCATATGTTAGTACTCTAGTAGAGGCTCGTAGATACGCATGTGTGGGTAGTATGGTCTCACGATGCTATGATTGTGTATGTATATGTATTATTATTTTGATAGCCGAAGGGCTTATGTATATAAAATCAATTATGTTCTCAAATGAAAAACGATTGTCTTATGATTATGAGTATATCCATGGTAAAGAAGTGTATAATAAATATGACGAGTAAGGAAATGAGTGGTGCTCGGTGGTTTGCACCCGTCGCGGCCCCTAGTCGGGTTGTGACAAAAGTGGTATCAGAGCAGTTCAGTCCTAGGAAGTGTTTACAAGCCGTGTCTAGTAGAGTCTTGTTTATGGTGTGTTGCGCGCCACGCTAATAAACAGGAGGCTACAGGGCATTTAGGAAAAATGACCATCTTTCATCTTAAGAGATCGTGCGATAGAGCTGTGTTATAAGATTTTCCCCTCTTAATATTGTGTTATGATTTCAGAAATGCCGCCAAAGGGAAAAGCTACAGCCGCCCAGAAGGGCAAGACTACAACAAAAAGGCGGGTGGAAAGAGAGCCTTCGATAGATGTAGAAGAGGGCGAATCACATAATGAGGCCTCATCTAATACTTCCTCCACCCCGCCCAATATAGAAGAACAAGAAGGGGCTTCAGCTCCAGCTCTTATGCCTCCAGTTCCTCCACCGGCTACTTCGGGTCAATAAATGACCGAAGCTATTCACTTATTGACACAGTTGGTTGCCGCCCAGGCACAGCAGCAGAATGCGGGCCCAAGTGATCGGTCAGCTAGCACCCGAGCCCGTGATTTTATGAGTTTGAACCCTCTGGAGTTTTTCGGGTCAAAGCCGAATGAAGACCCGCAAGGTTTTATTGATGAGATGTTGAGAACATTGAGAATTATTCATGCCTCCGAGACTGAATTTGTGGAGTTGGCATCTTATAGACTCCGAGATGTGGCGGTATTGTGGTAAAACAATTGGGTAGCGTCAAGAAAAGCAAATGCGCCTCCTTTTGTGTGGCAAGAATTTGTAGATGCTTTCATCCGTCACTATTTGCCACGTGAGGTCTGCCGAGCTAGAGCGGATGGGTTCCTAAAGCTAAAGCAAGGAAGTATGAGTGCTCGGGAATATAGCCTTCAATTTAATTCCTTGGCTAGATATGCTCCGACTATGGTGGCCGACATGGGAGATAGAGTGCATCGCTTTGTGAGTGGCTTGGGGCCACATTTGTTCAAGGATTGTTTGACGGCTTCGTTACAAGAAGGGATGGATACTTCCCGAACACAAGCCCATGCCCAGAATTTAGAAGGACAACGACACCCGCAAAAGGGTGATCGCGACATTGATAGGAGGCAAAGCAAGAGAGCCAGATCTGTGGGGGCAGATAGTGAGTATAGAGGGGGATCGAGGCAGACTTATTCCCGACATTCAGGTCAGTCGGTGACTAGTGCGCCTCCACGATTTGCAGATAGGATATTTGATCGCTCCTTTCCTTCAGGACAGGGTCAGAGTTCGAGAGCCTCGAGTTCTCAGTTTGGGGATGATTATAGTTGGAGGAGACCACCAGTTCCACGATGTAGCCAGTGCAGAAAATTACATTCGGGGCCATGTCGTCAAGGCACGGATGCTTGCTATATTTGTGGACAGACTGGGCATTTGATGCAAGATTGTCCCTCGAGGTACGGTAGAGGTTGGATTCAGCCCACAGGATCAGCAGCGGCTTCCTCCTCAGTGCGCCCGGTAGGGCAGACTCCCCAGATGTCAGCAGGTCGAGGTAGAGGCAGAGGGGGAGCATCTACTTCAGGTGCCACTTAGCCCCGTGTGTATACTTTAGCCGAACGACAGGATCTTGAGACCTCCCCGGATGTGGTTACAGGTATATTATCCATATTTTCCCATGATGTGTATGCATTGATAGATACGGGTTCTACATTTTCTTATATTACTCCGTATGTTGCTGATTGTATTGGGGTGAAACCTGAGCCAATCAAACCTTTTGAGGTATCTACTCCGGTTGGTGATCCCGTGATAGCTAGACAAGTGTATAAGAATTGTGTACCTGTGATATGCAATCGCCAGACCAACGCTGATTTAATTGAGCTAGAAATGCTAGATTTCGACGTGATTATGGGTATGGATTTGTTGGCATCGTGTTACGCTAATGTTGATTGCCGAATGAAAGTGGTTCGATTTCAATTTCTGGGAGAGCCCGTACTTGAATGGAATGGTAATACAACATCTCCAAAAGGTAGGTTTATTTCCTACCTTAAGGCGAGAAAGATGATAGCTAAAGGCTATATTTATCATCTAGTCCGAGTACATGACACCGAAGCAATGTCGCCAACTTTCCAATCCGTTCCGGTAGTGAATGAATTTCCGGATGTATTTCCAGATGAACTTCCAGGCCTTCCTCCAGAAAGGGAAATTAATTTCGCTATTGATGTGTTGTTGGACACCAAGCCTATCTCTATTCCTCCGTATCGAATGGCTCCGGCAGAATTGAAAGAGCTAAAGACACAGTTGAAAGATTTTCTTGAGAAGGAGTTTATTAGACCCTGTTCATCACTGTGGGGAGCACCTGTTACACCTTGGAAGATTCCCCATTTGCGTACAGTGAATAGACGAACGAAGAATATGAGTATACGATATTTTTATAAGAAAGGAATAACGTTTGACGACCCTAATTAAGATTTCAAAGGCATGAGATAAGAGAAGAAAGTTTGCCGAGAGAAGGCAAGGCATACGATATGTATTGGAAAGAAATTACGAGTACCGAGTTAATGATAACCAAATGGTTCCTTGAAGAGGAGGTATAACGTCTCTTAGAATGTCAATGAAATGATGAACAAGTGTTAAGAAGGTTCCCTATGGGTTGGAGATCAAATAAAGTGACAAGAAAAAGATCAGTGAAAGGATGGGTTATACGGTCGATTATACGGACCGTATAATGTACCGTAGGATTTTCACATAATGAAGTTGCTGAAGGGTCGATTTCACGGTCAAATTATACTGACCGTATAAAATTATATGGCCCGTATAATGTGCCGTCAAAGTGACACAAAATGATACGCTCACTGGAGCATTTTTACGGTCAATTATATGGACCGTATAAATTTATACGTGTCACGACCCGTCTAGAGGGCCACGATGAACGCCCGGTGCTAGCCCACCCGGGCGCCCCTTGGCTTGCACTTATGCTTACATCTAGGTGAGCCATACAATTAAACATATGAATCTATTCGTTCATCATACTAGCCCATTGGACGACAATGCCTTTATATAATGATTGGAACCTATGCCACATCAACGTACATGAGCCGACAAGGCTATCAAAATGATATACAAAATATGGGCCGACAAGGCCAGACATATCTAACCATATACAAGTGACTACGAGCCTTTAAGAAGAGTATAACATATCACATGAGCGGGACAGGACCCCGCTATGCCCATAATTATATACACAAAAGTATAAGTACCCAAAAGCTATGGCTCTGAATGAAATAGAGCTCTGCTATGTAATCTCAGAGTAAGCAGCTATGGATCGAGCCTGTCTCCCTGTGCACCTGCGGGCAGGACGCAGCGTCCACAAACAAAAGGATGTCAGTACGAAGAATGTACTGAGTATGTAAAGCATGATCAATATCAATATAGAACCATAGATAGCAACATAAGAAATAGCATCGAATGGGAGATGGCAATATCATCGTCATATGCACTTGCTTGCCTTTCTTAGGAACTTTCCATGTCTAATACGTGTTTGTGTACATACATCATTATCCGTATTCATCATAGTACCCGTACCATATTTGTATTTGTATTCGTATACATGCCCTTATTCACATTCATATACATAGTCATATCATATTCGTATTCATATCCTATACATATTCATACCATATACATAGCATTTACATAACATACCCGACCCCGAAGGTTCAGTGTTTCACGTACCCGGCCATAGCTAGGCTCGGTGGTCATACATACCTGGCCAACCAAGGCTCAGTGTTACACATACCTGGCCCTACCAAGGCTCAGTGTTACACATACCTGGCCCTACCAAGGCTTAGTGTTACACATACCTAGCCCTACCAAGGCTCAGTGTTACACATACCTGGCCCTACCAAGGCTTAGTGTTACATATACCTAACTGCAGTGGTGTGCGCGCATTACGTAAACATACATACATATACATCTATACATATACTACCCGGCCATATAAGCTCGGTGTTTCATAGTAGCCATACAAGGGCATACATACATATAACTCATAAGCATCTTTACAATTATCATTACTATAATCATCGTCATCGTTATCATCATCGCTATTACCATTATAGTCGTCATCAATATCATTATCACTATTATCATCATTCATCACACTTATCTTTATAGACTTACTCGTCATACAAGGAACTTAGTACAATCATAGCATATCAAGAATTGTGAGCTTAATAGCTCGGAAGATCGAATCATTTATGAGACATCACAGACTTATGGAAGATTTAGATGTTTGGCCAAAGGACCATGCCTTATGAAAGAAGGGTTATCCTTACATACCTTTTCCATTCGACTATTTACCACTTGCACGTTCTCTTTCAACGGTTGCGTTTATACCTTCATTAAAGTCATACTATCTTTAGAATCGACAACTAGCACACACGGCTAAAGCTAGAGAAAATCGGACAGCATCTCCTTTATTTATACAAAATTCCTCCATATCGTAATTCAACTCCCAAATGTCAAAAATACATTCACAATACCATAACAATGGCCATTAATCATTTACGTTAACCACATTATCTAGATTTCTTAATTCGCTCCCAATTCACCCATATTCATGGTCATATCACTCGACTTCGTCCATTCATATAATATTTCCATTTTCATGATCTTAACATCATTTATAACACATTCATATCACAACACAACAAGAATCATGGTTCAATTCAAACTATCTCTCAAAATGTCAATATTCATCATTCATGACCCATTTTTCTATACTCATCTAATGTCCAAGCATTTTAACTCTCAAATACCTTAAACAACATATATATACCATAAATCTTACCTTAGATGTTGTAGGAACGAGCCTTGGTCAAAATAATCCACTTGAGCAAAAACCCTAGTTTTCCTTTAATAAGATTTTCTTGACTTGAATGATCTTAATGGGTTTCCTTACACTTGATTCACTTGATTTGTGTTTGTTGATGACTAATAATCCTTGAAATCTTGTGGAATAAATGTAGAGAGATGTTTTAGAGAGAAGGGATGAAATGTGGAAATGAAATAATAAACTTGGTCCCTTATTTAATAACCCAAAATATGATCTTAAATGAACAAGTGGTCGAAAACTTGGTTTACGGTCCGTATTCCAGTTCACGGACCGTCCTTCGTGGTCGTGTTTAATCATATCAGAACCAAAAACTCAGGCTGAGATGTGGTGATTTACGGACACAGTTTACGGGCAGTAAACCACTTTACGGTCCGTTTTTGGGTCGTATTTAACCATTTGCTCATTTGGCAGAAAGTTGAAGTTTTGGAAGCCAAAATACGACATGGCAGTTTACGGGCCGTATACCACTTTACGGTCCGTATTTCATTTTACGTGCAACTGGCCAGAACGCAATCCTGCAACTTTTCACATTTCCAAAACCTATAATTAGTCTTTGTGGAGCATAACCTATCTCTTATTGCAATTGCCTTCGGAATTTTACTTAGGGTCGTCAAACGTTGTTTCGTACTTATGGAAATATCGTATACTCGTACTCTTCACTAGATCATTCACTTGCGTACCAACGGAAGATTTTTCGAGGTGTAACAATACGGACCGTATAATTGTCCGTATAATGACGTCGGGACAGCTTTTGCATTTATAAAATAATGACCCAAGTTCATTTAATTCATTCCATTTTCTCTCTCCACGACCCAATAGCTCTCTAGAACTTTCCAAACTCTTCCAATACAAGAATCCAAGTGAAAATTTAAGATCAACTTCATCAAATCCACAAAACTAAGTGTGAGAAACACATCAAAGTTCATCCATGTCAAGAAATTTCAAGAGGTGAACTAGGGTTTTGCTGCAAGAAGAGTAATACCACTCAAGACTTGTTCCTACACTATCTAAGGTAAGTTTTATGGTATTTGCATGTTATTTAAAGTATGGAGAAGTGGAGACAGTTGGATTGTAGAAAGATATAGGTAATGGGTCATGAAAGTGTGAATAGTGACATTGTTGAGTAGTAGTTGGAATGAATCATGAAAATGGATATGTTGAGATTGTAAATAGGTTATGAATGACATGTAAACATGGAATGAGTATTATATGTGAAAGAACACGATAGTGAACTATGGTCATGATTATGGATGAATTAAAGTGAAATTGTGAAGTGTGGATAGTATAAATGAATGATGCTTGTCGTTTATGATATTGTGAATGTTGTTGTGAACGTTTGGGAGTTGCTATAGAATGTGGGGAAAATAGTAGAAATAAAGGAAATGCTTCCTAATTTTCCCTAGAAATAGCGACACGTTCTTATAGTCGATTGACTAACGTTAATAGAATTTCGCTCTTGAAGGTAGAAACGTGACATTGAAGGAGAACAAGCGAACGATAGATTGGTTAAACGTAAAAGGTATGTGAGGCTAGTCCTTTCTTTCTATGGCATGAATCTGATGGTATGATTCTCTTTTCTCTCCATGAATTCTCTATATATACCGGAAAGTCAAGAGTCTATGATCATGAATAGCTACATGAGATAAGAGACATGTTATGAGTCCAATAATGTTGATGATAAGCTTGAGTCTAAAGATTCTACAGTGCATGATATGACGTCCCTATAACTCTAATGATCTCGTAGGTTGTATATACTCACCTCATACATCATTTCCTTCGAGGTGAGGCAAATTACCATTAAGTTAAGTATGTTATGCATTGTACACACTCACCTTATATACTACTTCCTTCAAGGTGAGGCAGAATGCTTGTGAATGCTCCATAATGAAATCGGGGGATCACGACCTACGTCACCCCGATAAAGTATAGTTGTCCTTGAGTCTTCATGCATGTATTATGATGAGCATACTATGATGAGCATATTATGATGAGCATATTATGATGAGCATATGATGATGATATTACACCGTACTTATATGGTCGGGCAGATATACACACCACTATAGTGGGCAGCTTATACCCCGGACGTGGGAGGCCCGGACGCAGGCTAATGTTATTAATTATCAGACTGATCCGATATGGACGAGAAGCTTATACATTTATGCATATATGATATGATGATGAGTATGAGTAAGTCAGCATGTGTTATTTCTTTCATGAGTCACAGTCAGTTACAGATTGCTCTTCATTTGATACCTGCTCATTTCATTGATGTTTTATTATTGTTTATGCCTCTCATACTCAGTACAATATTCGTACTGACGTCCGTTTTCTTTGGACTTTGTGTTCATGCCCACAGGTAGACAGGGAGGTGATCCTGATCCAGACTCATCGGAGCTAGCAGCTGATTTGAGAGCACTCCATTGTTCAGAGGTGCTTATGATTATTCTTTTGTGTACATGTATATTTTGAGCATGACGGGGTCTTGTCCCGTCCTTAAGTCTAGCACTCCAGTAGAGGCTCGTAGATACGCAGTGTGGGTTATATGGTCTCACAAGGTCACTACTGTAAATATGTATATATGTGTATATTATCATTTTGATAGCCGAGAGGCGTATGTATATAAAAGTATTCATGTTTTCAAATGAAAGATGATTTCCTTATAATTTGAGTATGAATCTGATAAAGGAACGTGTAATGAGCATGATAGGTAGTAGAATGAGTGGTGCACGGTGGTTAGCCCCGGGTACCCGTCGCGACCCCTAGTCTGGTCGTGACAAAAGTGGTATCAGAGCAGTTAAGTCCTAGGAAGTGTCTACGAACCGTGTCTAGTAGAGTCTTGTGTATGGTTGTTACACCTCAGAAATTTTTCCGTACTTGTGTGATGAGTAGGACAATGAAGGACTTGAGTGTATGGTGTTTTACTGAGTCGGGAATGGCAAATTTTGCATTTTTGGAAATAATAAAGTTGCAGAAATTTTTTCACCCAGTGGTCGTATATGGCACTATACGGCCCGTAAAGTGATTTACGGACCGTATAGTGCAATCGTCTTTCATTGCGTCAAAAATCTCAAGTTTCTGTTAAGTGTTGAAATGGTAAAAAACGACCCAGAATACGGCCCGTAAACTGGTTTACGGACCGTAAACCAGGTCGTAAACTGCCATGTCCACCAGCCAAACACTCTGTTTTTGGAATGCTTAAATACGACCACAGTGGACGACCCGTAAATCAAAATACGGTCCGTAAACTGCAGTTTACGACCACTGTTCATCCCGACAAAAAATTAATTAAACATCAGCTTTTGAGTTATTAAAAGGAACTTAGGCCTCATTTTATTTCATTCTTCATTCATACAACTCAAGAATACTCTAGAACTTTCCAAATACTTCCTCCATAAGAATCCAAGAGAATCAAGGGAAAGCTAAAGATCAACAACACAAAACATATCAAATCAAGTGCAAGAACACATCAAGGGATCATCTAAGTCAAGTAATTCCCAAAAAGGTGAAACTAGGGTTTTGTCCAAAGTGAAGTATTGCAACTCAAGACTTGTTCAACCAACATCCAAGGTAGGTTCTATGATATATTCATGTTGTTCAAGGAATTGAAAGGCTTAGACACTTGAAATGTAGAAGAACATAGAAATGGGTTATTATTAAGTGAATAGTGACATGAACGAATGATAGTGGAATTGAACTACGAATATTGGAGTGTTGTGAGTACAAATACGTTATAAATGATGTTTATATCATGAAACAAGCGTTAAACGCATGAAAATGCAAGGACGAGTAATAAGGCTAATTATGAGGGAAATTGGAGGAAAATGGTGGATTTTGCTAAATGTACGTAAACGACGATTGTTGATTTCGATATTGTGAGTAATGCTATGAATGTTCGGAGTTAATATAAAACATGGGAAAAATATTATAAACAAGAGAAGCGTTGTCCGACTTCTCTTAGAATTAGCGACGCGTTCTTGTAGTTAGTATGCTAATGTTGATATGAATTCTTTATGAAGGTAACGACGCGATATTGAAGGAGAACGAGTGAGCGATATCTTAGTTTAACGACCAAGGTATGTGAGGCTAGTCCCTTCTTTCTGATGGAATGAATCTTGTAGCACGAAATTCCTATTCTCTTCATGAGTTCTTATAGTCCGAAAGGCTAAGAGTCTAACTCCTTAATGTCTATATAAGATGAGGAATACGATATGATGATGCTAGTATAATGATGATGTTAATTATCGCTTACACTCACCTTATGTACTAGTTCCTTCAAGGTGAGGCAGAGTATCAATAGTTGTTCCATAATGGAATCGGGGGATCACGACCTTACGTCACCCCGATAGAGTAAAGTTGATCTTGAGCCTTATGCATGTATTACAATGAGATAAGTATTTTATGATGAGTATATTATTATTATGAGCATTTTATGATAAGCATGACATGAGCATTTCACACCGTGCCTAGTTGGCCGGGCAGTCACCGCCAAGGCGGGCAACTATACGGATACACCATGACCTTCGGGCATGGGCAGACACCACTAGTGGGCGGCATGAGATGGTACCCCGGACGCGGGAGGCTTGGACGCGGGCTAATTTTATTGATTATCACACCATTCCGACATGGACGGGCAGCTTGCATATGATGCATATATGTTATGAGGATGAGTATGAGTAAGATGGCACGCATGATTTCCTTTATGATTATCAGACAAATCCAGATATTTCATGTTGATGTTATCACTATATTGTTGATGTTTTCTTTCATTGTTTATGCTTCTCATACTCAGTACAACATTCGTACTGACGTCCTTTCTTCAGACGCTGTGTTCATGCCCACAGGTAGACAGAGAGGAGAGCTTGGCCCAGATCCTCAGTAGCAGTCAGCTGGTTGAAAGCACTCCATCGTCCGGAGGTGCTTAGGATTATTCTTTAGGTATATATATATATGCCTATTTTGGGCACGACGGAGTCTTGTTCCGTCCATGTATATATAGTATGTTAGTAGAGGCTCGTAGATACGCAGTGTGGGTTAGATGGTCTCACAAGACGTTTTCATATGCGTGTATATTATTTTGATGGCCGAAAGGCAATTGTATATAAAGTATTTATGTTTGTTTAATTATGATTTTCCTACAACAGGTATGTAAATTGATAAAAGAATATTAAATGAGTAAGATAAGTAGTAGAGTGAGCGGTGTTCGGTAACTAGCTCCGGGTACCCGTCGCGGCCCCTAGCTGGGTCGTGACAGAAGTGGTATCAAAGCCAGGTTCGTCCTAGGAAGTGTCTACGTGCCGTGTCTAGTAGAGTCTTATTTATGGTGTGTTGCGCGCCACGCTAATAAACAAGAGGCTATAGGGCATTTAGGAAAGTGACCATCCTTCTTCTCATGAAATCGTGCGATAGAGTCATGCTTAGGATTATGTTATTCCTAAAAGTGCGTTATGGTTTCAGAAAATGCCGCCAAAAGGAAAAGCTACAGCTGCCCATAAGGGCAAAGCTACGACAAAGAGGCAGGCGGAAAGAGAGTCTCCGGCAAATGTAGAGGAAAGCGAATCGCAAAGTGAGGCCGCGCCCAATGTAGAAGAGCAGGGAGTAGCCTCAGCTCCGATTCCTCCACCGGGTGCTTCGGGTCAACAAGTGTCTGAGGCCATCCATTTACTGACACAATTGGTTGCCGCTCAGGCACAACGACAGGATGCGGGTCCAAGGGATCGTTCAGCTAGTACGAGAGCCCGTGACTTTATGGCCTTAAATCCTCCGAAATTCTTTGGGTCAAAACCAGATGAAGATCCGTAAAATTTTATTGATGAGATGTTGAAGACTTTAGAGATTATCCATGCTTCCGAGACCGAATCCGTGGAGTTGGCTTCTTATAGACTCCGCGATGTGGCGGTGTTATGGTATAAGAATTGGGTGATAAAAAGAGGAGAAAATGTTCCACCTCCTGTGTGGCAAGAGTTTGTAGATGCCTTTATTCGTCACTACTTGCCACCCGAAGTCCGCCGAGCTAGAGCGGACAAGTTCCTGAATTTAAAGCAAAGGGGTATGAGTGCCCGAGAGTATAGCATGCAATTCAACTCATTGGCCCGATATGCTCCGACTATGGTGGCCGACTTGGGAGACAGAATCTATAGATTTGTGAGTGGTCTGGGGCCACATTTGTACAGAGATTGTTTGACGGCCTCCTTGCAAGACGGGATGGATATTTCCCGGATACAGGCCCATGCTCAGAATCTCGAGGAATGACAACGACATCAAAGAAGTGATCGTGATGGTGACAGAAGACAAGGTAAGAGGGCTAGATCTATGGGAGAGAGCAGTGAGTATAGAGAGGGACCGAGACAGACACTGTTATATCCCGTGTTTTCACACGTTTGGAGAAACTTGAATTATATGGGATTCTTGAGATATAAGATTAATTTTATATCTTGTTGAACATAGGAGTTATGCATGAAAGAATAGAGTCATGAAAGTGTGGGACAAGGCTAAGGGTAATTTTGGAATTTTGGAAATTTGTTTCGGGAATTACAAAATACGATTCACAAGTTGTTGGGCTTGTAAAATAAGAAACAATTGAGGCCCAAAATATTAGGGGGTGGCCGGCCATGATGGCCTTGGCCCAAGCCCAAAATTTGTATTTAATTTCCATAAGATTAATTAACATAATGGCCTTGATCCAAGCCCATTTTTACTTGGTCATGTGCTTGGTCATGTGACCAAGTCTTGATATTATATGTATAAGAAGATTCAAGACATTAGAAGGCAAGACCAAACAAAGCAAAAATAAGAAAGAAAAGGGAGAGGGTTTCGGGTTTGAGGGGCAAAATTGACCCTCCAAAATCTTGCTTCAAAAATTCATTTCTTGTTAAATTCCTACTAATTCAAGGTTCCTTTGCATCTTGGTATAGTTGGATTGGAGTGGGGAGCACTAGAATCTCCAAGGTGATCATATATTCAAGTGAAGGAGACTTGAGGAAAAGGTAAGAATTTCTACCTTTTTATTGTGTTGTTGAGTTTTGTTTGTGTTGTAGTATGTAGAAATGTGTTGATTGGATGGAAAAATGGAAGTTTGCAATGTGGGTTTGGAATTGGAGGTGTAGCCGTGTGTATATATATGTTGTATAGCCAAAAATGTGTTGAAACTATGTTGTATTCTAGTTGTGAATGTGATGGAATTCATGTTGAGAATGAAAGTGGAATAAATTTGATTGAATTGCTAAAATAGCACTTGGCCGTGTGGTGTATTTGGCTTGAGAATAAAATGGATTAAGTTTGTTTAGTGTATTGGAGTGTTATTGTAATGCTTGATATGTGAATGAAGTTAGAATGATATAAGTTTGTATTGAATTGGAATATAGAAACTTATGTCGTTTTAGTATAATTTTCCGACATTAAGGAAATGAAGTTGTTTGATTGCTAATAGTGATGATCATTGATGAATTTGGAAGTTGGAAACTTGTTATGAAGTTATATGCCAAAGATTTGATGTTTTGCATAAATTAAGACTTTGGCGGAAAATTGTATATTATGTATATCAAGTGTATATCTTAAGGAAAATGATATGAAATGCCTCTAAATCTATGTTGTGATGATCTTGAGTAATTATGGATGTGAAAGTAATGATGTTAGTTTGAAAGTTTGGATTAGAAGGGAAGTTATGGCAAGTTGTGGAAACAATGACTAGTTGAAGGATAATTGTGTTGTTAATGCTTTTTGTTGATGTTAATGTTGTTGTTTGGGTTGTTGTTGATGAATTATAGCCGAGTTGAATTCTCGGGGTGCTATATGTATAGGAGAGGTGCTGCCGAAATTTCGGTAGCCAATTATGCATCAAATTGGAACTTTGGTATTATTAGCTTACAATTGGTAAACTTGACCAATTGCAGTTTTTCGACGAAACGGGAAGTGAGATTGGAAAGGCTTAAGGAGCGTGAAAGGTATGTAAAGCAAACCCAATTCTTCCCTTGGCATGCCCCTAGTATGTTAGGGTCGGATCCGGGCCTCGAAGGACCTCTTGGCCCTCGGAATCCGCAAGACAAAATTTCAGTTTTTCTTTCAATAGAATTGAACTACTTTGATACGCTTTTTCTGAAATTATGCGATTTTGCTCCAAATTACTCAGAAAGTCATAGAATGTCTGTAGAACCTTTTTAGGTGACTCGATATGCTTAGAGGGCACAATTTGAGCCCGCCGCCTTATTTGTCCCGAGGCGGGCCCGCTATTTACGGTTTTGCCCCTAATATGCTAAAGATTCCTTTTTAAGCGATTTTTGAAAGAAATGTTTTAATTACCCTACTAATCGCTTAACGAATATTATTCTAAATATTCTATTAAATCTTATAAATTATTTTGACACTCGGAATGACTTCAGTAAAGTTATATTTTTGTAAATTATTATGATATCCGAATTGTATTAATTCTGATTCCGTCCGACTCCATTTGATTTGTTTGTCTTCGCTACGCCTCATCGAGTCTTTGAAAATACTTATGATATTTTTAAATTGCATTAGTCTCTCACTACTCCATTCGTGGATGTCCCAATGTTTCCCACACTGAGCCCGGGCCAGGATATGTTGTCAAGCGTAATTCTCTGCATTGTTCGCCGCGTCCCGTTGTGAGGAGGCAGGTATACGCGTACATGGGTCTGTGGAGTATGATGTGCCATGTCCGCCTATTTTGATCTGATCTGTATGGCCATTTTGATATGACATTATATGATACGGGGCCACGCTCCTTTTTCTGATTCCTCTGTATAGTGGCACCAGCGTCGGGAGGGTGGCCACATTCTGTCTGCCGAGTCCCGTGTCAGGGACCGGATATGATATGATATGACATATGTTTTTGTACGCATTCTGTCTGTTTTGGAAATATGCATTTGACACTCTGGATTCTGTACTCATTTTCTGTAACCAATATGATTTGACTTATGTGATTCCGCTTTACATATTCAGTACATATTTCGTACTGACCCCCTTTCTTCGGGGGCTGCGTTTTCATGCCGCGCAGGTACTGACGACAGGTTCGCTGATCCACACGTTTAGGATCCTATTTCTGCTATTTGGGGCGCTCTCTTCTACAGAGCCCATCTTTTGGTACAGTCTGTCACTGCTATCTGGATATGTACTTTGTTCAGGGTATGACGGGGCCCTGTCCCGTCTTATGATTATGATATGTTCTGTAGAGGTCTGTGGATACATCTGTGTGGGTTCTGTACATATGTTTGGGATATTCTGTTCTGTGATGGCCTTATCGGCCTATGTGTGCCAAGTCTGCTTTTCTGCTAAGTTCTGTAGCGACCACTAATATTATTATTATATTATTATTCTGTTAATATGCTAATTTGGGGTATCGGGTACGTATAGGTGCCCAGCTCGGGCACTGGTCGCGGCCCACGGGGTTGGGTCGTGACAGACACATCCCAGACCCTCAGGTCAGTCCGCGACTAGTGCGCCTCCCAAATTCTCAGACAGGAGGTTCGATTGCTCTTTTCAGTCAGGGCAGGGTCAGAGTTCGAGGGCCACAAGTTCTCAGTATCAGGGAGATTTTAGTCAGAGGAGACCTCCAGTACCGCGGTGTAGCCAGTGTGGCAAATTACATTCCGGACGGTGTCATCAGGGTTCGGATGCTTGTTATGCTTGCGGGCAAGTTGGTCACATGATGAGAGATTGCCCCTTAGCGAGATATAGAGTTGGGACTCAGCCTACAGGTTCAGCAGCGGGTTCTTCTTCAGCACGCTCGACAGCACATACTCCTCAGACTAAGGCAGGTAGAGGCAGAGGTAGAGGGGGAGCATCTACTTCAGGTGTTGTTCAGCCCCGTGTGTATGCTTTAGCTGGGCGACAGGATCTCGAGTCTTCCCCAGATGTTGTCACAGGTACCCTGACTATATTTTCCCGTGACGTATATACTCTGATTGATCCAAGTTCTACCTTCTCATATATTACTCCGTATATCGCCGATGGTGTTGGGGTGAGACCCGAGCCAATTAAACCTTTCGAAGTATTCACTCCGGTTGGTGATCTTGTAATAGCGAGGCAAGTATATAAGAACTGTGTAGTCATTATACGTGATCGTCAGACAAAGGCTGATTTGATTGAACTTGAGATGATAGATTTTGACGTAATTATGGGTATGGACTGGTTGGCGTCATGCTATGCTAATGTTTGTTGCCGGAAAAAGGTAGTTCGATTCAAATTTCCGGGAGAGCCCATACTCGAGTGGAAGGGTAATACAGTTTCCCCAAAGGGTAGGTTTATTTCCTACCTTAAGGCGAGAAAGATGATAGCCAAGGGTTATATTTGTCATCTAGTTCGGGTTCATGACACGGAAGCGGAAGTGCCAACTTTACAGTCTGTCCCGGTAGTGAATGAATTCCCAGATGTGTTTCCCGACGAGTTACCAGGCCTTCCTCCAGAAAGGGAAATCGATTTTGCTATTGATGTAGTACCCAACACCGAGCCTATTTCTATTCCTCCCTATCGAATGGCTCCAGCAGAGTTGAAAGAGATAAAGGCACAGCTGAAAGACGTACTCGAGAAGGGTTTTATTAGACCCAGTTCATCACCATGGGGAGCACCGGTCTTGTTCGTGCGAAAGAAAGATGGGTCGCTACGAATGTGTATCGATTATAGACAGTTGAACAGGGTGACTGTGAAGAACAGATATCCCCTTCCCAGAATCGACGACTTGTTCGACCAATTACAAGGTGCTAAGTGGTTTTCTAAGATAGACCTAAGATCGGGTTATCATCAAGTGAGGATCAGAGAAGAAGACATTCCCAAGACAGCCTTCAGAACGAGGTACGGCCATTACGAGTTCCGAGTGATGTCGTTTGGGTTGACAAAAGCCCCGGCGGTGTTCATGAATTTAATGAATAATGTGTTCAGGCCGTTCTTGGATCTTTTTGTGATAGTGTTTATCGACGATATCCTGGTATATTCTCGCACAGAGTCAGAACATGCAGATCATCTAAGAATTGTTCTTGCCGTTCTTCGAGATCGGGAATTGTATGCAAAGTTTTTGAAGTGCGTGTTTTGGCTAAAATCCGTGGCATTTCTAGGTCATGTTATTTCAGATGATGGTATCCGAGTCGACACTCAGAAAATAGAAGCTGTGAAGACTTGGCCAAGGCCTACGACACCTACGAAAGTTCGTAGTTTTCTTGGGTTAGCAGGATATTATTTGTAGAGGGCTTCTCATCTATTTCAGCCCTATTGATGAAGTTAACCCAGAAGTTGGCTAAATTCCAGTGGGATGATGCCTGTGAGCGTAGTTTCCATGAGTTGAAAAACAGGTTGACCTCAGCGCCAGTGCTAACACTTCCAGAAGGGTCCGATGGCTATGTCGTATATTGTGATGCCTCCGGTGTGGGAATAGGATGCGTATTGATGCAGCATGGGAGAGTCATTGCATATGCCTCGAGACAGTTGCGACGGCATGAACAGAATTATCCGACTCATGATCTCGAATTGGCCGCTGTTATCCATGCCTTAAAAATATGGAGGCACTACTTGTATGGTGTAAGTGTTGACATCTATACGGACCACAAAAGCCTCCAATATATTTTCAAACAGAAGGAGTTGAACCTGCGGCAAAGGCGATGGTTAGAATTACTAAAGGATTACGATGTGAACATTCTATATCATCCAGGGAAGGCGAATGTAGTGGCAGATGCACTTAGCCGCCGATCGATGGGTAGTTTATGTGGAGTTCCTTCAAAAAAGCAGGAAATGGTTCGTGAGCTCCATCAACTAGCAAGTCTCGGCGTACGTGCGACTGATGCAGGAGATGCAAGTATTAGCATCAATGACCCCACAGTTTCATCATTGAATCAAGAGGTGAAAGAACGACAATATTAGGATTCCCAGATAAGCCATTATCGAGATCTAGCTCACGAAAAAGAAAAGTCTCCATTCGAAGTTTCCATAGAAGGGGTCCTTAGATATCGGGGCAGGTTATGTGTACCGGATGTGGCAAACTTACGCCAACGGATTTTAGAGGAAGCACATTATTCCCGGTATTCTATTCATCCAGGTGCAACCAAGATGTACCACGACCTTAAGTTGCTATATTGGCGGGATGGCATGAAGCGAGACATAGCAGGGTTTGTAGCCCAATGTCCAAATTGTCAGCAAGTGAAAGCCGAACATCAAATGCCAGGAGGTTTATTGCAAGCAATGGAAATTCCTATGTGGAAATGGGAAGAAATTAATATGGATTTTGTGGTAGGATTACCCCGTACGCGAGGGAAGTATGATTCTATATGGGCGATCGTGGATAGGCTCACAAAAGCAGCTCATTTTCTCCCCGTCAGGACTACATATTCAGCGGAGGATTATGCTAAATTGTATCTCAAGGAGATTGTACGACTTCATGGTATTCCTTGGGCCATTATCACGGATAGAGGGGCGCAGTTCACAGCCAAGTTCTGGAAGTCCTTTCAAGAAGGTCTAGGTACTCAAGTTAAGCTCAGCACGGCGTTCCACCCACAGATCGACGGGCAAGCCGAGCGCACTATTTAGACCTTAGAAGATATGCTACGAGCATGTGTGCTGGACTTCGGTGGTAGTTGGGATGAGCATTTGCCTCTTATTGAATTTGCCTATAATAACAGCTATCATTCCAGTATCCAAATGGCTCCGCATGAAGCCTTATACGGAAGAAAATGCAGATCTCCAATTGGATGGTTTGAAACCGGAGAAGTACAAATGATAGGCCCCGACTTGGTCCAACAAGCAGTTGAAAAGGTTAAAGTGATTTGAGACCGACTGTTAACAGCTCAAAGTCGCCAAAAGTCTTATGCGGACAACCGCCGACGGGATTTAGAATTTCAAGCTAATGATTGGGTATTCTTGAAAGTCTCGCCAATGAAGGGAGTAATGAGGTTCGGGAAAAAGGGGAAATTGAGTCCAAGATACATTGGAACTTATCGAATCATCCGCAAGGTGGGTAGAGTAGCCTATGAATTGGACTTGCCTTCAGAGCTCGAATCTGTACACCCAGTATTCCATGTTTCGATGCTCCGCAAGTGTATTGGAGACCCCACGAGGATTGTTTCGATTGATGACGTACAAGTGACAGAGAAGTTGACATACGAAGAAGTGCCCATTGCTATTTTGGATAGACAAGTGCGAAGGCTTCGGAATAAAAAGGTTGCTTCAGTCAAAGTGCTATGGCGGAACAATAATCGGGAAGAAATGACTTGGGAAGCAGAGGAAAAGATGAAATCTATGTACCCCCATTTGTTCCAATCCCCAGAAGAGATTCAAGATGAGACGTCGACGATATGAGGTATGAATGTTTTGTTTTATGTTTTTGGTCGTGTGTGGCCATAAATATGCTGATATTGTAATATAGCCCTGTGAGGCGATGATATTATGGGTCGTTGTGGTAAATTGGTAGTGCCAAATTACAAAGGGAACTCTGGCAAAATTTTTCTAGAATCCCCGAGTGTCGAACATTCGAGGACGAATGTTCCAAAAGGGGGGAAGAATGTTACACCTCGGAAATTTTTCCGTACTTGTGTGATGAGTAGAACAATGAAGGACTTGAGTGTATGGTGTTTTACTGAGCCGGGAATGGCTAATTTTGCATTTTTGGAAATAATAAAGTTGCAGAAAAATTTTCACCCAGTGGTCGTATATGGCACTATACGGCCCGTAAAGTGATTTACGGACCGTATAGTGCAATCGTCTTTCATTGCGTCAAAAATCTCAAGTTTCTGTTAAGTGTTGAAATGGTTAAAAACGACCCAGAATACGGCCCGTAAACTGGTTTACGGACCGTAAACCAGGTCGTAAACTGCCATGTCCACCAGCCAAACTCTCTGTTTTTGGAATGCTTAAATACGACCACTGTGGATGACCCGTAAATCAAAATACGGTCCGTAAACTGCAGTTTACGACCACTGTTCATCCCGACAAAAAATTCATTAAACATCAGCTTTTGAGTTATTAAAAGGAACTTAGGCCTCATTTTATTTCATTCTTCATTCATACAACTCAAGAACACTCTAGAATTTTCGAAATACTTCCTCCATAAGAATCCAAGAGAATCAAGTGAAAGCTAAAGATCAACAACACAAAACTTATGAAATCAAGTGCAAGAACACATCAACGGATCATCTAAGTCAAGTAATTCCCAAGAAGGTGAAACTAGGGTTTTGTCCAAAGTGAAGTATTGCAACTCAAGACTTGTTCAACCAACATCCAAGGTAAGTTCCATGATATATTCATGTTGTTCAAGGCATTGAAAGGCTTAGACACTTGAAATGTAGAAGAACATAGAAATAGGTCATTATTAAGTGAATAGTGACATGAACGAATGATAGTGGAATTGAACTACGAATATTGGAGTGTTGTGAGTACAAATACGTTATAAATGATGTTTATATCATGAAACAAGCGTTAAACGCATGAAAATGCAAGGACGAGTCATAAGGCTAATTATGAGGGAAATTGGAGGAAAATGGTGGATTTTGCTAAATGTACGTAAACGACGATTGTTGATTTCGATATTGTGAGTAATGCTATGATTGTTGGGAGTTAATATAAAACATGGTAAAAATAGTATAAACAAGAGAAGCGCTGTCCGATTTCTCTTAGAATTAGCGACGCGTTCTTGTAGTTAGTATGCTAATGTTGATATGAATTCTTTATGAAGGTAACGACGCGATATTGAAGGAGACCGAGTGAGCGATATCTTAGCTTAACGACCAAGGTATGTGAGGCTAGTCCCTTCTTTCTGATGGCATGAATCTTGTAGCACGAAATTCCTATTCTCTTCATGAGTTCTTATAGTCCGAAAGGCTAAAAGTCTAACTCCTTAATGTCTATATAAGATGAGGAATACGATATGATGATGCTAGTATAATGATGATGTTAATTATCGCTTACACTAACCTTATGTACTAGTTCCTTCAAGGTGAGGCAGAGTATCAATAGTTGTTCCATAATGGAATCGGGGGATCACTACCTTACGTCACCCCGATAGAGTAAAGTTGATCTTGAGCCTTATGCATGTATTACAATGAGATAAGTATTTTATGATGAGTATATTATTATTATGAGCATTTTATGATAAGCATGACATGAGCATTTCACACCGTGCCTAGTTGGCCGGGCAGTCACCGCCAAGACGGACAGCTATACGGATACACCATGCCCTTCGGGCATGGGCAGACACCACTAGTGGGCAGCATGAGATGGTACCCCGGACGCGGGAGGCCTGGACGCGGGCTAATATTATTGATTATCACACCGTTCCGACATGGACGGGCAGCTTGCATATGATGCATATATGTTATGAGGATGAGTATGAGTAAGATGGCACGCATGATTTCCTTTATGATTATCAGACAGATCCAGATATTTCATGTTGATGTTATCACTATATTGTTGATGTTTTCTTTCATTGTTTATGCTTCTCATACTCAGTACAACATTCGTACTGACGTCCTTTCTTCGGACGCTGTGTTCATGCCCACAGGTAGACGGAGAGGAGAGCTTGGCCCAGATCCTCAGTAGCAATCAGCTGGTTGAAAGCACTCCATCGTCCGGAGGTGCTTAGGATTATCCTTTTGGTATATATATATATGCATATTTTGGGCACGACGGAGTCTTGTTCCATCCATGTATATACAGTATGTTAGTAGAGGCTCGTAGATACGTAGTGTGGGTTAGATGGTCTCACAAGACGTATTCATATGCGTGTATATTATTTTGATGACCGAAACGCAATTGTATATAAAGTATTTATGTTTTTTTAATTATGATTTTCCTACAACAGGTATGTAAATTGATAAAAGAATATTAAATGAGCAAGATAAGTAGTAGAGTGAGCGGTGCTCGGTAACTAGCTCCGGGTACCCGTCGCGGCCCCTAGCTGGGTCGTGACAATAGTGTGTTGCGTGCCACACTAATAAACAAGAGGCTACAGGACATTTAGGAAAAATGACCATCTTTCTTCTTATGAGATCGTGCGATAGAGCCGTGTATAAGATTTTATCCACCTTAATTGTGATCTCAGAAATGCCACCAAAGGGAAACGCTAAAGCCGCCCAGAAGGGCACTATTACGAGGAAAAGGCGGGTAGAAAGAGAACCGCCAATGAATGTACATGAGGGTGAATCACATAATGGGGATCCATTTAATGCTTCTTCTACTCCACATATTACCGAAGAACAAGAAGGGGCTTCAGCTCCAGCTCCTATGCCGCCAGTCTCTCCACCAGCTATTTTGGGTCAACAAATGATCGAAGCTATTCACTTATTGACACAGTTGGTTGACGCCCAGGCACAGCGGCAGAATGAGGGCCCAAGTGATCTGTCAGCTAGTACCAAAGCCCGTGACTTTATGAGTTTAAATCCTCCGGAATTTTTCGGGTCAAAGCCGGATGAAGACCCGCAAGGCTTTATTGATGAGATGCTGAGAACATTAAGGATTATTCAGGCCTCCGAGACTGAATCTGTGGAGTTGGCATCTTATAGACTCCGAGATGTGGCGGTTTTGTGGTATAATAATTGGATAGCATCGAGAAGAGAGAATGCGCCTCCTCCCATTTGGCAAGAATTCGTAGATGCTTTCATTCGCCATTATTTTCCACCCGAGGTCCGCCGAGCTAAAGCGGATAGATTTCTAAATTTGAAGCAAGGAAATATGAGTGTCCGGGAGTATAGCCTGCAATTTAATTCATTGGCTAGATATGCCCCGACTATGGTGGCCGATATGGCAGATAGAGTGCATCGATTTGTTAGTGGCTTGGGGCCACATCTGTTCAAGGATTGTTTGATGGCTTCGTTGCAAGATGGGATGGATATTTCCCGAATACAAGCCCATGCTCAGAACATAGAAGGACAACGACATTCGCAAAGGGGTGATCGTGATATTGATAGAGGGCGAAGCAAGAGGGCCAGATCTATGGGCGCAGGTAGTGACTACAGAGGAGGATCAAGGCAGCCGCATTCTAGACACTCAGGCCAGTCGCTGACTAGTGCACCTCCCCGATTTGCAGGTAGGAGATTTGATCGCTCCTTCCGCCCAGGACAGGGTCAGAGTTCGAGGACCCCAGATTCTCAGTTTGGGGGAGATTATAGCCAGAGGAGACCCCCAGTACCGCAGTGCAGTCAATGCGGTAGATTACATTCTGGACGGTGTCTCCTGGGTTCGGATACTTGCTACGCCTGTGGCCAGGTTGGGCACATGATGAGAGATTGCCCATCGATGAGGGGTAGAGTTGGGATTCAGCCCACAGGATCAGCGGTCGGTTCTTCTTCAGTGCGCCCGGTAGGGCAGACTTCTCAGATCCCAGCAGGCCGAGGGGGAGCATCTACTTCAGGTGCCACTCAGCCCCGCATTTATGCTTTAGCCGGACGACAGGATCTTGAGTCCTCCCTAGATGTGGTTACAGGTACATTGTTCGTGTTTTCTCATGATGTGTATGCATTGATAGATCCGGGTTCTACCCTATCTTATATTAATCCATATGTTGCTGGTCATATTGGGGTGAAACCTGAGCCAATTAAACCTTTTGAGGTATCTACTCCAGTTGGTGATCCCGTGATAGCAAGACAAGTGTACAAAGATTGTGTAATTGTGATGTGTGACCGCCAAACTAAAGCTGATTTAATTGAGCTGGAAATGCTAGATTTCGATGTGATTATGGGTATGGCTTCATGTTATGCTAATGTTGATTGTCGAATGAAAATAGTTCGATTTCAATTTCTGGGAGAGCCCGTGCTTGAATGGAAGGGTAAGGCAGCATCTCTGAAAGGTAGGTTTATTTCCTACCTTCAGGCAAGAAAGATGATAGCTAAGGGCTATATTTATCACCTAGTCCGAGTTCATGATACCAAAGCAAAGTCGCCAACTTTCCAATCCGTTCCGGTAGTGAATGAATTTCCAGATGTATTCCCAGATGAACTTTCATGTCGTCCTCCAGAAAGAGAAAGTGACTTCGCCATTGATGTGTTGCCGGACGCCAAACCTATTTCTATTCCTCCTTATCGAATGGCTCCGGCAGAATTGAAAGAGATAAAGGCGCAGTTGAGAGATTTGCTTGAAAAGGGTTTTATTAGACCTGGTTCTTCACTGTGGGGAGCACCGGTCTTGTTTGTGAGAAAGAAAGACGGTCCCCTCCCAATGTGCATCGATTATAGGCAGTTGAATAAGGTGACAATAAAGAACAAATATCCTCTTCCAAGGATTGATGATTTGTTTGATCAATTGCAAGGTGCCAAATGGTTTTCTAAAATAGACTTGAGGTCGGGTTATCATAAAGTGAGGGTTAGAGAAGAAGATATTCCCAAAACAGCTTTCAGATTGAGATATGGCCACTATGAGTTCCAGTAATGTCGTTTGGGTTGACTAATGCTCCGGCAGAGTTCATGAATTTGATGAATAATGTATTCAGGCCTCTCTTAGATCTATTTGTGATAGTATTTATTGATGTTATTCTGGTGTATTCTCGCACAGAATCAGAACACGCAGATCATTTACGTATTGTCCTTGGAATTCTTCGAGCTCGAGAATTATATGCAAAATTTTCAAAGTGCGAGTCCTAGCTGAATTCTGTAACATTTCTGGGCTATGTTATTTCGGATGATGGCATTCGAGTCGACACTCAGAAAATTGAAGCTGTGAAGACTTGGCCAAGGCCTACGATGCCTACAGAAGTCCGTAGTTTTCTAGGTTTGGCCGGTTACTACAGAAGATTCGTAAAGGGATTTTCCTCTATTTCAGCCCCATTGAGGAAACTAACTTGGAAGTCAGTTAAGTTTCAATGGAATGATGCTTGTGAGCGCAGTTTCCAAGAGTTGAAGGACAGATTAACCTCAGCTCTAGTCTTGACACTCCCAGAAGGGCCAGATGGTTATGTCTTGTATTGTGATGCTTTTGGTGTTGGGTTAGGATGTGTATTAATGTAGCACGGTAAAGTCATTGCTTATGCCTCGAGACAGCTGCGGAAACATGAAAAGAACTACCCAACTCATGATCTCGAATTGGCTGCGGGTATTCATGCACTGAAAATTTGGAGACATTACTTGTATGGAGTGCATGTCGATATTTATACAGATCACAAGAGTCTTCAGCACATTTCAAGCAGAAGGAGTTAAATCTGCGGCAGAGGCGGTGGTTAGAATTGTTAAAAGATTATGATGCGAACATTTTGTGCCATCCCGGAAAGGCAAATCTAGTAGCCGATGCACTTAGCCGCCGATCAATGGGCAGCTTATGTGAAGTCCCTCCGGAAAAGAAAGAGATGACTCACGAGCTTCACCAGCTAGTTAATCTTGGAGTACATGTAATTGACTCGGGTAATACAAGGATTAGTATTAACGATCCCACAGTTTTGTCCTTGTATACGGAAGTGAAAGAGCGGCAATATGAAGATCCTCAGTTGAGTCATTACAGAGACATATCTCATGAAAAAGAGAAGTCTCCATTTGATGTTTCCACGGATGGAATTCTTAGATACCGAGGCAGGATATGTGTGCCGAATGTCGCATAATTGCGCCGACGAGTTCTAGAAGAAGCCCATTATTCTCGGTATTCTATTCACCCAGGTGCAACCAAAATGTATCATGATCTCAAGATGATATATTGGTGGGATGGCATGAAGAGAAACTTAGCGGAATTTGTATCCCAATGTCTAAATTGCCAACAAGTGAAGATCGAACATCAAAAGCGAGGAGGATTATTGCAAGCCATGGAAATCCCTACTTGGAAATGGGAAGTTATCAATATGGATTTTATCGTGGGTTTACCTCGTTCTCGAGGCAGGTATGATTCTATATGGGCGATCGTGGATAGATTGACGAAAGCAGCTCATTTTCTTCCAGTCAGAACTACCTACTCAGCAGAAGATTATGCGAGATTGTGTCTCAAATGAATTTGTGCGACTTCATGGTATTCCACTATCCATTATCATAGATAGAGGAGCGCAGTTTATAGCCAAGTTCTGGAAGTCCTTTCAACAAAGTCTAGGTACCCAAGTGAAGCTTAGCACGGTATTCCATCCGCAAACTGATGGGCAAGCCGAGCGTACTATTCAGACCTTGAAAGATATGCTACGAGCATGCGTGCAAGACTTCGGTGGTAGTTGGGGTGACCACTTACCACTTATTGAGCTCGCATATAACAATAGCTACCATTCCAGTATTCAAATGGCTTCGTATGAGGCTTTATGGAAGGAAATGTAGATCCCCAATCGGATGGTTTGAAATAGGAGAAGTACAATTAATAGGCCCTGAATTGATTCAGCAAGCGGTAGAAAAAGTTAAAGTGATCCGAGATCGACTGTTGACAGCCCAAAGTCACCAAAAGTCTTATGCGGACAACCGCCGACGAGACTTTGCATTTCAGCTTGATGATTGGGTATTTTTGAAAGTGTCGCCAATGAAAGGGGTGATGAGATTTGGCAAGAAAGGGAAGTTAAGTCCTCGATACATTGGACCCTATAAAATTATCCGCAAGGTGGGTCATGTAGCCTACGAGTTGGACTTGCCTTCAGAGCTTGAGTCAGTTCACCCAGTTTTTCATGTCTCAATGCTCCGTAAGTGTATTGGACATCCTGCGGGGATTGTTCCGATTGATGATGTCCAAGTGATAGAAAAACTAGCATATGAAGAAGTGCCTATTACCATCTTAGACCGGCAAGTACGAAGACTTCGAAATAAGGAAGTAGCTTCAGTCAAAGTCTTGTGGCTAATTAACAACCAGGAAGAAATGACCTGGGAAGCAGAAGAGAGTATGAAGATCAAGTATCCGCACCTATTTCAACCCCAAGGAGAGATTCAAGATGAGACACTAACACTATGAGGTATGTACGCTTTCTTTTCATACTTTTGGTCGTGTGTGGCCAATTTACATTGTCATTGTTTTGTGGCCCTGTGAGGTAATATTATTATGGGTTGTTGAAACTGGATGGTAGAGCCATATTACAGAGGAAACTCTGGCGAAAGTTTTGTAGAATTCCCAGTATTTAACATTCGAGGACGAATGTTCCAAAAGGGAGGAAGAATGTTACACTTTGGAAGATTCCCCATTTGCGTACAGTGAATAGACGAACGAATAATATGAATATACAATATTTTAATAAGAAAGGAATGACGTTTGACGACCCTAATTAAGATTTCAAAGGCATGAGATAAGAGAAGAAATTTTGCCGAGAGAAGGCAAGGCATATGATGTGTATTGGAAAGAAATTACGAGTACCGAGTTAATGATAACTAAATAGTGCCTTGAAGATGAGTTATAACGTCCCTTAGAATGTCAATGAAATGATAAACAAGTGCTAAGAAGGTTCCCTATGGGTTGGAGATCAAATAAAGTGGCAAGAAAAAGATCAGTGAAAGGATGAGTTATACGGTCGATTGTACGGACCGTATAATGTTATACGGCCCGTATAATGTACCGTAGGATTGTCATAGAATGAAGTTGCTGAAGGGTCGATTTCACCGTTGAATTATAGGGACCGTATAAAATTATACGGTCCGTATAATATGCCGTCAAAGTGACATAGAATGAGACGCTCACTGGAGCAGTTTTACGGTGAATTATACGGACCGTATAAATTTATACGAACCCTATAATTGTCCGTATAATGATGTCGGGACAGCTTTTGCATTTATAAAATAATGACCCAAGTTCATTTAATTCATTCCACTTTCTCTCTCCACGACCCAATAACTCTCTAGAACTTTCCAAACTCTTCTAATACAAGAATCCAAGTGAAAATTTAAGATCAACTTCATCAAATCCACAAAACTAAGTGTGAGAAACACATCAAAGTTCATCCAAGTCAAGAAATTTCAAGAGAGGTGAACTAAGGTTTTGGTGCAAGAAGAGTAATACCACTCAAGACTTGTTCCTACACTATCTAAGGTAAGTTTTATGGTATTTTCATGTTATTTAAAGTATGGAGAAGTGGAGACACTTGAATTGTAGAAAGATATAGGAAATGGGTCATGAAAGTGTGAATAGTGACATTGTTGAGTAGTAGTTGGAATGAATCATGAAAATGGATATGCTGAGATTGTAAATAGGTTATGAATGACATGTAGAACATGTAATGAGTATTATATGTGAAAGAAAACGATAGTGAACTATGGTCATGATTATGGATGAATTAAAGTGAAATTGTGAAGTGTGGATAGTATAAATGAATGATGCTTGTCGTTTATGATATTGTGAATGTTGTTGTGAACGTTTGGGAGTTGCTATAGATTGTGGGGAAAGTAGTAGAAATAAAGGAAATGCTTCCCAATTTTCCCTAGAAATAGCGACACGTTCTTATAGTCGATTGACTAAGGTTAATACAAATTCTCTCTTGAATGTAGAAACATGACATTGAAGGAGAACAAGCGAACGATACATTGGTTAAACGTAAAAGGTATGTGAGGCTAGTCCTTTCTTTCTTTGGCATGAATCCGATGGTATGATTCTCTTTTCTCTCCATGAATTCTCTATATATACCGGAAAGTCAAGAGTCTATGATCATGAATAGCTACATGAGATAAGAGACATGTTATGAGTCCAATAATGTTGATGATAAGCTTGAGTCTAAAGATTCTAGAGTGTATGATATGACGTCCCTAAAACGCTAATGATCTCGTAGGTTGTATACACTCACCTCATACATCATTTCCTTCGAGGTGAGGCAGAATACCATTAAGTTAAGTATGTTATGCATTGTACACACTCACCTTATATACTACTTCCTTCAAGGTGAGGTAGAATGCTTGTGAATTCTCCATAATGAAAATGGGGGATCACGACCTTACGTCACCCCGATAAAGTATAGTTGTCCTTGAGTCTTCATGCATGTATTATGACGAGCATACTATGATGAGCATATTATGACGAGCATATTATGATGAGCATATGATGATGATATTACACCGTACTTATATGGTCGGGCAGATATACACACCACTATAGTGGGCAGCTTATACCCCGGATGCGAGAGGCCTGGTCGCAGGCTAATGTTATTGTTATCACACCTATCCGATATGGACGGGCAGCTTATACATTTATGCATATATGATATGATGATGAGTATGAGTAAGTCAGCATGTGTTATTTCTTTCATGAGTCACAGTCAGTTACAGATTGCTCTTCATTTGATACCTCCTCATTTCATTGATGTTTTATTATTGTTTATGCCTCTTATACTCAGTACAATGTTCGTACTGACGTCCGTTTTCTTAGGACGCTGTGTTCATGCCCACAGGTAGACAGGGAGGTGATCCTGATCCTGACTCATAGGAGCTAGCAGCTGATTTGAGAGCACTCCATTGTTCGGAGGTGCTTATGATTATTCTTTTGTGTACATGTATATTTTGGGCATGATGGGGTCTTGTCCAGTCCTTAAGTCTAGCACTCCAGTAGAGGCTCGTAGATACGCAGTGTGGGTTATATGGTCTCACAAGGTCACTACTGTACATATGTATATGTGTGTATATTATCATTTTGATAGCCGAGAGGCGTATGTATATAAAAGTATTCATGTTTTCAAATGAAAGATGATTTCCTTATAATTTGAGTATGAATCTGATAAAGGAACGTGTAATGAGCATGATAAGTAGTAGAATGAGTGGTGCTCGGTGGTTAGCCCCGGGTACCCGTCGCGGCCCCTAGTCGGGTCGTGACAGCACCAGTCTTGTTCATGAGAAAGAAAGATGGTTCCCTCCGAATGTGCATTGAATATAGGCAATTGAATAAGGTGACAATAAAGAACAAATATCCTCTCCCAAGGATTGATGACCTGTTTGATCAACTACAGGGTGCCAAGTGGTTTTTTAAAATAGACTTGAGGTCGGGTTACCCTCAAGTGAGAGTTAGAGAAGAAGATATTCCCAAAATAGCTTTCAGAACAAGATATGGCCACTATGAGTTCCGAGTAATGTCGTTTGGGTTGACTAATGCTCCAATAGTGTTGATGGATTTGATGAATAATGTATTTAGGGATTTATTCGTAATAGTATTCATCGATGATATTCTGGTATACTCTCGCACAGAATCAGAACATGCAGATCATTTACGTATTGTTCTTGGAATTCTTCAAGCCCGAGAATTATATGCAAAATTTTCAAAATGTGAGTTTTGGCTGTATTCTGTAATATTTCTGGGCCATGTTATTTCAGATGATGGTATTCGAGCTGATACTCCGAAAATTGACGCTGTGAAGACTTGGCCAAGGCCTACGACGCCTATAGAAGTTCATAGTTTTCTAGGATTGGCAGGCTATTATAGAAGATTCGTAGAGGGCTTCTCACCTATTTCCGCCCCATTGATGAAGATAACCCAGAAGTCAGCTAAATTTCAGTGGAATGATGCTTGTGAGCGTAGTTTCCAGGAGTTGAAGGACAGATTAACCTCAACTCCAGTCTTGACACTCCCAGAAGGGCCAGATGGTTATGTCGTGTATTGTGATGCTTCCGGCGTCGGGTTAGGATGTGTGTTGATGCAGTACGATAGAGTCATTGCTTATGCTTCGAGACAGCTGTGGAAACAGGAGAAGAACAATCCAACTCATGACCTCGAATTAGCTGCAGTCGTTCACGCATTAAAAATGTGGAGACATTACTTGTATGCTGTGCATGTTGATATCTATACAGATCACAAGAGTCTTCAGTACATTTTCAAGCAGAAGGAGTTATATCTGCGGCAGAGGCGGTGGTTAGGTTATTGAATGATTACGATGTGAATATTTTATACAACCCTAGAAAAGCAAATATAGTAGCCGATGCGCTTAGCCGCCGATCAATGGGAAGTTTATGCGAAGTTCCTCCGGAAAGGAAAGAATTAGTTCATGAGCCCCACCAATTAGCTAATCTTGGAGTACGTGTGATTGATTCGGGTAGTGCAGGGATTAGTATTAATGATCCCACAGTTTCGTCCCTGAATATGGAAGTAAAAGAGCGTTAGTATGAAGATCCTCAGTTGAGCCGTTATAGAGACGAAGTTCATGAAAAAGAGAAGTTTCCATTTGAAACTTCTATGGATGGGATTCTTAGATACCAAGGCAGGATATGTGTGCCGAATGTTGCAGAATTGCGACGGCGAATTCTAGAAGAAGCCCATTATTCTCAGTATTCTATTCACCCAGGTGCAACAAAGATGTATCACGATCTGAAATTGATATATTGGTGGGATGGCATGAAGAGAGACATAGCAGAACTTGTAGCCCAATGTCCAAATTACCAGCAAGTGAAGATCGAACATTAAAAACTAGGAGGAATGTTACAAGCAATGGAAATCCCTACTTGGAAATAGGAAGTGATCAACATGGATTTTATTGTGGGGTTACCTCATTCCCGAGGCAAGCATGATTCTATATGGGTGATTGTGGACAGATTAACAAAAGCAGCTCATTTTCTTCCAGTCAGAACCACATACTCGGCGGAAGACTATGCAAGGTTGTATCTCAAGGAAATTGTGCGACTCCACGGTATACCGATATCCATTATCACAGATAGAGGAGACCAGTTTACAGCCTAGTTCTGTAAGTCTTTTCAAGAGGGTCTAGGTACTCAAGTGAAGCTTAGCACGACATTTCATCCGCCGACAGATGGGCAAGTCGAACGTACTATTCAGACTTTGGAAGATATGCTACGGGCTTGTGTACTGGACTTTGGCGGTAGTTGGGATGATCACTTATCTCTGATTGAGTTTGCATATAACAATAGCTACCATTCCAGTATCCAAATGGCTCCATATGGAAGAAAGTGCAGGTCTCCAATTGGATGGTTTGAAATCGTAAAAGCACAGTTAATAGGCCCTGAATTGATTCAGCAAGCGGTAGAAAAGGTCAAGGTGATCCGAGATCGATTGTTGATAGCCCAAAGTCGCTAAAAATCTTATGCGGACAACCGCCGGCGAGACTTGGAATTTCAAATTAATGACTGGGTATTTTTGAAGATGTCACCAATGAAAGGGGTGATGAGATTTTGCAAGAAATGGAAGTTAAGTCCACGATACATTGGACCTTATAAAATTATCCGCAAGGTGGGTCATGTAGCCTACGAGTTGGACTTGCCTTCGGAGCTTGAATAAGTCCATCCAGTCTTTTATGTTTCGATTCTCCACAAGTGTGTCGGAGATCCCACGAAAATTTTCCTAATAGGTGATGTGCAAGTGACAGAAAGGCTAGCATATGAAGAGGTGCCAATTGCCATCTTAGACAGGCAAGTACGAAGACTTCAAAATAAGGAAGTAGCTTCAGTCAAAGTTTTGTGGTGAAACAACAACCAAGAAAAAATGACTTGGGAGGCGGATGAGAAGATGAAATCCACATATCCGCACTTATTCCAACCCCCAGGAGAGATTAAAGATGAAATACAAACATTATGAGGTATGTATGCTTTCTTTTCATGCGTTTGGTCATGTGTAGCCATAAATGTGTTGCTATTGTGTTGCAGCCCTGTGAGGAAATATTATTGTGGGTTGTTGTGACAGGATAGTAGTTCCATATTACAGGGGAAACTCTGGCGAAATTTTTGTAGAATTCCCGAGTGTTTAACATTCGAGGACGAATGTTCCAAAAGGGGGGAAGAATGTTACACCTTGGAAAATTTTCCGTTATCGTACAATGAATAGACTCACGAAAGATACGAGTATACGATATTCTAATAAGAAAGGAATGACGTTTGATGACCCTAATTAAGATTTCAAAGGCATTTGAGATAAGAGAAGAAAGTTTGCCGAGAGAAGGCAAGGCATACGATGTGTATCGGAAAGAAATTACGAGTAACGAGTTAATAATAACTAAATGGTGCTTTGGAGAAAAGTTATAACATCCCTTAGATTGTGAATGATGTGATAAACAAGTGCTAAGCAAGCCCCCTAAGGATTGGAAATCAAACGAAGTGACAAGAAAAAGATCAGTGAAAGGACGAATTATACGGTCGATTATACGGTCCGTATAATGTTATACGATCCGTATAATGGACCGTAGGATTGTCACAGAATGAAGTTGTGGAGGGGGGGGGGGTGATTTCACGGTTACTTATACGAACCGTATAATGTGCCGTGAAATCGACACAGAAAAGGATGGCCATTGGAGCAGTTTTACTGTCACTTATACGGACTGTATAAATTTATATGGACCGTATAAGTGTCCGTAGAATCTTGTCGGGTCAGTTTTTTAAAAGTCGATATAAGGACTTCAACACATTAATTTCATTTCATTTTTCTTCTACAGAATTCAAGAATTCTCTAGAACCTTCCACACACTCAATATGCAAGAACTCTTGTGAAAATGATGATCAGCTTCACCAAATCAACAAAACTAAGTATGAGAAACTCATCAAAGTCCATATAAGTCAAGAAATTCCATGGAAAGTGAAACTAGGGTTTTGCTCAAGTGAAGTATTTTCACCCAAAGCTTATTCATACACCATCTAAGGTACGATTCATGGTATTTACATGTTATTTAAAGTACTTGAAAGTTGAAACACATGGATTGTAGAAGATATAGGAAATGGGTCATGCATGAGTGAATAGTGTCATAGTTGAGTTGTAATTTGGGGTGAATCATGAATATGTGAATGTTGTGATTGTAAGTATGTTATGAATGTCATTTAGAACACGGAATAAGTATTACATGCGAGAAAATGAAATAATAAATTATGACCATGATTATGGAGAAATGGGAGTGAAATTACGAAATGTGGATAATATGGGTGAATGATGATTATTGTTTGCGATATTGTGGATGTTGTTATGAATGTTTGGGAGTTGATATAGAGTATGGGAAAAGTAGTATAAACAAAGGAAATGCTGCCCAATTTTCCTTAGCTTTAGTAAGTGCGTTTAAGTAATCGATTAGCTAATGTTCATGCGACTTCTGTTGAAGGTAGAAACGTGGGCATTGAAGGAGAGCAAGCAAGCGATAGATTAGTTAAACGAAAAAGGTATGTAAGACTAATCCTTTCCTTCTAAGGCATGAATATTCTTAATTTTCCATGATCATCCTATACGATGGATACTATGAGTCCATGAATGTACGAAGCTACATACGCACATGATTAGGAAGAGAAATACGATACAAGCATGATAATAATGATGGTGAATATAAGTATGAGGAATCCTAGTGCAATATAAGATGTCCATGAAGGTAATAATTCTAAGTATGGTTTCATAAATGTTTCTCTTTGTATACACTCACCTTATACACTATTTCCTTCATGGTGAGGCAAAATACTTATAAGTGCTCCATAATGGAATCGGGGGTTCACGACCTTATGTCACCCTGATATAGCCATAGTTGCCTTCAAGTTCTAATGTGTTACACCTTGGAAAAATTCCCCGTTAATGTACAGTAAATAGGCTAGCAAGGAACACGAGGTATATGATGATTCGGAGAAGTGAGAGATAGCATTTGGCGACCCTAACCAAGATTCAAAGACATTAGACGTAAAGGAAGAAGTATGGTAAATAAAGTAAAGGATATGTTGCGTGTCGGGTAAGAATTATAAGCGACGAGTTAATGGTGGCATAATTGTCACGACCCAGCTAGGGGCCGCGACGGGTACCCGGGGCTAACCACCGAGCACCGCTCATCCTATTTCTCATCATGCTCGTTTAATGCTCTTTTATCAATTTTTATACTCAAATGGTAATAAAATCATATTACATATGGAAACATAATTACTTTTATATACATGTGCCTCTCGGCCGTCAAAATAATATATACATATAATAGCATCTCGTGAGACCATCTAACCCACACTGCGCATCTACGAGCCTCTACTGGAGTGCTATGCATAAGGACGGGACAAGACCCCGTCATGCCCAAAATACATATACATTAATATACACAAAAGAATAATCATAAGCACCTCCGAACAAAGGAGTGCTCTCAATCGACTGACAGCTACTACGAGCCTGGGTCGAGCTCTCCTCCCTGTCTACCTGTGGGCATGAACACAGCTTCCAAAGAAAACGGACGTCAGTACGAACATTGTACTGAGTATGAGAGGCATAAACAAGGAAATAAGGCAATGATATAAAATAAGTATCAATATGGAATAACTGTATCTGACTGTCAAGTGTAAAAGAGATAATGCATGTTGGCTTATTCATAATCATCATCATCATGTCATATATGCATAATGTATAAGCTGCCCGCCCACATAGGTACGGTGTAGTAATATATATGCTGCCCGTCCATATCGGATCGGTGTGATAATCATAACAATAGCCTGCGTCCAGGCCTCCCGCGTCCGGGGTACCATCTCATGCCGCCCACTGGTGGTGTCTGCCCATTCCATTTGGCCATGGTGTATCGTATAGCTGCCCGCCTTAGCGGTGACTGCCCGACCAAATAGGTGCGGTGTTATATCATCATCATACACTTATCATAATACATGTATAATGCTTATGAACAACTTTACTTTATCAAGGTGACGTAAGGTGGTGATTCCCCCGATTTCATTATGGAGTAATCATTGACATTCTGCATCACCTTGAAGGAATTAAGACATAAGGTGAGTGTAAGCAATAAATAACATCATGTCATATCTTTTATCTTATATAGCTATTCATAGACATAGGCTTGTATCTTTTTGAAGTATAGGAACTCATGGAGAGGAAGGAAAATCATGCTAGAAGATTCATGCCATTAGGAAGAAAGGACTATCCTCATATACCTTTGACGTTTAACTAAGCTATCGCTTGCTTGTTCTCCTTCGGTATCACGTTTGTACCTTCAAGAGAGAATTCGCACTAACGTTAGTTAATTCGACTATAAAAACACGTTACTAATTCTATGGAAATTTTGGGCAGTACTTCCTTTGTTTATACCACTTTTCCCATATGCTATATCAACTCCCACACGCTCACAACAACATTCACAATATTGCAAACAACAATCGTCATTAATACACATTGACCACAATCCACCATTTCCCTTCAATTTCACTACATTTATGGTTATAGCTTACTATCGCGTTTCCTCATATATAATACTTATTTCATGGTCTAAATGTCATTTATAACGTATTCATAATCACAACACTCCAACATTCATAATTCAAGCCAACTACCATCCAACCATGACACTATTCACTCATGAATGACCCATTTCCTATGTCTTTTTACAATTCAAGTATATTAACCTTCCAATACCTTAAACAACATGGTTTAGTCATGAAACTTACCTTAGATGATGGTTGAACAAGCCTTGAATGGATTTACTCCTCTAGCATCAAAACCCTACTTCACTTCCTTTGAGTTTTCTTGAGAGAGATGAACTTTAGCTAGGTTTCATACACTTTATTTCATGGATTTGATGTTATTGATCATGGATTTCCTTTGGTTTTCTTGTGATGAAGAGTAGAGAGCATTCTAGAGGTTTCTACAGAGAAATATCGTGGAAATGAAATGAATTGAATGAGCTTAGGTCTCCTTTTAATGACTTAAAATCTGATCCGAAATGAACAATAGCTGAAGTGCACAGTGGTTGTAAACCCAGTTTACGGTCCGTATTCTGTTTTACGGGCCATATATCGTGGTCGTATTTAAGCATATCAAAACCAGAAAGGTATGCTGAGGATCATGGTGATTTACGATAGCAGTTTACGGGCTGTATTTCAATTTACGGTCCGTATTCCAAGTCGTATTTAACCATTTAAACATTTGATAGAAAGTTGCAGTTTTGTGAGTTGAAATACGACATGGTGGTTTACGGGCCGTATACCACTTTACGGTCCGTATTTCACTTTACGGTCGACTGGGCCAAAGTGCAAATCTGCGACTTTCAAGTCTGCAAAACCTATAATTAGTCATTGCGGGCATAACCTATCTCTTGTTCCCATTGCCTTTGAAATCTTACTTAAGGTCGTCAAACGTCGTTCCCTTCTCATGAAAACATCATATACCCGTATTCTTCGTTAGTCTATTCGTAGTACGTTCGCGGGGAAATTTTCGAGGTGTAACACTCTTCCCCCCTTTTGGAACATTCGTCCTCGAATGTTAAACACTCAGGATTCTACGAATTTTTTTCCAGAGTTTTCCCTGTAATACGACACTACCATCTTGTCACAACAACCCATAACATCATTGCTTCACAGGGCCACAACATAATAAAATTCTAAGAAAGACTTACGAAAGCTCTCGAAAGCAGGGGATATAATATCTGAGTAATGATAGAAATAGAGGTGTTCGGATACTCTAATTATTACACTTCATTTATTGCATACTTACCTTATATTGTTGGCGTTCCATCTTGAATCTCTTCTGGGGGTTGGAATAAATGCGGGTACTTGGACTTCATACTCTCTTCCGCTTCCCAAGTCATTTCTTCCCTATTGTTGTTTTGCCATAAGACTTTGACTGAAGCTACCTCCTTATTTCAGAGTCTTCGCACTTGCCTGTCTAGAATAGCAATAGGCACCTCTTCATAGGTTAGCTTTTCTGTCACTTGCACATCATCTATCGGGACAATCATTGTGGGATCTCCAATACACTTGCGGAGCATCGAAATGTGGAAGACTGGATGGACTGATTCAAGCTCCGAAGGCAAGTCCAATTCATATGCTACATGACCCACCTTACGGGTAATTCTATAGGGTCCAATGTACCTAGGAAATGGCTTCCCTTTCTTACCAAATCTCATCACCCCTTTCATTGGCGATACTTTCAAAAATATCCAATCATCAACTTGAAATTCCAAGTCTCGTCGGCGATTGTCTGCATAAGACTTTTGGCGACTTTGGGCTGTTAACAATCGGTCTCGGATCACCTTAACTTTTTCCACCGCTTGTTGAATTAATTCAGGGCCTACTAGTTGTGCTTCCCCTATTTCGAACCATCCGATTGGAGATCTACATTTTCTTCCATACAAAGCTTCATATGGAGCCATTTGAATGCTGGAATGATAACTATTATTGTATGCTAATTCGATTAGCGTTAAATGATCATCCCAACTACCATCGCAATCCAACACACATACTCGTAGCATATCTTCCAACACACATGGATGGTGCGCTCGGCTTGTCCATCGGTCTTTGGATGAAATGTTGTGCTAAGCTTCACTTGAGTGCCTAGACCTTCTTGGAAGGACTTCCAGTACTTGGCTGTGAACTGTGCTCCTCTGTCTGTGATAATAGTTAATGGAATACCATGGAGTCGCACAATTTCCTTGAGATACAACCTCTCATAATCTTCTGCTGAGTAGGTAGTTCTAACCGGAAGAAAATGGGTTGCTTTTGTCAACCTGTCCACGATCACCCATATGTAATCATACCTGCCACGGGAACGAGGTAACCCCACAATAAAATAAATGTTAATTGTTTCCCATTTCCAAGTAGGGATTTCCAATGCTTGCAATAAGCCTCCTGGCTTTTGGTGTTCAATCTTTACCTGCTGGCAATTTGGACTCTGTGCTACAAATTCGGCTATGTATCTCTTCATGCCATCCCACCAATACATCATCTTGAGATCATGATACATCTTGGTTGCACCTGGATGAATAGAATACTGGGAAAAATGTGTTTCTTCTAGAATTCGTAGGCGCAATTCTGCCACATTCGGCACACATAGCCTGTTTCGGTATCTAAGAATTCCATCCAGTGAAACTTCAAATGAAGACTTATCTTTTCCATGAGATGTGTCTCTCTAACAACTCAATTTGGGATGTTCATATTACCATTCTTTCACTTCCATATCCACGGACGAAGTTGTGGGATCATTAATGCCAATCCCTGCATTACCTGAATCAATCACACGCACTCCAAGATTAGCTAGTTGGCGGAGCTCATGAACCATCTCTTTCTTTTCCGGAGGGACTTCACATAAAATGCCCATTGATCGGCGGCTAAGCACATCGGCTACTACATTCGCTTTTTCAGGGTGGTACAAAATGTCCACATCATAATCTTTTAACAATTCTAACCACCGCCTCTGTCGCAGGTTCAACTCCTTTTGCTTGAAAATGTACTGAAAACTTTTGTGATCTGTATAAATATCAACATGCACACCATACAAATAATGCCTCCATATTTTTAAGGCATGAATAACCGCAGCCAATTCGAGATCATGAATGGGATAATTCCTTTCATGTTTCCGTAATTGTCTCGAAGCATATGCAATAACTTTACCATGCTGCATCAATACGCATCCTAATCCGACACCGGAAGCATCACAATATACCACATAGCCATCTGACCCTTCTAGAAGTATTAAGACCGAAGCTGAGGTCAATCTGTCTTTCAACTCTTGGAAGCGACGTTCACAAGCATCATTCCATTGAAATTTAGCTGACTTCTGGGTTAGCTTCGTCAATGGGGCTGAAATAGATGAAAAGCCCTCTACGAATCTTCTAGTCATGAAAACTCTAGCTTTCGTTGGTAAGAATGGTTTATGGGTGAAAATAGGTTAGAGTTCTAATCTCCCCTATCTAAAACTATTGCAGAGTAATTGTTGGATTGTGGGAAGTACACTTGAGCGAGAATTAAGGTATGTCTCTTTAAAAATAAAATCCTTTTTGAATATAAAGGTAATTTATATGTCTCTTTTGCAAACTCTCTTGAAAGATTGATTCTTTATAAAAGCATGTTTTGAATATTCATATATTCATGAGTTGTTACATTCATTTTATAAACTGTTGGAGGCGAATATTGAACCTGGCAGGTTCAAGTGTTATTATTGTGTCTTTAGGTTCTTCCGGTGTTGTTCATGATGTCGGATGCCGGTCACGTCTAGGGTGGGTTTTGGGGCGTGACAAGCTTGGTATCAGAGCCAGGTTTATACGTGTCCTAGGATGCGTCTGTGTCTGTGGAGCTGTGTCTAGTGGAGTTTTCTTCAGGCAGACTGGCTACCCGTATGGATGAATCACTACCAGGACATTTTAGGTGTTTCTCATTCTTCTTGATTCTAGATTGTGCTATAGAGCTTGAATATCTTTTAGGATCATTCTAACGTGTTTGTTACTCATGCTTTATGGAGATGACTTTAACTCATGTTACAGATTCTAACCAAGTGAACAATGGTGTTACGAAGTGCACATTGCTGTGATGTGTAATTTGATAGATGGCACAGAGTCACTGAAATTGTATTGTAGGAGTTCTGTGTATATGGTCATTGTAGGGTTTGGTTGTTGACAAATTGAGATAGGTATAGAAACAAAAGTAGTCCTGGTTACAGGGAAAACTTTGCAGAAATCTTGTTACCTGAAAGGATTAATTAAGATGTGATGTTTTTGAAGTACAGGAGATTAGTATGAAGGGAACAATTGAGGGTCTCTTGTAGTGAATTAAGAATTATAGTACATTGAGGTTATATTCTTATTGGGTTAAAAGATCTGCGCCACTTTGATGATTAGTGGAATAACTATATTTTAAGATTGAAACTCGAAAAAAGCCGCTTGTGGAATAATGATTTAAGAATATGATAGAGTTGATTTAGGATTTAATCTATTATTCTCAGTTTAGCATAAGGTAAATTAGTCTTGAATCATGTGTTGTTGAATTAGCCTCCTTGTCGGACTATATTGTCTAGATTGATATATTGTGCACTTCCTAGGCAAAACATGTACGTGTTGAACCTTTTGGGTATCTAACTCTTGGGAAAGTGAGGTGAAGGTAGGAACCCCTGTTTGTGTTAAGGCTTGAGTGTTTTGGTTGTTAGAATACCCGTGAGAAATATGTTGTTCTTATTTGGGTGTTAGTTGTATTTTTGTCTTTCCGGGGTCATGTAAACAAAGGAAGCTCGACTTCATGAATTGGCTCGTAGGGAGATGGCTGAAGCCTCAGATGTCATGGTCATAGATATTGTCATTATTTGTTCTGTTGATGCGTATTCGTTGATTGATCCAGGTTCGAGATCTTTCTTATGTGACTCCGTAATTTACCCTTGGTTTTGGTAGGGAACCCGAACAATTGTTGGAATACGTTTTCTAAGATTACCACTGTTGGCATCCTTGTTATCGCCTCTAGAATATATTGAGACTCAGTCGTTGTAGTTAAGAGTCGCGAGACTACTTTTGATGTGTTTGAATTAGAAATTTTGAACTTTGATGTGATTTTTTGGGATAGACTAGTTTTCCGAGTGTTATGAAACTCTGGAGTGGCAATCAAAATAATTAGGCTTGAATTTCCTAATGAACCCATTATATAGTAGAGGACTGATATTGCTAAAATCTCGTGGTAGACTTATGTTGTATCTTAAGAATTGCGGGATGAACTCGAAGGGGCATAGTTCAATCTAGTTGTTGTAGTGTCACTCAAGCCGTGTTACCTTCATTTATTCCCTACTATAGGTATCTGTTGAACCTTTCGATCGTGTATTCCCTCTGAAAGTTTAGATTAGAGGTATGAATCCCTCGTCCAATGTGTTTAGGTTTGAATGATGTATTCATTATGTGCTTAGCTGTACGTTATCTATGAGAATGATCCCCTTTACAAAAGAACTTTAGAAATTCTGACATTTGAGGTTTACTGAAAAATCTTAGGCTATGACTTTCATTCAGGGACGAATGATCCTAATGGGGGGGATAATATTACACCCCGTAAATTTGGGTTAGGTGTGAAAGTGTAAAACTCGTAATAAGATGATATTTTAACTATATGAATCTGCCACGACCCGACTAGGGGCCACGACGGGTACCCGGGGCTGACCACCGAGCACCCCTTACTTCCTCACTTGTCATAATCATTTTACATTCCTTTGTCATTCAGCAGAGCATAGTCATAAAATGACCATTTTCCATATATAAAAATGGGATTGATTTATATATACATAGGCCTCTATAGGCTAACAAAATAATATGTACAAATATGCCATAGTCATTTAGTGAGACCATCTAACCCACACTGCGTATCTACGAGCCTCTACTGAAACACCGTACACATAGACGGAACAAGACTCCGTCGTGCCCAAAATGCATATATGTACCAAAACAATAGGCATAAGCACCTCTAGACGATGGAGTGCTCTCAATCAGCTAGCAGCTACTAGGAATCTGGGTCAAGCTCGCCTCCCTGTCTACCTGTGGGCATGAACACAGCGTCTAAAGAAAACGGACGTCAGTACGAACGTTGTACTGAGTATGTAAGGCAGAAATGAAATGAGCAAGCGTACTAGAAGGATCATAAGTCATGAGAGAAGGACATAACCTGCATGAGTGTCATAAGCAACATACTTTTTACATATATCATATCTTACATTATCATAGTATATGTGTTATCATATCCGATATAACTTCTCATACATCATCACATACAGCATCACATCGTAATCCACATCGTTACCCGCATCCGGGTAACCCTTAAATGCCGCCTACTAGTGGTGATCATGTCCGGCCCTCTAGGCTCGGTGTAAACATAGCAGCCCGCATTAGCGGTGACATGTCAGGCCAACTCGGCGCGGTGGAATCATATGCAGCCCGCCTTAGCGGTGACATGCCCGACCAACTAGGCGCGGTGAAATCGTATCATCACACAACTCATAACATAGCATCATCCTATCAGTTCTTAGCATTATATACGTAACATAGTCACATTATCAGCTAGCATCATTAATCATCTTATTTACATGTCATACATTAGCATTAACAGTATACTCTAGCTTTTAAGAATGATCGCACTATATCGGGGTGACGTAAGGTCATAAACCCCCGATTGTATTATGAACGTCCGTGAATATCGTACCTCGCCTTGAAGGGAATAGAACGTAAGGCGAGTGTTAACAAGAACAATGTCATCACCTTCGCTTCCGTACCCTTATGTGATCCGTTATATCGGAAGACTCATAAGCTTCCTCTTATAAAAGGATTAGGGAAGGTTTAAGGATTCATGCCTTTTGAAAGAAGAGATGAGCCTCACATACCTTGTTGTTTAGCTTCGTTATCGGTCAGTTTCCTTCCTTCGATGTCACGTCGTTACCTTCACGAGAGGATCGCATTAACATTAGTTAATCGGCTATAATAATACATCGTTAATTCTAGAGAGAATTGGGCAGCATTTCCTTTGTTTCTTCGACTTTTCGCACATTCTATTTCAGCTCCCAAACATTCACAACAACACGCACAATATCATATCAGCAATCGTCATTTGTACACATTAAGCAAAATTCACCATTTCTCCCACATTTATGATTATGGCTCGTTATCGCATTTTTTTTCATATCTATTACTTTTCCCACGGTCTAAACGCCTTTTATAACATATCCATAACCAACCTATTCATACTCATGATTCCCTCTAGCTACCATTCAATTACAAACTACCATTCAATTACAATACTACTCATTCATTTATAATTCACTTCCTATATTTTCTTACAATCCAAGCACCTTAGTCCTTCAATACTCTAAACAACCTAATATAGCCATGAAACTTACCTTGGATGATGATGGAACAAGTCTAGAGTGGAATTCCTTCTTCTTCACCAAAACCTTGTTTCTTCCTTTTTGGGATTTCTTAGTTTGGATGACTTTTAGTTGAGGTTCATGGACTTGGATTCATGAATTTGATGTTTTTGATCTTGGTCCCCTTTGATTTCTCTTGTGGATGGATGTGGGAGAATATTCTAGGGTGTTCTTGGATGGAAGAGGGGGGAAATGAAGTGGAGGAAATGAAAAAAAATGATCCCTTATGTAATTTAAAAAGCTGGCCGTGGGAATTTATACGGACCAACATACGGTCCGTATAATTTATACTGACCGTATGTTGGACCATACATTTGGTCCAAAATGCAATCTTCATATTGTCCAATTATACGGTCCAACATACGGCCAGTATAATTTATACGGACCATATGTTTGTCCGTATAATGCCAACTGAAGCGACTTCCGTTCTCGTCGACTCGTTTGATCTCCGATCCTTATGGAACCTTCTTAACACTTTTTTAGCACTTCAATACCAATCTAAGGGACGTTATTACGTGTCTCTAAGACATCATTATGCCCTCGTTGACTCGTTGCTCGTAATTCTTATCCGATATGCAACATACGACTCACTTTCCTTAATAACTTCCTTTCCTCATCTCGGATGGTTTTGAATTCTCGTTTAGGGTCATCAATTACTATTTCGTACTTCTCAAAACATCACGTTCACTGTGACCTTCGCCCTCCTATTCGCTGAACATGTACGGGGAATTTTCCAAGGTGTAACATTCTCCCCCCCCCCCCCCCCCCCTTTTTTTTGGAACATTCGTCCTCGAATGTTAAAACACTCGGAAATTCTAGAACATTTTTGCCAGAGTTTCCCCTGTAATAGGGCACTACAAACCTGCCACAACAGCCCACAATACCATTGCCTCACAGGGCTACAACATAGTATCAACAAATCTATGGCCACACACGACCGAAACATAAAAAGTAAGCTTACATACCTTATGATCTCGGCGTGTCATCATTGACTTCTTCTGAAGATTGAAATAGATGCGGATATTTAGCTTTCATGTTCTCCTCCGTTTCCCAAGTCATTTCTTCCTTGTTATTGTTTCGCCATAAGACCTTCACTGAAGCCAATTCTTTATTCCAGAGCCTTCGCACTTGTCTGTCTAGAATAGCAACATGCACTTCTTCATATGCTAATTTTTCTGTTACTTGGACATCATCAACCAGAACTATTCTTGTTGGGTCTCCAATGCACTTGCGGAGCATCGAAACATGGAAAACTGGGTGCACGGACTCAAGCTCTGAAGGAAAGTCCAATTCGTAGGCTACACGACCCACCTTACAGACAATTCTATAGGGTCCAATATATCTTGGGCTCAGTTTCCCCTTTTTACCGAATCTCATTACCCTTTTCATTGGCGACACCTTCAAAAATACCCAATCGTTGACTTGAAATTCCAGGTCTCGTCGGCGGTTGTCCGCATAAGACTTTTGACGACTTTGAGCTGTCAACAATCGGTCTCGGAACATTTTGACTTTCTCCACTGCTTGTTGAATCAATTCGGGGCCTATTAGTTGTACCTCACCTACTTCAAACCATCCAATCGGGGATCTACATTTCCTTCCATATATAGCTTCGTATGGAGCCATTTGAATACTGGAGTGATAGCTGTTATTATAGACAAACTCGATCATGGGTAAGTGATCTTCCCAACTACCACCAAAATCTAATATGCATGCCCTTAACATATCCTCCAAAGTCTGAATAGTTCGCTCGGCCTGTCCATCGGTCTGCGGGTGAAATGCCGTACTAAACTTCACTTGGGTACCTAAACCCTCTTGAAAAGACTTCCAGAACTTAGCTGTGAACTGTGCCCCTCTGTCTGTAATAATGGATATCGGAATACCATGGAGTCGCACAATCTCTTTTAGGTACAATTTAACGTAGTCTTCAGCCGAATACGTGGTTCTGACAGGAAGAAAATGAGCTGCTTTCGTCAACCTATCCACAATCACCCATATAGAATCATGTTTACCTCGGGAGCGGGGTAATCCTACAACAAAATCCATGTTGACCACTTCCCACTTCCATATAGGAATTTCCATGTCTTGCAATAAGCCTCCTGGCTTCTGATGTTCAATCTTCACATGTTGGCAATTCGGACATTGAGCCGCAAACTCTGCTATATTTTTCTTCATTCCATCCCACCAATATAACATTCTGAGATTGTGATACATCTTTGTTGCACCCAGGTGAATAGAATACCGAGAATAGTGTGCTTCCTCCATAATTCGTTGACGCAATTCTGCCACATCCGGCACATATAGTCTGCCTCGATATCTAAGGACCCCATCGGTGGAAACTTCAAAAGGAGACTTCTCTTTTTCACGAGACACTTCTTTGTAATGACACATTTGTGGATCTTCATACTGGCATTCTTTTATTTCAATATTCAAAGGCGAGGTTATAGGATCATTAACGCTGATTCCTGCGCTTCCCGAATCAATCACCCGCACTCCAAGATTAGCTAACTAGTAAAGCTCATGAACTATTTCCTTCTTCTCTGGAGGGACTTCACTTAAACTGCCCATTGATCAGCGGCTAAGCGCGTCGGCTACTACATTAGCCTTCCCGGGGTGGTATAAAATGTTCACGTCATAGTCTTTCAGCAATTCTAGCCACCGCCTCTGCCGCAGGTTCAACTCCTTCTTCTTGAAAATATATTGAAGGCTCTTGTGATCTGTGTAACTATCGACGTGCACACCATACAAATAATGCCTCCATATCTTCAACGCATAAATAACCGCAGCCAATTCGAGATCATAAGTGGGGTAATTCTTTTCATGTTTCCGCAACTGTCTCGAGGCATATGCAATAAATCTGCCATGCTGCATCAGTACGCATCCTAATCCCACAACAGAAGCATCACAAAATATAACATAACCATCTTGCCCGTCCGGAAGTGTTAGAACTGGAGCTGAAGTCAATCTGTCCTTCAACTCTTGAAAACTGCGCTCGAAGCCATCACTCCATTGAAACTTGGCTGATTTCTGGGTTAGCTTCGTCAATGGGGCTGCGATGGAAGAAATTCCCTCTACGAACCTTCTATAGTAGCTTGCCAATCCCAGAAAGCTACGCACTTCTGTGGGTGTCGTAGGTCTCAGCCAATTCATTACAGCTTCAATCTTTTGAGTATCAACCCGTATACCATCATCTGAAATAATATGGCCTAGAAATGTCACAGAATTTAGCCAAAACTCGCACCTTGGGAACTTTGCATATAACTCCCGAGCTCGGAGGATTCCCAGCACAGTTCGAAAGTGATCTGCATGTTCTGGTTCTGTGCGAGAATATACCAGGATATAATCAATAAATTTTATCAGGAAAAGAACCAGGAATGGACGGAATACATTATTCATTAAATTCATGAAAACCGCCGGGGCATTAGTCAACCCAAACGACATTACTCGGAATTCATAATGGCCGTATCTGGTCCTGAAAGCAGTTTTGGGAACATCCGATTCTCTAAATCTAACTTGGTGATAACCTGATCGCAAATCTTTTTTAGAAAACCATTTAGCGCCCTACAACTGATCAAACAAGTCATCAATCCTGGGAAGTGGATATTTATTCTTTATCGTCACTTTATTTAATTGCCTATAATCAATGCACATTCGTAGGGAACCGTCTTTCTTTCTCACGAACAAGACCGGCGCTCCCCATGGCGACGAACTGGGCCTTATAAACCCTTTTTCAAGAAAATCCTGCAACTGCACCTTCAGCTCTTTCAACTCTGCCGGAGCCATTCGATAAGGGGGAATAGAAATAGGCTCGGTGTCCGGCAATACATCAATAGCGAAATCAATTTCCCTTTCTGGAGGAAGACTTGGAAGTTCATCTGGGAATACATCTGGGAATTCATTCACTACCGGAACAGATTGAAGAGTCGGTGACTTCGCCTCAGTGTTGTGAACCCGAACTAGATGATAAATATAGCCCTTGGCTATCATCTTCCTTGCCTTGAGGTAGGAAATAAACCTACCCTTTGGGGATGCTGTATTACCCTTCCATTCAAGTACGGGCTCTCCCAGAAATCGAAATCGAACCATTTTCGTTCGGCAATCAACATTAGCATAGCATGAGGCCAACCAATCCATGCCCATAATTACGTCGAAATCTATCATTTCTAGCTCAATTAAATTGGCTCTGGTTCGACGATGACATATCACAACCACACAATCCTTATACACTTTCCTCGCTATTACGGGATCACCAACCGGAGTGAACACTTCAAAAGGTTTAATTGGCTCGGGTTTCACCCCAATATAATCAACAACATACGGAGTAACATAAGAGAAGGTAGAACCTGGATCGATCAAAGCATACACGTCACGGGAAAATATAGTCAATGTACCTGTGACAACATCTGGGGAGGACTCGAGATCCTGTCGTCCCGCTAGAGCATATACTCGGGGCTGAGTGGCACCTGAAGTAGATGCTTCCCCTCTGCCTCTGCGTCGGCCGGTTGCCATCTGGGGAATCTGTGCTGTCGGGCGTACTGAAGAGGATCCAGATACTGAGCCTGTGGGCTGAGCCCCACCTCTACCATACCGCGAAGGACAATCTCGCATCAAATGCCCAGTCTGTCCATAAACGTAACAAGCATCTGTGCCTTGTCGACATGACCCTGAGTGTAATTTACGACACTGGCTGCATCGTGGAACTGGCGGTCTTCCTCGGCTATAATCACCATCAAACTGGGAACCTGGGGCCCTCGACCTCTGGCCCTGTCCTGACCGGGAAGAATGATCAAACCTTTTGTCGGAAACCCTGGGAGGAGTACTAGTCACTGACTGACCTGAGTGCCTGGAATGCATCTGTCTCGATCCCCCTCTATATTCACTACTCGCCCCCATAGACCTAGCCCTCTTACCTAGCCTTCTGTCATTATCACGATCACTTCTCTGCAGCTGTTGTCGTTCCTCAAGATTCTGAGCATGTGCCTGTATTCGGGAAATATCCATCCCGTCTTGCAAAGAGGCCGTAAGACAATCTCTAAACAAATGTGGCCCCAAACCACTCACGAATCTGTGTACATGATTGCCCATGTCGGTCACCATAGTCGGGGCATACCTGGCCAGAGAATTAAACTACATACTATACTCCCAAGCACTCATGCTTCCCTGCTTCAGATTCAAGAACCTGTCCGCTCTGGCTCGGCGGACCTCGGGCGGCAAATAATGATGGGCGAAAGCGTCAACAAACTCTTGCCAAACAGGAGGAGGTGCATTTTCTGGTCTCGACGCTATCCAATTGTTGTACCAAAATACCGCCATATCGTGGAGCCTATAAGAGGCCAACTCCACGGATTCAGTCTCAAAAGCATGAATAAGTTTCAGCGTTCTTAGCATCTCATCGATAAAGCCTTGTGGGTCCTCATCCGGCTTCGACCCGAAAATGTTTGTAGGATTTAGAGTCAAGAAATCACGGGCTCTCGTACTGGCTGAACGATCACTCGGGCCGGCACTCTGCCATTGTGCCTGGGCGGCAACCAGTTGCGTCAATAGATGAATAGCTTCGGTCACTTGTTGACCCGAAGTAACTGGGGGAGGAATTGGAACTGAGGCTCCTCCTTGCTCTTCTACATTGGGCGAGGCCTCATTTTGTGATTCGCCCTCCTTTACATTCGTCGGAGGCTCTCTTTCTACCCGCCTCTTTATTGTAGCTTTGCCCTTCTGGGCGGCTGTAGCTTTTCCCTTCGGCGACATTTCTGATATCACAACACACTATTAGGGAGGACAAAAGCTTATACATGGCTCTATCGCACGATCTTATAAGAATAAAGACGGTCATTTTTCCTAAATGTCCGGTAGCCTCTTGTTTATTAGTGTGGCACGCTACACACCATAAACAAGACTCTACTAGACACGGCTCGTAGACACTTCCTAGGACGAACTGCTCTGATACAACTTTTGTCACGACCCGACTAGGGGCCGCGACGGGTACCCGGGGCTGACCACCGAGCACCCTTTACATCCTCACTTGTCATAATCATTTTACATTCCTTTGTCATTCAGCAGAGCATAGTCATAAAATGACCATTTTCCATATATAAAAATGGGATTGATTTATATATACATAGGCCTTTGTAGGCTAACAAAATAATATGTACAAATATGCCGTAGTCATTTAGTGAGACCATCTAACCCACACTGCATATCTACGATCCTCTACTGAAACACCGTACACATAGACGGAACAAGACTCCGTCGTGCCCAAAATGCATATATGTACCAAAAGAATAGGCATAAGCACCTCCGGGCGATGGAGTGCTCTCAATCAGCTGGCAGCTACTAGAAATCTAGGTCAAGCTCGCCTCCCTGTCTACCTGTGGGCATGAACACAGCGTCCACAGAAAACGAACGTCAGTACGAACGTTGTACTGAGTATGTAAGCCATGAATGAAATGAGCAAGCGTACTAGAAGGATCATAAGTCATGAGAGAAGGACATAACCAGCATGAGTGTCATAAGCCACAAACTTTTTACATATATCATATCTTACATTATCATAGTATATGTTTTATCATATCCGATATATCTTCTCATACATCATCACATACAACATCACATCGTAATCCACATCGTTACCCGCATCCAGGTAACCCTTAAATGCCCCCCACTAGTGGTGATCATGTCTGACCCTCTAGGCTCAGTGTAAACATAGCAGCCTGCATTAGCGGTGACATGTCCAGCCAACTGGGCGCGGTGGAATCATATGCAGCCCGCCTTAGTGGTGATATGCCCGGCCAACTAGGCGCGGTGAAATCGTATCATCACTCAACTAATAGCATAGCATCATCCTATCATTTCTTAGCATTACATACGTAACATAGTCACATTATCAGCTAGCATCATTAATCATCTTATTTACATGTCATACATTAGCATTAACAGTATACTCTAGCTTTTAAGAATGATCATACTATATCAGGGTGACGTAAGGTCGTAAACCCCCGATTATATTATGAACATCCGTGAATATCGTACCTCGCCTTGAAGGGAATAGAACGTAAGGCGAGTGTTAACAAGAACAACGTCATCACCTTCGCTTCCGTACCCTTATATGATCCGTTATATCGGAAGACTCATAAGCTTCCTCTTATAAAAGGATTAGGGAAGGTTTAAGGATTCATGCCTTTTGAAAGAAGAGATGAGCCTCACATACCTTGTCGTTTATCTTCGTTATCGATCAGTTGCCTTCCTTCGATGTCACGTCGTTACCTTCACGAGAGGATCGCATTAACATTTGTTAATCGGCTATAAGAATACATCGTTAATTCTAGAGAGAATTGGGCAGCATTTCCTTTGTTTCTTCGACTTTTCGCACATTCTATTTCAGCTCCCAAACATTCACAACAACAAGCACAATATCATATCAGTAATAGTCATTTGTACACATTGAGCAAAATTCACCATTTCTCCCACATTTATGATTATGGTCGTTATCACATTTTTTTTTCATATCTAGTACTTGTCCCATGGTCTAAACGCCTTTTATAACCTATCCATAACCACAACCTATTCATACTCATGATTCCCTCTAGCTACCATTCAATTACAATACTACTCATTCATTTATAATTCACTTCCTATATTTTCTTACAATCCAAGCACCTTAGTCCTTCAATACTCTAAACAACCTAATATAGCCATGAAACTTACCTTGGATGAGGACGGAACAAGTCTAGAGTGGAATTCCTTCTTCTTCACCAAAACCTTGTTTCTTCCTTTTTGGGATTTCTTAGTTTGGATGACTTTTAGTTGAGGTTCATGGACTTGGATTCATGAATTTGATGTTTTTGATCTTGGTCCCCTTTGATTTCTCTTGTGGATGGATATAGGATAATATTCTAGGTTGTTCTTGGAAGGAAGAGAGGGGTAATGAAGTGGAGGAAATGAAAAACAATGATCCCTTATGTAATTTAAAAAGCTGGCCGTGGGACTTTATACAGACTAACATACGGTCCGTCTAATTTATACGGACCGTATGTTGGACCATACATTTGGTCCAGATTGCAATCTTCATCTTGGCCAATTATACGGTCCAACATACGGCCAGTATAATTTATACGGACCTTATGTTTGGCCGTATAATGCCAACTGAAGCGACTTCCGTTCGCGTCGACTCGTTTGATCTCCGATCCTTATGGAACCTTCTTAACACTTGTTTAGCACTTCAATTCCAATCTAAGGGACGTTATTACGTGTCTCTAAGACATCATTATGCCCTCATTGACTCGTTGCTCGTAATTCTTATCCGATATGCAACATACGACTCACTTTCCTTAATAACTTCCTTTTCTTATCTCGGATGGTTTTGAATTCTCGTTTAGGGTCATCAATTACTATTTCGTACTTCTCAAAACATTGCGTTCACTGTTACCTTCGCTCTCCTATTCGCTGTACCTGTATGGGGAATTTTCCAAGGTGTAACATTCTCCCCCCCCCCCCCCCCACCCCTTTTTGGAACATTCATCCTCGAATGTTAAAACACTCAGAAATTCTAGAAACATTTCGCCAGAGTTTCCCCTGTAATAGGGCACTACCAACCTGTCACAACAACCCACAATATCATTGCCTCACAGGGCTACAACATAGTATCAACATATCTATGGCCACACACGACCAAAAACATAAAAAGTAAGCATACATACCTTATGATCTCGGCGTGTCATCATTGACTTCTTCTGAAGATTGAAATAGATGCAGATATTTAGCTTTTATGTTCTCCTCCGTTTCCCAAGTCATTTCTTCCTTGTTATTGTTTCGCCATAAGACCTTCACTGAAGCCACTTCTTTATTCCAGAGCCTTCGCACTTGTCTGTCTAGAACAGCAATATGCACTTCTTCATATGCCAATTTTTCTGTTACTTGGACATCATCAACCAGAACTATTCTTGTTGGGTCTCCAATGCACTTGCGGAGCATCGAAACATGGAAAACTGGGTGAACGGACTCAAGCTCTGAAGGCAAGTCCAATTCATAGGCTACACGACCCACCTTACGGACAATTCTATAGGGTCCAATATATCTTGGGCTCAGTTTCCCCCTTTTACCGAATCTCATTACCCCTTTCATTGGCGACACCATCAAAAATACCCAATCGTTGACTTGAAATTCCAGGTCTCATCGGCGGTTGTCCGCATAAGACTTTTGACGACTTTGAGCTGTCAACAATCGGTCTCGGATCATGTTGACTTTCTCCACCGCTTGTTGAATCAATTCGGGGCCTGTTAGTTATACCTCTCCTACTTCAAACCAGCCAATCCGGGATCTACATTTCCTTCCATATAGAGCTTCGTATGGAGCCATTTGAATACTGGAGTGATATCTGTTATTATAGGCAAACTCGATCAAGGGTAAGTGATCTTCCCAACTACCACCAAAATCTAACATGCATGCCCTTAACATATCCTCCAAAGTCTGAATAGTTCGCTCGGCCTGCCCATCGGTCTGCGGGTGAAATGCCGTACTAAACTTCACTTGGGTACCTAAACCCTCTTGAAAAGACTTCCAGAACTTAGCTGTGAACTGTGCTGTCATGACCCAGCCCCGTGGGCCATGACTGGCACCCTACTTGGGCACCCAGACCCATCTATCAAATACATTCAAGTAAATAGCAGAAGCCGACAAGGCTGTATTTACAAATTGAGATAATTTCCGGAAAAATTTCGGCACAGTTTCCTTTGTTTTACAGACTATCCAAAATAACCCTGTACACAACAAACACCAACAAAGGCCACACAGGGCTAACAAAGCAACGTATGAACATATGCGGACCGGACGCCTCAACGTATGGGATCGCCCAAACAACATATACACATAACCATACAGAAAGACCATAACCCACAGACATCTCCACAGACCTCTAAACAGAGCGACAGAATCATATGACGGGACAGGGCCCCCGCCGTACCCAAATAGTCAGATATACAGAAATATATATACATAGCAAAAGATGTATGTACCAAAAGTGGACTCCGGATCAAAGGGAGTACTCCGAAACAGCAGAAAGTGGAGCCTACAGTGGAGGATCACCTGTGTATGTACCTGCGGGCATGAAACGCAGCCCCCGAGGAAAGGGGGTCAGTACGAAAGATGTACTGAGTATGTAAAGCATAGAGTACAGAATTATGGCCACAACTGAAAGCAAACAGATACAAAGGGAAGTACTGAATGATATATCAAAATTTGTATCAAAACATATATATATAATGCAAATAAAATCATGCAAAGCTCAGGAACGTGGTCACCACTCCGACGCTGGTGCCACACACAGCATAACACCAGAAGGTTCAAATCTCCGTACATCCCCGAGCACACATATCAGCATAACATATCACCAGCCATATCACAGCATAACTCCAAACGGAACCCGGCCCTATGGCGAGGCCTCGGGAATCGTAACACAGCATACGACCGAATTTATCATAGTGCGCACGAATCATAACCGGCCCGGGAACCGGTGAACGAAGTCATAATAAGGCACGAGCGGATTCGTGGGCAAACAATGCAATTTGTATATCAAAATAGCCTTTCAAAACTTGAGTACTTCATAAGTCATTTCATTAACCAAAGTTGTCGGATAATTAGTTAGTACGGAAGTTTATTTCACAAAAATGTTTCGAAAGTGGTACGTATGGCTCACAACATAGCTTAGTATATCATAGTAATCAAGACATTATTTCATAGAGGACAATTTCAAAATCGAAGATTCTTTATCGAAACTTATCCAAAAAGAGAGCCTAATAGAATGAATAAGGCATCTCGGGGTTAGCGGGCCCACCTCGGGTCAAGTCGAGGTGGCGAACATAAATGCGCAAACACGGGGTATAACATTCTCCCCCCCTTAGAAATATTCATCCCCGAATGTTAAATTAGTCTTATAACATAACGGGGAGCCTCTTTTATAGTTAGCACACGTAATTCATTCGTCAATCAATACAACAAATTTAAATGTTTAAATTACCTGTGGCCGCAGGAAACAAGTGGGGGTATTTATTCTTCATCTCATCCTCCGCCTCCCAAGTCATCTCCTCCCGGTTATCGTTGCGCCACAGGACTTTAACAGAAGGCACTTCCTTAGTGCGTAGTCTCCGTACCTGTCAGTCCAGAATAGTTATACGCTGCTCTTCATAAGACAAGTGCTCCGTTACCTGAATATCGTCCACTGGGAATATCCTGGAAGGATCACCAATACATTTTCGAATCATAGACACATGAAATACCGGGTGTACGGCCTCCAAATCGGATGGTAAGTCTAGCTCATAGGCGACCTCGCCTATCTTCCGAATGATCTGATACGGCCCGATATACCGCGGGCTTAACTTACCCTTTTTACCGAATCTCATAACACCCTTCATAGGCGACACCTTTAGAAATACCCAGTCGCCAATCTGGAACTCTAATGGTCGACGTCGTCTGTCTGCATATGCTTTCTGTCGACTCTAAGCAGCCAATAATCGCTCCCGAATAAGCTTTACCTTATCTACTGCTTCCTGGATCACATCTGGCCCAATCAGCTTAGTTTCGCCCACGTCAAACCAACCAATAGGAGATCTGCATTTCCTACCATAAAGGGCTTCGTACAGCGCCATCTGAATGCTGGAGTGATAACTATTATTATAAGCAAACTCAATCAGCGGCAAATGATCATCCCAGCGGCCTCTGAAATCAATAATGCAGGCCCGCAACATATCTTCCAGCGTCTGAATAGTGCGTTCGGCCTGCCCGTCGGACTGAGGGTGAAAAGCTGTACTGAGGCTCACCTGAGTCCCTAATCCCTCCTGAAATGACCTCCAGAAATTTGCCGTAAACTGGGCACCCTGGTCAGTAATAATAGATACAGGGACTCCGTGAAGTCTGACTATCTCTCTGATGTACAATCTAGCGTAGTCCTCAGCCGAATAAGTAGTCCGGACTGGAAGAAAATGGGCTGATTTCGTCAATCTGTCAACTATAACCCAAATAGAATCATACCTGCGTGGAGTGCGCGGTAACCCAACGACGAAGTCTATATTAATCATCTCCCATTTCCAGGATGGAATTTCCATCTCCTGTAATAACCCACCGGGCTTCTGGTGTTCGATTTTAACCTGCTGGCAATTCGGGCACTAACTAACAAACTCTGCAATATCTTTCTTCATACCGTCCCACCAATATAAACATCTGAGATCATGATACATTTTAGTGGAACCAGGATGAACAGAATAACGTGCATTATGCGCCTCGCCCATGATCTGTCGCCGTAAGCCCGCAACGTCCGGTACACAGAATCTGCCGTCATATAATAATACCCCTTCAGGAGAAATTTCAAACGGAGTCTTTTCTTTATTAAGAGCCACATCCCTGTACTGAACCAGAATCGGATCTTCAAACTGACGCTGCTTTACCTCCTGTATAATAGATGATTCAGCAACTGCACGAACAGAAATCCCAGAATCTCCAGAATCTGCCAAACGAACTCCAAGGCTGGCCAACTGATGAATCTCACGAACCAAGTCTTTCTTACCAGATGGTACATCAGCTAAACTGCCCATGGACTTGCGGCTAAGTGCATCAGCTACCACATTGGCTTTCCCAGGATGGTACAAGATATCAACGTCATAGTCTTTCAATAATTCAAGCCATCTTCTCTGCCGCAAATTCAGTTCTTTCTGTTTAAAAATATACTGGAGACTCTTATGGTCCGTATAAATATCAACATGGACCCCATATAAATAATGCCGCCAAATCTTCAAAGCATGAATCACCGCGGCTAACTCAAGATCATGAGTGGGATAATTCTTCTCGTGCGGTCTGAGCTGCCGAGAAGCATAGGCTATGACTCGACCGTGCTGCATCAACACGCAACCTAGCCCAATACCAGAGGCATCACAGTAGACAACATATCCATCTGATCCTTCTGGAAGAGCTAAAACTGGAGCTGAAATTAATTTTTCTTTCAATATCTGAAAGTTGCGCTCGCAGGCATCGGTCCACTGAAATCTCGCAGCTTTCTGAGTAAGCTTCGTCAGTGGTGCTGCAATAGAAGAAACATTCTCCACGAACCTCCGATAATATCCGGCTAACCCCAGAAAACTACGCACCTCTGTCGGTGTAGTAGGCCTGGGCCAATTCTGTACTGCTTCAATTTTCTGCGTATCGACCAGAATACCGTCTGCTCCGACAATATGCCCCAAGAAAGCCACAGAAGTTAACCAGAATTCACATTTGGAAAATTTAGCATATAATTTCTGTTGACGGAGAGTGCCAAGTAATGTCCTCAAATGATCCGAATGCTCCTCTGCTGATCGTGAATAAATCAAAATATCATCGATAAACACAATCACGAACATGTCCAGGAAAGGCCGAAATACCCGATTCATCAGGTCCATCAATACTGCTGGAGCATTAGTCAACCCGAAAGATATGACTCTGAATTCATAATGCCCGTACCGGGTCCTGAAAGCTGTCTTTGGGATATCAGATTCTCGCACTCGCACCTGATGATAACCTGAGCGCAGATCCACCTTTGAAAAATATTTAGCACCCTGTAACTGATCAAACAAATCATCAATCCGGGGGAGGGGATATTTATTCTTTATAGTCACCCTATTTAATTGCCGGTAATCGATACACATGCGCAGTGGCCCGTCTTTCTTTCTTACAAATAATACCGGCGCTCCCTAGGGTGATGTGTTGGGTCTGATAAAACCCTTATCCAACAAATCTTTCAGCTGCTCTTTCAATTCCTTCAATTCAGCCGGTGCCATTCTGTACGGAGGAATAGATATAGGCTGCGTATCCGGCAACAAGTCTATAGTGAAATCTATCTCCCGCTCGGGCGGAAGACCTGGAAGCTCATCAGGAAATACGTCTGGGAATTCATTAACAACCGGAACAGACTGAATGGTAGGTGTCTCAGCTGTAGTGTCGTGCACACGAACCAAGTGATAGATATAGCCTTTCTGAATCATATTCTTAGCCTTGAGGTATGAAATAAACTTACCCCTCGGTGATGCTGTAGACCCGAACCACTCTATAACTGGTTCCCCTGGAAACTGAAAATTGACTACCTTTTTCTGGCAGTCAACATTAGCATAACAGGAGGCTAACAAGTTCATACCCATAATGACATCGAATTCCAGCATATCTAATTCTATCAAATCAGCTTTAGTGCAGCGATCACATATAGTCACCAAACAATCCCTATACACCTGCCTCGCTATAATACAATCTCCGACCGGTGTAGCGACCTCAAATGGCTCTATAGGCTCAGACACTATCCCAATTTTACTAGCAACGAGCGGGGAAATATATGATAAAGTAGATCCAGGATCAATCAGTGCATATACAGATCTGGAGAAAACCAATAATGTACCTGTGACGATATTCGGCGAAGCCTCCTGATCCTGGCGGCTGGCCAATGCGTATATGCGGTTCGAGGGACCGCTAGAACCTGAAGCACTGCCACGACCTCGACCGCGTCCCACCGGTGCAGGCATACCTCGCCCCGCAGAGCGTGCAACTGATGGAGCAGATGATGAACCAGCGGCTAACCCCGTCGGCTGAGCCACACTACCAGAACCGCTAGCCAACGGACAATCTCGCATAAAATGGCCCTGACCACCGCACGAAAAACAAGCTCCAGTAGCTCGATAGCACTCCCCAGGATGAGACTTCCCGCAATGAGAACAATGGGGCCTGGGTGGTCTGGCCTGGCTGGGGCCTCTAGATACCTGTGAACCTGCTGCCCTGGAGCTCTGACCAGCCCCAGACGGTCCTGCACTATCAAATCTCCTGCCGCCTGACTGAGTACTCCGGCCGGGCGGAGGAAGCTGTCTGCCTGTCTGCTGCTGCTGAGGCTGTCCGCCTCGAGAATCTCCAGAATATCCCGTGGACCTAGCCCTCTTGGGCGGCCTCCTGTCCCGATCTCTGCTAGAATAATCAGACCTGTAACGGTCCTCTATACCCAACGCGTAAGCCTGAAGTCGGGCAATATCCATATCTGTCTGCAATGACACTGCCATACAGCCGTCGATCAAATAACGATCCAACCCCATAACATATCTGTGCATCCGATCGGACATATCTGCTACTACGGCAGGTGCACACCGGGCCAGGGAATCAAACTCCAGATTATACTCACGAACGCTCCGACCCCTCTGCTGCAGATGTAAAACTCGATCAGCCCGCGCCCGTCGCAACTCTGGGGGCAGAAAGTGGCGGGTGAAAGCAGTCACGAACTCGTCCCAAGTAGCTGGGGGAGCACCCTCACCCTTGGATAGCTCCCAGGACTCATACCAGTGGGCAGTAACATCCCGTAGTCTATGCAAAGCCAACTCAACAGACTCAGTCTCTGAAGCCCTGACCAAGTCTAGTGAGCGCCGCATCCCCCGAATAAAGTCATGGGGGTCCTCGTCGGGCTTAGACCCGAAAAACACTGGAGGGCCACACAATAGGAACTCTCGAACTCTCAGGCTATCACGCCTGTCGTCATCATCATCATCTCTCCGCCCGCGTCTGCGAGCCTGTCCCGCTACCAGAGTGGTCAATAACTGCACAGCCTCTCTCAGTGTCCTGTCTTCCGCCCCTGGCTGAGGAGATGGAGTCTCGGGAGCGGGTACTCGGGCCCCTAGAGCTGCTGATGGACCTGCTCCAGGCTCCGCCGGTGGTGTAGCGGATCCCTCTGAATGGGGCACAACCTCGGGCAAATCATAAACACGAGCCCGGGTAACTCGTTGTGCCTGACTAGTCCCTGCTATCCCTGCCTTGCCCTTCTGGGCCGCCGTTGCCTTCTTCGGAGGCATCACTGCAAACACAATAACGAATCAGATCAAAATCATCCTAATAGCACAGCTCTAACGCACGATCTAAGATTCCAAAGAAAAGTGACACCCTAAATGCCCTGTAGCCTCCTGTTTATAGATGTGGTGCACAACACACCGATAAACAAGACTCTACGAGACACGGCCTGTGGACATTCCGAGGACAAACCGCTCTGATACCACTTTTGTCACGACCCAGCCCCATGGGCCGCGACTGGCACCCTACTTGGGCACCCAGACCCATCTATCAAATACATTCAAGTAAATAGCAGAAGACGACAAGGCTGTATTTACAAATTGAGATAATTTCCGGAAAACATTCGGCAGAGTTTCCTTTGTTTTACAGACTATCCAAAATAACCCTGTAGACAACAAACACCAACAAAGGCCACACATGGCTAACAAAGCAACGTATGAAAATATGCGGACCGGCCGCCTCGGCGTATGGGATCGCCCAAACAACATATACACATAACCATACAGAAAGACCATAACCCACAGACATGTCCACAGACCGACAGAATCATATGACGGGACAGGGCCCTCGCCGTACCCAAATAGTCAGATATACAGAAATATATATACATAGCAAAAGATGTATGTACCAAAAGTGGACTCCGGATCAAAGGGAGTACTTCAAAATAGCAGAAAGTGGAGCCTACAGTGGAGGATCACCTGTGTCTATACCTGCGGGCATGAAACGCAGCCCCCGAGGAAAGGGGGTCAGTACGAAAGATGTACTGAGTATGTAAAGCATAGAGTACAAAATTATGGCCACAACTGAAAGCAAACAGATACAAAGGGAAGTACTGAATGATATATCAAAATTTGTATCAAAACATATATATATAATGCAAATAAAATCATGCAAAGCTCAAGAACGTGGTCACCACTCCGACGCGGGTGCCACACACAGCATAACACCAGAAGGTTCAAATCTCCGTACATCCCCGAGCACACATATCAGCATAACATATCACTAGCCATATCACAGCATAACTCCAAACGGAACCCGGCCCTATGGCGAGGCCTCGGGAATCGTAACACAGCATATGGCCGAATTTATCATAGTGCGCACGAATCATAACCGGCCCGGGAACCGGTGAACGAAGTCATAATAAGGCACGAGCGGATTCGTGAGCAAACAATGCAATTTGTATATCAAAATAGCCTTTCAAAACTTGAGTACTTCATAAGTCATTTCATTAACCAAAGTAGTCGGATAATTAGTTAGTACGGAAGTTTATTTCACAAAAATGTATCCAAAGTGGTACGTATGGCTCACAACATAGCTTAGTATATAATAGTAATCAAAACATTATTTCATAGAGGACAATTTCAAAATCGAAGATTCTTTATCGAAACTTATCCAAAAAGAGAGCCTAATAGAACGAATAAGGCATCTCGGGGTTAGCGGGCCCACCTCGGGTCAAGTCGAGGTGACGAACATTAATTACGAACATTTAGTGTCTATGGGATCATACATAAAGATTTCGAAGTAATCCGATTGCATTTACATAAGTTTCGGACGCTTACTTGCTTTCTAGCCAAAATAGGGTCATTAGGCTTCAGTTGAATTGAATGAATAGTAGCCATTTTATAGATCGGATTTTGAGGAGCAGAATTTGCTCCCGGGGTTCCGATATCAACCTAACATACTAAGACATGCCAAAAGAAGAAGTGGGGAGCTTTACATACCTTATATACGACTTACGCTCGCCCAAAACTTAAGTCCCGTTTCGTCCGGAATCTGTAAATGGTCAACGTTACCAATTAGAGATTTCAAAACTTAAGAATTCCCTTAACTTCATTTTTGTCTACCGAAATTTCGGCAGCATTTCCCCTATATATATATAACATCCCCGAGACTTAGCTCGGCTCACTATACATCAACACAACAGCCCAAACATCACAAACAACATAAACCACAACTAAAGCACTCTAACTTCAATATTCTTCCTTTCTATATAAGTTGACAATTTTCATTCAAACTTCACAATACCAAACTAATGTCCACTTTATTGTATTCATTCACTCATTCAAGATTATTCAAACACATCGCAATTATGTTCCAAACAATATACACCAATTCAAGAAGTTCGTCACTTTCCATATTTCATCCGAATCGTCAACAATTACGACGAACATACTAACGCGCATTGTTTCATTCCAAATTCGTTAACAACAACCATAAGTCACATTTAAAGGCTTACTATCATAATTATACAAGGATATACACAAATATACCGAAATCATATACTTTCCCATAATAACCCGCAACCATTCCCAACGCCAATTCAATTCGTTAAACATTCATTTACGTCATAAATACCACAACGGCGCAACTAATCAACTAAATAGAATTCGATTCGACTTCCTTTACAAGCCACATAAGTCACGGCCACAACACCATATATGCACACACCCACGGTTCCATACATACCTCAAAACTACGAAATTCTCGTCTATTCTCAATCCTTAACATATTCATACCAATTCCATAACATTAAAAGGGCAAAATTCTTACCTTTACTTGAAGTTCCGACTTGTCGCAAACGCGCTCCTTTCACCAAACTAATTGTATCCCGTTGAAGAGCGTCTTGAGTACACTACAAATATGGGAAGAACAAGATTTTTGGATCAACAACAAAGGCTAGAGATTTTTTTTTCCTTTAAGGGGTTCGGCCGAGAGCTCCAAATAGCTCAAAGATGAGTTCAATTAGTTTCTTGAGCTTTCTATGGATAATCATAGATAAATATCTTGATTAAGTGGTCACATGATGATCACATGACCACTTAAAATGGGGCTTGGGCCAAGCCTCTTGGCCGGCCACCCCTAATGTTTGGGCCTCAATTTTTCTTCAATTTTTCTTGGCCCAATTCATTAAAATCTAATTTTTTGTAATTCCCGAAACTAATTTCCAAAATCCAAATTTGCCCTTGGCCTTCCCCAAGGTCTTTGCACCAATACTTCCATAAACAACATAAACATATTAACTAAAATCAAATTATTTCCTTGTAACATACAAGTCTTAATTATTTTTCACGATTTCCAATTATGCCCAAAATGGGATATAACATGTGCCCCTCTGTCTGTAATAATGGATATCGGGATACCATGGAGTCGCACAATCTCTATCAGGTACAATTTAACGTAGTCTTCAGCCGAATGCGTGGTTCTGACTGGAAGAAAATGAGCTGCTTTCGTCAATCTATCCACAATCACCCATATAGAATCATGTTTTCCTTGGGATCGGGGTAATCCTACAACAAAATTCATGTTGACCACTTCCCACTTCCATATAGGAATTTCCATCTCTTGCAATAAGCCTCCTGGCTTCTGATGTTCTATTTTCACTTGTTGGCAATTCAGACATTGAGCCGCAAACTCTGCTATATTTTTCTTCATGCCATCCCACCAATATAACATTCTGAGATCGTGATACATCTTTGTTGCACTCGGGTGAATAGAATACCGAGAATAGTGTGCTTCCTCCATAAACCTTTGACGCAATTCTGCCACATCCGGCACACATAGTCTGCCTCGATATCTAAGGACCCCATCGGTGGAAACTTCAAATGGAGACTTCTCTTTTTCATGAGACACTTCTCTGTAATGACACATTTGTGGATCTTCATACTGGCATTCTTTTATTTCAATATTCAAAGGCGAGGTTATAGGATCATTAACGCTGATTCGTGCGCTTCCCGAATCAATCACCCGCACTCCAAGATTAGCTAACTAGTAAAGCTCATGAACTATTTCCTTCTTCTCTGGAGGGACTTCACTTAAACTGCCCATTGATCGGCGGCTAAGTGCGTCGGCTACTACATTAGCCTTCCCGGGGTGGTATAAAATGTTCACGTCATAGTCTTTCAGCAATTCTAGCCACCTCCTCTTCCGCAGGTTCAACTCCTTATGCTTGAAAATATATTGAAGGCTCTTGTGATCTGTGTAAATATTGACGTGCACACCATACAAATAATGCCTTCATATCTTCAACGCATGATTAACTGTAGCCAATTCGAGATCATAAGTGGGGTAATTCTTTTCATGTTTCCGCAACTGTCTCGAGGCATTTGCAATAACTCTTTCATGCTGCATCAGTACGCATCCTAATCCCACACCAAAAGCATCACAAAATATAACATAACCATCCGGCCCGTCCGGAAGTGTTAGAACTGGAGCTGAAGTCAATCTGTCCTTCAACTCTTGAAAACTACACTCGCAGCCATCACTCCATTGAAACTTGGCTGATCTATGGGTTAGCTTCGTCAATGGGGCTGCGATGGAAGAAAATCCCTCTACGAACCTTCTATAGTAGCCTGCCAATCCCAGAAAGCTACGCACTTCTGTGGGTGTCGTAGGTCTCGGCCAATTCTTTACAGCTTCAATCTTTAGAGTATCAACCTGTATACCATCATCTGAAATAATATGGCCTACAAATGTCACAGAATTTAGCCAAAACTCGCACTTTGGGAACCTTGCATATAACTCCCGAGCTCGGAGGATTCCCAGCACAGTTCGCAAGTGATCTGCATTTTCTGGTTCTGTGCGAGAATATACCAGGATATCATTAATAAGTACTATCACGAAAAGATTCGGGAATGGCTTGAATACATTATTCATTAAATTCATGAGTCGGGGCATTAGTCAACCCAAACGACATTACTCGGAATTCATAATGGCCGTATCTGGTCCTGAAAGCATTTTTGGGAACATTCGGTTCTCTAACTCTAACTTGGTGATAACCTGATCGCAAATCTATTTTAGAAAACCATTTAGCGCCCTGCAGCTGATCAAACAAGTCATCAATCCTGGGAAGTGGATATTTATTCTTTATCATCACTTTATTTAATTGCCTATAATCAATGCACATTCATAGGGAACCGTCTTTCTTTCTCACGAACAAGACCAACGCTCCCCACGGCGACGAACTGGACCTTATAAACCCTTTTTCAAGCAAATCCTGCAACTGCACCTTCAGCTCTTTCAACACTGCCGGAGCTATTCGATAAGGGGGAATAGAAATAGGCTCGGTGTCCGGCAATACATCAATAGCGAACTCAATTTCCCTTTCTGGAGGAAGACCTGGAAGTTCATCTGGGAATACATCTGGGAATTCATTCACTACCGGAACAGATTGAAGAGTCGATGACTTCGCCTCAGTGTCGTGAACCCGAACTAGATGATAAATATAGTCGTTGGCTATCATCTTCCTTGCCTTGAGGTAGGAAATAAACCTACCCTTTGGGGCTGCTGTATTACCCTTCCATTCAAGTACGGGCTCTCCCAGAAATCGAAATCGAACCATTTTCGTTCGGCAATCAACATTAGCATAGCACGAGGCCAACCAATCCATGCCCATAATTACGTCGAAATCTATCATTTCTAGCTCAATTAATTTGGCTCTGGTTCGGCGATGACATATCACAACCACACAATCCTTATACACTTTCCTCGCTATTACGGGATCACCAACTGGAGTGAACACTTCTAAAGGTTTAATTGGCTCGGGTTTCACCCCAATGCAATCAGCAACATACGGAGTAACATAAGAGAAGGTAGAATCCGGATCAATCAAAGCATACACGTCACGGGGAAATATAGTCAATGTACCTGTGACAACATCTGGGGAGGACTCGAGATCATGGCGTCCCGCTAGAGCATATACTCGGGGCTGAGTGGCACCTGAAGTAGATGCTGCCCCTCTGCCTCTGCCTCGGCCGGTTGCCATATGGGGAGTCTGTACTGTCGAGCGTACTGAAGAGGATCCAGCTACTGAGCCAGTGGGCTGAGCCCCACCTCTACCATACCGCGAAGGACAATCTTGGATCAAATGCCCAGTCTGTCCACAAACGTAACAAGCATCTGTGCCTTGTCGACACGGCCCTGAGTGTAATCTACGACACTGGTTGCATCGTGGAACTGGCGGTCTTCCTCGGCTATAATCACCATCAAACTGGGAACCTGGGGCCCTCGAACTCTGGCCCTGTCCTGATCGGGAAGAACGATCAAACCTTCTGTCGGAAACCCTGGGAGGTGCACTAGTCGCTGACTGACCTGAGTGCCTGGAATGCATCTGTCTCGATCCCCCTCTATATTCACTGCTCGCCCCCATAGACCTAGCCCTCTTACCTTGCCTTCTGTCATTATCACTATCACTTCTCTGCAGCTGTTGTCGTTTCTCAATATTATGAGCATGTGCCTGTATTCGGGAAATATCCATCCCGTCTTGCAAAGAGGCCGTCAGACAATCTCTAAACAAATGTGGCCCCAAACCACTCACGAATCTGTGTACATGATCGCCCATGTCGGTCACCATAGTCGGGGCATACCTGGCCAGAGAATTAAACTGAATACTATACTCTCGAGCACTCATGCTTCCCTGCTTCAGATTCAAGAACCTGTCCGCTCTGGCTCGGCGGACCTCGGGCGACAAATAATGACGGACGAAAGCGTCAACAAACTCTTGCCACACAAGAGGAGGTGCATTTTCTGGTCTCGATGCTATCCAATTGTTGTACCATAATACCGCCACATCGTGGAGCCTATAAGAGGCCAACTCCACGGATTCAGTCTCAAAAGCATGAATAAGTTTCAGCGTTCTCAGCATCTCATCGATAAAGCCTTGTGGGTCCTCATCCGGCTTCGACCCGAAATATTTCGAAGGATTTAGAGTCAAGAAATCACGGGCTCTCGTACTGGCTGAAAGATCACTCGGACCCGTACTCTGCCCCTGTGCCTGGGCGGTAACCAATTGCGTCAATAGTTGAATAGCTTCGGTCACTTGTTGACCCGAAGTAACTGGGGGAGGAATTGGAACTGAGGCTCCTCCTTGCTCTTCTACATTGGGCGAGGCCTCATTTTGTGATTCGCCCTCCTCTACATTCGCCGGAGGCTCTCTTTCTGCCCTCCTCTTCGTTGTAGCTTTGCCCTTCTGGGCGGCTGTAGCTTTTCACTTGGGCGGCATTTCTGAAATCACAACACACTATTAAGGAGGAAAAAAGCTTATACATGGCTCTATCACACGATCTTATAAGAAGAAAGACGGTACATTTGGTCCAGAATGCAATCTTCATCTTGGCCAATTATACCGTCCAACATATGGCCAGTATAATTTATACGGACCGTATGTTTGGCCGTATAATGCCAACTGAAGCGACTTCCGTTCTCGTCGACTTGTTTGATCTCCGATCCTTATGGAACCTTCTTAACACTAGTTTAGCACTTCAATACCAATCTAAGGGACGTTATTGCATGTATCTAAGACATCATTATGCCCTCGTTGCTCGTAATTCTTATCTGATATGCAACATACGACTCGCTTTCCTTAATAACTTCCTTTCCTCATCTTGGATGGTTTTGAATTCTCATTTAGGGTCATCAATTACTATTTCGTACTTCTCAAAACATCGCGTTCACTGTGACCTTCGCTCTCCTATTCGCTGTACATGTACGGGGAATTTTCCAAGGTGTAACAGAATCCATTCGGGATGAATTTGGGACCTAAGCAGTCGTTTTGAAGTCAAAAAACCCTAGATTCTTGAAACCCAAGAAAGAGAAGACCAAAGGGGCGTTTGGAGGCGTTAATATTCCTACTATAAGGTATGATTCTTGACTTTTCTGATGTTATTGAAAGGGTTTAGACTAGCGTAGGTTATCCTATGGGATTATAATCCATGATCAATTCATGAAGTGTTCAAGAACTTGTTCTAGTCATGAAAACCCTAGCTTTTGTTGGTAAGAAGGGTTAACGGGTGGAAATAGGTTAGAGTTATAATCTCTCTTATCTAAAACCATTGTAATTGTTGGATTGTGGGAAGTACGCTTGGGTGAGAATTAAGGTATGTCTCTTTAAAAATAAAATCCTTTTTGAATATAAAGGTAATTTATATGTCTCTTTTGCAAACTCTCTTGAAAGATTGATTCTTTATAAAAGAATGTTTTGAATATTCATAAATTCATGAGTTGTTACATTTATTTTATAAACTGTTGGAGGCGAATATTGAGCCTGGTGGGTTCAAGTGTTATTATTGTGTCGTTTAGGTTCTTCCGATATTGTTCATGACGTTGGATGTCAGTAATGTCTAGGGTAGGTTTTGGCGCGTGACAAGCTTAGTATCAGAGCTAGGTTAATACGTGTCCTAGGATGTGTTTGTGTCTGTCGAGCTGTGTCTAGTGGAGTTTTCTTCATGCAGACTGGCCACCTGTATGGATGAAAGACTACCAGGACATTTAGGTGTTTCTCATTCTTCTTGATTCTAGATTGTGCTATAGAGCTTGAACATCTTTTAGGATCATTCTGATGTGTTTGTTACTCGTGCTTTATGGAGATGACTTTAACTGATGTTGCAGATTCTATCCAAGTAAAAATGGTGTTACGGAGTGCACATTGTTGTGATGTATAATTTGATGGATGGTACAGAGTCGTTGAAATTGTATTGTAGGAGCTCTGTGTATATGGTCATTGTAGGGTTTGGTTGTTGATAAATTAAGAGAAGTATAGAAACAAAAGTAGTCCCGGTTACAGGCAAAACTCTACCGAAATCTTGTTACACTCAAAGGAATAATTAAGATGTGATGTGTTTCAAGTACGGGAGGTTAGTATGAAGGGAACAATTGAGGGTCTCTTGTAGTGAATTAAGAATTATCGTACATTGAGGTTATATTCTTATTGGGTTAAAGGATCTGTGCCATTTTGATGATTAGTGGAAAACTATATTTTAGGCTTGAAACTCGAAAACAACCGCATGTGGAACAATAATTTAAGAAGATGATGGAGTTGATTTAGGCTTTAATCTATTATTCTCAGTTTTGGCATAAGGTAAATTAGTCTTTAATCATGTGTTGTTGAATTAGCCTCCTTGTCAGAGTATATTGTCTAGATTGTTATATTGTGCACTTCCTAGGCAAATCATGTACGTGTTGAACCTTTTGGGCATCTAACTCTTGGGAAAGTGAGGTGAAGGTTGGAACCCCTCTTTGTGTTGGGACTTGAGTGTTTTGGTTGTTAGAATTCCCATGAGAACAATGTTGTCCTTATTTGGGTGTTAGTTGTATTTTTGTCTTTTCGGGGTCATGTATACAAAAGAAGCTCGACTTCATGAATTGGCTCGTAGGGAGATGGCTGAAGCATCAGATGTCATGGTCACATGTATTCTCACTATTTGATTTCTTGATGCGTATTCGTTGATTGATCCAGGTTCGAAATCTTTTTTATGTGACTTCGTACATTACCCTTGGTTTTGGTAGGGAACCTGAACAATTGTTGGAACCCTTTTTCTTTGATTACCACTGCTAGCGTCCTTGTTATGGCCTCTAGAATATATAGAGATTTCGTCGTTGTAGTTAAGAGCCGTGAGACTACTTTTGATGTGTTGGAATTAGAAATTGTGAACTTTGATGTGATTTTTTGGGATACACTAGTTTTCCTAGTGTTATGAAACTCTGGAGTGGCAATCAAAATAGTTAGGCTTGAATTTCCTAATGAACCCGTTATGTAGTGGAGGAATGATATTGCTAAAACCTGGTGGTGGACTTATGTTTTATCTTAAGACTTGCGGGATGAACAAGAAGGGGCGTTGTTCTATCTAGCTGTTGCAGTGTCACTCAAGCCGTGTTACCTTCATTTATTCCTTACTGCAGGTATCTGTTGAACCTTTCAATTGTGTATTCCATGTGAAAGTTAGATTAGAGGTATGAATCCTCTGTCCAATGTGATTAGGTTTGAATGATGTATTCATTATGTGCTTAGTCGTATGTTATCTGTGAGAATGACCCTCCTTACAAAAGAACTTTAGAAATTCTGAAAAATCTTAGGCCATGACTTTCATTCGGGGGCAAATGATCCTAAGTGGGGGATAATGTAACACCCCGTAAATTTGGGTTAGGTGTGAAAGTGTAAAACTAGTAATAAGATGATATTTTAACTATATGAATCCATTCGGGCAGAATTTGGGAACTAAGCAGTCGTTTTGAAGTCAAACCAAATAGTGAAGTTCGTAAGAGTTCTCAAACTCATCTAAATTGCAGTAGGTCTGATTTCTAAGATAGTTTCGTGTAAATAAGTTTGGAATTTGGAAAACCTTCCTCAATGAAAGTTGTAGGTCTTCTAAATACCTTCCCAACAGTAGGTCGCTTAGAACTAACAGAGCTCTGTGCTAGGATTTATGCCCATTTTACTGAGCATCGTCTGTGCAGTACGAAAATTAGGCGTGCGCGGCCCCTTGGGCGGCGCCCCAAGCCAAATTTTCCGGAAACTCAAAATTTTGACGCCATCAAAATGGATACACTGTGTGCGCCGCCCTGGACGACGCATCAGGCCATTTTATGCCTAAAGCAATTTTTCCCGAATTTTATAAAAGCCTAACTTCGTTATATTCACTCCCACTTTTTTTTTCCAACTTTTTTAGAGGAAACAACCCTAGGGTTTCCCTAAAAAGTATAAAGTAAGTTCTTGATCAATTCCCATCACTACTTCATCAATCTAACATCAAATTAGCACTTGTTCATCTTCCAAAAACCCTAGATTCTTGAAACCCAAGAAATAGAAGAACAAAGGGACGTTTGGAAACGTTAATATTCATTCTATAAGGTATGATTCTTGACTTTTCTGATGTTATTGAAAGGGTTTAGACTAGCGTAGGTTATCCTATGGGATTGTAATCCATGATCAATTCATGAAGTGTTCAAGAACACGTTCTAGTCATGAAAACCCTAGCTTTCGTTAGTAAGAAGGGTTTATGGGTGGAAATAGGTTAGAGTTCTAATCTCTCCTATCTAACGCTATTGTAGAGTAATTTTTGGATTTTGGGAAGTACGGTTGAGCGGTTATTAAGGTATGCCTCTTTTGAACATGCTCTTTCAATCAGTTTTTATGAGCTCTTTGGTTGTGATTTGTATGTCTCTTTTGAAAATACTCTTTCGATCGGTTTTTATGAACTCTTTGGTTGTGATTTGTATGTCTCTTTTGAACATACTCTTTCTATTGGTTTTTATGAACTCTTTGGTTGTGATTTGTGTGTCTCTTTTAAGGCTCTTCATTGAATAAAAAGGTGAACTTTTCACGAATTGAAACTCTACTTCTTGCTTAAATTGTGGTTAATGTGAGTGAGGGTACAAGCCCACATTAAACCTAGTTTGTATCATGCTCTCCATAGATATATAAGTTATAAACGTTATTCCTCTATAAGAGATAATCAATAATAATGACTAAGGATTGGTATTAATGTTTTCATGATGAATTATGACATTGACATCTTGTTTAAAGAAGTGAAACGTTTTCAAAACGTTCTGTGAAATGATTTATCTTTATGATATGGCATAATGAACCTTTATGGTAAATGGTGATGTGACTCTCTTGAGATGAATTGTAATTCGACTTTTATGCTATGAACTCTATTGATGTAATTTTTCCTAGCCATTCGGGAGGATGAGTGGTCACCGAGGATTTCATATTCCGGTGTGTTTATGCCTAGCCATTCGGGATGATGAGTGGTCACTGAGGATTATGATATTCCGGTGCATTTATGCCTAACTACTCGGGAGGAAGGGTAGTCACTATGGATCCGAGTGTGGTAATTGCCTCGCCATTCAGGAGAATGAGTGGCCACTACCGGGTTCGCTACCCGTAGTGTGATTTATGCCTAGCTATTCAAGAGGAAGGATAACCACCGAGAATTACATATTCTGGTGTGGTGCGCTCTGTTTAGGGAACCTCTACGGTCATCCCTTCGATGTGATTGATTCTTGGGCCTGTATTGGCATATGTGATATTCTTATTCCTTCATGGCACTGTTGTTGACAATCTTGATCAATTGCAAAAGGCATATTTTAAAGTTGTAAATGACAAGAGGCTTCCTAATCGGTTTTGATAATGTTTATTGAGATACGCTATTTGAATAACCGTTTTACACTAATTTCATACGGTTTTCAGAACTGACTTCTTTATGTATTATTGTACCTTATTTTCATATTACTTGTTGTCCCCGAGGCACTCACTGAGTACGAAGTACTCAGGCATACCATTGTTGTTTTTAATGGTATGTTAGGTAACGGTGAAGAGTAGGTTCTTGACACTCCGAGCGTTTAGAAAGGACTTGCGGTTACTGCTGATTTAGTGAGCCCACACATTCATTCGTGGGACACCCTATTTATTTAATTCTATTTGTTTATATTAGTTTTCGGGCTGCGTCCCGATGAGTTAGACATTTATTCCTTATTCTTAGAAGCTCCTTAGTATACATTCGAATGTGGGTAGAAGAAGAGTTGTTCTTTAACTCTTTCGGGCACCCTATCATGTTTTGGTTGAATTATTTAAATTATAAAGACTTCCGCTGATTCAATTCATATATTCATGAGTTGTTACATTTATTTTATAAACTGTTGGAGGCGAATATTGAACCTGGCGGGTTCTAGTGTTATTATTGTGTCGTTTAGGTTCTTCCGATGTTGTTCATGACGTCGGATGCTGGTCACGTCTAGGGTTGGTTTTGTGGTGTGACAGTACCATTCACCATAAGTTTGTACTAATAACATGTCAAGAACTATTATTCAAGTTAAGTCACTAATTAAGAGTATCACTATTTCCATATTTGTACTCCATATTCTCCTCCCTTCCATAATCCAAGACTTTTAACCTCTCAATACTCTTAATAACATGAATTGAACATAAAGCTTAACTTTTATGATGTAGGAATGGACTTTGAATGGAATTACTTCACTTGGAGAAAACACTACTTCAACACCAAAGAGATTCTTGGTTTCCACAAACCCTAGAGAGTATCCTTGCACTTGATTCCATAATTTCTTGGTGTTTACTCCTTGATTTCCCTTGGATATATGATGATATGATGAGAGAACTTTTCTAGAACCTTCAAGACTTAGACAGAGACTCAAATCTGAAAATTTGGAGCTCCACTCATCTATTTATAGCTGAAACTGGAAAGATCCAGAGAAGCGGATCGACGAGCGGGTTGACGGTCACGTCGACGTGTCGACGGTCCGTTGACTTGCTCCATCGACCTATTTCTGTAGACCAGAAGTTTCAGGGTCCTATTGACGGCGGAGATCGACGGCCCGCTGACATGATCGGCTGTCTGTCGATAATATCTGGTGTCTGCAGACTTCCTTGAATCTGCTCAGCCTGCGTCGGTTCAATCCGTTCAACTTCTAACCCCGTAAATTACCAGGAATACCTGCTGGTACACTGTGTTCAATATTCTCTACCTTAACTTCCTCCATCAAGCTTTCTTCTCTTTTTCCCAAATGTCCTTGGAATCTTAATTAGAATCATTAAGTATCCCTTCTTACTAGTACACCTTAAACTATGTTAGCCTATTCACCGCGCAACAACATGAAGTTTTTCGAGGTGTAACACTCTCCCTCCCTTAAGAACATTCGTCCTCGAATGTTAAGTTCTCGGGGAATCTACATAAATCTCACTAGAGTTTCCCTTGTAATATGGCACTACCATCCTGTCACAACACCCAAAATAGTATTGCCTCCCAGGGCTACAACACAATGGTAAGAAAATATGGCCACACATGACAAAAAGGATTAAAATGAAGCATTACATACCTTACAATAATGGTGTCTCATCTTGAACCTCTTTCGGGGTGGAAACAGTTGCAGATATTTGGACTTCATGTCTTCTTCCGCTTCCCAAGTCATTTCCTCTCGGTTATAGTTTCTCCACAAAACCTTAACCGAGGCTGCCTCTTTATTTCTAAGCTTCCGTACTTGCCGATCTAATATGGCTATAGGCACCTCTTCATAAGCTAACTTCTCTATAACTTGAATATCATTCACGGGCACGATTTTAGCTGGATCTCCAACACATTTGCGGAGCATTGACACATGAAAGACTGGGTGGACTGATTCAAGCTCTGGAGGTAAATCCATTCATAAGCTACATGGCCCACCTTATGTATAATCTTATAAGGTCTGACATATCGAGGACTCAATTTTCCCTTCTTGCCAAATCTCATCTCGCCCTTCATCGGTGATACCTTCAGGAATACCCAATCATCAACTTGGAATTCCAGGTATCACCGACAGTTGTCTGAATAAGATTTTTTTGGCGACTTTGGGCTGTCAACAATTGATCTCGAATAACTTTGATCTTTTTTCCACCACTTGTTGGATCAACTCCGGACCTATTAGTTGTACCTCTCCTACTTCAAACCACCCAATTGGCGATCTACACTTCCTTCCATATAGAGCTTCATATGGAGGCATCTGGATGCTGGAATGATAACTGTTATTATAGGAAAATTCAATTAGTGGCAAATGATCCTCCCAATTGCCTCCGAAATCCAGTACACATGCCCGTAACATATCCTCTAAGGTCTAAATAGTGTGTTCTGCTTGTCCATCAGTTTGTGAATGAAATGCTGTGCTGAGCCTCACTTGAGTTCCCAAACCTTCTTGAAAGGACTTTCAGAATTTAGCAGTAAATTGCGCTCCTCTATCTGTGATAATAGATACTGGGATACCATGAAGTCGCACTATCTCCTTAAGATACAACCTTGCATAATCTTCTGCTGAGTACGTAGTCCTGACCAGAAGAAAATGGGCTGATTTCGTGAGTCTAACAACTACCACCCATATGGAGTCATACTTGTACCGGGAACGAGGTAAGCCTACAATGAAATCCATGTTAATCACTTCCCATTTCCAAGTTGGAATTTCCATCGCTTGAAACAATCCTCCTGGCTTCTGATGTTTAATCTTCACTTGCTGGCAATTTGGACATTGAGCTACAAATTCTGCTATGTCCTTCTTCATTCCATCCTACCAATATATTAGCTTCAGATCGTGATACATCTTTGTCGCCCCTGGTTGAATAGAATACTGGGAATAATGAGCTTCTTCCAAAATATGACAACGTAGCCCTGCCACATCTGGCATACATAGCCTGCCTCGATACCTGAGAACTCTATCCGTAGAAACTCTAAATGGCGACTTCTCTTTTTCAGGAAATGTATCGCTATAGTGACTCAACTGGGGGTCTTCATATTGGCGCCTTCTTACTTCCATGTCTAAAGAGGAAATAGCTGAATTATGAATATCAACTAGTGTATTGCCTAAATCAATTAGACGAACTCCGAGGCTAGCTAGCTGGTAAAGCTCACGGATTAGTTCTTTCTTCTCCGGAGGGAGCTCACATAGACTTCCCATTGATTTGCGGCTAAGTGCATCAGCTACTATATTAGCCTTTCCAGGATGATATAAAATGCTCACATCATAATCTTTTAACAATTCTAACCACTGTCTTTGTCGCAGGTTCAACTCCTGTTATATCCCGTGTTTTTCGCAATTGGAAAATTTGGAAGAATCTTGCCTTGTAGGAAATAAGGCTATGTTTTTATTTTTATTTAACATATGTGGGATATTCATGAAAATTATTGATGCGAAAGTACGGAAGAAGGCCAAGGGCAAAAATTGGAATTTTGGAAATTAGTTTCGGGAATTACAAATAAGATCTATAAATTATTGGGCTCAAAATAAAATAAGAAAATCAAGGCCCAATAGAGAAGGGGTGGCCGGCCATGTTCCTTGGCCCAAGCCCAAATAATTGGTCATGTGATCAATTAATATATGAGGGGCAAGTCTTCATTTTACTCTAGAACTTTCAAGACAATAAAACAAAAGAGAGAGAGAGAGAGCCAAGGGCTATGAGAATTCGGCCCTAGCAAGGAGAAGAAGAAAAATCATCAACTCCTTCAATCTTTATCCAAAAATCCTTTTCTTCATTGATTCTTACTAAGTTCGAGATTCTCTACGGCGTGGTATAATTAGTTTAGCGAGAGGACTACGTTTGCGGCAAGAGAAAATTGGAAGAAAAAGGAAGAATTTCATCCCTTAGGTTATTGAAAAAGTATGTGTATTATAATGGTTAGAATTGCATGAAAACCCATGGAATGGTAATGCATGTGTGCTTGGCCGTGTGGGTGTGTGAAAAGGGGTGTGTGGCCGTGAGCTATAGGGTAGTGAAGGGATGGTGAATTAAATTTTATTTAGCTTGTTCGTTGTATCGTTGTGGCATTATGATGTGAATAGAGGTTTAAATGGTTTGAGTCGGCATTGAAATTAACTATAAGTCGTCATGAGGAATTATGTGTTGTTAATGTGATTTTTGGGTAATTATGAAAATAGAGTCCTAAAATGTGAATTTTTGTGGTTGTTGATGAATTTGGAAGAAGACAATGCGATTTGATAGTTTCGTAGTATTTGTAGAAGTTCGGATGGAATATGGAGTTGGCGGGATTATTTGAATCCTTGAATATTGTTTGGGATGCTATTGAAATATGGTTGAATAATTTTGAATTAGTTAATGAATATGGAAAATGTTGATGTTAGTTTGAAATTGTGAAGTTGGAATGGAAATTGTTACATTATGTAGAAAAGAAGAATAAATATGTTGAATGTGTTTTATTGTGGTTGTTGATGTTGTTGGGATTTTTATGGGTGTTGCTTATTGATATTATAGCCGAGTTAACTCTCGGGGGATGTTGAATTTATAGGGGAAATGCTGCCGAAATTTCGGTAGACAAATATGGATTTAAGTTTGAATTCATAAAAGGTTGAAACTTATATTTGGTAACCATGACCAATTGTAGATTTTGGAGGAAACGGGATTTGAGTTCGGACGAGCGTAAAACGCAAATAAGGTATGTAAAGCTATCCCTTTTTCTTCTCTGGGCATGTCCTAGGTGTACTAGGTTTGGATTTGAGCCTCGGGGGTTATTCCGTTCATAGAAATCCGAATCTGATTTTAGGTACTATTCAATCAATATAATTGAATTATAATCCTTATGTTTTGTTGGAAAACTGTTCAAACATTCATAACATGCACAAACGTGATAGAATCGCTTTGAAACTTTCATGGATGACTCCATAGAGTCTAATGTTCGTAATTTATGTCCGCCACCTCGACTTGACCCGAGGTGGGCCCACTAGTCCCGAGACTTCCTTCATTTGTCCTACTTGATCTATTTTTTTGTATGGTATAAAAAGGGGACTTTTACCTATGAATTTTAAGGCTCCGTTTGATTTGCTCCATAAGTTATTTGAAAGCTCCTTAATGTGAATGATACTAAATTTTCAGAAAATGGCTTATGAGGTATTTTTCGAAAGTTTTGTAAATTTAAAGGCTCATATCTTTTGTATACTAATTCCGACAGACTCGATACTTACTTTGAGCTTTCCGATCTTAATATGTATATGTATATGTATTTATTTGTCGAGTCTTGGAATTTAATTGTGTATATGCATATGGTTTCCGCACTACTCTGCTCGTGCCTATTACTATGATATCGTTCGCCGGTTCCCGGGCCGGTTTTGTGGTCGTGCGTATTATGACAAATTCGGCAGTATGATGTGTTACGGTTCCCGAGACCTCGCCATAGGGCCGGGTTCCGTTTATGGAGTTATGCTGTGATATGACTTATGATATGTTTTGATGATATGATATGTTGTGATGATATGTTGTGTTCGGGGTTGTACGGAGATTTGAAACCATCTGGAGTATGCTGTGTTGTGGCACCAGCGTCAGAGTGGTGACCACGTTCCTGAACCTTATGCATGATTTTCTGTCTGCATTATGTACATATGTCTTCAGTACAGGTTTTGATATATTGATCCGGTATTCTCTCTCTGTACCCCTCGCTTCAGTTATGGTTTGGATTTCTGTACTTTATGCTTTACATACTCAGTACATCTTTCGTACTGACCCCCTTTCTTCGAGGGCTGCGTTTCATGCCCGCAGGTACAGAGGTTCGTGATCTGCCAGTGTAGGCCACACATTATGCTATTACAGAGTGCTCCTTTATATCCGGAGCCCATATATTGGTACATATCTTTTGCGATGTATGTGCTTCTGTATATTTGGTTATTTGGGGTACGGCGGGGCCCTGTCCCGTGATATGACTCCGTTATGATTTGTAGAGGCCTGTAGTCATATATGTGGGTAATGGGTCATGTGTGTGTGTTCGTTTGTCTATGATCTAAGTCTTAATGCGGTCCCGTTTGCTATTATGGCCAAAACGGCCTAATTGTCTGTATACGTGCATGTATCTAGCGATGTATACTCCGCCAATCTATCAGATTTGGATGCGGCCTAAATGGCCTGTACGTTTGTATATATATATATATATATATATATTCGGCGTTGTGTATTCCGCCGTCCCTTCTGACTTTGATGTGATATTGTTACACGTGCGACCGCTTAAGATAATATTTGCTTCCAATCTGTTTAAAATGATTAATATGAAATCTGAGATAAATTAGAAAATGATGAGTTAGCATGTGAGTTTGTTTGGGGTGTCCGAATAGGGCACCAATCGCGGCCCATGGAGCTGGGTTGTGACCAAAGTGGTATCAAAGCGGTTTGTCCTCGGAATGTCTACAGGCCGTGTCTCGTAGAGTCATGTTTATCGGTGTGTTGTGCACCACATCTATAAACAGGAGGCTACAGGACATTTAGGGTGTTACCTTTCTTTGGATCTTATATCGTGCGATAGAGCCAGCTGGAGAACGGTATCGACAAAAGACAGTGACTGATGATATTGGAAGCTACACAGTACACAGGTAGCAATGGTGTGAGAGATATATGTTGGGGAAGTCATTTGAAGTATGATTGAAATATAAAGTTGAAGATCGAAAAGGGAAAATAAAAAGGAAAGTGTAACAGGTGCAGTTTGAGTTGGACATGTGAGTAAGTCTCGACATCTTTATGCTTTTATTTGAAATTATTAGCCCTGTGTGGCTATGATACGATATGATACGTACGTATATATATGTTGGCCCTGTGAGGCATTGTTGGTATTTCTGCGTGCAGGTGCTGGGATAGTAAGAAGTACAGAGGAAACTCTGCCCAAATTTTTCCGAAATTATAAAAAGGAAAATGGGATATAAGTTCTTAACATGTCTTGAAAGTCGATACCAATAGAGTAAATCTATTGTGTTAGATTAAAGTTTAAGAGATACCCTCCATGTCATTCGTAAGAAGCACCATCCTTATTTGGGAAATTTTTAATTCGAGAAAACATATATGACTAGCAAATTCGTAATTCATTTAAACGGACCAAAATACGTTCCGACCACTCTTTGCTTTAGAAAATCCTATGTTGAAGGGCAAAAATGTCCAGCGATTAAGTTTCACCTAATTGGAAGAATACAAAGCGTATGACAAGCAGTCGGGAATTAAATGGTTCGCTCACGACTCAAAAAAAATATATATATATATGGAGGTAATTATGTGAATTAAGTACTAAGAAGTTCTGCGATGTTTGTCGGACTCCACTTTCCTTTTGCTGGTAGTTGGAGAAGGCCTTATAGTAACATTTTATCGGTTCTCATAGACTAATTGGAGATAGAATTTGTGGAATAAAAATTTAAACTTGTGGGTTGTTTAGAATTAGATATATAGACGAAGGTAAATATTGAGGATTTAAAAAGGGGCGACACAGTAATTATATAGTCAGAAAAGTAAGAGAATCCTCTCTAGATCGGGGTGGGACCCGCTACGAGAACGTTTTGGAAGTTGTTAAGACCCTGACTTGCCTAAAATTATGTGATAAAGGTCGTGCGGGGCAGTTGATGTGATTATACCGGCCTTAACGCACCTAAATGCATTACAGTTTTAAGGTTAAGCGTGCTAGGGCCAGAGCAATTTTGGGATGGGTGACACCCTGGGAAATGTACTAAAATTTTCACGAATATAGATATCAGAGATAAATAGGAAATTTGGGGCAACCTAAAGGGAATTAGGGTATGTGGAATGGTTAGAAACTCTATAGGGGTCGCGTGAGCTAAGACCGATTAGATTGGTGAAAAGGAAGAAATAGCAACGCAGCTCTGGAATTAGAGTAAGTTTGAACAAGTGATTGAAGATGTTTTGTAAACGAAATGACAGTGATACATATATGTATGTATAGGACCCCCCTTTTATGACTATGTTGATCGATAGGTGAACACTAATAGCTAGTGTTGTAATATATTGAAGACATTAAGTGGACAGAAGTTACGAGATAAAGTGAAAGGTATGGTACATATGTTACGAGATGAACTAATATTGATTTTGCTACCAGTTGGGATTGGAAGCTTCTAACACAACGATATTTGGAAAGAAAAGAGAGTAATTTAGTGGAAGATAAGGAGATCAAAATGTCAGAAAAGTCCTTATAGTAACATTTTATCGGTTCTCATCGACTAATTGGAGATGGAATTTATGGAATAAAAATTTAAACTTGTGGGTTGTTTAGAATTAGATATATAGACGAAGGTAAATATTGAGGATTTAAAAAGGGGCGACACAGTAATTATATAGTCAGAAAAGTAAGAGAATCCTCTCTAGATCGGGGTGGGACCCGCTGCGAGAACGTTTTGGAAGTTGTTAAGACCCCGACTTGCCTAAAATTACGTGATAAAGGTCGTGCGGGGCAGTTGATGTGATTATACCGGCCTTAACGCACCTAAATGCATTACAGTTTTAAGGTTAAGCGTGTTAGGGCCAGAGCAATTTTGGGATGGGTGACCCCCTGGGAAATGTACTAAAATTTTCACGAATATAGATATCAGAGATAAATAGGAAATTTGGGGCAACCTAAAGGGAATTAGGGTATGTGGAATGGTTATAAACTCTATAGGGGTCGCGTGAGCTAAGACCGATTAGATTGGTGAAAAGGAAGAAAGAGCAACGCAGCTCTGGAATTAGAGTAAGTTTGAACAAGTGATTGAAGATGTTTTGTAAAAGAAATGACAGTGATACATATATGTATGTATATGACCCCTCTTTTATGACTATGTAGATCGATAGGTGAACCCTAATAGCTAGTGTTGTAGTATATGGAAGACATTAAGTGGACAGAAGTTACAAGATAAAGTGAAAGGTATGGTACAGATGTTACGAGATAAACTAATATTGATTTTGCTACCGGTTGGGATTGGAAACTTCTAACTCAACGATATTTGGAAAGAAAAGAGAGTAATTGAGTGGAAGATAAGGAGATCAAAATGTCAGAAAAGTGAAAAGCAAGAAACGTAATTAAGCAGAGACTCAAAAAGAGCCGACGGGCAAAGCACGAAATTATTTGCAAAAAGGAACTGGAATGTAATAGTGCAGGGAAAGAGGAAAACCTATTGTATGGAATGATGAATCATGTGAATATCAAGTAATTCGATTATCGAGAAAACAGAACGACAGATAAGAAACGGGTATGAAGGAAGGATGTGATTACTAAAAGATAAATTCCTACATTAATTATATTACTTGAGTGCCAGCTATCAGATAAGATTTTGTACGATATAATCGAGGGTCCTCATCGCCTCGTGATTTTGTTAAGGTCTCGTACGAGGCTAATCAAGTTATAGATTATCAAAAAAAAAAAAAAGGGCATGGATATGGTATGAGTACAACCCCGAAGGGGGGAGCGGACGAAAGTAAAATAAAGTGAGTATAAATGGAAACAATTGACACACAGAAGATCGAAGCGGTAAAGAATTTGCCTAGGCCTTCGACATCGACTGAAATACGCAGTTTTTCTGGGATTGGTCGGATGTTACAGAAGATTTGTGGAGAACTTTGCTTCTATTACGGCACCATTAACGGAGCTAACTCAGAAGGCAGTGAAGTCCAGTGGATCAGTATTTGTGAACATAGTTTATTAATTATAGCTCCAGTTCTGGCCCTTCCCGTGAGGCCAGACGGGTAGGTTATTTATTGTAATGCTTCTAGTATTGGAACAGGTTATGTATTGATGCAGTACGATCGAATTATAACATGTGCTTCCCGGCAGTTCGAATCGCACGAGAGAAATTATCCCACACATAATCTGGACTTAGCCGCGGTGATTCATGTTTTGAAGATATGGCGGCATTATTTATATGGGGTCCATGGTGATATTTGTACGGACCATCAGAGTCTCCAGTATATTTTAAGCAAAAAGGAGTTGAATTTGCGGCAAAGAAGATGGCTTGATTATTGAAAGACTATGACGTCGAAATTCTTTACCATCCTGGAAAAGCGAATGTTGTGGCAGACGTACATAGTCGCGATCTATGGGCAATTTGACCGGCGTGCAGCCAGAAAGGAGGAATTGGTTCGTGAAATTCATCAGTTAGCTAGCCTTAGAGTCCGTTTGGATGATTCTAGAAATATTGAGGGTTTCTGTCCGAGAAGTTATTGAATCATCGATTATGGAAAAGGTAAAATAGCGTCAGTTCAAGGATACCATTCTAATACGGTGCAGAGATACAACTCTTGATAAGAAAAAGACCCAGTTCGAGACTTCACCTAATGGGGTATTGTTATACAAGGTAGATTATATGTGCCTGACGCTGTAGGGCTGCGGCGACCAATTATGGGTGAAGCACGATACTCAGTATTCTGTTTATCTTGGATCCACTAAAATGTACAATGATCTCAAATTCTTATGCTGGTGGAACGGTATGAAAAGAGACATTGCAGAGTTCGTTGGCAAATATCCAAATTACCAGTAAGTCAAAATCGATCATCAAAAGCTCGGCGGATTGCTACAGGAAACGGAAATTTCAGTTTGGAAATGAGAAACGATTAACATGGACTTCATTATAGGTTTACCGCGCACTCCGCACAGGTACGATTCTAATTGGATTACTGTCAAAAGATTGACGAAATCAGCCCATTTCCTTCCGGATAGAACTATTTATTCGGCTAAGGATTATACCAGATTGTATGTTGAAGAGATAACAAGACTACACGGGATCCCTGTATCTATTATAACCGACAAAGGTGCTCAGTTTACGGCTAATATCTGTGGATCATCCCAGGAAGGACTGAGAACTCAGGTGAGTCATAGCACGGTATGTCATCCTCAGTTCGACGGACAGGCCGAGCGTACTATTCAGACACTGGAAGATATGCTACAGGTCTATGTTATTGATTTCAAGGATAGTGGAGGTGATCATTTACCGTTAACTGGATTTGCCTATAATAATAATAGTTGTCGTTCCAGCATCCAGATAGCACCATACGAATACGAGACCTTATATGGTAGGAAAATGCAGATCTCCGATTGGTTGGTTCGACGTGGGCGAAACTAACTAATTGGGCCGGATGTGATTCAGCAAGCAGTTGACAAAGTAAAATTTATTCGGGAACGATTATTGGCTGCCCAGAGTAGACAGAAATCAAATGCTGATAAACGATGTCGACCATTGGAGTTCCAGATTGGCGACTGGGTATTTCTGAAGGTATCGCCTATGAAGGGTGTAATGAGGTTCGGTAAAAAAGGGTAAGCTTAGTCGCGGTACATCGGGCCGTATCAGATTATTCGGAAGATAGGCGAGGTCGCCTATGAGTTAGACTTACCATCCGATTTGGAGGCAGTGCACCCGATATTTCAGGTATCCATGCTTTGAAAATGTGTTGGTGATCCTGACAGAATATTTCCAGTAAATGATATTCAGGTAACGGAGGACTTGTCGTACGAAGAGCAACCTGTAGCTACTCTCGATCGTCAGGTGAGGAGACTGCGCACCAAAGAAGTGCCTTCTGTTAAGGTCGTATGGCGAAACAATAACAGAGAAGAAATGACCTGGGAAGCAGAAGACGAAATGAAGAAGAAAAATCCTCACCTGTTCCCCGTGTCTCCAGGTAAAAATTTAAATTCTGTGATTGATTACATTAATCAGTAAATACTTTATGTGTGCCACCCATATAAAGGACCTCCCCTAAAACGTTTGTAAAATCTATAAGGCTAATTTAACATTCGAGGACGAATGTTCTAAAGGGAGGGGAGAATGTTATATCCCGTGTTTTTCGCAATTGGAAAATTTGGAATAATCTTGCCTTGTAGGAAATAAGGCTATGTTTTTATTTTTATTTAACATATGTGGGATATTCATGAAAATTATTGATGCGAAAGTACGGAAGAAGGCCAAGGGCAAAAAGTGGAATTTTGGAAATTAGTTTCGGGAATTACAAATAAGATCCATAAATTATTGGGCTCAAAATAAAATAAGAAAATCAAGGCCCAATAGAGAAGGGGTGGCCGGCCATGTGCCTTGGCCCAAGCCCAAATAATTGGTCATGTGATCAATTAATATATGAGGGGCAAGTCTTCATTTTACTCTAGAACTTTCAAGACAATAAAACAAAAGAGAGAGAGAGCGAGAGAGAGAGAGAGAGAGCCAAGGGCTATGAGAATTCGGCCCTAGCAAGGAGCAGAAGAAAAATCATCAAGTCCTTCAATCTTGATCAAAAAATCCTTTTCTTCATAGATTCTTACTAAGTTCGAGATTCTCTACGACGTGGTATAATTAGTTTAGCGAGAGGACTACGTTTGCGGCGAGAGAAAATTGGAAGAAAAAGGTAAGAATTTCATCCCTTAGGTTATGGAAAAATTATGTGTATTATAATGGTTAGAATTGCATGAAAAACCATGGAATTGTAATGCGTGTGTGCTTGGCCGTGTGGGTGTGTGAAAAGGGGTGTGTGGCCGTGAGCTATAGGGTAGTGTAGGGATGGTGAATTAAATTTTATTTAGCTTGTTAGTTGTATCGTTGTGGCATTATGATGTGAATAGAGGTTTAAATGGTTTTAGTCGGCATTGAAATTAACTATAAGTCGTCATGAGGAATTATATGTTGTTAATGTGATTTTTGGGTAATTATGAAAATAGAGTCCTAAAATGTGAATTTTTGTGGTTGTTGATGAATTTGGAAGAAGACAATGCGATTTGATAGTTTCGTGGTATTTGTAGAAGTTCAGATGGAATATGGAGTTGGCGGGATTATTTGAATCCTTGAATATTGTTTGGGATGCTATTGAAATATGGTTGAATAATTTTGAATTAGTTAATGAATATGGAAAATGTTGATGTTAGTTTGAAATTGTGAAGTTGGAATGGAAATTGTTACATTATGTAGAAAAGAAGAATAAATATGTTGAATGTGTTTTATTGTGGTTGTTGATGTTGTTGGGATTGTTATGGGTGTTGATTGTTGATATTATAGCCGAGTTAACTCTCGGGGGATGTTGAATTTCTAGGGGAAATACTGCCGAAATTTCGGTAGACAAATATGGATTTAAGTTTGAATTCATAAAAGCTTGAAACTCATATTTGGTAACCATGACCAATTGTAGATTTTGGAGGAAACGGGATTTGAGTTCGGACGAGCGTAAAACGCAAATAAGGTATGTAAAGCTATCCCTTTTCTTCTCTGGGCATGTCCTAGGTGTACTAGGTTTGGATTTGAGCCTCGGGGGTTATTCCGTTCATAGAAATCCGAGTCTGATTTTAGATACTATTCATTCAATATAATTGAATTATAATCCTTACGTTTTGTCGGAAAACTGTTCAAACATTCATAACTTGCACAAACGTGATAGAATCGCTTTGAAACTTTCATGGATGACTCCATAGAGTCTAATGTTCGTAATTTATGTCCGCCACCTCGACTTGACCCGAGGTGGGCCCACTAGTCCCGAGACTTCCTTCATTTGTCCTACTTGATCTATTTTTTTTGTATGATATAAAAAGGGGACTTTTACCTATGAATTTTAAGGCTCTGTTTGATTTGCTCCATAGGTTATTTGAAAGCTCCTTAATGTGAATGATACAAAATTTTCAGAAAATGGCTTATGAGGTATTTTTCGAAAGTTTTGTAAATTTAAAGGCTCATATCTTTTGTATACTAATTCCGACAGACTCGATACTTACTTTGAGCTTTTCGATCTTAATATGTATATGTATATGTATTTATTTGTCGTGTCTTGGAATTTAATTGTGTATATGCATATGGTTTCCGCACTACTCTGCTCGTGCCTATTACTATGATATCGTTCGTCGGTTCCCGGGCCGGTTTTTTGGTCGTGCGTATTATGACAAATTCGGCAGTATGATGTGTTACGGTACCGAGACCTCGCCATAGGGTCGGGTTCCGTTTATGGAGTTATGCTGTGATAAGGCTTATGATATGTTTTGATGATATGATATGTTGTGATGATATGTTGTGTTCGGGGTTGTACGGAGATTTGAAACCTTCTGGAGTATGCTGTGTTGTGGCACCAGCGTCGGAGTGGTGACCACGTTCCTGAGCCTTATGCATGATTTTTTGTCTGCATTATGTACATATTTCTTCAGTATAGGTTTTGATATATTGATCCGGTATTCTCTCTCTGTACCCCTCGCTTCAGTTATGGTTTGGATTTCTGTACTTTATGCTTTACATACTCAGTACATCTTTCGTACTGACCCCCTTTCTTCGGGGGCTGCGTTTCATGCCCGCAGGTACAGAGGTTCGTGATCTGCCAGTGTCGGCCACACATTCTGCTATTACAGAGTGCTCCTTTTGATCCGGAGCCCATATATTGGTACATATCTTTTGCGATGTATATGCTTATGTATATTTGGTTATTTGGGGTACGGCGGGGCCCTGTCTGGTCATATGACTCCGTTATGATTTGTAGAGGCCTGTAGTCATATATGTGGGTAATGGGTCACGTGTGTGTGTTCGTTTGTCTATGATCTACGTCTTAATGCGGTCCCGTTTGCTATTATGGCCAAAACGACCTAATTGTCTGTATACGTGCATGTATCTGGCGATGTATACTCCGCCAATCTATCAGATTTGGATGCGGCCTAAATGGCCTTTACGTTTGTATATATATATATTCGGCGATGTGTATTCTGCCGTCCCTTCTGACTTTGATGTGATATTGTTGCACGTGCGACCGCTTAAGATAATATTTGCTTCCAATCTGTTTAAAATGATTAATATGAAATCTGAGATAAATTTGAAAATGACGAGTTAGCATGTGAGTTTGTTTGGGGTGTCCGAATAGGGCACCAGTCGCGGCCCACGGAGCTGGGTCGTGACAACTCCTTCTGCTTGAAAATATATTGGAGAGTCTTATGATCTGTATGAATATCAACATACACACCGTACAATTAATGTCTCCACATTTTTAATGCAAGAATAAACGCAACCAATTTGAGATCATGAGTTGGATAATTGTTGCGGAAGCATAGGCAATGGTTTTACCGTGTTACATCAGCACGCAACCCAATCCGACACCGGAGGCATCACAATAAACAACATAGCCTTCTGACCCTTCTGGAAGTGTCAGAATTGGGGACGGAGGTATCACAATGAACCTATCGTTCAATTCCTAAAAACTGCGTTCGCAGGCATCGGTCCACTGAAATTTTTCTTACTTCTGAGTTAGCTTCGTTAATGGTGTTGAAATAGAAGAAAACCCTTCCACAAATCTCCTATAGTAACCTGCCAAGCCCAAGAAGCTACGGACCTCTGTAGGCGTTGTAGGCCTTGGCCAAGTCTTCACAGCCTCAATTTTCTGAGTATCAACTCGAATACCATCAACTGAGATGATATGGCCCAGAAAGGTCACAGAATTCAGCCAAAACTCACATTTTGAAAATTTGGCATATAGTTCACGAGTCCGAAGAATTCCAAGGACAGTACGTAGAAAATCCGCATTCTCTGCTTCCGACCAAAAATATACTAGAATATCATCTATAAACACGATTACAAATAGATCTAGAAAAGGCCAGAATAAATTATTCATCAAATTCATGAACACCGTTAGGGAATTTGTCAACCCGAATGACATTACTCAGAATTCATAATGACCATATCTGCTTCTTCAAGCTGTCTTCAGAATATCTTCTTCTTTAACTCTCAGTTGATGACAACCTGATCTCAGATCTATTTTGGAAAACCACTTGGCACCTTGCAATTGATCAAACAAATCGTCGATTCTCGGAAGTGGATATTTATTCTTTATCGTCACCCTGTTCAACTGCCTATAATCGATGCACATTCGTAAAGAACCATATTTATTTTTCACAAATAAGAAAGGTGCTCCCCATGGTGATGAACTGGGTCTAATGAATCCTTTCTCAAGCAAATCTTTCAATTGCACCTTTAGCTCTTTCAATTCTGCAGGAGCCATTCTGTAAGGAGGAATAGATATAGGTTTGGTATCCGGCAACATATAGATAGCGAAATCAATCTCCCGTTCCGGTGGAAGGCCTGGAAGCTCATCTGGAAATACATTTGGGAACTCATTTACTATCGATATGGATTGAAGAGTCGGCGGCTTTACTTCGGTGCCATGGACTCGGACTAGATGATAAATATATCCCTTTGCAATCATCTTTCTTGCTTTAAGGTAGGAAATAAACTTACTCCTTAGGGACGCTGTATTGCCCTTCCATTCGAGCACTGGTTCTCCTGGAAATTGGAACCGAACTATTTTCGTTCTACAATCCACATTAGCATAGCACGAGGCCAACCAATCCATACCCATAATTACATCAAAATCTAACATTTCCAGCTCAACCAAATCAATTTAGTCTGATGATCACATACCACAATCATACATTTCTTATACACTTGTCTAGCTATTACTAGATTACCAACCGGAGTAGATACCTCGAAGGGTTTCATCGGCTCGGGTTTCACCCCAATTCAGCCAGCAATAGAAGGAGTGATGTAAGACAACGTAGAACCCGGATCAATCAATGCATAAAAATCATGAGAGAATATGGATAGTACACTTGTAACCACGTCCGGGGAGGACTCAAGATCTGCACATCCAGCTAACACATAAATACGGGGCTAGGTGACACCTGAAATGGATGCTACTCCTCTGCCCCTACCATGACCTACTGAAATCTGAGGGGTTTCCCCGGCAGGGCGTACAGACGAGGAAGAACCTGCTGCTGATCCCGTTGGCTGAACCCAACTCTATCGCCCATCGACGGGCAATCACGCATCATGTGCCCAACTTGACCACAGGCATAGCAAGCATCGGAGCCCTGATGACACGGACCCAAATGTAACTTCCTATACTGGCTACATCGTGGAACCGGTGTCCTCCTTCGACTATAATCATTTCCATGCTGGGAACCCGAAACTCTCGAGCTCTATCTCTGACCTGAATAAATAGGGCTATCAAATCTCCTACACATAAATCTAGGAGGTGCACTAGTCGCGGACTAACCCAAATACCAGGAATAATGTTGCTGACCCCCTCTATACTCGCGACTAGCAAATCAGGCCCTCTTACTCTGCCCTCTGTCAGCATCACGCTCACCCCTCTGTGGCTGTTGTTGTTCTTCTAGATTTTGAGCATGGGCCTAAACACGGGAGACGTCTATCCCCTCCTGTAATGAAGTTGTCAAGCAATCTTCGAATAAATGTGGCCCTAAGCCACTCATAAATATATGTACTCTATCTCCCATATCGGCTACCATAGTGGGAGCATACCGGGCCAATGAATTTAAATGGAGACTATACTTACGAGCACTCATACTTCCTTCCATTAGGTGTAGAAACCTGTCAGCTCAGGCCCTTCGAACCTCGGGTGAAAAATAGTGACGAAGGAAAGCATCTACAAATTCCTACCAAACTGGTGGAGGTGTATTTTCCTTCCTTGAAGCTACCGAATTATTATACCATAGAAACGTCACATCACGGAGCCTATAAGATGCCAACTCTAAAGATTCAGTAGCGGAGGCATGGATGATTTTCAACGTCCTCAACATTTCATCTATAAAACCTTGCGGGTCTTCATCCGGCTTCAAATGAAACTCCAACGCAGCTCTGCAAAAGGGGGTTCGACGGCTGTTCTTGGTACCGTTGGACGACTCGACGCTTCGTCGATTGTGTCGTAGAATTGAGCTAGAGCAAAGACCATTCGATGAACAGGTCGACACTCCGTCGATCAGTTCGATGAACCGTCCTTCTCACCGTAGAATGAAAGGAAACGACAGATTGCTCACTGGAAATTTAACAACTGCGACGATCAGATCGACGCCCATCGATCGCACCGCACATCTCGGACGGGACTGATTTCATGATTTAATATAAAGACCCCTCCTTCATTTTATTTCATTTTCATCTCACTCCTTCACATATCAAGAAACCTCTAGAACCTTCTCCATCATTCGTCCACAAGAAATCAAAGGAAATCTATGATCAACTACACACAAACCATGAAATCAAGTGTATGAACCCCATTAAAAGTTCATCTACACCAAGAAAACTCAAGAGAAGCAAGTTAGGGTTTTGGTGCAAGAAGAGAAGTTCCACTCAAAGGTTGTTCATCCACCATCCAAGGTTTATGGTATTTACATGTTATTTAAGGTGTTGAAAGTTGAAACACTTAGACTATAAAAGGAGGTAGAAAATGGGTCATGAATGAGTGAATAGTGTCATTGTTGAATAATTGTTGGGATGAATTATGAATGTTGGTATGCTGCGATTGTAAATACGTTATTAGTGACACTTAGACCGTGGAATAAGTATTGTCTATGAGAAAACACGATAGTGAGCTATAATCATAATTGTGGAGAAATCAAAGAGAAATGGTGAATTGTGGTAAGTGTAGATAAATGATGATTGTTGTTGCGATATTGTGAATATTGTTATGTACGTTTGGGAGTTGATATAGATTGTGGGAAGAGTAGTAGAAACAAAGGAAGTGCTACCCAATTTTCCCTAGAAATAGCAAAATGTTCTCATATCCAACTAACTAATGTTAATGCGAATCTTCTTGAAGGTAGAAAAGCGAGCATCGAAGGGGAACGACCAAGTGATAAAGTAGTTAAACGATAAAGGTATGTGAGGATAGTCCTTTCTTTCTATGGCATGAATCCTATAGTATGAATTTCCTTCCTCTCCATGAATCTCTTAAGTTCCGGAAAATATGAGCCTATGTTCATAAATAGCTACACAAGGTAATGCGTTAACGTATAGAAGTTCTAGATGTTCATGATATGATGTTCCTAAAATGTCAATGATGTCATTTATTGCTTACACTCACCTCATATACTACTCCCTTCGAGGTGAGGCAGGATGTTAATGAGTGCTGCATAAGGAAATCGGGGGATCACGACCTTACGTTACCCCGATAAAGCATAGTTGTCCTTGAGTCGTTATGCATGCACTATGATGAGCATATTATGATGGTGATATAACACCACGCCTATTTGGCGGGCAGTCACCGCTAAGGCGGGAAGCGTATACACCATGGCCAGATGGCATGGGTAGACACCACTAGTGGGCGGCATGAGATGATTCCCCGGACGCGGGAGGCCTGGATGCAGGCTAATGATTATTACACTGATCCGATATGGATGGGCAACTTATATATTTATGCATATATGACATGATGATGATTATGAGTAAAACAGCATGCATGATTTCTTTTATATTTGACAGTCAGACACAGATGTTCCTTATTGATGCTTCCTTTATTTCATTGACGTAATATTATTGTTTATGCCTCTCATACTCAGTACAATGTTCGTACTGACGTCCGTTTTCTTTGGACGCTGTGTTCATGCCCACAGGTAGACAGGGAGGTGAGCTTGATCCAAACTCGTAGTAGCCGTCAGCTGGTTTGAGAGCACTCTATTGTTTCGGAGGTGCTTATGATTATTCTTTTGTGTACATACATATATTTCGGGCATGATGGGGTCTTGACCCGTCCTTATGTCTAGTACTCTAGTAGAGGCTCGTAGATACGCAGTGTGGGTAGAATGGTCTCACGAGGTTGCTACCATGTATATATGTATCTATATATTATCTCAATGACCAAAAGGCTTGTGCATATAAAAGCATTTATATTTCCAAATGAAAGATGATTTTCTTATAACTTGAGTATGATTTTGATAAAAAAAAAACTTTTAATGAGCATGATAAGTAGTAGGACGAGTGGTGCTCGGTGGTTAGCCCCGGGTACCCATCACGGCCCCTAGCCAGGTCGTGACACATGCATGCTCACTTTTACCTTCCAAACATATCACATATACTTACATAATCTGTCTTAATCAATAACATCATTTGACCGCATCCGGGGTAATCATATCACGCCGCCCACTAGTGGTGTCATGTCCGGCCAGCTAGTCACGGCGTTATTATATGCCGACTGTCCTAGCAATGTCATGCCCTGCCATCTAGGCACGGTGTAATCATACGCTGCTGTCACGACCCAACTGGAGGGCCATGACGGGCACCCGATGCTAACCTACCCGGGTACCTCTCATCGTACATTTTCATTCACATCTAGGTGAGCCACATGGCTTACTCATAATTTACATACATCAATAGTGCTAATCTCGTTGCGCAACAACGCATTTTTATCGTCATCAATAACAATGTCCATATCCATATACACAAGCCGACAAGGCTATCAAAATGATATACAAAATATGAGCCAACAAGGCTACAAGACATCTAACCATGCACAACTATCTACGAGCCTCTAAGAAGATTAGGTAATATCATATAGGCGGGATAGGACCCCGCCGTGCCCATATGTATGTACACAAAAAGAATAATACCAAAAGGTGTAGCTCCGGATGAAATGTAGCTCCTCTATGTAGTCCCCGAATAAGAAAGCTAAGGATCAAGCCTGTCTCCCTGGCCACCTGCGGGCATGACGCAGCATCCACAAAAAAATGGACGTTAGTAGGAATACTGTACTAAGTATGTAAAGAATAATCAACATCATAGTAGAATCATAATAGAAAGCACGAGAAATTTCATAAGATGGGAGAATCAGGAGGTAATAGAATCATTTGTACCTATAGTGGCCTTTATCATATCTACTTACTTATCTTTCATAGGGACCTTCTATTTCTAATGCTTACTCATGTACATACATACATATATGTATATATTCGTATTCGTATTCATATTCATATTCATACTTGTATCCATATCATATACATATTCATATTCGTAGTATACCCGACCATGAAGGTTCGGTGTTTCACATACCCATCCATGACAAGGCTCGGTGATTATACATACCTGGCCCTACCAAGGCTCATTGTTATCCGTACCTAACTACAGTGGTGTGCGCGCAATAGATACTACACCCGGCCATATAAGCTCGGTGTTACATAATAGTCATACATACTTAAACACACACACACATATATATATATATATATATATATATGGGAACCCATAACCATCGTTAACATCATCACCATCATCATTTTCGTTGCGTCTATCCTTGGAGGATCAACTATCATATAAGGATGCAATAGAACCATGAAAGTATCAAGGATCATAAGCTTTTGAAATCTTAGAGATAGAGTCATTTGGAGACATTATGGAGCTCATGAAAGGATGCATATAGCAAGGGAACCATGCCTTAATGAAAGAAGGGCCAGCCTTACATACCTGTTAGTCTTCTTAACTATTTACGATCACCGTTGAAGCTTGAATAATCTACATTTAGAAGGATTCATTCAATGGTTAAGTCTTAATGAGACTTTTAAACCCAAACTAGAATAACTCATAATCTAGCAAAAATTGGGCAGCATTTCCCCCATTTCGTCAACTTCCACCATTTCACAAATATTTCGTCAACTTCCACCATTTCACAAAACAACTGCCAAACATCCATAATACACTCACAATATCATAATCAAGTAATCACATTATATTAAGCCTTCAATATTTATCCTTATGTTCAACTTATGCCAATAACTTTACATCCATTTTAGCACACTTTCATATAAAGCTTCTTCGTCACCATCATTACCTTCCATAACATGATTATATCCGTATCATACTAAGAATCATGAATCAACATAGTTCACTACTCATAAACATCATAAAAACTACATTTAGACTTTATTTTCTACTTTCTTCTTCTACCCAAGTTCTGCTACAACCAAACATTCTCATTAACATGAAATGAACATGGAAACTAACCTTTTTATCCCATAGAAACAATCTTTGGATCACCTATCAACTTTTTCAAAAACCCTAGCCATAATGTCTAAGTTTGCTTGAAACGTATCAACCCTAGGAAGCCTTCTAACACATGAACACTTTGATTCTTGCTATTTGATCTTTATAATCTCTTGGTTTTGGGTAAAATATGTTTGGAGAAGGGTTTTGGAGCTTTTGAGAGATTGGATGAAATGTGGGAAATGACAAATGAGTAAGGGCCATTCCCCTTTATAAAATAAAATCTGACCTGACCCGATTATTCGGCCTATTATACGGGCCGTACAATTTATACGGTCCGTATAATTAGATCGTATAATCATTCCAGGGATCACCCTTCTCTGGGAAAAACATACACACCATTATACGGGCCGTATAATTTATACAGTCTATACAAATGGCCGTACAAATGGAGAAATCCAAGTTTCGTTCTCGTCGACTCGTTTGACTTCCAATCCTCATGGAACCTTCTTGACACTTATGTAACACTTCATTAACCATAAAGTAGGCCCCATAGCAGCCGCTAAAGATATTCCTAAATAAACATTAACTCAATTGTAGTGGAAACCTTCCGACCACGGCTTACATTTCACTTCCTTCAATGAACTTAGGCTCACATATTCATATTACTCAAAACTCTTATAGTATACACTTTAAGCTATCTAATGCTTCACTTAATCCCATAAGGATTTCATAATTACCTTAAGCTCACCTTAGCCTATCCACAAGGCAACACATACAGAATTTCTGAGGTGTAACATTCTTCCCCCCTTAAGAACATTCGTCCTCGAATGTTAGGTTCTTAGGAATTCTATAAAAATTTTGCTAGAGTTTCCCCTATAATATGGCACTACCATCCTGCACAGCAACCCAAAATACATTGCCTCACAGGGTTACAACAACAACAACAATAACTGTGGCCACACACGACTAGGAAAACATCAAGGGAAAACACTACATACCTGAGGATAATGGCGTCTCTGCCTGAGTCTCCTCTGAGGTTGAAAATAAATGTGCGTACCTGAACTTCATATCTTCTTCGGCTTCCCAAGTCATTTCCTCTCTACTATTATTCTTCCATAAAACTTTAACTAAAGCTACCTCTTTGGTTCTGAGCTTTCGTACTTGCCTATCTAAAATGGAAATGGGGACCTCTTCATAAGACAATTGTTTAGTAACTTGGATAGCATTTATTGGTACAATTTGAGAAGGATCTCTAATGCACTTACGAAGCGTTGATACATGGAAAACTAGGTGAACTGACTTCAAATCCAGAGGTAGATCTAATTTTTAAGCCACTTTGCCTGTCTTATATATAATCTCATAAGGTTCAATGTGCCGGAACTAAGCTTGCCCTTTTTTCCAAATCTCATAACTCCCTTCATTGGTGACACCTTAAAGAATACCCAATCTTTCACTTGGAACTCTAAGTCTCTTCAATGATTATCTGCAAAGGACTTTTGAGGACTCTGAGCTGTTAATAATCGATCCAGTATGAGCTTGACTTTCTCTATAGCTTGCTGGACCAAGTCTAGCCCTATCAATTTGGTCTCCCTAACTTCAAACCACCCAATTGGGGATCTACACTTTTGCCCATATAAAGCCTCATACGGTGCCATTTGTGTTATATCCCGCATTTTATGCAATCGGATAATTCAAGACAAATGCGGGAAAACAACAAGCAAGGCAATATTTTATTTTGTTTGGCACATGAGTTGCTTATGAAGAGTCTAGAAGTGGAAATATGGAGAATGACGAAGGGCAAATTTGGAAGTTGGAAAAATTGTTTCCATAAATTAAAAGAACTAGCTAAGAATATAAAGTGGGCTTGACATATTTTTTTTAAGGAAATTTGTGGCCCAAACGTCCATGCATATGGGTCAAGCCCATAGTGAATAAAAATTTGGTCAATAAAAAGATGACTAAGTCATCTTTATCACAACAAGCTCTAGAAATTTCAAGAAAAACAAGAACAAAAGAAAGAAGGAGAGTGTAATCCCATGATGGGTGACCCCCTGGGAAATATGCTGAAAATTTTGTAAATGCGAAAACAAGAGATGAGTGTAAAAGTAGGCAGCCCAGAGTAAATTGGGGTGTGGAAAGAGGTGAGAAACCCCATACGAGCCATATAGGCCGAGACGGATTAAACTAACAGAAAAAGAAAAGCCATGACAACAGAAAGCTTTAAGGATGACGGAGAAAAGTACAGGTGTCACAGGGTGAGACCGATATTGAGTCCACACTAGCTAAGGCAATAAATCCCTGATATGACGATATACGGGAACATGTCTAGTGAGGGGATAGACGCAGCGGACGCCATGAAGAAGGAATTTCAACCGTAAAGATCGTAAAAAGGGCAACCTAAGCTTCTAAGATGAATATGCTAAGAGACAGGAGGTATTTACAAAGGAGACCTCCCCGAAATATTATACTACGCTATGAGGCAAGTTTAACATTCGAGGACGAATGTTCTAAAGGGGGGGAGGATGTTATATCCCGCATTTTATGCAATCGGATAATTCAAGACAAATGCGGGAAAACAACAAGCAAGGCAATATTTTATTTTGTTTGGCACATGAGTTGCTTATGAAGAGTCTAGAAGTGGAAATATGGAGAATGACGAAGGGCAAATTTGGAAGTTGGAAAAATTGTTTCCATAAATTACAAGAACTAGCTAAGAATATAAAGTGGGCTTGACATATTTTTTTTAAGGAAATTTGTGGCCCAAACGTCCATGCATATGGGTCAAGCCCATAGTGAATAAAAATTTGGTCAATAAAAAGATGACTAAGTCATCTTTATCACAACAAGCTCTAGAAATTTCAAGAAAAACAAGAACAAAAGAAAGAAGGAGAAAACCCTAAGGCATTTCGGCCATAGTAAAATTTCCCACGGAAAATTGATAAAATTCTTCCAAAAATCATTTCCTACCAAGCTAAAGGTGCTTAACAAGGTGGAGTTGTTGTTGGAGCAAGAACAACTCATAATCCTACAAGTTGCCAAAAGATAGGCAAGTGAGAAGTTGAAGAAGAAAGGTGAGTATTGATCTTGTTTTATGAGTTATGCATGGTTTATATGTGTAGTAGTATGTTAAAATTGATGAAAATCATGAAGGAGAGGAATATGAAGCATGGCCGTGTATGTATATGTATATATGTGTGTAGAAAGTGTGTTTTAATTATCTTGCCTAGTGTTGGTTGTTATGGTTGTGAATGAAATGTGGAAAATGGAAGTTGAATGAATTTTAGGAGAGATTGTAGTATGCATGCATGTGGCCGTGTGTTGTGTGTAGTGGTGTGGCCGTGTGGTTGTGGTATAATATGGAGGAGAACGAGTCAATTTTATGTAGTGCTTTGATTGTCGTTATGTTGCAGATTCTTTGTGTTAATGATTATCTATGAACCTTAGCAAAGTTGAAATGGTGGAGACTTGCTTTAGAAGTTAAACGAATGGAATGTAATGTTTCTTTGTATGCATGAAAGACTATATGATTAGTGTGATGTCGTTGGAACGTATACATGAGCTCGTTATTGATTTTATTGAAGTTGGACGGTTTTTGAAAAAAAAAGTAGTGAATTGTTTGAATATGGAAGTTGCTAGTGTAGTCGTTGAATTCATATCGATAGTTTGGCCGGGTTTGAATTCCCGGATTGTGATTGATGCGAATTTGAATATGTTGAATGTCGAGGATGGTATAATTACAGAGGAAATGCTGCCAAAATTTCGGTAGCCAAGTGTTTCCTTAAGATTCTAATTCAAAGTGTACTGATGAAAGTTTTGGTAAAAATGACCAATTCGCAGATTTCGACGAGATTGTGACGTGAATTTGGAGTAGCTAAAGGAGCGGAAAGAGGTATGTAAGGCTTCACCCTTCTTTCTATGGCATGTCTTAACTAAAAGAAGTCGGGTACGAGCCTCGGGGACAACCCTAATCCCTGGAATCCGCACCTAAAGTTTTCAACTTTTCGTTCAATTGAATTGAAGTAGAAAGTGTGCAAAATGATGAAAAGACCTTCTAGACCCCTATAACTTGCCTAAGTGGGACCCGATTACCCTAAGACTCATACAAGTAACGTTATGACACGTAATATGGGTAAATTATATACGCTACCTCGTCCGGCCCGAGGTGGGCCCGTTACTCTCGGATTTTCCTATAATCTTGGTTAACGTACTTGAAGTGAATCAAAAGGGGGCCTTTGATCCCGATTTCGTCACCAAGTGATAAGTACTATGACTACTCCAGCGGGAGTGTTTCTATGATGATAATGATAATGACAATGTCGGACAAGAGAATGTAGCTATGATAAGTACGACCGGAACGACTCTACGGCTAAGCCAAGTACCTAATATAAACATGAAAGCGATAAACTAATTTTTGAATCATATTTATATTTTCTAGCTATAACTTTATTTTCTTTGATTCCAAAACCTATGACTGTCATCTAAAATGCTTAAGATTTCGTTTTCGGTTACTGTAACACTATTCTCCGTTGATAGTCTCGCCTTAAAATACTTGTTCCTTCAAGGTGAGACGAAGCTATCACTAGCATTCCGTAATGTAATCGGAGGTCTCCGACCTTATGTCACTCCGATGGATACATGATTTTCCTTGGCTCTCTTGTGTGCTTATATGATATAGGTACATAAAACGGGTATACGTGTATGGGTATGTATATATATATGGTAAAGTAAATGTATATAAGACATGTATATGCATAAAAGATGAGTAAATGTATATGTATGTGTATGTGGGGAAAAAGGGAAGGGCCACTGTTATATCACCACCTGATTCAGCTGGATTCCATCCTGGACGCGGGATGCCCGGACGCGGGATATGGGATGAGCCGTACGCGGCGTCTGTATATATATATAATGTGTGATACATATGTGATGTAATATGTTGGGTCATCGTTGGGGAGGGGGTTAGGAGAGCCGATTGTATTCGGCGTCTGTAAATGTAAATGAAAGATACCGTCTACTGAATTGTACTGTTTTCTGTATACATGAATAAGGGACACCGAGGGGGTTGGGAGAGCCGATTGTATTCGGCGTCTGTAAATGTGAGCAAAAGATACCGTTACTGAAATGTACTGTTTTCTGTACACGAGAATAAGTAATATAAAAATGTTGATTCCTATGCCTATGAAAAGAAACGTTACAAAGATGAAAAGAAAAGCCTACATGACAGCCGGCCTAAAGAGGGGCCTTCCTATGTACAGGTTACGTTCTTGCCTCGTTATACGCCCTATGGCTCCGTGATATTATTATTGATCGTACTTTATGTTACTGCTTGCATTGTTTTCCATGCCTTACATACTCGGTACATTATTCGTACTGACGTCCCTTCTTGTGGACGCTGCGTTTCATGCCGCGCAGGTCAACAGGTATACAGACCAGATTCCTAGTGCCCTATCAGCAGCATTCGATAGCGCTCCAGTTGTTCCGGAGCCTTATTTCATCGGTACTATTTTGTGTATGTATTTTCGGGCGCGACAGTACTCGGCCCTTTCTCTGTATAAATGTACTATATCTAGAGGCTCGTAGACAGATATACACAGTCAGCTATGTACAGTTTAATGTATTTTATTCCGAATGGTCCGCGTTCTGGTGTAACGCGATATTAGAAAGTTTACTGCAAATGTTAATGTTTAGAAAAAAAAATATGGCACTGTTTATACAGGATAGCTAAGGGGTGCTCGGTACAAGTATCGGGTACTCGTCACGGCCCCTGGTCGGGTCGTGACAATTTGGATGCTAGAATGATAACTATTATTATAAGCAAATTCAATAAGTGGTAAATGATCATCCCAACTACCTCCAAAAACCAATATACATGCCAATAGCATATCCTCAAGGGTGAATGGTACGTTAAGCTTGTCCATCAGTCTGTGGGTGAAATGTTGTGGTAAGACTCACATGAGTCCCCAAACCTTCTTGGAAAGATTTCCAGAAATTGGCGGTAAACCGAGTCCCTCTATCGTAGATAATAGATACTGGAACACCGTGAAGCCGCACTATCTCTTTAACATAAAGTTTTGCAAAATCTTCTGCTACATATGTAGTTCTGACCGGTAAGAAATGAGCTGACTTCGTAAGTCTATCCACAATTACCCATATAGAATCATACTTAAGTCGGGAACGGGGTAAGCCTGTAATGAAGTCCATGTTAATTAATTCCCATTTCCATGTTGGAATTTCTATAGCTTGCAACAATCCGCCCAGCTTTTGGTTCTCGATTTTCATTTGCTGACAGTTGGGACATTGAGTACAAATTCCGCTATATCCCTCTTCATCCCATTCCACCAATATACAGATTTAAGCTCATGATACATTTTTGTTGCTCCTGGGTGAATAGAATAACGGGAACAATGAGCTTCTCTCAATATTTGGTGGCGTAATCTTGCAACATCAGGAACACATAACCTGCCTCGACATCGGAGAACTCCGTCTCCAGAAATCTCGAATGATGACTTCTCCTTCTGAGGGAGTGCATTTCTGTAATGAATTAGTATGGGATCCTCATACTGGCGCTCCTTCACTTCAAACACTAGTGATGAGACCACTGAATTCATAATGGCAGCTCCCATATTACCTGAGTCCACTACTCGAACCCCTAGGCTAGCTAATTGCTGGAGCTCACGACCTAACTCTCTTTTCTCTGGCTGAACATTACATAAACTTCCCATAGATCTACGGCTAAGAGAATCAACCAAAACATTTGCTTTTCCGGGATGATACAGGATTTCAACATCATAGTCTTTCAATAATTCCAACCATTGTCGTTGCCTTAAATTCAATTCTTTCTGCTTGAAGATATACTGAATGCTCTTATGATCCATATAAATATCCACATGGACACCATACAAATAATGTCTCCACATCTTCAATGCATGAATCACTGTAGCTAATTCAAGATCGTGGGTCGGATAACATTTCTCATGTTTCCGCAACTGCCTTGAAGCATACGCAATTACCTTACCATGTTGCATCAACAAACAGCCTAGCCCAACGCCTGAAGCACCACAATAGACAACATAACCTTTCGATCCCTCCGGAAGTGTCAGGACTGGGGCAGAAGTTAATCTATCCTTTAGCTCTTAGAAATTACGTTCACAAGGATATATCCATTGAAATTTAGCTAACTTCTGGGTTACCTTCATGAGCGGTGCAAAAATGGAAGAAAAGCCTTCTACAAATCTCCTACAATAACCTACTAAGCCCAGAAAACTACGAACCTTCGTAGGAGTTGTGGGCCTTGGCTAAGTCTTCACGGCCTCAATCTTCTGGGTGTCTACCCGAAATACCATCGACTGAAATAATATGCCCCAGAAAGGTCACTGAGTTCAACCAAAACTCACACTTAGAAAATTTGGCAAATAACTCTCGAGTCTGAAGAACTCTAAGAACAGTACGCAAATGATCCGTATGTTCTGCCTCAGACCTAGAATATACCAGGATATCGTCGATGAACACAATCACAAATAAATCTAGGAACGACCTGAACACATTGTTCATCAAATTCATAAATACTGCCGGTGCGTTAGTTAGCCCAAACGACATTACCCAGAATTGAAAATGGTTGTATCTTGTTCTGAAGGCTATCTTAGGAATATCTTTCTCCCTAACTCGCACCTGATGATATCGGAATCTCAAATCCATCTTTGAAAACAATTTGATGCCTTGTAATTGATCAAATAAATCATCAATCCTCGGAAGAGGATATTTGTTCTTGATTGTCACTTTATTCAGTTGCCGATAGTCAATGCACATTCACAAGGAGCAATCTTTCTTTCGCACAAACAACACGGGTGCTCTCGACGGGGATGAACTAGGCCTAATGAAGCCTTTCTCAAGCAAGTCTTTCAATTGCTCCTTCAATTTTGTGGGAGCCATTCTGTAAGGAGGAATAGATATGGGCTTTGTATCTGGTAGCACATCTATAGCGAAATCAATCTCCCGCTCTGGAGGGAGGCCTGGAAGTTCTTCCGAGAATACATTCGGAAATTCATTCACCATGGGGACAGGCTGAAGAGTTAGCAGTTCGGCTTCTACATCTTGAACCTGAACTAGATGGTAAATACAACCTTTTGTGATTATTTTTCTTGCCTTAAGATAGGAAATAAACCTACCTTTTGGTGACGCAGTATTCCCTTTCCATTATAAAACTGGTTCTCCCGGAAACTGAAAGCGAACCGTTTTCATTCTACAATCAACATTGGCATAGCAAGAAGCCAACCAATCCATGCCCATGATAACATCAAAATCCACCATTTTTAAATCATGTAAGTCAACCATAGTACGATGGTCACAAATCACAACTACACAATTTCGATATACTCGACTAACTATTACCGATTCACAGACGGGTGTAGGTACCTCAAAAGGTTTAATCGACTCTGATTTGACTCCAAACTGACTCGCTATATATGGAGTAACATATGACAATGTGGAGCCCAGATCTATCAAAGAATATACATCATGAGAAAATATCGATAATATACCTGTAACAACATCAGGAAAAGACTCAAGATCTTGGCGTCCAGCCAAAGCATAAATACGGTGCTGAGGACCGCTAGAACTGGGGGCTCTCCCTCTGCCTCTACCATGGCTGACTGGCGCATATGAACCTGGCCCCATAGGGCGTATGGATGATGAAGACCCAGCTACCGATCCTGAAGGCTGGGTCCTACCCCTACCACCGATCGAGGGGCAGTCACACATAATATGTCCTGGCCGACCACATGCATAGCAAACCTCTGAACCTAATTGACACTGCCCTAATGTAACTTCCCACACTGGGAACATCGCGGCACGGGTGGCCTTGCCTGACCCGAATCACACCTGAACTGAGAACCTGAAGCCCTAAAACTCTGACTCGGTCAAGAATAAGTAGATCTATCAATTCTCTGGCCTGTAAATCATGGAGGCGCACTAGTCATAGAATGGCCTGAATGCCTAGTAAACTGGTGTCTTGGCCTACCTCTAAACTCACTCGTCGGACCCGAAGATCTAGCCCTCTTGTTATACCCTCTACCCTACTCACGCTCACTTTTTTGCTATTGTTGGCTTTCTTCCAAGTTTCGGGCATGGGCTTGAATGCGTGAAATATCAATGTTGTCCTGAAGGGACGCAGTCAAGCACCTATCCATCAAATGTGGCCCTAGGACTCTCACAAATCGGTGCACTCGGTCACCCATATCCGCTACCATGGCCAATGAATACATAGCCAAAGAATTGAAGTGGAGACTATACTCTAAGGCACTCATACTTCCTTGCCTAAGATTCAGGAATTCATCGGCTTTAGCCCGCCGAACCTCTGGAGGCAAGTAATGTCGTTGGAAGGCATTCACGAATTCTTGCCATACTGAGGGAGGTGCATTGACTCCCCGTGAATCCATCCAAAATGTATACCAATGAACTTCAACATCCCTCAATCTGTAGGATGCTAACTCCACCGATTCAACCTCTGAAGTATGCATTAACCGAAGTGTCCTCAACATTCCATCAATAAAATTCTGAAGGTCTTCATCCGGCTTTTACCCGAAGAATTCCGGAGGGTTCATGCTAATAAAATCACGGGCCCTTGCACTAACATCCTTATCACCTTTCCCTCTACCTTGCTGTTGTGTCTGGGTGGCAACTAACTGAGTAAGTAAATGAATGGCCTCTTTTACATCTTAGCCTGAGGCATCCGGCGGAGGAGCTAGAGGTGCTGGAGCTGGGGGCTGAGGCTCCCTCATGCTCCGCAAAAATAGGCACTGAATGGGAGGATTGAGATTGAGCCGCATTCTGGGACTCACCCTCCCCTATATCCATTGGCAGTGCTCTTTCAGCACGCTTTTGTACCACTGTCTTTCCCTTTTGGGCTGCCGTAGCTTTTCTCTTTACAGGCATTTCTGAAATACATAATACACGGTTAAGGAAAGAGAAATCCTTATGAAGAAAGAAGGTCAGTCTTTCCTAAAATGCCCGCAGCCTCCTGTTTATAAGTGTGGCGCGCAACACGCCAATAAACAAGACTCTACTGGACATGACTCGTAGACATACCCTAGGACAGAACTACTCTGATACCACTTTTGTCACGACCCAACCGGAGGGCCACGACGGGCACCCGATGCTAACCCACCCGGGTACCTCTTATCCTACATTTACATTCACATCTAGGTGAGCCACATGGCTTACTCATAATTTACATACATCAATATTGCTAATCTCGTTGGGAAACAACGCATTTATATCATCATCAATAACAATTCCCATATCCACATACATAAGCCGACAAGGCAATCAAAATGATATACAAATTATGAGCCGAAAAGGCTACAAGACATCTAACCATATACAACTATCTACAAGGCTCATAAAAGAGTAGGTAACATCATATAGGCGAGACAGGACCCTGCCGTGCCCATATGTATGTACACAAAAAGAATAATACCAAAATTTATAGCTCCGGATGAAATGGAGCTCCTCTTTGTAGTCCCCGAAATAGAACGCTAAGGATCAAGCCTATCTCCCTGGCCACCTCCAGGCATGACGCAGTGACTACAAATAAAAGGACGCAAGTACGAATAATGTACTGAGTATGTAAATCATAATCAACATCATAGTAGAAGCATAATATACGACACGAGAAATAACATAAGATTGAAGAATCAGGAGGTAATAGAGTCATTTGTACCTCTAGTGGCCTTCATTATACCTACTTACTTGTCTTTCATAGGGACCTTCCATTTCTAATGCATACTCATGTACATACATACATATATATATATATATATATATATATATATATATATATATATATATATATATATATATATATATTCGTATTCGTATTCATATTCATACTTGTATCCATATCATATCCATATTCATATTCGTAGCATACCCGACCATGAAGATTCGGTGTTTCACATACCCGGCCATGACAAGGCTCGGTGATTATACATACCTGGCCCTACCAAGGCTCAGTGTTATCTGTACCCAACTGCAGTGGTGTGCGCGTAATAGATACCATACCCGGCCATATAAGCTCGGTGTTACATAATAGTCATACATAATTAATATATATATATAAGCATCGTCAATATAATCACCGTCATCATTTTCCTTACGTCTATCCTTGGAGGATCAACTATCATATAAGGATGCAATAGAACCATGAAAGTATCAAGGATCATAAGCTTTTGAAATCTTAGAAATAGAGTCATTTGGAGAAATTATAGAGCTCATGAAAGGATGCATATAGCAAGGGAACCATGCCTTAATGAAAGAAGGGCTAGACTTACATACCACTTTGTCTTCTTAACTATTTACGATCACTGTCAAAGCTTGAATAATCTACATTTAGAAGGATTCATACTATGGTTAAGCCTTAATGATCATTTTAAACCCAAACTAGAATAACTCATGATCTAGCGAAAATTGGGCAGCATTTCCCCTATTTTGTCAATTTCCTCCATTTCACAAAAAAACTCCCAAACATCCATAATACACTCACAATAAGCAATCACATTACATTAAGCCTTCAATTCAGCCTTATGTTCAACTTATCCCAATAGTTTTACACCCATTTTAGCACGTTTTCATATAAGGCTTCTTCGTCACCATTATTACCTTCCATAACATGATTATATCCGTATTATACTAAGAATCATGACTCAACATAGTTCACCACTCATAAACATCGTAAGAACTACATTTAGACTTCTTTTTCTACTTTCTTCTTCTACCCAAGTTTTGCTACAACCAAACATTCTCATTAACATGAAATAAACATGGAAACTAATCTTTTTATCCCATAGAAAAATGCTTCCGAGCAGCTATTAACTTTTGCAAAAACCCTAGCCATAATGTGTAAGCTTTCTTGAAACCTATCAACCCTAGGAAGCCTTCTAACACATGAACACTTTGATTCTTGCTATTTGATCTTTATAATCTCTTGGGTTTGGGTAAAATATGTTTGGACAAGGGTTTTGGATCTTTGGAGAGTTTGGATGAAATGTGGGAAATGAAAAATGAGTAAGGGTCGTTCCCCTTTATAAAATAAAATCTGACCCGACCCGATTATACGGGTCGTACAATTTATATGGTCCGTATAATTGGACTGTATAATCATACTAGGGATCACCCTTCTCTGGAAAAAACCTACGGACCATTATACGGGCCGTATAATTTAAACGGTCCATACAAATGGCCGTACAACTGGAAAAAGCTGAGTTTTTTTCTCGTCGACTCGTTTGACTTCCAATCCTCATTGAACCGTCTTGACACTTATGTAACACTTCATTAACCATACAATAGGCCTCATAGCATCCCCTCAATATATTCCTAAATAAACATTAACTGAATTGTAGCAGAAATCTTCGGAACACGACTTAGATTTCACTTCGTTTAACAAACTTAGGCTCATATATTCATATTACTCAAAATCTTATAGTATACAATTTTAGCTATTTAAGCTATTTTAAGCTCACCTTAGCCTATCCACAAGGCAACACATACAAAATTTTCGAGGTGTAACAGCCGCCCGGCTTAGTGGTGTCATGCCCGGCCATCTAGGCACGGCGTAATCAGGCACATGTACTTATCATGAAGCGTACATAAGGGCTCAAATAAAAGTTGTACTCTATCAGAGTGACTTAAGGTCGGGAACCTCCAATTTCATTATGGAACATCATCATCACTATGCCTCACCTTGAAGAACTAGTATCATGAGGTGAGGCAACAACAAGGATTATACATTAATGAATCATAAACATAGGATTCTTAAGCTCATGAAGGCATCATTATCATTATCACTATCATAGACCATATTTCATAAGAAGCTCTTAAGGGTCTTTAACTTTTATCTTTAGAGATGTAAAAAGGTCATGGGAATATAGGGGAAGAATTCATAATGTAAGAGTCATGCCTTTGAAAGAAGGGGAATAGCCTCACATACCTTTACGTCTCCTCAACTTTATCGTCTAATTGTTTGCCTTTCAAGCTCGCGATTCCACCTTCAAGAGAGTTTGTACTAAGGTTAAACAACCAGAAACACACTTAAGCTTCAGCTAAAGCAACTAAAAGAATATGGAAATTCGGTGACGCTTCCTTTGTTTCGACAACTTCTTCTATGAAATAAGATAACCCTCAAACGTCCATAAGAACACTCATGATAACATAATCAATAGGTTTCTTAAGTTAAACATTGTTTACTTCTTAAATCCACCTTCAAGATCATCCATAACCGTACCTATATTACAACATCATATTGATTCTCATAAAATACTCCTTTAATATCATTCGTACAATTCACCACAAGTTTTTACTAGTAACATGTCAAGAACTATTATTCAAATTAAGTTACTAATTAAGAGTATTACTATTTCCATATTTGTACTCCATAGTCTCCTCCCTTCCATAATCCAAGCCTTTTAACCTCTCAATACTCTTAATAACATGAATTGAACATAAAGCTTACCTTTGATGATGTAGGAATGGACTTTGAATGGAATTACTTCACTTGGAGAAAACCCTACTTCAACACCAAAGAGATTCTTGGTTTCCACAAACCCTAGAGAGTATCCTTGCACTTGATTCCACAGTTTCTTGGTGTTTACTCCTTGATTTCCCTTGGATATATGATGATATGATGAGAGAAATTTTCTAGAACCTTCAAGACTTAGAGAGAGACTCAAATCTAAAAATTTGGAGCTCCACTCGTCTATTTATAGCTAAAACTGGAAAGTTCCAGAGAAGCGGTTCGACGAGCGGATCGACGGTCACGTCGACTTGTCGACGGTCCGTTGACTTGCTCCGTTGACCTGCTTCTGCAGACCAAAAGTTGCAGGGTCCTATTGATGGAAGACAACGACGGCCCGTCGACGTGTCGACGGTCCGTCGACGTATCCCGTCAATCTGTTTCTATAGATCAATATTCTCATAACATAGCGACGGTGCATATTGACGGCCCATCGACATGATCGACGGTCCGTCGATAATGTCCGGTGTATGCAGACTTCCTTGAATCTGCTCCGCCTGTGTCGATTCAATCCACTTAACTTCTAACACCGTAAATTACCAGGAATACCTGCTGCTACACTATGTTCAATATTCTCTAGATACGGAGACGTCTGTACGGAGACGTCTGTACTTATCTTTGAGAGGCTATGGGACACTAGCAAAACTCTAATTTTTTCTTTCCTTTTGTGCTACTTGATTCAAATTGGTGTTTCAAATTGGTATCTGATCTCTCCTTCTATTCTCTCACAAATGGTGAGGACTTATGCTAGAGCAGTAGTTGATGAGGCACCAGTGGCGCCCGCTAGGGTCACCGCACGTGTTAGAGGTCAGGCTAGAAGTTATGGATGCAACAGAGGCAAAGGGGCAGCACCGGCTAGGGGCAAGGCACCTGTGGCTGGTCAAGCCCATGATAGATCAATCTCTCTCAAGCGACTGGGGGGTCATCGTGATGAGAAGGTAGAGTTGGCACCAGCACCAGCTCAGCCTGACTTTATAGTTACTCTAGTGTTGTCTGATGCTTTCATTTGTGTGTTGAACCACCTTGAGGGATTGACTCAAGCATGTATGTTACTGGCTACACCAGATGGTCAGGGGTTGAGATTAGTTGAGCAGATTCCTGAGAGGTTACGTGTTTTAGGGACACACCCTGCTGCGGCTGTGGCTCCACATATGGATGTGATTCTGGAGCCAGATATTTTCCCTAGACTAGTGGCAGGCCCGGTGATGACCGGTGAAGAGCATGATCTATTTTGGAGGTTCACCAACTTGAAGCCTCCTGTTTTTCTACAGCACTCCACAGGAAGATGACGGTGATTTTATCATCGACTATCATGAGAGGCTCCACAAGATGGAGGCGGTAGAAAGCCATGGGGTTGACTTTGTGACCTTTCATTTATTGGGTGATGCCAAGTTATGGTGGAGAGCGTATGTTGAGTGCAGACCATCTGGGTTGCCTCTTTTGACATAGACTCAGTTTCATCAGATCTTTTTGGAGAAGTATGTTCCGCGTACTTTGAGAGATAGGAAGCGTGATGAGTTTAGTCACATTGAGCAGAGAGGTTCTTTAGTTGTCGTGTCTAAGACCCGCTTTCACTCCTTGTCCAAATATGCTCAACATTTGTTGCCTATAGAGGAGAGTGACGAGATTCGTCAAGGGGTTGAACACTCCTTTGAAGTTGTCTGCTCTTCAGTTATTCACTATAGTATCATCGTTCCAAGATTTAGTGGATCATTTCACTACAGTTGAGTCAGTGAGATAGGGTAGCTTTGGTAAGAGTGAGTATAAGAAGGCCCGTAAGGGCAACAACTTCAGTGATTCATTCTCCAGAGGGCAGGGGCAGTATGGGCAGTGTTCCTAGATTTATTTAGGTCACTCGATTCAGTCGGCTATGCAGACATCTGTTATAGGGTCTTCAGGGCCCAGTCATTATTCTTCAGGGCAGCCAGTGGGTTTGTACTCTAGATTCTCTTATCATGGTAGGTTTTTGGGTTCGTCAACTACTGTTCAGCGGCCGGTGCTGGACCGAGCATCTTATAAGTATGGAGAGCTGGGGCATTTCAAGATGAACTGTCCCTGACTCAAAAGTCAACTATTAGTCAAACTCTTTCACTTAAGGGTTCTCATTCTTTCAACTTTCACTAGAAACTCCCGAATACCTCGGGAACTGGGTCAAAGGGGGTAATATGGTTAAAAATACGCATAACGACCAAATGGGTCATTACACTAGTAAATACTATGGGAGCTTCATTGTTATATATCTATTAGGAATATATAACAACTCTATTTACGAAACAAGGAGTGGACTAAAGTATGCATTACGCTAGATCATTTGTCATATTCATCTAGGTCACATTCTCCTTGTCTTAAATTTGAGTTCATCTTATGTTCTTGTCTCAAGGATAAACAAAAAGGACCTGACAATTAACACAATTAATATGATAATACTTAACTTTCTCATCTCATGAGCCTCTTTATATCAATATGATAGGCTTTTCTAGAAATGTCCCCTCGGATAAACTCAATCATTATCTCTCGGTAACACTCTAATACAGCAAACATCAAATCAATTCTCTAGAAACTAGTCAAAGTCCTGAGGGTACAAAGTGAAAATTACTCATGATTTTCAAGGTCCCTTATAGGTCATCATATGTATACATGATATGAAACATGTATCACATTATTGACTCATTTTCCCATGGAGCGTATGTCTTTTACAAATTAAATACTGTGCAGATGACAATTTAGACGACTCATGTTTAATATTGAGTTCACAAATCTACTAAATCATTTTATTTATGATATGATTCTCATTGGCTCAATGACATTTATAGAGCCTATGATTTGTGGTGGAGTTCAACTTAGAGTCTATGATCTTCATTAGAGCTTATTCACCACATTTTGAGTGTTTCAAAGGGCTTTAAGTGTGTATTTCCACACTACACACTTGATGATGATCAATGATGAGAGCCAAGTCTCTACAAGCTTTATAAAGGTGGAATCCTACAAGGTTTGGGAGATTGCTTGGTTGGGAGATTTAGAGTTCGAGGTCCTTGGCCTCAAGACTTGGAAGATAGCTTGGAGGGCTATTTGCGCAAAGGGCTATATGTGCAAGTGGCTACTTTGTGCAAGGAGTGTTATGCTTGAAAGAAGGCCATGCATACAAGGTTTATTAGAGGGCCATCTATGCAAGAAGGGACCTGTTTGGCCATTCAAGGCCAATCTTTGAATTGAAGACTACACTAAGAAGACTAGCCAAACAAGGCCCTTACTTCATTAAGGGTAGCATTGTAATTGCCTATTAGTCTTCCTTACTTAGCTTGTATATATAACTTGTCTTTCATTTGATTAGGTAGAATGGATGAATTATGTATTGAATAATCTAAATGAGTGATATTTGGTTTGGCTTAATAGCCTTTAGGATTTAGGATAGTTAATGGTGGATTCCATTTTTGGTTTTAACTTCATTTCCATTGATTTCATGAAGAGTTGTTCATTTGTGGATTTTATTTGAATATCTCTTCCGTTGATTTCGAATAGCTTAGGTTCTATTGATTGAATCCAATATGAAAGGTCTAGGTTTCATATATTTAGGTTTGTCCATAGATTCATTATCATTAGGGTCTAGCTTTTATCCTCTATTTCTCATCCCCCTTTCTTCAATTCTCACCCCAATTTCTTATTATCTTTTAATTTCACATTTTTTGATTGATTTGGTGTTTACCCCAAATCTATTGTTATCATTTGGTATCAGAGCTTAGGCTAAAGGGTTGTTCCTACAATTCATAATCCTAGGTTTATCTTATTTGAAAATCCCCCAAAAAAGTGAAAATTCAAAATTCCCCAAAAAACAAAAATGTTTTTTTTTTTTTTTTTTTTTTTTTTTTTGGATTTGAGTTCCTTGATATTAAAAACCCCTAGGTTTCAAATTTCGTGGCATTTGGAGATGTTTTGAATATTCTACCATTGTTGAAGCTTGAAGGTTTGAAACTTGAAAGTGGGTTGTGGTGAAGGAAGGTGCTATTGCCTTCAAAAGTTGATGGGTTTTGTTCTACAAGTCAAGAGGAGCCTAGATCTCAAATTTGAAGGTATTTGGACAAGATTTGAAGAATCGCCATTGAAGACCTTCAAGCTTGTCAAGAACTCCAAATGGGTCTTGGTGATTGAGGTTGATTTGGAGCTTAATTCGTATTGGGTTTCATTCTACCCATCAAGGGGAACCTAGAACTTTAATTTGGAGGAAAAACAAGGTGATTTGGAAATTGGGTATGCTTCAAGTTCATAAGCATCTTCATAGGTGTTCTTGCTAAGTTTAGAAACTAACAAAGTATGTTTAGTGATTTGTAGTTTATTTGGAGCTAATTTTTATTGGATTTTGGTCTCCTAGTCAAGGAGGACTTAAATTCATAATTTGGGAGAAAAATAAGTTGATTTGGGCATAGATTGAGCTTTTGGTGTACTTGAAGTTCATAAGGGCCTTCATAAGTTCATCTTGAAGAAGAAGACCAAAGAGAGTGTTTGATCCAAAACTCTTCAAGTCAAAGTATTAAAAATTGTTTTTGTGAGCCCAAGACAAAAAAAAACAAATCAGAAAAATCTGCCAAAAGTTCCAAAAAAAAAAAAAAAATTCAGAATTGCGGCGTCAGCACTACCACATCAGCACGCCACATGAGCAGCCACGTCAGTAACGCGCCTGACGCATGCAGTCGCGCCTGGTGGGCACGTGTGGCACAAATTTAGAGCCTTGAATTTATTCAACACTTAGAAAAAATTTCTAAGTGTTGGCAGATTTTGCCCAATTTTAGGGGGTCATATCTTTGTGTGTGTAAGGAGTTACGAGATCCATAACCTATCTAAATTGAAGTTCATCGCGTCTACTATCCAAATCAACAAACGATTCATCAATTGGAGCTATGTTAAAAAATTATTTGCGTTTTAAAAACACGGTGCAAGCAGCTCCGAATTTTCTAAGTGTTGGCCAAAAACATCCCAAATTTGTCTAAGTGTTTGGCCAAGGATTGTTCACTTCTTCTTCTTATTTCTTTGATTCTCCAAGCTAATTAAAAACTAGTAATTGATCCTTACTTAGTTGTTAACTAGTGTTTTAGTTTGTATTTCTCTCGTGCTAATTCTTTTCAAGCTTTTCTCGTTTTAATATCGTTGGAACTTCTTTGGCTCTTTTCGTTAGTTTTTGAGTCGTCCGTCATTCATTAAATAAGAATCCATTCTTCCACAAAGCTTAGCAACTTTGTGAATTGATTTGGGATTAGAGGTTCTTTACCAACTTTGGAAGAAGCTTTAGGTTGAGTGGTAAGCTTGAATGCAAATACGAGTGACGTGAGGAACTTTATGTCACGCCCCAAAACCCGCCCTAGACGTGACCGGCATCCGAAGTCATGAACAACCTCAGAAGAACCTAAAGATGCAACATTCAACTTCTAGAACCCGCAAGGTTCGCTACTCAAACACAACCAATTTATCTCTAAGCACCTAACAAATTAAAAAAATGTCAATTATTAAATCAGCGGAAGTCTTGATAAAGGTATAACTTAGTCAAAACAGGAAAGCCGAAGCTTTAACAATAATCCTTCAACTACCCATGGAATGAATGTAAACTATGGAGCTTTTAAGAATAAAGAATGACCGTCTAATCATTGGGACGCAGCCCGAAAAACTAATATAAATAAATGGAATGAATAAATAGGGGATGATCCATGAATGAGCATGTGGGCTCACCAAATCAACAACAACAACAAGTTCTCCTAGTGCTTTAGTCTCCACAAACCTGCTCTTCTTCGTTACCTAACATACCATCAAAAATAACAATGGTATGCCTGAGTACTTCGTACTCAGTGAGTGCCTCGGGGACAATATGATATATAAAAATCAGATACAATAATAAGTAAAGAAATCAGTTCTAGAAAACATGTGAAATCATAGTTAAACAGTTACTCAACTTGGTTTAATATGCTTGTCAAAACGAATGAGAACCACTTTTTATCAAGTTAACAACTTTCGGTTATGTCCTTTCAATTTGCCAGATTATCATCAGTAATACTTTCATAAAGAGATAAAGATATCACACATGCCAATACATGCCCAAGATTGAATCACATCGAAGGGATGACCTTTGAGGTTCTCTAAACATAACTGCACACCACACCGGAATATTAGACTCTCGGTGACTATCCTTCCTCTCAAGTAGTTAGGCATAAACCGCACCCGGGTAGCGAACCCGTAGTGGCCACTATTCCTCCCGAATGGCTAGGTATTACTACACTAGGATCCATAGTGACTTTCCTTCCTCCCGAGTAGCTAGGCCAAACACAGCAACAGAGAATCATAGCATAGAAGCCAAATCACAATGTACCTCACATCATCGATTAGCATTAAGACTCATTATACCACTACAAAGATACATCGTTTCATTGATAATCTTGAAAACGTTTCTGCTTCCTTAAACAAGGTTCAATTGTCATAGTTCATCATAAAAAACCGTTACTAACCCTTAGCCATTATTGATGATCATCTCTCATAGAGGAAAACGATTAGAATTACGTATACATGTATATAGTATAATACAATCAAGGTTTAATGTGGGCTTATCCCCTCACGCACATCAACCACAATCAAAGCATGAAATAGGGTTTTAAAGTATGAAAAGTTCACCTTTTTATTCAATAAAGAACTTTTGAAAAGGAGACATACAACTAAAATAAGGTTTTCAAAAGAGACATACCTTAATTAAGCCTTACGTAATTCAGCAATTCACTTTTACCACGAAGAACACCCAAAACCCTAGCTTGAGTCACTTTGAGAAAGATTACCTTGCAACCCTAGTTTTTTCATTCAAGAATTATGTTAAGAATTATGGGTTTAATGCTAGGATTGATTAATAATGTTAAAGATGTTCTTACCTTAATGTTTGAAGACTTGGAGGAAAGATTTTCGTCCTTATGGTTTATGAGAATGTGAAAAAGTGATAAAATTAACTGAACCCCGCTTTATATACAAACTGCTATAGGTGAGTGAAATACGCCCCAGAAGTACGGGCTGTATTTTACATTAACAAAATAGTGGGCAACATAGGGAGGCAGGTGAAATACGCCCTAGAAATACGGGCCGTATTTCAAAATTCGGCCCGTATTCTTTGGCCGTATTTCAAAATTCGGCCCGTATTCTTTGGCCGTATTTTTCATTAAAAAAACAGTGGAGTCCTAATTCTCCAAGACGCTTTCACACCTAACTCGGATTTACAGAGTGTTGCACTTTACTACTAATCGTTTTTTCTCATTTTGTAGGTACAAGAAGGGAATTCATAAGGAGAGAATGTTTGTTGGAAGAGATGGTGGTATTCGTGAGAGAAGGGAAGATATATTTCCTACTTCAAGAAATACAATGAATCATGCTTCTCATCCTAAAACGAAGGTACTATGTTCTCAATATGGTTATGATGTTGAAGGTAGGAGGAGAGAAGTATTGATAGGTGATAGAAGTAGAAGGAATGCAAGGTCTCAAGTGAGAAATGACTCGAAGAGGCAAATTCTTGAGACAAAGGTGAACATGCTTGGTAGTGCTGGGTATTTCCTTGTGTTGGATGATTGTAGCTACGACAACTACCTTGCCCCTGAAATGGTTTAGACATTGGGTATAGAGTGTGTGATGAAATGAGACCCTTACTATTATCAAATAGGGTACTTGGTTGATAGGAGTGCAAGGGTGTTCTTTACCCATGGTAAATACCAAAAGGAGGCTTGGTGTGATGTACTTCCACTAGAAAATTGTCACTTGTTTTTGGGGAATCCTTGGTTCCAAGAACATAAGATTTCATATGGGCAAGAATAGTTCAAGTATGTAGTGGACAAACAATGGAGACCACTCTTTCCACCTTTACTTCCTAAAGATGAAGCGATTTGTTACACCCCGGAAAATTTCGTGTTACCAAGACTGTAGATGGCTTAGTATGAGCTCAAGGGAGAGCAAAGTTATACAAGGATCAGTGATGAAGATTATATGATCTGAGTATAAGAATATATATATATATATATATATATATATATATATATATATATATGACATTTGGAGACCGTATGAAGTAAATTAGTGAACACGTTACTTGATGAGTAGCCCTCGTAACCAAAAGTTAAGGTGGGGCCCACATGTCGGGGTTTTGTAAAGGACATATGAAAAGTGATATGAGTAGTACATGGGAAGTTGAGCAAATTTTAAGAAGGACCCTTAAGCCAAATATGGGCATAAGCTCTCCAAAGGGATGATTTGATGATACGTTTTCGGATGATTTGACTTGGAGGGCCGAAACGCCATAATAAGATTGCAATTTGGAAACACACCAAAACTCAAAGTTGTAGATAATTGAAAGAACTTTCCAAACATAGGTCGTGGGCCCTCATACGATATCGGGATCAATAATTATGGCTAGTTTATGACAAAGACTCAAAGCTGCCAAATGGCTTCCCCGAGTCCCACTTGAGAAGGTCGGTGGAACCCACTTATGAGGGGTATAAATACCCCTATTAACTCCATTTTATAAGAATCTTTACATTCTCAATAGTCCTAGAAACTTCCCAACACAACCCCAAAACATTTATAACCCTTTAAATCAAGAATTTAACAAGGTTACACCAAACTAGTGTTAGGATTTAAATCCCAAATCCGACCTTTGTAAGCAGGTTCCCAGGAAAGATTGGAGGGTCACAGCTGGACCACTTAAATACCAACCTCCTTAGACAGAACCTACTTACGCCGTGATGTAAGCGAAGAATAAATAGCACACACAGATTTATAGTGGTTCACCCTCAATGTGAGAGCTACATCCACGTTGCTGCTGCAGATCTTATTAAAGAAGAAATATTACAAGTGTTTACAACACTCAACCTCACAACCCCAATCCCAATTACACTCAAGAATTTTACCACAGAAAATTCTCTCAAAGACCTTCTCTTACTTAGGCCTTTCACTAAGAGTATTTCTCTTAGATTTCTCTCTCTCTTTGGGATGTGTTTAGCAAATGATCTTGATGATATCTTACAAATGAACCATAAGCTACCTATTTATAGGAATGAATTTCCTATGATGAGGTAAGTGCTTACATCACAACTATTATGAGGTAAGCGCTTACATCACGACTATGTGAACAAAAGAATTGACTTGTTTGGCCAATTCCACACCTAACAAATCTCCCACTTGAAGACTAATTTTAATTTGTCTTCACACTTTGATCGATGCAGCAGCTCTTTCCTACTTTCATACTTCGTGCAGGCCAACTGAAGTTGAGCATAGCTTCAGTTTGTCTATCGTCACTGCCTTTGTCAGCATGTCTGTTGGATTCTGACTCCCTGCGATCTTCTCAAGCACTAGCGCTCCATCTTCCAAAGCTGATCTAATGAAATGGTACCGGAGTTGTATGTGCTTCGTTCGAGCATGGTAAACCGGGTTCTTTGCCAAATGAATGGCGCTTTGGCTATCACAATATAGCACACTTCCCTCGTGGTCCTGATCCAATTCCCGCAGAAAATATTGTAGCCACATCATTTCCTTTGTGGCCTCCGTCACAGCAACGTACTCAGCCTCACAACTAGAGAGAGCTACTATCTTTTGCAACTTGGAAACCTAAGAGATTGCAGTACCTCTGAAGGTGTAAACATACCCGGATGTGCTCTTTCTGCTATCAATATCACCACCGTTGTCAGCATCAACATACCCTTGCAATCCTGTTTTTGATTTTCAGAAATACAGAGCTGAACTCGAGCTGCCTTTCAGATATCTGAATATCCACTTCACAGCCTCCGAGTGTTGCTTTCCCGGATTGCTCATAAATCGGCTGACAACTCCCACTGCATGTGCAATGTCTGGCCTTGTACATATCATTGCATACATAAGACTACCGATTGCAGATGCATAAGGTATCTTGTCCATCTGCTTCTTCTCATCCTCGGTTGTCGGCGACTGATCCTTTGACAACCGAAAGTGTCCAGCCAAGGGAGTGCTGACTGGCTTGGCATCATGCATGTTGAACCTTTTGATAACTTTCCTCACATATTCTTCTTGTGAGAGTTTGATGCCCTCCTTGCTTCGGTCGATTCTCATCCCAAGGATTTGCTTTGCAGCTCCCAAATCCTTCATTGCAAACTCTTCCGATAACCCTTTTTTCAACCGATCAATCTCCTGTAGGTTTGCTCCTACGATTAGCATGTCGTCGACATAGAGTAGCAGTATCATGTACGAGTCTTCAAATTTTTTGAAGTAACAGCAGTGATCTGCCTCGCACCTTGAAAAATCAGCTTTCTTCATAAGGCTGTCAAACCTTAAATACCATTGTCTTGGAGCCTGTTTTAGTCCGTACAGACTCTTTTGAAGTTTGCACACCAGATTCTCCATTCCTTTGATTTTGAATCCCTCCGGCTGTCGCATGTAGATTTCCTCGTCTAGATCACCGTGAAGAAATGTAGTTTTCACGTCCATCTGTTGCAGATGTAGATTTTCCTTTGCTACCAGCCCAAGAACAGTTCTGATAGTCACCATCTTGACTACGGGAGAGAAGATCTCCGTATAGTCAATGCCTTCTTTCTGTTGAAATCCCTTTGCAACCAGCCTTGCTTTATAGCGCTTGCTTCCATTGGGTTCTTCCTTTATCCGATAAACCCATTTGTTTTGCAATGCCTTTTTATCCTTTGGCAACTCGGATAATTCCCATGTATGATTTGCCGATAGTGAATCCATCTCATCCTTCATTGCCAGCTCCTACTTAGTCGATTCATCGACTTGCATTGCTTCTTCATAACATTCCGGCTCCCCTCTATCAGTGAGTAGAATGTAGTTGAGGGATGGAGAGTACCTGTGAAGCGGCTTCCTGATCCTGGATGATCTACGCAGTTCTGTGATTGGCGTCTGTTCATTTGTTTCAGAATCAGCACTTTCATCAGCACCTTCTCGGATTGTTTGTTCCTCTGCCTCGGCTGTACCTGGCTGTGGCTCAGGTGTCGGGAAGTCCCTCAAATCAACTATTTCCGATTCCTTGTCCTGACATTCTGAATTATTTTGCAACTTGTCTTTGTACAGCACCTCTTCGTTGAAGACAACATTCCTGCTTCGGATGATCTTCCGATTTTGCTCATCCCAAAATCGGTAACCAAGCTCGGTGTCACCATAGCCAATAAAGTAACACTTCTTTGATTTTGGATCAAGCTTGCTTCTAGCCGTATCATCATTATGAACATATGATAAGCAACCGAACACTTTCAGAAATGAAAGATTTACCTTCTTGCCACTCCAGACTTCTTCTGGAATTCTGAAATCCAAGGGAACTGACGGCCCTCGGTTAATTAAGAAGGCCGCGGTATTGACTACATCTGCCCAGAATGTCTTAGGCAGTCCAGAGTGTATTCTCATACTCTGAGCACGCTCGTTCAACGTTCGGTTCATTCTTTCGGCTATTCCATTTTGTTGCGGCGTTCCAGGAATAGTCTTCATCATCTTGATCCCATTATCGGCACAATACCGTTTGAAATCACCATCAGTGTATTCTCCGCCGTTGTCGGACCTCAAACACTTCAACTTGAGGTTTGTTTCATTCTCAACCATGGCTTTCCATCTTTTGAATACACTAAACACATCGGATTTATTTTTCATAAAATAAACCCATACCTTCCTAGTTGAATCATCAATGAAGGTCACGTAGTAGTGTGATCCTCCAAGAGAGGGGACAGTGGTAGGTCCCCACACGTCTGTGTGCACCAATTCCAGCTTCTCGACCTTCAACTCCCTGCCTGCATTTGAGAAGCTTACTCGCTTTTGTTTTCCGAGATTGCAGCTCTCAAACGTATGAAGGTCCACCGTCTTCAGCTCCGGAATTAAGCCATTTGTCACCAACAGCTTCATCCCCTTCTGGCTGATATGCCCCAGCCGACAATGCCACAAATCTGTCTTCTTTGTGTTGTCAACCACAGCAACAGTATCATGACAGCTAGTCGTCATGTAGAGAGTGCCAATCTTCTTTCCTCGGCCAACTACCATAGCACCTTTCGCCACCTTCCAAGACCCATTACCAAAATTGAGATCATATCCCTCATCATCAAGCTGACCTACTGAGATCAGGTTTCGCATCAGCTTTGGAACATGTCTAACTTTTGTAATCTTCCACGAGGATCCATTTGACATCTTCAAATTAATGTCTCCCGTGCCAACAACATCTAGCGGCTCTCCATCGGCTAAATAAACTTTGCCGAGATTCCCAGCCACGTAGTTTGTCATTATATCATGATGTGGGGTGGTATGAAAGGACGCTCCTGAGTCAAGCACCCAAGAGTCTATCGGGCTGTCAACCGATAGCAACAACGCATCGCCAATGTCTTCCGTAGCAGCGTTGATTCCAGCCCCCTTGTTGTCCTCCTTCTTTGGCGCCCTGCAGTTCTTCTTGAAGTGACCTGGTTTTCCACAGTTCCAACACTCAAATGTTCGTCCTGGTCTGGATTGACCCCTGCCATTCCTTGACTTCGATCTGCCCCTATTTCGGTTGTAGTTTCTGTCATAATTTCTGCTTCTGTTTTCAACATTAAAAGCAGAACTCGTCGATGCCTCTCCAGAATCTGTCCTGCGCACTTCCTCAGCAAGGATACGATCCCTAACATCGTTGAACTTTAGTTTTTCACTACCGACAGAATTACTAACCGCTACTCTCATTGGCTCCCAGCTATTTGGTAGGGATGCCAACAAAATTAGAGCTTGCACTTCATCATCGAAGTCAATTTTTACCGATGACAATTGATTTACAATGGTATTGAATTCATTTACGTGTGCAGCAACATGAGCATTTGCATCATCTTTAGATGAAATAGTTTCTTCATGAGAAATACCTTATTATTTGCCGAAGGTTTCTCATACATGTCAGACAATACCTTCATCATATCAGCGGTGGTCTTCTCCTTTGCCACGTTGTGAGCAACGTTCTTCGACAGCGTCAGCCGAATGACTCCCAGAACTTGTCTGTCGAGGAGATCCCAATCTGCTTGCTTCATCTCCTCTGGTTTCGGACTCAGAGGTTCATGAAGCTTTCTGCCATATAAATAATCTTCAATTTTCATTCTCCAGAATGCAAAATCTGTACCATCGAATTTACCGATGCCGTGCGTCGTACCATCTTCGCCTCCCATCGTTTCTAAATCACAACACAACTTGTTGCTCTGATACCAGTTGTTAGGATTTAAATCCCAAATCCGACCTTTGTAAGCAGGTTCCTAGGAAAGATTGGAGGGTCACAGCTGGACCACTTAAATACCAACCTCCTTAGACAGAACCTACTTACGCCGTGATGTAAGCGAAGAATAAATAGCACACACAGATTTATAGTGGTTCACCCTCAATGTGAGAGCTACGTCCACGTTGCTGCTGCAGATCTTATTAAAGAAGAAATATTACAAGTGTTTACAACACTCAACCTCACAACCCCAATCCCAATTACACTCAAGAATTTTACCACAGAAAATTCTCTCAAAGACCTTCTCTTACTTAGGCCTTTCACTAAGAGTATTTCTCTTAGATTTCTCTCTCTCTTTGGGATGTGTTTAGCAAATGATCTTGATGATATCTTACAAATGAACCATAAGCTACCTATTTATAGGAATGAATTTTCTATGATGAGGTAAGTGCTTACATCACAACTATTATGAGGTAAGCGCTTACATCACGACTATGTGAACAAAAGAATTGACTTGTTTGGCCAATTCCACACCTAACAACTAGTCCATGAAAGGTGATTGTTCTTGCTTCTACTTGATGTTGTGGCAAGTTTGGTCTTGAAGGAAGTTAGTGTGGCTGAATTTATTCAAGTATAATGTTATATCCCGCATTTTATGCAATCGGATAATTCAAGACAATCGCGGGAAAACAACAAGCAAGGCAATATTTTATTTTGTTTGGCACATGAGTTGCGTATGAAAAGTCTAGAAGTGGAAATATGGAGAACGACGAAGGGCAAATTTGGAAGTTGGAAAAATTGTTTCCATAAATTACAAGAACTAGCTAAGAATATAAAGTGGGTGTCACGTCCCAACCCCGTGGGCCGCGACTGGTACCCTAACTGGGTACCCGTACGTACCTACCCAACCAGATTTCGAATCATACGGATTTTTTTTTTTTTGAAACAGAAGTAGGTCGATACAAATACGGCACGCGCGCAAACATACATATATATATATATATATATATACATATACCTGAACATACAGACATTTACAGATAAGCCGATAAGGCTAACATACAGACGAAACCCGAAACCCACACATCTATCTACAGGCCTCTACAGACATACAGAATCATATGACGGGACAGGGCCCCGCCGTACCCAGAATATCCATACATACAGAGTGTACAGAAGACAGAAGATATATACCAAAAATATATGCTCCGAGTCAAAGGAGCTCTTCAAATAGCAGAGTCGGAAGCCTACGCGGGCGGCGTATCACCTGGTGCGTCTGTACCTGCGGGCATGTAGCGCAGCCCCCGAAGAACGGGGGTCAGTACGAAAAATGTACCGAGTATGTAAAGCAGATACATAACAGATATAAACATAGTCCGAACCGGAGTCACAGAAATATATCGTACAGAATTATAAATCAGACTGACGGACAGAGTCATGATTCAGACAGACATACAGAATCGTATTCTATACAGATAAACAGAGTCGTGGTTCGGACAGACCGACGGAATCATAATACGGACAGACGAGAAGAATCAGAACCCATACAGACATACAGAATCAGAATCCATACGGACATACAGACTCAGCCGTAACACAGACGGACAAACAGAAGTATATCGGACAGAGTTATGCATGCAGAGTAGCACAGAGTCATACAGAGTCATACAGAGGCGTGTGCTTTATAAATACAGATGGCACACGCATATATTCATACAGATCCCGGCCCTGTCTGGGGGCGCGGTAACAGAACCCGGCCCTCTTAGTACGGGACGCGGTGGACAGACAGAATCAGATCAGATCATATGCCATCCTGGCCGCCATCCCCATACACAGATCATAATATCATACAGACATACAGATCCCGGCCCGTACGCCGAGGGACGCGGTGAACAATGCAGAGAAATATGCACGTTAACAGAACCTGGCCCGGGACGCAGTGAAAGAATGCATTGAGACAGACACGAACCGATAAATGAGAAACAACTTACATACAGACTCAACATACAGACTCAATCAAACTGAAGGGTGCCAAACGGCGAGCCAAAATCAGAATATCCAGATAGTATGCATAGTACGCGCCTATATCCTAGTTGTGAAGGCACGACAGATTATTATCAGAATCAGATATTCGAATGCTCAAAAATCATTTTATATAAATTTCACAAAATAATCATATCATACACAAAATAATAGTCCGGAGGTTTTTAGAGAAAATCGGACCAAAACGGAAATGTTTAAGGTTTTACCGGAGATATCGGGCCTTGTGGGCCCGCCTCGGACCAACTCGAGGCTACATACGTAGATTATTGCTAATAGACCTTATGAGGTCATCCATAATCGTTTGGAAGTGTTCCGACTCCGTTTAGGGAAGTTTTGTACAAAATTTCACTTTAAAGGCAATTTGTAATAAAATAGCTTCAATTGAATGGAAGGAATTCGAGCGGTTTTCCGTCTCGAATTCCGGGGAACGGAGTCGTACTTAAGGCTCGCGGCCGAGCCTACCACATCCAGAGCATGCCTAGGAACATAGGGAAGTGCTTCACATACCTCGATGGCGCCTTATGCTCGCTTGGCGTCACTCCAAATTTCGTCCAAAATCTGGAAATGGTCAAGTTTACCATTTGGTTAGTTTCATTCTTTCAATATTCCAACTTTTCACATACTTGCCTACCGAAATTTCGGCAGCATTTCCTCTGTATATACAACATCCCCGAGACTTAGCTCGGCTCAATTTGTCAACACAACAACCCAGAAATGACATCCAAACAACAACAAACATCAAGACATACACTAAGGAATCATTAGCCATCTTTCACATAATATTCATAGGATACACAAACATTCAAACTTTCCATTAAGTCACTACTTTTCCAATCTTTTCCTAACTTTCAACCTACAAGTTCATAAACACATTTCCATACTCCAAGTTCATCAACAATAACCACGATTCGTCTCTTGATACATTCATTTCCATTTTTACATAAATCATGAAAAAGTTGCATACTTTCCTACAACAACTTGATAACCATTTTTCCAAAACAATAAAGATTGTTATCTTTCCATTCACTTCACCATAACTCAATTAGCATACAACCAAAATCAAATTCATATTTCATATCAAACCTAGCACCACACGGCCACCTCCCACACTTCCAATTTTTCACTAATTCATTCCACTTTCCTTTCTAATATAATTCCCATCATATTACAACTAGATTACAACAAGAATTCAAGCCATTAAAATCATGCAATTACATGTACATATTCGGCCAACACACCCCTAGTTCCAACACACAAAATTTCCATGTTTTTCATTCATTCACACATACTACAACATACATATACCATTTATAACACAACAAAATCATCAAATTCTCACCTTTCTTCAAGCCCTTCACTTGGAGATAAAAATTGTTTTCTTGCCCCAATATTTATACCAACTTGAAGAGGGCCTTGCACTTAGTCATAATCTCACAAGGGATGAATTTTTGAACCAAAGAATTGGCTCCAAAAATTTTTTCTTTCTTTTTCTTTTCTCTTCTTTCTCACCCGAAATGGGTTCTTTCTTTTCCTCTCAATTTTTATGATCTTGAAACTTCTTGAATATTCTTAAGACTTATCCTTGATATATAATTTCCCATGGGATTTAATTAATCCATGGGCCTTGACATAGGGTGGCCGGTTGGGCCCTTTAAAGTTGGGCCTCATTTCATTAATTCTTGTTAAGCCCAATTTGGCTATGTTTTGCAATTCATAAGGCAAGTTTCCAAAATTCCAATTTTTCCCTTGGCCACCTTTCGTAATTCCACACCATTATATTCATAACTTACACATTCATACCAAGTAGTGTCCAATTGTGGCCTCATTCATTACAAGTCAATTTACCTTGAATTGTTCGAACAAGCGAAAATGTCGGATGTAACATCCTCCCCCCCTTTAGAAACATTCGTCCTCGAATGTTAAATTGACCTTATGGGGCGTCATACTACTTCGGGAGGGTTCTCTTTACAATCGTCCTTTACCGACTTTCCGACATGGCTTCTCTGCCAACATTATGGGGTAATTTTTCACATCACTGATTTAAATGCCTTCATAATTTATTTTCTCATACCCCACATAATCATCGAACCATAAGCTATATTCTTGTAACAGACGAACGCTTTCCAGCCGTCATAGTCCATATCATTTCTTGTTACACTCCTGAGATCCCTACCACGTTCTCGTAATCCCACTTCATACCAGACACTTCATACCAACAGATTCAGGACTAGAACCGGACGCGTAGAAGCATATCGGACAGACTCGTAGTCAAAGTCGGGGGCACGGAAGTATGTCAGACAGACCTGAGATCGGAGTCAGACGTACAGAAAGGTATCATACAGAATCATGATCAAAGCTAGACGGACAGAAATGTATCAGATAGAGTCATAGTTAAGATCAGACATACGGAGATGTATCAGACAGGCGTGCGGTTGAAATCAGACATACAGAGGCATATCAGACGGAGTCATATCAGGAGTCAGACATACAGAGGTGTGTCAGACGGATTCGTAATCGGAGTTAATCGTACAGAGATATGTCAGACAGAAACGTATTCGGAGTCAGTCATACAGAGGTATGTCAACTAGGAACATATTCAGAATCAGACATACAGAGATTTATAAAGTTGGAAACATAATCGGGTTCAGAAGTACAGGGACAATAATAGGCAGAGCCTTAGCAGAATCGAAGTGCAGAAGTATAACGAATAGAATTTGAAGCCGAATCAGATCACTCTTAGTAAGGCTCCGGTGATATATGGAAAGTTCCCTTATTGGTAACCTGGTTAGCCGAGTTATCATACGAATCGTCTCGTGTCGCTTATCGATTCTTTCAAAGATTCCGCTTACTCGTACTTCTTATTCTTCATCTTTCCTACCATCCATACTCATTTCCCTTTTCAGACATAGTTATACCAGACTGAGTTATAATGGGATAGGGGTTTTTTTTTTTTTTTTTTTCTCTAGTCCTTGACAACATTTGTGCCCTCACCCTCACTTCGCTTCGTATATTCGGTTTAGCAGAACCTTTCGTCTATCACAACATTAGTTGCCGGGACTCGGCTCTTAACCCACATGGGCACCAAACGAAAATCATGCATACACACATACACACACATACACATACACACATACAGATATACTTACCAATATCCTATTGGCGAGCGTTTCTGACTGTTATTCAAATTCGCTCAATTTTCTGAGCGGTATCGCACCTTTCCTTTTTGCCCATTTAATCCGCGTGGGTCTGTGTGGTGTCTGTAAAGGCACTAATTACTCCATACCTTCTCTTTTCCTTTAAATTACCCCAAATTTTCATTTATATCAATCATACCTACACTTGTACAAAACTTTGCATCACATCCCAGGGGGTCACCCATCCCAGAATTGCTCTGGCTTGAGCACACTTAACTACGAAACTTTCATGCATTTCGACGCGTTAGGGCTGATATAATTTCGTTGACCGCCCCGCACGACCTTTGTCACGTAATTTTTGAGCAAATCGGGGTCTTCGCAAATTTTTCGGGATTTTTTTTTTCTAGCGGGTCCCACCCCCCCGGCTAAGTCATACAATTACCATATCGCTTCTCTGAACCTCGGTACCTACCAAGTTAACATTTACTTTACTATTTCTAATACCCAGAAGTATAAGATCACGTAATGCAACAAAATACAGACTTATCCATACATATATCTCTCAAAAGAATCGTTGACGTACCTGGGCGTACACTCGAAGACGCTCCTGGGTCCTGCCGGCCGGTCAAAGCAAACACACGGTTCGGAGGACCGCTGTAACCAGATGCTGCACCACGTCCTCTGCCACGACCCGCTGGCGCTGGTGCTGGTGCTGGTGCTCCCCGCCCCATGGGGCGTACGACCGTCGAAGGAGAAGATGAGCCTGCAACGGACCCAGCAGGCCGGGCTGAACCTGAACCGCCCTTAAGCGGGCACTCTCTGACCCGATGGTCTGGGCTCCCACAAAAATAACAAGCACCCGTAGCGCGATAACACTCCCCCGGGTGGGATCTCCCACAGTAAGAACATGGGGGTATGGGTGGCCTCGACTGACCGGGACCTCTGGAGCTCTGTCCTGTGAACTGTGGGGGTGTACTGTAGGCTGGCTGGGATGAATACCTGTTCCCCTGTCGCTGGAAAGGCTCACTCTGAAATCCCCCTGAATATCCAGCCGATCTGGCTCTCTTAGGCCGGCCCCTGTCGTAACCCCTATCAGGCCGACGCTCCCTACGTCGGTCCTCCATGCCCTGGGCGTATGCCTATACCCGGGATATATGCATCCCTGGCTGAGAAGCCATGGCCAAACAACTGTCAATCAGATAAGAGTCTAGTCCCATCACATACCTGTGCACCCTGTCGTCCATCTCGGCTACTATGGCGGGCGCATACCTGGCCAGTGAGTCAAACTCTAGGCTGTACTAGCGAACACTTCTACCATTCTGTCTCAGGTTCAAGAACCGATCAACCCTAGCTCTCCGTAGCTCTGGTGGTAGAAAATGGTCAAGAAAGGCCTTAGTAAACTCGGCCCATACCGCTGGGGGAGCATCGTCACCCCTGGAGAGCTGCCAAGACTCATACCAATTTGCTGCCACCTCATATAATCGATACGAAGCCAACTCCACAGATTCAGTCGGCGAAGCCTTAATCAGTCGTAGTGTGCTCTCCATCTTTCTAATGAACTCCTGGGGATCCTCCTCAGGTTTTGCCCCGAAGAATTCTGGAGGATTACATGTCAGAAACGCACGAGCCCTGGAGCTCTCGTACCTATCCGCACGACCACCCCCAAATCCATGCCTGCGAACCTGCTCCGCCATCAATGTGGTCAATAATTGAACCGCATCTCGCATGGCCCTACCCTCCGCCCCTGCCTGTGGAGCTGGAGGCTCGGGCACTGGAACCTCAGGGGCTTGCGGTGGAGCCGTCTCCCGATTAGCAGCTCCTGCTGCTCTGATATCCTCCGGCAAGGGGGGTGTAACAGATCCAGACGACGGGGGCACATCCTCAAGTGCAGGGTGCACACTGGCCCTGGTAACCCTCGGGGCCTGGCTGGTCTCTCCTGCCTCAATTCTGGCCTTGCCCTTCTGGGCAGCTGTTGCCTTCTTCGGAGGCATCACTGAAACATAGCAGATCGTTAGGAGAGGTTCATCCTACTAATACAGTTCTATCGCACAATCTAAAGATCCAAAGAAGGGTAACATCCTAAATGCCCTGTAGCTTCCCGTTTATAGATGTGGTGCACAACACATCGATAAACAAGACTCTACTAGACACGGCCTGTAGACATTCCGAGGACTAACCCCTCTGATACCACTTTGTCACGTCCCAACCCCGTGGGCCGCGACTGGTACCCTAACTGGGTACCCGTACGTACCTACCCAACCAGATTTCGAATCATACGGATTTTTTTATTTTTTTGAAACAGAAGTAGGTCGATACAAATACGGCACGCGCGCAAACATACATATATATATATATACATATACCTGAACATACAGACATTTACAGATAAGCCGATAAGGCTAACATACAGACGAAACCCGAAACCCACACATCTATCTACAGGCCTCTACAGACATACAGAATCATATGACGGGACAGGGCCCCGCCGTACCCAGAATATCCATACATACAGAGTGTACAGAAGACAGAAGATATATACCAAAAATATGTGCTCCGAGTCAAAGGAGCTCTTCAAATAGCAGAGTCGGAAGCCTACGCGGGCGGCGTATCACCTGGTGCGTCTGTACCTGCGGGCATGTAGCGCAGCCCCCGAAGAACGGGGGTCAGTACGAAAAATGTACCGAGTATGTAAAGCAGATACATAACAGATATAAACATAGTCCGAACCGGAGTCACAGAAATATATCGTACAGAATTATAAATCAGACTGCCGGACAGAGTCATGATTCAGACAGACATACAGAATCGTATTCTATACAGATAAACAGAGTCGTGGTTCGGACAGAACGACGGAATCATAATACGGACAGACGAGCAGAATCAGAACCCATACGGACATACAGAATCAGAATCCATACGGACATACAGACTCAGCCGTAACACAGACGGACAAACAGAAGTATATCAGACAGAGTTATGCATGCAGAGTAGCACAGAGTCATACAGAGTCATACAGAGGCGTGTGCTTTATAAATACAGATGGCACACGCATATATTCATACAGATCCCGGCCCTGTCTGGGGGCGCGGTAACAGAACCCGGCCCTATTAGTACGGGACGCGGTGGACAGACAGAATCAGATCAGATCATATGCCATCCTGGCCGCCATCCCCATACACAGATCATAATATCATACAGACATATAGATCCCGGCCCGTACGCCGAGGGACGCGGTGAACAATGCAGAGAAATATGCACGATAACAGAACCTGGCCCGGGACGCAGTGAAAGAATGCATTGAGACAGACACGAACCGATAAATGAGAAACAACTTACATACAGACTCAACACACAGACTCAATCAAACTGAAGGGTGCCAAACGGCGAGCCAAAATCAGAATATCCAGATAGTATGCATAGTACGCACCTATATCCTAGTTGTGAAGGCACGACAGATTATTATCAGAATCAGATATTCGAATGCTCAAAAATCATTTTATATAAATTGCACAAAATAATCATATCATACACAAAATAATAGTCCGGAGGTTTTTAGAGAAAATCGGACCAAAACGGAAATGTTTAAGGTTTTACCGGAGATATCGGGCCTTGTGGGCCCGCCTCGGACCAACTCGAGGCTACATACGTAGATTATTGCTAATAGACCTTATGAGGTCATCCATAATCGTTTGGAAGTGTTCCGACTCCGTTTAGGGAAGTTTTGTACAAAATTTCACTTTAAAGGGAATTTGTAATAAAATAGCTTCAATTGAATTGAAGGAATTCGAGCGGTTTTCCGTCTCGAATTCCGGGGAACGGAGTCGTACTTAAGGCTCGCGGCCGAGCCTACCACATCCAGAGCATGCCTAGGAACATAGGGAAGTGCTTCACATACCTCGATGGCGCCTTATGCTCGCTTGGCGTCACTCCAAATTTCGTCCAAAATCTGGAAATGGTCAAGTTTACCATTTGGTTAGTTTCATTCTTTCAATATTCCAACTTTTCACATACTTGCCTACCGAAATTTCGGCAGCATTTCCTCTGTATATACAACATCCCCGAGACTTAGCTCGGCTCAATTTGTCAACACAACAACCCAGAAATGACATCCAAACAACAACAAACATCAAGACATACACTAAGGCATCATTAGCCATCTTTCACATAATATTCATAGGATACACAAACATTCAAACTTTCCATTAAGTCACTACTTTTCCAATCTTTTCCTAACTTTCAACCTACAAGTTCATAAACACATTTCCATACTCCAAGTTCATCAACAATAACCACGATTCGTCTCTTGATACATTCATTTCCATTTTTACATAAATCATGAAAAAGTTGCATACTTTCCTACAACAACTTGATAACCATTTTTCCAAAACAATAAAGATTGTTATCTTTCCATTCACTTCACCATAACTCAATTAGCATACAACCAAAATCAAATTCATATTTCATATCAAACCTAGCACCACACGGCCACCTCCCACACTTCCAATTTTTCACTAATTCATTCCACTTTCCTTTCTAATATAATTCCCATCATATTACAACTAGATTACAACAAGAATTCAAGCCATTAAAATCATGCAATTACATGTACATATTCGGCCAACACACCCCTAGTTCCAACACACAAAATTTCCATGTTTTTCATTCATTCACACATACTACAACATACATATACCATTTATAACACAACAAAATCATGAAATTCTCACCTTTCTTCAAGCCCTTCACTTGGAGATAAAAATTGTTTTCTTGCCCCAATATTTATACCAACTTGAAGAGGGCCTTGCACTTAGTCATAATCTCACAAGGGATGAATTTTTGAACCAAAGAATTGGCTCCAAAAAGTTTTTCTTTCTTTTTCTTTTCTCTTCTTTCTCACCCGAAATGGGTTCTTTCTTTTCCTCTCAATTTTTATGATCTTGAAACTTCTTGAATATTCTTAAGACTTATCCTTGATATATAATTTCCCATGGGATTTAATTAATCCATGGGCCTTGACATAGGGTGGCCGGTTGGGCCCTTTAAAGTTGGGCCTCATTTCATTAATTCTTGTTAAGCCCAATTTGGCTATGTTTTGCAATTCATAAGGCAAGTTTCCAAAATTCCAATTTTTCCCTTGGCCACCTTTCGTAATTCCACACCATTATATTCATAACTTACACATTCATACCAAGTAGTGTCCAATTGTGGCCTCATTCATTACAAGTCAATTTACCTTGAATTTTTCGAACAAGCGAAAATGTCGGATGTAACAGTGGGCTTGACATATTTTTTTAAGGAAATGGAAGGCCCAACCGGCCACGGCATGGGCTAGGCCCATGTGGGAATTTAATTTTCAAGAATAAAAGATGACAAAGTCATCTTTATCACATAATATTCAAGAAGCTTCAAGAAATTGAAAGAACAAGAAAGAGAAGGAGAAAAGTTGAAGGCCATTTCGGCCAAGGGTAAACCAACAATAAAAGTTGACAAAAATTCCTTCAAAAATCAATTTCAACTAATTAGAGGGTCCTTAACAAGGTGGAGTTGTTGTTGAAGAAAGAAAAATTCATAATCATACAAGTTGCCAAGTTGTAGTCAAGTGAGAAGTTGAAGAAGAAAGGTGAGTTTTAATCATGTTTTATGTGTTATGAATGGTTTATATGTGTTGTAGTATGCTAAAATAGATGAAATTCATGAAGGAGAGAAATATAGTATATGGCCGTGCATATATGTATATGTGTAGGCATCATATTTCAATTATTTTGTCTAGTGTTTCGTTGTTGTTGTTGTGAATACTATATTGATAATGGAAGTTGAGTGAGTTTGGAGAGATTGTAGTGGTGTATGCGTGTTGGAGCCGTGTGTGTGTGCATGGCATATGTGACCGTGTATATGGCATATGTAACCATGTATGTGTGTTGAATTGTTGAGGAATAATGAGCAAGTTGTAATTAATATCTTAGTTGTTGTGTTGTAGATTTTATATCGCAACTAGAGACTTGATAAGTTTGTTGAAGTCTTGGTAATTGGGAGGTTGTGTGAATTGAAAAAAATAATGTTCTTGCATGGATAGCATGTAGTGATATTGGTATGATGTCGCTGGAATGTATAATATAAGGTTGTTATTGTGTTCATTGAAGTCGGAAGGTTTTGAAGAAAGTGGTAAATTGAGATCATGTGTATTGAATGAAATATGTGAATCGCTAGTGTAGTTGTTGAATTATGTTAATAGTTTGGCCGGGTTTGAATTCCCGGATTGTGGTTGATGAGGATTTGGCTATGTTGAATGTCGAGGATGGTGTATTTGCAGTGGAAATGCAGCCAAAATTTCGGTAGCCAAGTGTTTCCTTAAGATTCTAACTCTAAGTATCCTAATAAGAGTTTTGGTAAACATGACCAAATTGCAGATTTTGACGAGATTGCAACGTGAATTTGGAGTAGCAAAAGGAGCGGAAAGAGGTATGTAAGGCTTCACCCTTCTTTCTATGGCATGTCTTAGATGTAATAAGTCGGGTACGAGCCTCGGGGACAACCCTAGTCCCCGGAATCCGCACCTAAAGTTTTCCACTTTTTGTTCAATAGAATTGAACTAGAAAGTGTGCAAATGATGGAAAGGCCTCTTAAACCCTTAGAACTTGCACAAGTGGGACCCGATTACCCTAGAACCCTCACAAGTAATGACATGACACGTAACATATGTAAATCATATACGCCACCCCATCCGGCCCGAGGTGGGCCCGCTACTCTCAGATTTTCCTTACAATCTTGCTTGACTTACTTGAAGTGAATCCAAAGGGAACCTTTGATCCCGATTTCGTTACCAAATGATACGTACTATGACTCCTCTAACGAGGGCACTTCCATGACGATAATGATAACAATGATGTTAGATAAGAGGATATGCCTATGATACGTACTACCGGAACGACTCTATGACTAAGGTGACTAAGCTAAGTATCTTATGTAAACATGAAAATGAAAAACTAATTTTTGAATCCTATTTATATTTCCTAGCTATGACTTTATTTTCTAAAGATTTCAAATTCTATGAACTGTCATCTATGATGCCCACGATTTCATTCTACATTTACTTTAATATTATTCTCTATTGATAGTCTCACCTTAAAATACTCGTTCCTTCAAGGTGAGACAAAGCGATCACGAGTATTCTATAATGTAATCGGAGGTTACCGACTTTATGTCACTCCGATAGACGTAACTTTCTTTGGACTCCCATGCATGCTGGTTATATGATACAGGGATATGTGTATGGACATGTATATGTATATAGGACAAGTATTTGTATACAAGACATGTATATGTATAATAGAGAAGTAAATGTACACGTATATGTATATGGGGAAAGGGGAAGGGCCACTGTTATATCACCCACTGATTCAGCTGGATTTCATCCTGGACGCGGGATGCCCGGACGCGGGATATGGGAGAGCCGTACGCGGCGTCTGTATATATATATGATGTATGATATATATGATATGATGTGTTGGGACACCGTTGGGGAGGGGGGTTGGGAGAGCCGATGTATTCGGCGTCTGTAAATGTGAGTAAAAGATACCGTTTACCGAATTGTACTGTTTTCTGTATACGAGAATAAGGGACACCGTGTTCTGAAAAAGGGGCAATGCTATGACATGATACGCTATGCCAAGATATACTATGATATGAGATGCTACGACATGACGTGATACGACACGCTATGATAGAGCAGCACATAATATGATAAAATATGACACGATATAAATCCTATTTTCTGTGTCTACGAGAAAGAAATGTCTCAAAGAGAAAAGGACAAACCTACATGATAGCTGGCCTGAAACAGAGGCCTTCCCACGTACAGGTTACTTTCCTGCCCCGTTATATGTCCTATGACTCCATGATATTGTTAATCGTACTCTCTGTTACTGTTTATATTATCTTTTATGCCTTACATACTCGGTACACTATTCGTACTGACGTCCCTTCTTGTGGACGCTGCGTTTCATGCCGCGCAGGTCAGCAGACAGGTGGACGTGATCCTTAGAAGTTCTACCAGCCACACTTGACAGCGCTCCAGTTGTTTCGGAGCCTCACTCCAGCGGTACTATTTTGTGTATGTACATTCGGGCACGACAGTACTCGGCCCTTTCCATGTATAAGTGTACTATGTCTAGAGGCTCGTAGACAGATATGCACAGTCAGCTATGTACAGTTAGATGTGTTGTATTTTGAATTGTTCGCGTCCCGGTATAACGCGATAGCGGAAAGCTTACTACTTATGTTTATGGTGACGCTGCTGATGTTAATGTTCAGAAAGGAAAAAAAACAATATGGCTCTGTTTACACGACTTGCCATAAGGTAAAGGTAATATGATAGATAAGGGGTGCTCGGTACAAGTATCGGGTATTCGTCACTGCCCCTAGTCGGGTCGTGACATATAAAGTATGTTCTTCATCCTGTCTCTTATGTTGAGTTGATTTAAAGGTTTAACAAGTCTTAAAAGTGAAAATAGTTATGGAGGAAAGGTCATAAAGTGTCATGTTGTAGTTGTTGTGTTTATGGACTATGTTGAGCATGTTGTGGTTGTGTGGCTGGGTTAATTTACATGTATAGAGATGGTATCTAATGTTGGTGTATTGATGAGATTATGCTCCTTGATTGGAAAAAAAGGAACTGTATATTGTTGTTGTATGTTGAAAAAATTCATTTGGGATGTTTTATGGAATATATTGGTATTGATAATATTGTTGTTGATGTTGGTATTGTTGTTGTTGGTTGCTGGATTGTGACTTCGGGCTAGGCATATAAATAGGGGAGATGCTACCCGAATTTTGACAGATTCTAAAGGAGTTTGGTTTCAGGACTTTAGATAGGCATATGACGATAAGTCTAACGGTAGTATAATTTCTCTTGAGTGTAGATTTTAAAGTTCAAGAGAATAAGAGTTAATTCGTAGGAGATCAATCAGGTATATTAAGGCTTTCCCTTTCTTTATTTTTGGCATGATCCTATGATGCGAGCGAACAACGAGTAATCGAGTCTCCATATTACCCTACTCTTAGAAGTATTAGGAGCATCTCAGTTATTGATGATCCTGTACCTCTCTATTATGATTATTCCTTCTGTTCATGGGTCCCAAATATTGCATCATGATAATGTTAGTTTATGTTTATGCATTACATTCATTTGCATACATGCATATTAACCTGCGACCAGAAGGCGTTATGTACGTGTATATTATGTATATTATATAGATGTATATATGTATGGTGTATAGGAAAAGGGCGAGGCGTTATATACACATTACCACTTGATCAGCTAGTGCACAATGATGATGATTATTACGCCCAAAGGGGCTGCCTGAAGGGGCCATTATGTTATTATGTCCGAAGGGGCCATTATGTTATTATGCCCGAAGGGGATTATATGGGTTATGGATCGGGCCGTACATTCCTCGGCACTATGACCTATGCATATCATATGCCGCAGAGGCATTTTGAGTAAGCAGACATATATATGCATTCACGCAGACATGTTCAAATAATCAGACTTACAGATGCATTCAGTCAGTCAATTTAGTTTACGCGTTTCAGATTTTCTTTATGACTCCTATGTGTATGTTACTCTTTTGCCTTACTTACTAGGTGCATTTTCCGTACTGACTCCCCTATTGTTCAGGGGGATGCGTTCATGCCCGCAGGTTCAGATAGCCAGGAAGACAGATTGAATCCTTAGGCTGCTTTTCAACTTGACCGTGGAGCACTCCTCTCTTGTCGGAGTTGCCGTCTAGACCTGGTATATGTTTTGATGTTTATGGGTAGGGCAGGGGCCCTGTCCCATCCGCATCATGACCAGTATGTCAGTAGAGGCTCGTAGATACTTATATGCAGTCAGACAGTATAGCCCGCTCAACACTTGTTTGGTTATATAGTTTTATTGGGTAGCCTTGTCGGTTTGTACCCCAGCTCAGTTTAGTGATGCGTGTATTAATATACCTTTCGAAGGCGGTGACCCTCCAGTTTATGATACCTATCAGACAACACATTATGTTATGAATGCCCTCAGGTGGCCCAGAATAAGCATGAGCAGGTATGTTATGTATGTATTGTGGCATCTATGAGGTCAGCTTCTGGGTGTCCGCCATAACCCTCCGGTTGGGCTGTGACAAAAGTGGTATCAGAGCAGTTCATCTTAGGGTGTTTCTACGAGCCGTGTCCATAGAGTCTTGTTTATGGGTGTGAAGCGCGCCACACTTATAAACAAGAGGCTGCAGGGCATTTAGGAATGATTGACCCTTCTTTCTCATCTTTAATCGTGTCGTAGCGCTAAATTATAGGATATGATATCCCTGATTATAATCCTAAATTTTTTGATTGTGGATGAGTAGTTGATTACGCCACTATGGAATAATTGATGAGATTTCAAGTTGTTACTCCGAAAGGTATGTTTCCTGCCTTATTGATATTGATAGACTTTGATATGAGAACCTGAGCTAAATGTTACATGTATTGTGGTCACCCTGTGATGCATTGGATGTGTTTTCTGGACTGTGTGCAGGAATGAGGCAGTCAGAAGTATAGAGAAAACTCTGCCGAAATTTTTACAAATTGAATTTGTTTGGATGTCTATGCTATAGAGAAAGAATGAAGGAAAAATGTGACAATCTGATGTTTGGTAAGTCATGATTGAATGAACAATTATGAGATTCCTTCAATGAGAAGTTTTAGAATGATTGTAATTTAATTTACGGGAAGAACCCTGGAGGGGGGGGGGGGGGGGGGAATGATTAGTAATTAAAGTAGTTGGAATAAGTGCATTCGAGATTTCGGAGAATTGAGATTATTGAAAGTATAGGGAAAGTTGACACCAAGGATTCAAGTGCAGTATTACGATTTATAGATTGGTGAGTGAGACATAACGAAGAGGTATTGATAAGGGAAAGGAAGTTAACGAGTAAGGAAAAAATTTACTCTAGAAGTTTATATATATCTACATAAAATCAGGACGGGTTGATAACAGGCACACAGACTTGTTTATCAGACTTCCCTATATGATGTGGGTTTACATTGGGATTTAGAAGTCACCAGTCATTCGACTTCAAGGGGATTTTGAGTATTTGATAGTTGGTACTATTCTGAGAATCATGATAGCCAAGTTACTTCGGGTATTAATGATGACCTTGAACTCAAGAATGAGAAATGGTTAGGTTAGTTGGTTTGCATTTATGATTGTTTTCTGGATTGCTTATACAACTTCTAAATGTGATGTTTCTTGTCCGACAAAGGAAGTAGAGATTGTATCAACCTTAGGAATGTATGGTGTATTTCTGGCTAATCATTATAAGAAGACTTCACCTTAATTTTTTTTTTTCAGACGAGTGTTGTGAAGGTTATTTGGTGATAGAGAAATTAGGTGCGATATCGATTTATGTGTAAAGAGAGAAGAGAGTAGGTGTACAAGTAAAGAAAAAATATCGCAGGGATCAATTCAGTTGCTACAGGAGAGTAAAGGATGTGAGGTTGATTATTTTAGACAAGGAGACAGGGTACAAGTGTTACACGTCGGAAAATTTCCCATTAACATATAGTGAATAGACTAACGAAGGGCACGAGGTATACGATGTTTCGATAAGAAATAAATAGCATTTGATGATCCTAATTGAGATTTCAAAGACATTCGAAGTAAGAGAAGAAAGTTTTCCAAGAAAGACAAGGTGTGCGTTATGTATTGAGAAGGATTTACGAGTACCGAGTTAGTGATGGCTTAAGGATGTTTTGGAGAAGAGTTATAACGTCCCTTAGATTGGTAATGAGGTGTTAAACGAGTGTTAAGAAGGTTCCATAAGAATTGGAGCTCAAACGAGTTGACGAGAATGAATTTCGGAAGGTTGGGAAACATACGGTCTAACATACTGGTCGTATAAAGTATACTGGCAGTATGTTCTGCCCATAATGGCTCTTTCACAAGACCAAATCTACGGACCGTATGTTGGTCCGTAGATTGGTGTGGGGACAGATTTTTAAAAATGATATAAGGACCCAACCCCATTAAATTTATTTCATTTCTCCTCTCCACACTTTAAGAGCATTCTAGAGAGCTCTCCACTCTTCATCCACAAGAACTCAAGAGAGATTTGTGATCAACTTCATCAAATCAACAAAATCAAGTGTATGAAACTCACTGAAGTTCATCCAAGCCAAGAAATTCCAATGGAAGTGAACTAGGGTTTTGGTGTAAGAGGAGTATTTCCGCTCAAGGCTTATTCTTACACTATCAAAGGTAAGTTTTATGATCATTCCATGTTGTGTAAGATATTGAGAGGTTGAAAGACTTAGATTATGAAAGGAGATAGAAAATGGGTTAGAAAAATGAGAGTAATGAGATTTTGAGTAGTAGCTTGGGATGAGTCATGATTCTTGATATATTGTGATTATGATTGTGCTATAAATGATATTAAGGACATGGCATAAGCATTATATGTGAGAAAACGTACTGGTATACTACGACCATGATTATGGATGAATTGAAGTGAAATTGTGAAATGTGGATAAGGTAGAGTGAATGAAGATTATAGGTTATAATATTGTGAATGTCATTATAGATGTTTGGGAGTTGATATACAATATGGGGAAAGTTGTATAAACTAAGGAAATGCTGCCCAATTTTCTCTAGCTTTAGTTGAGCATGTTCATGTGATCGATTAGCTAATGTTAATGCGAACTCTCTTGAAGGTGACAACGTGAGCGTTGAAGGAGAACAAACAAGCGATAGAATAGCTAGACGAAAAGGTATGTAAGGCTAGTCCCTTCTTTCTAAGGCATGACTCCTATGGCATGAATCCTCCTATCTTTCCATGATTTTCCTACATATCGGAAATTATGAGTCTACGATTATAAAGAGCTTCATACAAGATAAAGAAAAAAGATACGTTGCAGGCATGACAATACTGATGATGAATCTAAGTCTAGAAGTCCTCAAGCTCATGATATGACATTCCTACGAAGTTAATGATCCTTATATGATTCCTATGATATTATTTTCCCTACCTCTCCATGACTTTCTTACATTCCGGGAAATATGAGTTAATGTCGATAAAGAGCTTCTTATGAGATAAAGATAAGAAATATATCATGAATACGATAATAATGATGATAAGTCTAATCCTAGAGATTCTAAAGCAAGATATGATGTCCATGAAGTTAATGATCCTATTTATGATCCCTTGATATTGTTCATGGTGTACACTCACCTTAAAATGGTTATCCTTTCAAGGTGAGATATGATGATTATGATCACTCCATAATGTAATTGAGGGTTCACGACCTTACGTCACTCCGACATAGCTATAGTTGCCTTCAAGTTCTAATTTATGTTTTAACAATAAATGTATGATAATGCTAAGTTTATGATAAGGTTACGATAAGCTTATTATAAGGTCATGGTGTGTCTATGATATGCTCACAACGATACGATTCCACCGAGCCTAAATGGTCGGGCATGTCCCCGCGAAGGCAGGATGCATACGATTACACCGTGCCTAGATGGCCGAGCATGTCACCGCTAAGGCGGGCTGCTATGTTTACACCGAGCCTAGAGGACTGGGCATGAATCCACTAGTGGGCGGCATATGATGGTTACCCGGACGCGGGTTAACGATGATGGTATATATACGATATGGTGATGTATGTGCTATGACGATATATGTACTATGATTATATATGTTATATGTATGAAATGCATCCACTCTTAAAGGTTAAGCAGGTTATGTCTTCATATTATGTCTTACGATTTCTCTATTATGTTCATTTCATTCATGCCTTACATACTCTGTACAATGTTCATACTGACGTCCGTTTCTTTGGACGCTGTGTTTATGCCCACAGGTAAACAGGGAGGAGATCCAGACTCGTAGGAGCAGTTAGCTGGCCTTGAGAGCACTCCATTATTCCTGTTACACCTCGGAAAATCTTCCTTTGTTGCTCAATGAATGAACTGGTGAGGAGTACGAGCATACGATATTTCCCTGAGTAAGAAGTGACAATTGATGGCCTTAAGTAAGATTTCAAAGGAAATTGATATAAGAGACAGGTTATGCTCCACAATGACTAATTATAGGTTTTGGAAACGTGAAAAGTTGCAAGTTTGCATTCTGGTCAGTTGGTCGTAAAATGAAATACGGACCGTAAAGTGGTATACGGTCCGTAAACTGCCATATCGTATTTTGGCTTCCAAAACTTCAACTTTCTTCCAAATGATCAAATCGTTAAATACGACCTGGAATACGGACCGTAAAGTGGTTTACGGCCTGTAAATTGTGTCCGTAAATCACCACATCTCAGTTTGAGTTTCTGATTCTGTTATGATTAAATACGACCACAAAGGACGGTCCGTAAATTGGAATACGGACCGTAAACCAAGTTTACGACCACTTTGCACCTAAAATCAGATTTTTAAGTCATTAAATAAGGGGGCCAAGGCTTATTTCATTTCACTTCTACATCACACCCCTTCTCTCTAGAACACCTCTCTACATATATTCCACAAGGATTCAAGGGTATTTGGTGATCAACAACATAAATCAAGGGAATCAAGTGTAAGAAAACCATCAAAGATCATCCAAGGTCAAGATATCCAAATGGAGATAAACTAGGGTTTTGCTCAAAGTGGAGTACTATCAACTAAGGATCGTTCATGATAATTATATGTTGTTTAAGGTATGTGAGACTTAAAATGCTTGGACATTAGATGAGTATAGGAAAATGGGTCATGAATGATGAATAGTGACATTTTGAGAAATAGTTTGAATTGAGTTATGAGTCTTGATGTATTGTGATGTAAGTGTGTTATAAATGATGTTGAGAACATGAGATGAGAAATGTACGTGAATGGACAAAGTTGTGTGTCATAGCCATGGATATGAGTAATTGAAAGTAAGTCTAGAAAAGTGGATAATGTGGATGAATAATGATTATTGTTATGGAATTGTGAATGCACTATTGACGTTTGGGTGTTGATATACGCTATGGAGGAATGTCGTATAAATAAAGGAGATGTTGTCCGATTTTCTCTAGCTTTAGCCATGGGTGCTAGTCGTCGATTCTAACGATAGTATGACTTTAATGAAGGTATAAACACAACCGTTGAAAGAGGATGTGCAAGTGGTAAATAGTCGAACGGAAAAGGTATGTGAGGCTAACCCTTCTTTCATAAGACATGGTTCTTTGGCCAATCATCCAAATCTTTTACGAGCTTATGATGTTCTCCAAACGCTTATATCTTAAAAGCTACTAAGCTTATGATTCTCGATATGCTACGATTGTACTAAATTCCTCATATGACAAGTAGGCCTATTAAGGCAAATGTGACGAATGACGATAATAGTGATAATGATATCGATGACGATAATGATGACAATGATGATAATGATGTTAATAGAAATGATGATTATGAGCTACTGTATGTATGACTATTATGCAACCCCGAGCTTATGAGGCCGGGCATGATATGTAAATAAGTATGTATACGATTACGAAACGCGCGCACACTTCTGCAGTCGGTACGGATAACCCTGACGCCTTGGTAGGGCCAGGTAGATGTAACCCTGAAGCCTTGGTAGGGCTAGGTATGAGTAACCGTGATCCTTGGTTGGCCAAGTATGTATGAAACACCGATCCTACGTGGTTGGGTATGCTATGTAAATGCTATGTATACAATATGATTATGTATATGACGTGAATATGAATATGATACGACTATGTATATGAATGTGAATAAGGGCATGTATACGAATCTGAGCACAAATATGGTACGAGTACTATTATGGAATACGGATAATGATGTATGTACACAAATACGTATTAGCAATGGAAAGTTCCTATGAAAGACAAGTAAGTGCATATGACGATGATATTTCCATCTCCCATCCTACGCTATTTCTTATGTTGCTATTTATGCTTCTATATTGATATTGATCATGCTTTACATACTCAGTACATTCTTCGTACTGACGTCCTTTTGTTTGTGAATGCTGCGTCATGCCCGTAGGTGCACAGGGAGACAGGCTTGACCCATAGCTGCTTACACAGAGATTACATAGCAGAGCTCCATTTCATTCGGAGCCATAGCTTTTGGGTACTTATTCTTTTGTGTATATAATTATGGGCCTAGCGGGGTCCTGTCCCGCACATGTGATATGTTATACTCTTCTTAGAGGCTCGTAGTCACGTGTGTATGGTTAGACGTGTCCGGCCTTGTCGGCCTTGTTAGACCCCGTATTTTATACGTCGAGTTATTCGTGAAGGAATCGACGTGAGATAGAAACCTCGGATTTTTAATTTCTAAACTAGAATTAATCGGTTATAAATTTTACTTAGTATAAGAATGTTGTTGGAAATTAGGAACTACTTAATTGTGGTGTTAAGTAAAAATTAGTGCCAACAATGAGCCAATATGAACATTAACATGCCATGTCCAAAAGATGACTCAAAGTCATCTAAAATAAGACTATTATGGAAGACATACAAATATGCATTTAAATGTAGATTCGTCCACAACATTTTCATCATATTGTGGAAAACTAAATTGGAAGAAAAATACATGTGAATTTCGGCCAAGGTGGCTAAAAAAGAAGACATCCATGTGAGGCATGCATTTGAATATGGAAGGCATCTATTACTTTATACAAGCATGCATTATTTTATGAAGACACACATGTTAGGAAGAATCCTTGCACACTTAAATATTGACATTCATCTTTGTATGATTGCAATGGACAAAGGTTAGTGTATGAATCATCCACTACACATGAAATTGTCTTGTAAACAATTAAATGGAAAGAAGAAGAAAGGGAACAAAGGGGGAACTTCAGCCGAAAGTTAGAGAAAAAAATTGAATTTTTGTGTAAAGTTAATTGAGTGCTCAATGGAATGAGTGGAGCATGTGTTGTGTACATCTTGTAGGCATCATAATTTAACCAAATAATGACTAAGTAATAAGCCATTACATTCATTTTCAACTTCACAACAAAGAAAGAAAACCTAGAGGGAGAGAGGGGAGAGCTCACGGCCAAAGGGCTGATTTTGGAGCTCCTTGTGTGTTGATCAAAAAAATATTTCTTCAAGCATTTCAACCCTTTAGAAGGTCCCTAGAAACGTGAAGATAGTCTTTGGAGAAACAAGAACCATAATCATATCAATTCACAAACTCTAGCCAAGTTGAAAAGTCGGATTGTCAAGGTAAGATCTAACTTTCTTTTACATGTGTTAAGGGTGATGTAGATGTGTGAATATAAGTTTCATGCATGAAATGATTTGTGTTGATGTTGGAACATGATAGTAGACATGAACATATATATATATATATATATATATATATATATATATGTTGATGTTGAAGTATGGTTGTAACTTGATGAACATGAATTGCATGCATAAGATCATGAATGTTGGTGTTGGAATGTTGATGTGGCCGTAGGGACTGTTTTAGTGGCCATGGTGGACTGATTTTCTTTAGTAATTATGGATTATGCTATCATAGATTGCATGGTAAAAAGAATGAAAGGAATTGGAAGGTTAAAGGTGAAGTTGTGTTAGTATGAAAATAATTGAATCCATGATTTTATGTGTGTGATGTTGAAGCATGGTTAAGCCATGCAGTGGACTGTTTTGTGTGGAAGTTAGTGAACTGATTTTACCTGATATTTTGATTGTTATTGTCATGAATTTTATGATGTAAATAAAGGTGTTTAATGGTTGGAGTTGGAACTAAAGTCGTTTGTGAGTTGTTGTAAGGATTATAGAGATGACGATGTAGCTTAGTTTCGTATGAATTGATGATGTAGTTGTCATGTGATTGCTGGTCATAACTTACTGAAATTATATGAAAAGAAGACATGAAATAATGTGTAAGAATCATATGTGGTTTGCTTAGTATGTTCGTAGACGTTTGCAAGAATTCCGAACATTGTTATGTTGTCGGTTAGGGACTGTTTTGGACGTGTTGTTGGTTAGGGACTGTTTTGGACGTGTTGTTTTGGTTAAATTGGAAAAACTAATTATAGTTAAGAATATACATCATGTTGTCATAGTGGTTGGGATGTTATAGAATCGTTTCGACGAAATGTTATGACTATAGACTAACAAGAATAAATTGGACGTGTCATAATCGCATGTAGACTATTATTGGGTGTTGTAATGTACGGACTGTTTTGACACATTATTGTGGTTCTTATTGTCACGACCGAACCCCGTAGGCCATGACTGGTGCCCGACATGGACACCCGTATACATACTCTTTACCTATATGTTCATTTCACATCAAACTCAATATGGGTCTTATAACGATCTCATCATGAAATAATACGCAAGCCAACAAGGCTGCCATCATATAACAATATCATATGCAAGCCGGCAAGGCTGCCATCATATGGACGAATATCATATCACAGAACATCGTATAGACATAGCTGAATAGAACTCATACACAACCCACACATATGTCCACAGACCTCTAAGACTATCAACAGTAACGTAACATATGACGGGACAGGGCCCCGTCGTACCCTTAGTCCACATAGGCATATAAATATATATCCGAGATGGATTTGTACCAAATTCTGGACTCCGGAACAATGGAGTTCTCCAAATAGCAGAGGGAAATCTTAAGTTGTCGGATCACCAAAGCGAATGTCTGCACCTGCGGGCATGAAACGCATCCCCCCGAAGAAAGGGAGTCAGTACGGAATATGTACCGAGCATGTAAAGCATGAAATACAGAAAACGGGATCATAATTGAAATAAGAAGTATAGAAAATGAGTACAATAACCAGAATACCAAGTACTTGCTTTCGAAACATAAATCATGCATGTCAATATCATATATCATATCCGGCCCCATTATGGGACTCGGTGAACATGGTCGCCACCCCGTCTCTGGCGCCATAACACAGCATAACTTCAGAATATAATATATATCTCTGTAACACAGCATATCTCCGTAACACAGCATAACTCCGTAACATAGCATAACTTCATATCACAACATAACTTCATAACACAGCATAACTTCAGAATATACATATATATATATATTGTACCCGACCCTTTAATGAGGGACTCGGCGAACAATACAGTGAAATTGTGCTCGATAACATACCCGGCCCGGGACTCGGTGAAAGATATATTGAGATATGCACGAGCAGAGTAGTGAGAAACTATATGCAATTCAAAACATTTTTAAAGACTCAATAGAATAGTCAACACGAACCATCATTCGCAATTTCAAATAATAGTCATCTCATATACCTTTCGGATGTCCCTGTGGATTATATCAAAATGAATCTTTGAAATCATGTGTACACATTAATATTAGATGAATCAAAACATAAGTTATGGGAATCAAAAATCAATAGCCATCCTAGTGGCTCTAGGAATTGGAGTTTCCTTTGGAATCGTATATATATCGTATATTCATTTCACAACGATCATGCCAAAACGAAAGAAGGGTTAGCTTCACATACCTTTAGCGTTTATTCGTCACACAATATGTATACGCTGCCCAATAATACTTCAATCTATATTAAGATGCCAACAACTACGTTTAAGTTATGGGGAGATTCAAAACGTATTCTAACGTTAGTAACTCCCTTCTAGATGTTTAGGCGACGTTTACTCTTGTATCCTAACCAAGTACATATAACCAGCCCAACATCAATAATTATATGTTCAATATCAATCCGGACAGCCCACACAATATTCCAAACAGCCCACATTCACAACATGCAATAACGATTCACATACGGCTACTACATTCTCAAGTTACTTCTAATAGTTCGTAGCCTTAACGTTTGCATGTAACAACTTATAACAGCCTATCCAACATACAATACAAAGAATAATCTTAATTATCATTAATCTTCCAAGTTCAATAACAACAACGTGTCAAAACAGCCCGCACCTTACAACGCTAGATAATAGTGTACATGCGATTATGACACATCCAATTTATTCTTGTTAATCTATAGACATATTATTTCGTCGAAACAATTCTATAACAGCCCAACCGCTATGACAACATGATGTATACTCTTAACTATAATTATTTTTTCCAACTTAATGAAAACAACAAGTCCAAAACAGTCCATTACCACAACATATCCAAAACAGTCCAACAACATGTCCAAAACAGTCCCTAAACAATGTTCGGAATTCTTGCAAACGTTTACGAACATACTAAGCAAACCACATATGATTCTTACACATTATTTCATGTCTTATTTTCATATAATTTCAGTAGGTTATGACCAGCTATCCACACGACAAGTACAACATCAATTCATACGCAACTAAGCTACATCGTCATTTCTACAATTCTTACAACAACTCACAAACGACTTTCAACTCCAACCATTAAACATCTTCATTCCATCATAAAATTCATGATAATAACAATCAAAATATCATGTAAAAACATTTCACTAACTTCCTCACAAAACAGTCCACAAAAGGATTCAACATGCTTCAACATCACTTCACATAAAATAGTAGATTCAATCATTTTCATACTAACATAACTTCACCTTTAACCTTCCAATTCTTTTCATTTTTTTTACCATGAGATCTATGATAGTAAAAACCATATTTATTAAAGAAAATCAGTCTATTAATTCCACCGAAACAGTCCCTACGGCCAACTAACATTCCAACACCAACTTTCATGATTTTATGCATGCGATTCATGTTCATCAAGTTACAACCATACTTCAACTTCAACACATATATCCACATAACTACTATCATGTTCAAACATCAACACACATAATTTCATGTATACAACTTATATTTACTCATCTACATCACCCTTAATACAAGCAAAAGCAAGTTAGATCTTACCTTGACAACTTGACTTCTCTACTTGGCTAAAGTTTGTGACTTCAGATGAAAATGGTTCTTGTTGCTCCAAAAACTATCATCACGTTCTAGGGACCTTCTAAAGGGTTGAAACACCTTGGAAAATAATTTTTGGATCAAGACTCAAAGGGCTCAAAAATCAGCCAAGGTGGCCGAATGCTTCTCTATCTAGATTTAGGTTTTTCTTCCTTTGTGTTGTGTAGTTGAAATGAATGTATTTTCTGATTTCCTTAGTTATTATTTGGTTCACTGTAATGCCTACAAGTTGGACACAACACATGCTCCATCATGACCATGATTCACTCCATTAACTTTACACCAAAACTCAATATTTTTCTCACAACTTTCGGCCATAGGCCTCTTGGTCGAACCCCTTTGTCTCTCCCTTATTCTTTATTTTCAATATTTTTTACAAGACAATCTCATGTGTGTTGAATGATTCATACACCGCCCTTTGTCTATTGTAATCATGCCAAGATGGATGAGCAATATTTAATGTGAAGTGATCCCTCCACCATGTTATGTCCTCCTAAAATAATGTATACTTTCATAAAGTAGTGGATGCCCAAATATTCAATTGTAGGCTTCAACTTTTTCCTCCTCAAATTTTTCAGCCCTTGGCCGAATTTCACACTTGATTATAAGTGTATTTTGTTGTCCACAATATATTGAAAATGTAGTGGATGAATCAACATTTAATTGCACATTTGTATGTCTTCCATTTGCCTTATTTTAGATAACTTTGAGTCATCCTTTTTACCTTGGACGTTGTTGCTCTTGTTGGCTCGTTATAGTCACAAATATTTACTTAACACCACAATTAAGTAATTCCTAATCTCCAATAAAAAAAATTTATACTAAGTGAAATTTATAACCGATTAGTTCTAGTTTAGAAATTAAAAATCCGAGGTTCTATCTCACATCGATTCCTTCGCGAATAACTCGACGTATAAAATACGGGGTCTAACATTCTCCCCCCCCCCCCCCCCCCTTTAGAACATTCGTCCTCGAATGTTGAATTGGTCCAGTAAGGTCCTATAGGTATTTTGGGGAAGTCTCCCTTATCGTTATAACATACAGTTCTTCATGCAATTAATATAATCAAGTGAGGAGTTGAAGTTACCTGAAGGCGTAGAGAACAAGTAGGTATACTTGTCTTTCATCTCCTCCTCGGCTTCCCAAGTCATCTCTTCCCTGTTGTTGTTTCACCATAATACTTTGACGGAAGCCACGTCCTTAGTCCGTAACCTCCTAAACTGCCGATCAAGTATGGCTATAGGCTGCTCCTCGTAGGATAGTTCCTCTGTCACTTGGACATCATCTACGGGGAATACTCTGGAAGGATCGCCTATACATTTGCGAAGCATTGACACATGAAAGACTGGATGCACTGCTTCCAAATCAGCCGGTAGGTCTAACTCGTAGGCAACCTGGCCCACTCTGCGGACAATCTGATAAGGTCCAATATATCTCGGACTTAGCTTCCCTTTCTTGCCAAATCTCATAACACCTTTCATGGGCGACACCTTCAGGAACACCCAGTCACCAACCTGAAACTCCAAGTGTCGACGTCGATTATCTGCATATGATTTCTGCCGACTCTGGGCCGCCAGTAATCTCTCCTGAATGAGCTTCACCTTATTAACAGCCTGCTGAATCATATCTGGGCCTATCAGCTTGGTCTCACCAACATCAAACCAGCCAATAGGTGATCTGCACTTCCTCCCATATAAGGCCTCATACGATGCCATCTGAATACTCGAATGGTAGCTGTTATTATAGGCGAACTCAATAAGTGGCAAATGATCATCCCAGCTACCCCGGAAATCCATAACACAGGCTCGTAACATGTCTTGTAGTGTCTGAATGGTACGCTTGGCTTGTCCATCGGTCTGAGGGTGAAACGCCATGCTGAGACTCACTTGTGTCCCCAATCCCTCCTGGAAGGATCTCCAGAAGTTAGCTGTGAACTGGGCTCCTCTATCAGAAATAATAGTTGTGGGAACCCCGTGAAGTCTCACTATCTCCTTAAGGTACAACCTGGCATAATCCTCAGCTGAATATGTAGTCCTGACTGGAAGGAAATGAGCTGACTTTGTCAACCTATCAACGATGACCCAAACAGAGTCATATTTTCGCAGAGTGCGAGGTAAACCTATGACGAAGTCCATATTGATCACCTCCCACTTCCAGGTCGGAATCTCCATCTCCTGTAATAGTCCTCCAGGCTTCTGGTGCTCAACCTTAACCAGCTGACAATTCGGACATTGGGCAACAAACTCTGCTATATCCTTCTTCATGCCATCCCACCAATACAAGCATCTGAGGTCATGATACATCTTCGTTGACCCTGGATGAATAGAATAACGGGCACAGTGTGCCTCTCCCATCACATGTTGTCAGAACCCTGCAACCTCAGGTACACATAATCTATCTTTGTATCGTAGTACCCCGTCAGGTGCAACCTTAAATGGGGTCTCTTCCTTTTGAAGAGTTGTATCCCTATGATGTACAAGGATAGGGTCCTTGTAATGGTGTTTCATTATCTCTTCTATGATATAGGACTCAGCAACTCCCCGAACAGAAACCCTGCCATTTTCAGAATCAGCCAAACGGATTCCCAAACTAGCTAGCTGGCGAATCTCACAGACTATCTCCTTCTGCTCTGGTTGTACGTCCGCCAAACTACCCATGGATCTATGACTGAGTGCATCTGCTACAACATTTGCTTTCCCTGGGTGGTATAGAATGTCAACATCATAGTCCTTCAGCAACTCTAACCACCGCCGCTGCTGCAAATGCAGCTCCTTCTGCTTAAAGATGTACTGGAGACTGATATGATCTGTATAAATGTCCATATGCACACCATATAAATAATGTCTTCATATTTTTAGAGCATGAATCACCGCTGCTAATTCCATGTCATGGGTGGGATAATTTCTTTCGTACTTTCTGAGCTGTCGGGAGGCATAGGCTATAACTTTGCCATGCTGCATCAGCACACAACCTACCCCAACACCGGAAGCATCACAATAAATGACATAACCATCCGGTCCCTCAGGAAGCGTTAGAACTGGGGCCGTAGTGAATTTATCCTTCAGCAACTGAAAACTCCGCTCACAAGCATCGGTCCACTGGAACTTAGCTGCCTTCTGGGTTAGCCTCGTTAAAGGCGCTGAAATTGAGGCAAACTTCTCTACGAACCTTCTGTAATACCCTGCTAGCCCCAGAAAGCTACGTACTTCAGTAGGTGTCGTAGGTCTAGGCCAAGTCTTCACCGCCTCAATCTTCTGCTTATCTACCCAAATGCCATCAGCTCCAATAATATGCCCCAAGAATGCTACTGAAGTCAACCAAAATTCACACTTAGTGAACTTAGCATACAATTTCTGGTGCTGGGGCACCCTAAGTACCGTTCTCAAGTGATCTGCATGCTCCTCTTCTGATCGTGAGTAGACCAGAATATCGTCAATGAATACGATTACGAACAGATCAAGAAATGGCTTGAACACTCTGTTCATCAAATCCATAAATACCGCTAGAGCATTGGTCAACCCAAAGGACATCACTCTAAACTCGTAATGCCCGTATCGGGTCCTGAATGTAGTCTTCAGAATGTCTGCCTCCTTTACCCGCACCTGGTGATAACCTGACCGCAGGTCTATCTTCGAGAAACACTTAGCACCCTGCAACTGGTCAAATAGATCATCGATCTTGGGGAGAGGATACCTGTTATTTATTGTTACTTTATTCAGCTGCCTATAATCAATACACATTCGCAGCGACCCATCCTTCTTCTTTACCAATAATACCGGTGCTCCCCAAGGTGATGTACTGGGCCTTTCGAAACCCTTTTCTAATAAATCTTTCAGTTCCTTCAGTTCCGCAGGTGCCATTCTATAAGGAGGAATAGATATGGGCTGAGTGTCTGGTAATACGTCTATAGCGAATTCCATCTCACGCTCAGGAGGAAGGCCTGGGAGTGCATCTGGGAATACATCGGGAAACTCACTAACTACCGGCACTGACTGAAAAGTCGGCGCCTCTGCCTTCAGTTCGTGTACCCATACCAGATGATAAATATAACCCTTTCTGACCATCTTCCTTTATAATTCCCTTATCATTTCTCCCGTTTATGTTTATCTTTTATTCGGTACACGAGGAATCTTATGCTACCTCTGTATCCTTCGGAACACATTACTTCCGCATAATCTTCTCATTTTCAGAGCGTATTTGTTCCTCCACGTCTATTCTTATCATATCAGTCATTTTCTAGCACTCATTCTACCCCGTTACTCCTCTTCCTATAACCTGGCCTTTCACAGTTCCGTCACTTATAATACTCATTTTCTCGGCTGTACATGTCATAACCTATTGTTGTACTGTCATCTCGCTTTCTTCTTATTTCCTCCCTTTCAATTACTCTTCCTTTTCTCGTACTTGCTATCATTTCTGTTATTGTGTACCCTTTATTTTAAACTTTCCCTACAAAACTTGATAAGTCTTTCTTATTTGTACTATAGCTCGCTTTTCCGTTTTACACTTACCTTTATATTCTAGTCACACGGATCACGTCATGTCTTTGGCCACTTCCTCACTAGGCTTTACTTTTTTTTTCATAACAATCCTCCTTATTATACCCTGTTCGTATTCGATCCCCTAGCGCAACACTTTTTAATCTTATTCACAATTCTTATTATGGTTTAATTACACTCTGTGGAGTAGGCGTACTTAATCCTTTTTACCCTTTCTGATTAATCTTTTATTATCACAAGCCCTTCCAAATTGTCTTAACATTTCCTCTTTTTTTTTTTTTTTTTTTTTTTTTTTACCATATTGATCTTGACCTCATAATTACTATTACCAGCTATTCAGCAGTTAACTTATTTCTCGAGGTCAGCCGTACTCGCAACTTAGTCAAATCCTGTCATTACTATTGACAGGACCTTTCAGGAAAAACCTACATCTCATTCTCTTTTTATTTCTAGGAATACTTTGGCACAGTTTCCTCTGTATTTCTTATTATCTCAAAACCTGCACGCAGGAAATACCAACAATGCCTCACAGGGCCAACATATATTCATATATATCATATCGTATCATAGCCACACAGGGCTCCCAACTTCAAGTGAAAGGCATAAAGGTGTCGGGACTTACCTCACATATCGCACCTCGAGACGTACCTAATCCTTTAACGATCTGTTCTATTATACTTTCCTACCCACCTTCTCTTTCGTCCTCCAATTTTACATTTCAAATCACATTTCAATATTCTTACCTTATCCAACATGCCTCTTTCGTACCGTTACTTACCTGTGTACTTTGTAATTTCCAATATCGTCAATCGCTTCCTTCTGTCGATGTCGTTCTTCAGCTGAAATCAAAGGTTAGTACAAGGAATTTCATTTCCTATGGCTGGGATCTATCGCACGATCTGAGATATGAAAGAAAGGTAACATCCTAAATATCCTGTAGCTTCCTGTTTATAGATGTGGTGCACAACACACCGATAAACAAGACTCTACTAGACACGGTCTGTAGACACTCCGAGGATGAACTGCTCTGATACCACTTTTGTCACGACCGAACCCCGTAGGCCATGACTGGTGCCCGACATGGACACCCGTATACATACTCTTTAACTATATGTTCATTTCACATCAAACTCAATATGGGTCTTATAACGATCCCATCATGAAATAATACGCAAGCGGACAAGGCTGCCTCATATAACAATATCATATGCAAGCCGGCAAGGCTGCATCATATGGACGAATATCATATCACAGAACATCGTATAGACATAGCTGAATAGAACTCATACACAACCCACACATATGTCCACAGACATCTAAGACTATCAACAGTAATGTAACATATGACGGGACAGGGCCCCGTCGTACCCTTAGTCCACATAGGCATATAAATATATATCCGAGAAGGATTTGTACCAAATTCTGGACTCCGGAACAATGGAGTTCTCCAAATAGCAGAGGGGAAATCTTAAGCTGTCGGATCACCAAAGCAAATGTCTGCACCTGCGGGCATGAAACGCAGCCCCCCGAAGAAAGGGGGTCAGTACGGAATATGTACCGAGTATGTAAAGCATGAAATACAGAAAATGGGATCATAATTGAAATAAGAAGTATAGAAAATGAGTACAATAACCAGAATACCAAGTACTTGCTTTCGAAACATAAATCATGCATGTCAATATCATTTATCATATCCGGCCCCATTATGGGACTCGGTGAACATGGTCGCCACCCCGTCTCTGGCGCCATAACACAGCATAACTTCAGAATATAATATATATCTCCGTAACACAGCATATCTCCGTAACACAGCATAACTCCGTAACATAGCATAACTTCATATCACAGCATAACTTCATAACACAGCATAACTTCAGAATATACATATATATATATATATATTGTACCGGGCCCTTTAATGAGGGACTCGACGAACAATACAGTGAAAGTGTGCACGATAACATACCCGGCCCGGGACTCGGTGAAATATATATTGAGATATGCACGAGCATAGTAGTGAGAAGTTATATGCAATTCAAAACATTTTTAAAGACTCAATAGAATAGTCAACACGAACCATCGTTCGCAATTTCAAATAATAGTCATCTCATATACCTTTCGGATGTCCCTGCGGATTATATCAAAATGAATCTTTGAAATCATGTGTACACATTAATATAGATGAATCAAAACATAAGTTATGGGAATCAAAAAATCAATAGCTATCCTAGTGGCTCTAGGAATAGGAGTTTCCTTTGGAATCGTATATGTATCGTATATTCATTTCACAATGATCATGCCAAAAAGAAATAAGGGTTAGCTTCACATACCTTTAGCGTTTATTCGTCACACAATATGTATACGCTGCCTAATAATACTTCAACCTATATTAAGATGCCAACAACTACGTTTAAGTTACGGGGAGATTCAAAACGTATTCTAACGTTAGTAACTCCCTTCTAGATGTTTAGGCGACGTTTACTCTTGTATCCAAACCAAGTACATATAACCAGCCCAACATCAGTAATTATATGTTCAATATCAATCCGGACAGCCCACACAATATTCCAAACAGCCCACATTCACAGCATGCAATAACGATTCACATACGGCTACTACATTCTCAAGTTACTACTAATAGTTCGTAGCCTTAACGTTTGCATGTAACAACTTATAACAGTCCATCCAACATACAATACAAAGAATAATCTTAATTATCATTAATTTACCAAGTTCAATAACAACAACGTGTCAAAACAGCCCGCACCTTACAACGCTAGATAATAGTGTACATGCGATTATGACACATCCAATTTATTCTTGTTAATCTATAGTCATATTATTTCGTCGAAACGATTCTATAACAGCCCAACCACTATGACAACATGATGTATACTCTTAACTATAATTATTTTTTCCAATTTGATGAAAACAACAAGTCCAAAACAGTCCATTACCACAACATATCCAAAACAGTCCAACAACATGTCCAAAACAGTCCCTAAACAATCTTCGGAATTCTTGCAAACGTTTACGAATATACTAAGCAAACCACATATGATTCATACACATTATTTCATGTCTTCGTTTCATATAATTTCAGTAGGTTATGACCAGCTATCCACACGACAAGTACAACATCAATTCATACGCAACTAAGCTACATCGTCATTTCTACAATTCTTACAACAACTCACAAACGACTTTAGTTTCAACTCCAACCATTAAACACCTTCATTCCATCATAAAATTCATGATAATAACAATCAAAATATCATGTAAAAACAGTTCACTAACTTCCTCACAAAACAGTCCATAAAAGGTTTCAACATGCTTCAACATCACTTCACATAAAATCATAGATTCAATCATTTTCATACTAACATAACTTCACCTTTAACCTTCCAATTCTTTTCATTTTTTTTTACCATGAGATCTATGATAGTAACAACCATATTTATTAAAGAAAATCAGTCTATTAATTCCACTGAAACAGTCCGTACGGCCAACTAACATTCCAACACCAACTTTCATGATTTTATCCATGCGATTCATGTTCATCAAGTTACAACCATACTTCAAGTTCAACACATATAGCCCCATAACTACTATCATGTTCCAACATCAACACACATCATTTCATGTATACAACTTATATTTACTCATCTACATCACCCTTAATACAAGCAAAAGAAAGGTAGATCTTACCTTGACAACTTGACTTCTCTACTTGGCTAAAGTTTGTGGCTCGAGATGAAAATGGTTCTTGTTGCTCCAAAAACTATCTTCACGTTCTAGGGACCTTCTAAAGGGTTGAAACACCTTGGAAAATAATTTTTGGATCAAGACTCAAAGGGCTTAAAAATCAGCTAAGGTGGCTGAATGCTTCTCTCTCTAGATTTAGGTTTTTCTTCCTTTGTGTTGTGTAGTTGAAATGAATGTATTTTCTGCTTTCCTTGGTTATTATTTGGTTCACTATAATGAATACAAGTTGGACACAACACATGCTCCATCATGACCATGATTCCCTCCATTAACTTTACACCAAAACTCAATATTTTTCTCACAACTTTCGGCCATAGGCCTCTTGGCCGAACCCCTTTGTCTCTCCCTTCTACTTTCTTTTGAATTTTTTTACAAGACAATCTCATGTGTGTTGAATGATTCATACACCGCCCTTTGTCTATTGTAATCATGCCAAGATGGATGAGCAATATTTAATGTGAAGTGATCCCTCCACCATGTTATGTCCTCCTAAAATAATGTATACTTTCATAAAGTAGTGGATGCCCAAATATTCAATTGTAGGCTTCAACTTTTTCCTCCTCAAATTTTTCAGCCCTTGGCCGAATTTCACACTTGATTATAAGTGTATTTTGTTGTCCACAATATATTGAAAATGTAGTGGATGAATCAACATTTAATTGCACATTTGTATGTCTTCCATTTGCCTTATTTTAGATGACTTTAAGTCATCCTTTTTACCTTGGACGTTGTTGCTCTTGTTGGCTCCTTATTGTCACAAATTTTTACTTAACACCACAATTAAGTAATTCCTAATCTCCAATAACATTTTTTTATACTAAGTGAAATTTATAACCGATTAGTTCTAGTTTAGAAATTAAAAATCCGAGGTTTCTATCTCACATCGATTCCTTCGCGAATAACTCGACGTATAAAATACGGGGTCTAACACTTATTGAGCTTTGAATATTAATGATGATTAAGGTTATGCATTATGTTGTATGTTGGATGGGCTGTTATAAAGTTTTTACATGCAAACGGTAAGGCTACAAACTATTACGAATAACTTGAGAATGTAATAGCCGTATGTGAATCGCGATTGCATGTTGTGAATGCGGACTGTTTGGAATGTTATGTGGGCTGTCCGGATTGGTATTCAATGTATAAATATTGATGTGGGATTGGTTGTATGTAGTTGGTTTTACTACAAGAGGAAACGTCGTCTAAACATCTAGAAAGGAGTTACTAACGTTTTAAATCTTCCCGTAGCTTAACCGTAGTTGTTGGCGTCTTAATATAGGTTGAAGTATTATTGGGAAGCGTATACATATTGTGTGAAAAATAAGCGCTAAAGGTATGTGAAGCTAACCCTTCTTTCTTTTTGGCATGATCGTTGTGAAATGAATATATGACATATATACGATTCCAAAGGAAATTCCTATTCCTAGAGCCACTAGGATGGCTATTGACCTTGATTCACATAATTTATGTTTTGGTTCATATATATTGATATGTACACATGATTTTAAAGTTCCATTTTGATATAATCCACAGGGACATCCGAAAGGTAAATGATATGACTATTATTGAAATTGCGAACGATGATTCACTTTGACTATTCTATTGAGTCCTTAAAAACATTTTTAATTGCATATGGTTCTCACTACTCTACTCGTGCATACCTCGATGTATATTTCACCGAGTCCCGGGCCGGGTATGTTATCGTGCACAACTTCAATGCATTGTTCACCGAGTCCCTCAATAAAGGGTCGGGTACGGTATATATGTATATGATGATATGATGATATGATGATATGATGATATGATGAAATGACGATATGATGATATAATGATATGATGACATGTTATGGCGGCCAGGAGGGCATTTGATGATCTTATTCACCGAGTCCCTCATTAAAGGGTCGAGTACGATATATGAATATGCATATGATAGATGATATTGATAAATATGATTATGTTACAAAGGCAAGTGTTTTGGTATTCTGGATATTGTACACGTTTACTGTACTCCATATTCAGTTATGATCCTTTTACTGTATTTCACTCTTTATATGCTCAGTACATATTCCGTACTGACCCCCTTTTTTCGAGGGGCTGCGTTTCATTCCCGCAGGTACAGATACACACTTTGGTGAACCGCCGGTTTAAGACTTCCCTTCTGCTATCTTGGAGAGTTCCGTTGTTTCGGAGCCCAGACTTTGGTATAGATCTTCTTGATCTAAATATATGCATATGTTGTTTAAGGGTACGATGGGGCCCTGTCCCGTCATATTTTATTGTTGAAACTCTTAGAGGTCTGTGGACATGTGTGTGGGTCGTGTTCAGACGTGATCGGTTGTGTGTGTATTATCAGTATGTGTGTTCTATCGTTGTAGCAACCTCTCCGGCTTGCAGATATTATCATGTTGTGGTAGCAGCCTTGTTGGCTTGCCTTTTTTTAAATAATTATGCGATAGTCCTGAGACAAAGGTTTGGTCGTTATAAGTTTCCATATGGTGTTTATTGTGAACGGAACATGTAGCTAACGGATGTGTATACGAGTGCCCAGTTCGGGTACTTAGTCGCGGCCTACGGGGTTGGGTCGTGACAAAAGTGGTATCAGAGCAGTTCGTCCTCGGAGTGTCTACAGACCGTGTCTAGTAGAGTCTTGTTTATCGGTGTGTTGTGCACCACATCTATAAACAGGGGGCTACAGGACATTTAGGATGTCATCATTCCTTCTTATCCTAGATCGTGCTATAGAACTATATTATTAGGGTGATCTTTTTCTAACAGACTATCACGTTTACAGCTATGCCTCCGAAGAAAGCGACAGCTGCCCAGAAGGGTAAATCGATGGCAGGGAATACTAGCCAGACACAGAGAGTTACCAGAGCTCGTGCCCAGTCCATGCCCGGGGTTGAGTTCCAGCCCGCGAGTTCTGCTACATCGTCACCTCCAGAGGAACCTAGGACAACAACAGCTCCGGGTCAGGGGGCGGCTCCACCGCCAGTTACAGAGGACCCAGCACCTGAGCCTCCAGCTCCTCAGCCAGGAGTGGAAGATAGAGCTATGAGGGATGCGGTTTAGTTGTTGACAAGATTAATGGTGGGACAGACTCGCAGGCAAGGACTAGGGGTTGACCAGATAGATAGACATGACAGTCTGAGAGCCCGTGACTTTCTAAGTTGCAATCCTCCAGAGTTTTTCGGGTCAAAGCCCGAGGATTACCCACAGGAGTTCGTCTGGCAGATGCAGCGTACGCTGAGGATAATTAAGGCTTCTGAGACAGAGTCGGTTGAGTTAGCGTCATATCGACTGCGGGATGTAGCTGTCAACTGGTATGAGTCGTGGGAGCTGTCTAGGGGAACGGATGCTCCTCCAGCAATGTGGGACGAGTTTGAAGAGGCCTTCCTTGGCCACTTTTTGCCTCCAGAGATGCGGCGAGCGAGAGTTGATAGATTCTTACGTCTGAGGCAAAATGGCAGAAGTGTTCGGGATTATAGTCTCGAGTTCGATTCGTTGGCCAGATATGCGCCTATTATAGTAGTTGATATGACCGATAGGATGCATCGATATGTGATGGGGTTAGATCGTTATTTGGTTGATAGCTGTATGGTAATGGCCTCCCAACCAGGGATGGATATTGCTCGGTTACAGGCGTATGCACAAGGGATAGAGGATCGAAACAGGGGGCGTCAGCTCGATAGAGACTATAACAGAGGCCAGCATAAGAGAGCTAGGTCAACTGGCTATCAGGGTGAATTTCAAGGCAGGCAGCCTCAGCAGCAGCACAATATATATCCTTCCCAGCCAGCACAGAGTGTACCCCCACAGCTCACTGGTAGGAGATTTGATAGTACAGGGTATTCAGGAGCCGGTCAGAACTCCAAGGCTTCAGGTTCACAAGTGCCCAGAGGTTCCAATCAGTCGAGGACACCCCTACCTCGGTGTTCTCGGTGTGGTAAGCCCCATTCTGGGGAGTGCCGTCTCGCTACTGGTGCTTGTTTTACTTGTGGCCGTCAAGGTCATATTATGAGGGAATGTCCCTATGGATGTAATCCAGGTGGTGCAGCTCAGCCTACTAGGTCAGTTGCTGGTTTATCTTCATCTGTGGCCATGCGCCCTATGGGGCAGGGTTTCCAGGTACCAGCAGGTCGTGGTCGAGGTCGTGGTGGAGCTCCTAATTCTAGCAGTCCTTCAAACCACATATATGCTTTGGCCACTAGGCAGGATCAGGAGGCGTCACCTAATGTGGTTACAGGTATGCTATCGATTTTCTCTCGAGATGTGTATGCATTTATAGACCCAGGCTCCACATTATCGTATATTTCCCCAGTTGTTGCTAGTAGAATTAGGATAAAACCTGAATCGATAGAACCATTTGAGGTAGCTACACCCGTAGGAGATTCCGTTATAGCAAGACAAGTATATAGAGAATGTTCGGTGATCATATATAGTCGTTGCACTAAGGCCGATTTGATAGAGCTAGATATGACTGAGTTTTATGTTATTATGGGGATGGATTGGTTAGCTGCTTGTTATACTAACGTTGATTGTATAGGCAAGATAGTCCGATTTCAGTTCCTGGGAGAGCCAATTATAGAGTGGAAGGGAAATATAGCATCGCCGAGGGGTAAGTTTATTTCATACCTCAAGGCAAGGAAGATGGTTAGGAAGGGTTATATTTATCATCTAGTATGGGTACACGACTTGGAGGCAGAGGCGCCGACTTTTCAGTCAGTGCCGGTAGTTAGCGAGTTTCCCGATGTATTCCCAGATGAACTCTCAGGCCTTCCTCCTGAGCGTGAGATAGAATTCTCTATAGGCGTGTTACCAGACACCCAACCCATATCTATTCCTCCTTATAGAATGGCACCTGCGGAACTGAAGCAACTGAAGGAGTAACTGAAAGATTTATTAGAAAAGGGATTCATAAGGCCCAGTACATCACCTTGGGGAGCACTGGTATTATTTGTAAAGAAGAAGGATGGGTCGCTGCGAATGTGTATTGATTATAGGCAGCTGAATAAAGTAACAATAAAGAACAGGTATCCCCTCCCCAGGATCGATGATTTATTTGACCAGTTGCAAGGTGCTAAGTGTTTCTCGAAGATAGACTTGCGGTAAGGTTATCACCAGGTGAGGGTAAAGGAGGCAGACATTCCAAAGATTGCATTCAGGACCCGATACGGACATTACGAGTTTAGAGTGATGTCCTTTGGGTTGACCAATGCTCCAACAGTATTTATGGATCTGATGAACAGAGTGTTCAAGCCATTTCTTGACCTGTTCGTGATTGTATTCATTGATTATATTCTGGTCTACTCACGATCAGAAGAGAAGCATGCAGATCACTTGAGAACGGTACTTAGGGTGCTCCCGCACCAGAAATTGTATGATAAGTTCTCTAAATGTGAATTCTGGTTAACTTCAGTAGCATTCTTGGGGCATATTATTAGAGCTGACGGCGTTCAGGTAGATACGCAGAAAATTGAGGCGGTGAAGAGTTGGCCTAGACCTACGACACCTACTGAAGTACGCAGTTTTCTGGGGCTAGCAGGGTATTACAGAAGGTTCGTAGAGAATTTTGCCTCAATTTCAGCGCCTTTAACGAGGCTAACCCAGAAGGCAGCTAAGTTCCAGTGGAACGACGCTTGTGAGCGGAGTTTTCAGTTACTGAAAGATAAGTTGACTACGGCCCCAGTTCTAACTTTTCCTGAGGGACCAGATGGCTATGTTATTTATTGTGATGCTTCCGGTGTTGGGATAGGTTGTGTGTTGATGCAGCATGGCAAGGTCATAGCCTATGCCTCCCGACAGCTCAGAAAGCATGAAAGAAATTATCCCACCCATGATCTGGAGTTAGCAGCGGTGATTAATGCCTTAAAAATATGGAGACATTATTTATATGGCGTGCATGTTGACATTTATACAAATCATAAAAGTCTCCAGTACATCTTTAAGCAGAAGGAGCTGAATTTGCGGCAGAGGCGGTGGCTAGAGTTGCTGAAGGACTATGATGTTGCCATTCTATACCACCCAGGGAAAGCCAATGTTATAGCAGATGCACTCAACCGTAGATCTATGGGTAGTTTGGCGAACGTACAACCAGAGCAGAAGGAGATGGCCCGTGAGATTCGCCAGTTAGCCAACTTGGCAGTCCGTTTGGCCGATTCTGATAATGGCAGGGTTTCTATTCGGGGAGTTGCTGAGTCCTCTATCATACAAGAGATAAAGAGACACCAGTACCAGGACCCTATTCTTGTACATCACAGGGATACAACTCTTAAAAAGGAAGAGACCCCATTTGAGGTCGCACGTGACGGGGTGCTACGATACAAAGGGAGATTATATGTACCTGAGGTTGTAGGGTTACGACAACAGGTGATGGGAGAGGCACACTGTGCCCGTTATTCTATTCATCCAGGGTCAACAAAGATGTATCATGACCTCAGATGCTTGTATTGGTGGGATGGCATGAAGAGGGATATAGCAGAATTTGTTGCTCAGTGTCCGAATTGTAAGCAGGTTAAGGTCGAGCACCAGAAGCCTGGGGGACTATTACAGCAGATGGAGATTCCGACCTGGAAGTAGGAGGTGATCAATATGGACTTCGTCATAGGTTTACCCCGCACTCTGCGAAAATATGACTCCGTTTGGGTCATCGTGGATAGGTTGACAAAGTCAGCCCATTTTCTTCCAGTCAGGACAACATATTCAGCTGAGGATTATGCCAGGTTGTACCTTAAGGAGATAGTGAGACTTCACGGGGTTCCCACAACTATTATCTCTGATAGAGGATCCCAGTTCACCGCTAACTTCTGGAGATCCTTCCAGGAGGGATTAGGGACACAAGTGAGTCTCAGCACGGCGTTTCACCCTCAGACTGACGGACAGGACGAGCGTACCATTCAGACATTACAAGATATGTTACGGGCATGTGTTATGGATTTCTGGGGTAGCTGGGATGATTATTTTCCATTTATTGAGTTCGCCTATAATAACAGCTACCATTCGAGTATTCAGATGTCACCGTATGAGGCCTTGTATGAGAGGAAGTGCAGACAACCTATTGGATGGTTTGATGTTGGTGAGACCAAGTTGATAGGCCCAGATATGATTCAGCAGGCTGTTGATAAAGTAAAGCTTATCCAGGAGAGATTACTTGCAGCCCAGAGTCGGCAGAAATCATATGCAGATAATCGACGTCGACACTTAGAGTTTCAGGTTCGTGACTGGGTGTTCCTGAAGGTGTCGCCCATGAAAAGTGTCATGAGATTTGGCAGGAAAGGGAAGCTAAGCCCAAGATATATTGGACCTTATCAGATTGTCCATAGAGTAGGACAGGTTGCCTACGAGTTAGACCTACCGGCTGATTTGGAAGCAGTGCATCCAGTCTTCCACGTGTCAATGCTTCGCAAATGTATAGGCGATCCTTCTAGAGTATTCCCCGTAGATGATGTCCAAGTGGCAGAGGAATTATCCTATGAGGAGCAGCCTATAGCCATACTTGATCGGCAGGTTAGGAGGTTACGAACTAAGGACGTGGCTTCCGTCAAAGTATTATGGCGAAACAACAATAGAGAAGAGATGACCTGGGAAGCCGAGAAGGAGATGAAAGACAAGTATCCTTACTTGTTCTCTACGCCTACATGTAACTTCGACTCCTCACTTGATTATATTGATTGTCCGATAAGACTCTATGTTATGACGATAAGGGAAACTTTTCCAAAAATTCTTATAGGACCTTACGGGACCAATTCGACATTCGAGGACGAATGTTCTAAAGGGGGGGAGAATGTTAGACCCCGTATTTTATACGTCGAGTTATTTGCAAAGGAATCAACGTGAGATAGAAACCTCAGATTTTTAATTTCTAAACTAGAACTAATCGGTTATAAATTTTACTTAGTATAAGAATGTTGTTGGAAATTAGGAACTACTTAATTGTGGTGTTAAGTAAAAATTAGTGGCAACAATGAGCCAATATGAACATTAACATGCCATGTCCAAAAGATGACTCAAAGTCATCTAAAATAAGGCTATTATGGAAGACATACAAATATGGATTTAAATGTAGATTCATCCACAACATTTTCATCATATTGTGGACAACTAAATTGGAAGAAAAATACATGTGAATTTCGGCCAAGGTGTCTAAAAAAGAAGACATCTATGTGAGGCATGCATTTGAATATGGAAGGCATCTATTACTTTATAAAAGCATGCATTATGTTATGAAGACACACATGTTAGGAAGAATCCTTGCACACTTAAATATTGACATTCATCTTTGTATGATTGCAATGGACAAAGGTTAGTGTATGAATCATCCACTACACATGTAATTGTCTTGTAAACAATTAAATGGAAAGAAGAAGAAAGGGAACAAAGGGGGAAGTTCAGCCGAAAGTTAGAGAAAACAATTGAAATTTTGTGTAAAGTTAATTGAGTGCTCAATGTCATGAGTGGAGCATGTGTTGTGTCCAACTTGTAGGAATCATAATTTAACCAAATAATGACTAAGGAATCAGCCATTACATTCATTTTCAACTTCACAACAAAGAAAGAAAACCTAGAGGGAGAGAAGGGAGAGCTCATGGCCAAAGGGCTGATTTTGGAGCTCCTTGTGTGTTGATCAAAAAAATATTTCTTCAAGCATTTCAACCCTTTAGAAGGTCCCTATAAACGTGAAGATAGTCTTTGGAGAAACAAGAACCATAATCATTTCAATTCACAAACTCTAGCCAAGTTGAAAAGTCGGATTGTCAATGTAAGATCTAACTTTCTTTTACATGTGTTAAGGGTGATGTAGATGTGTGAATATAAGTTTCATGCATGAAATGATGTGTGTTGATGTTGGGACATGATAGTAGACATGAACATATATCTATGTTGATGTTGAAGTATGGTTGTAACTTGATGAACATGAATTGCATGCATAAGATCATGAATGTTGGTGTTGGAATGTTGATGTGGCCGTAGGGACTGTTTTAGTGGCCATGGTGGACTGATTTTCTTCAATAATTACACTACAAAAAAATGGGTTTTAGCGACGGACTAAATCCGTCGGTAAATAGCATATATCTGTTGCTAAACCAATATAGCTACAGAATAACTACAGAATTGAATCCGTCGGTAAAATCCTCGTAGCTAGCCATTTGCCGACAAAACAAATGAATCCGTCGCTGGATTAACGACGGATTGGTGACAGATTTTATTTGTTGCCAATATGAGCGACGAATGAAATCCGTCGCGATGTTAATAATTTCCGTCGCTAATTATATGAGTTATTTCATCGTTTCTTCTAAGTGGCGACCAATAGTTTTTGTCGCTAATTCCGTAGCCAATTCTTTTAATATACACATTTCTGCATTCCTTTTGGCGATGAAAATAATTTGTTGCAACATTTGAAAACCGTCGCAAATCTTTTTTATTTTTTATTTTATATAATATTTTAAATACACCTGTCCAAGCATATATTAGATACCCATGTAATAAATTAATTAATAGAAACTAATATTCTACAAGGTCCAAAATACATAGCTGAATGCAAAATAAGTTTGGAGCATCCACAACGATAATATCCAAACCGAAAAATCCAAAATCATATGCAACATCCATAAAGTCCAAATAACAAAACTAACAACCATAAAGTCCAAACCACAAAACTAAGTAATGAGAGACTGGAGAGCCATGATCATCATCAGAAACCGATGCATGAACTTGATCAATGTTGGCAGTAGCTGGAGCTGAAACTATAGGTGCCATAGATGGTGGATGGTCATTAGGAGTGTCCTTCTGAGAAGAGACTGAAGGATTCAATCCATGTACCCGCTCAACAATAATAGGAAGCAAGTGATCAGTCAGTGCAGGAATTATGCTATCAGTCAGTGCAGGAATTAATCGCGTCACTAACTCATCCAAAGTTCCCGTCGCTGCTGGTTGAGCATTCAGACGTGGTACTGAGGATGTAGCATCAGATGCAGAAGAAGGACGAAGATTCGGCCCATAATATAAGTGTGCTTGAGATCCAAGACCATATATTCTTCTTTTCTTTACCCCTCCTACGGCTTCGTAATAGGCTTGACATTGATCAACTTCAGATTGAGTTTGTGACTGATTTTGTAGTATTTCTTGATATTTTTTCCTGTAAAAGAGAGTGATAATTAGTTAAACTCATTTCACTAATAGTAAGCACATGTACGAGAACCATTAAATACAGCAAGAATAATGCCCTGAAAGCTTCAATACAATTCAAGATATCTCTGTCTCACTGTCTCACTGAAGGCTACTGATAATGCAGTTAAAAGGTTTGGAGTGAATTTATCTTCCATCTGTAGCAGCTGTACTACTAATCACTATGAGGAGACTAGTTACCATCTGTTTAGTTGTGGTTATATTGCTAATAAAGTTTGGACTTTCTTCTGCAATTCATGTGGAATTAATCTGATCCATGGACAGGTTAATACAAAAAGCTATGAAGTGGTGGTTGGCAAAGCCTAAAAATGAGGTTCATAAAACCATTTTACAATGCTTACCAACTGTCATATGCATTCTAGCTGATCTTGTGCAGCAGCTACATATGGCCTGGTACAGCAATTTACTGCAGCATGTGGCAGCCTAAAAATGCTGGAGTACAGGAAGTATGCTAGCACAATACTGCAGTTTACAGCAGCCAGGAAGCACAGCTGCACTTGGTGTGGTCTAGAATCAAAGCTACAGAGCTGTTGGTTCTCAGGTGAGTTTACAACTGGAGGAAGGAACTACAAGAAAGTTGTCACTGATTCATTTTAGCATTTGCTGCTGTTGGAAGTTGCAGTAAGTCATGCAGAAACAAGGATTTTGCTTTGGAGGAAAACTTGGCAACTTGTAAAACAGCAGCAAATGCTAAAATGCTTTGCAGCAAATCCTTTTGTTATCAGGGTCGTCCCACTAATATTATTAGATGCTTTATGTACTATATCAGGGTTGTCCCGCTAAATAATTTACTGAAATATGTGCAACGACATGCAGACAGTATAACCTATCAAACTAACAAATAAGTGGCCATATACATGCGTGTTCCCTCATGTACATATCACAATACATATATATAGCTAATATCTTTCCTAGCATGAGAAAATATTTTAGTGGTCAAAATTTCAATATAATCTTTAGAGGTCTACTGATTTTTGTATCCAATCTTCGTTGAACACATCCAATCTATGCAAAAACAATCAATTATTGGGATCGATTATACCCATTCGATTCATATTAAACAGGTAATATCGACTTATAAACGTATTCAAATGTAATCTGAAATACAAATATTAAATTTTTTGTTTTTGACTTTATGTAAAAAATACATCAACTCAGATCTGGTGCAGCTAAATGCAACACCTGTTTTGCTGCTGGTAACCAGGAGGGTATATAAAAAATAAAAAAATAAAAAATGGGGGGGGGGGGGGGAGGGGGTTCAGATGCAGAGAAGGCTGGAGGTGGTGACAAGAAAGGGGCCTATTTGCAGCATGGAAAGGCACAAGGTGCTCTTGCAGCCTTGTTTGTTGGAAGAAATGGGCAAAGTTGGTCAGGAGAATTAAGCAAAACGAGGCAAATCTATTCTTTACAGAATTTCTCAAGATCGTAAGGAATACAAAAAATTTCACCAATTCAAACATTAGGTGAGGTAAAAGAAACCACAGGTCACATTAGGACTTCCCAAAGTGGCTATAAACTTAGTTATGTTCATTTTAGAAAGGTTAAACCTGCTAACTTTAGGCAAAAAAGGGCAGAACCGAGAAGTGCTTTGAAATACTTTCCTTAATCAATGAATCCCACATTTACCATTTGGAATTACTAGCCTTGTCACGGGAGGATCATGTTTACAAAATTTGAAGACTCAAGGTATCACAACAATATTAAATAATTCATGTATTTAGTAAATGAAGTTTAAACATGCCTCAAACTCAAAGTTCTTCGCTTAATGTTAAGCTCATTTTAGGACTTTAAAACTTCTCCATTTCTGGACAAACAGTGAGAGCAATTACCAATAATCCTAACAAACCTTTCGAGAGCTTTTTGAAGAATTTGATGAGGTAGAACTCTTTCCTAAACCCTGCAACTGTTTCCTAAAACCTGCAAGAATGAATATAAATCAAATCCTTCAGTATTATTGAAACAGAGATTTAGCCAGGAAACCAAAAATTTACGTTCTTTAACAGCATAAACATCGTTAAATGTCATAAAAGAGGAAAATAGCATTGAACAAAATAGCAAAAGAAAAGAAGAAATAGATACCCAAACCGTCAATTTTTTATCTATACGTTTCCAGATAGCTATACATATATCTACTAGTTGATTATTAGTTTATTACATTCTAACTTAGATTAATGTGCACATAACAAGTAAATTGAGATAAATGCGGTCAACTGAGAATAGTTCTTGCTTGCAGTTCCAATAGTAATAAAAACACACTATTTTCACACTAACTTCCCAATTTAATTCAAGATAATTTCAAGAATGCATAAGAGCACAACTCTTATAACTTATTTTCATAAAGGAGTTGATTAAAAAGAGTACACCTTGGGGGTCTTCGGATTCCTAACTTGGGTTTTCATATGGAATTTGAAGAGAAAACTGCAGTTGCTGAAGTTACACCCATATTTTCTTGGAAAACTAATTTTTGATGCTAAACAGAGAAATTAAACTATATTTAAGAAACCCAAAATAAAAAAATTGCAAAATTTCTCCTCCTTCCAACACACTGACACATACAAAGTGGCAACAAAACCAAAATTTATGTTCTTTAACAACATAAACATTGTTAAATGTCATATACAAAATTCAAGCTAAGCAATAAGTTCCCCAAATCACAAAGACCGTGATCAAACTTGTTGATTTTCAACAAAAACAGGAAAATAAACAAGACCCACAATTTATTCAACTATAATTCGTACAAGAAAAACAAAGTACACACAAAAATTAACTGAATTTCAACTCAAACAGAAAGAAGGATGATTTTCAACAAAAATAATAAATAGACCCACAATTTATTCAGAGAAAGAAACATATTTAACACCTGAAATTCAACTCAAAACCCCTCAGAAGAGAGAAAAAGGGCTCAGAGAGAGCCCTCTCTTTGATGAAACAACTGCTACTGCTGAGAGCTAAGCGATTCTTACTGAGGTTTTAGGGTTTTTATGATTATTATTGATAATACCCAGTGCATGTATAACTGCTACTGCTGAGAGCTAAGCGACGATGATATTTACTTTTTTAACTGATATAGAAAAGCAAGAAAGAGAGAGAGAAATAAACAAAGTAAATCACCATGGTAAATGAGAAATAAACAGAGTGAGAGTATGAGAATGGCGTCGAATTTTCCGGTGGGTTTGAAGCAATTTCGGTGGGTTTCAAGAGAAAGAGAAGATGGTGGGTTTGAAGAGAAAGAGATGTTAGTGCGTTTAGAGAAGATGGTGGGTTTATTTTATTTCGTTTATAAAAATAAAACTAAATTTTATTTACCGACGGATTCATTCTGTCGCTAACAATTAATTTGAAATTTTACCGGTGAAACATACATATTATTTAACGACGGAAATAATCCGTTGCTACTTACGTCGCTAATCTGTAATAAATTTTGCCGCCCATGGTTTGTCGTAATTTTAGTAGCTAAAATAAAGGCGCGGAATTTTCGAGCCAAAATATAGCGACAGATTTAAAAATCCGTCGCTATTTCGTCATTAATTTAGATATCATTTCTTTTTTCATTTTTTTGGCGACAAAACTCTAATTATGTAGGTAATCCGTCGTTACATAGAGACGGAATCAATTGTGTCGCTAAAATCTGTCGCTAAAACCCATTTTTTTTTGTAGTGTTATGGATGATGCTATCATAGTTTGCATGGTAAAAAGAATGAAAGGAATTGGAAGGTTAAAGGTGAAGTTGTGTTAGTATGAAAATAATTGAATCCATGATTTTATGTGTGTGATGTTGAAGCATGGTTAAGCCATGTAGTGGACTGTTTTGTGTGGAAGTTAGTGAACTGATTTTACCTGATATTTTGATTGTTATTGTCATGAATTTTATGATGTAAATAAAGGTGTTTAATGGTTGGAGTTGGAAATAAAGTCGTTTGTGAGTTGTTATAAGGATTATAGAGATGACGATGTATAGCTTAGTTTCGTGTGAATTGATGATGTAGTTGTCATGTGATTGCTGGTCATAACTTACTGAAATTATATGAAAAGAATACATGAAATAATGTGTAAGAATCATATGTGGTTTGCTTAGTATGTTCGTAGACGTTTGCAAGAATTCCGAACATTGTTATGTTGTCGGTTAGGGACTGTTTTGGACGTGTTGTTGGTTAGGGACTGTTTTGGACGTGTTGTTTTGGCTAAGTTGGAAAAACTAATTATAGTTAAGAATATACATCATGTTGTCATAGTGGTTGGGATGTTATAGAATCTTTTCGACGAAATGTTATGACTATAGACTAACAAGAATAAATTGGACGTGTCATAATCGCATGTAGACTATTATTGGGTGTTGTAATGTACGGACTGTTTTGACACATTATTGTGGTTCTTATTGAGCTTGGAAGATTAATGATGATTAAGGTTATGCATTATGTTGTATGTTGGATGGGCTGTTATAAAGTTGTTACATGCAAACATTAAGGCTACAAACTATTACGAATAACTTGAGAATGTAATAGCCGTATGTGAATCGCGATTGCATGTTGTGAATGCGGACTGTTTGGAATGTTATGTGGGCTGTCCGGATTGGTATTCAACGTATAATTATTGATGTGGGATTGGTTGTATGTAGTTGGTTTGACTACATGAGAAAACGTCGTCTAAACATCTAGAAAGGAGTTACTAACGTTAGCATACATTTTAAATCTTCCCGTAGCTTAACCGTAGTTGTTGGCGTCTTAATATAAGTTGAAGTATTATCGGGCAGCGTATACATATTATGTGACAAATAAGCGCTAAAGGTATGTGAAGCTAACCCTTCTTTCTTTTTGGCATGATCATTGTGAAATGAATATACGACATATATACGATTCCAAAGAAAATTCCTATTCCTAGAGCCACTAGGATGGCTATTGACCTTGAGTCACATAATTTATGTTTTGCTTCATATATATTGATATGTACACATGATTTTAAAGTTCCATTTTGATATAATCCACAGGGACATCCGAAAGGTAAATGATATGACTATTATTGAAATTGCGAACGATGATTCGCATTGACTATTCTATTGAGTCCTTAAAAACGTTTTTAATTGCATATGGTTCTCACTACTCTACTCGTGCATACCTCGATGTATCTTTCACCGAGTCCCGGGCCGGGTATGTTATCGTGCACAACTTCAATGCATTGTACACCGAGTCCCTCACTAAAGGGCTGGGTACGGTATATATGTATATGATGATATGATGATATCATGATATAATGATATGATGACATGTTATGGCGGCCAGGAGGGCATATGATGATCTTATTCACCGAGTCCCTCATTAAAGGGCTGGGTACGATATATGAATATGCATATGATATATGATACTGACAAATATGATTATGTTACAAAGGTAAGTGTTTTGGTATTCTGGATATTGTACACGTTTACTGTACTCCATATTCCAGTTATGATCCTTTGACTGTATTTCACTCTTTATATGCTCAATACATATTCCGTACTGACCCCCTTTCTTCGGGGGGCTGCGTTTCATGCCCGCAGGTACAGATACACGCTTTGGTGAATCGCCGGTTTAAGACTTCCCTTCTGCTATCTTGGAGAGTTCCGTTGTTCCGGAGCCCAGACTTTGGTATAGATCCTTCTTGATCTAAATATATGCATATGTTGTTTAAGGGTACGACGGGGCCCTGTCCCGTCATATTTTATTGTTGAAACTCTTAGAGGTTTGTGGACATGTGTGTGGGTCGTATTCAGACGTGATCAGTTGTGTGTGTATTATCAGTATGTGTGTTCTATCGTTGTAGCAGCCTCGCCGGCTTGCAGATATTATCATGTTGTGGTAGCAGCCTTGTCGGCTTGCCTTTTTATGAATAATTATGTGACAGTCCTGAGACCAAGGTTTGGTTGTTATAAATTTCCATATGGTGTTTATTGTGAACGGAACATGTAGCTAGCGGATGTGTATATGAGTACCCAGTTCGGGTACTTAGTCGCGGCCTACGGGGTTGGGTCGTGATAGGCCTATATTTTGTATATCTTTTGATAGCCTCGTAGAATTATGTACATTGATGTGGCATAGATGTTAATGATGATTTAAAGATGTTGCCGTCCAATGGGACTAGTGTGATTGATGAAAGGAAATATATGTTTAATCATATGGCTCACCTAGATGTAAGTATATGTGTAAGCCAAGGGTGCCCGGGTGGGCTAGCACCGGGTGCTCATCGCGGCCCTCTAGACGGGTCGTGACAAAAGTGGTATCAGAGCAGTTCAGTCCTAGGGTGTGTCTACGAGCCGTGTCTAGTAGAGTCTTGATTATGGGTGTGTTCCGCGCCACACTTATAAACAAGAAGCTGCGGACATTTTAGGAATAAATGACCTTCTTTCTTCATAATAATCGTGCGATAGAGCTATGATGCAAGAAATTCTTGTTCCTTAATCGTGTGTTGTGTATTTCAGAGATGCCTAAAAAGAGAAAGGCTACAGCAGCCCAAAAGGGCAAGACGGTGGCAGAAAAGCAGGCTGAAAGAGCACCGCCACCGGTAGTAGAGAAAAGTGAGTCCTAGAGTGCGGCTCAATCTCAGTCCTCCCGTTTAGTGCCTATATTAGAGGAGCGTGAGGGAGCCTCAGCCCCAGCTCCAGCACCTCTAGCGCCTCCACCGGATGCTTCGGGCCAAGATGTGAAAGAGGCCATTAATTTGATGACTCAATTGGTTGCGACCCAGACTCAGAGGCAAAGATCAGGGCAAGGTGATAGGGCTGTTAGTGCAAGGGCCCGTGACTTCATTACTTTGAACCCTCCGGAATTCTTTGGATCAAAGCCAGAGGAGGACCCTCAGGATTTTATCGATGGTATGTTGAGGACGCTTCGATTGATACATGCTTCGGACACCGAGTCGGTGGAGCTAGCGTCGTATAGATTGAGAGATGTCTCGATCCAATGGTATACGGTATGGATGGCTTCACGGGGAGCCAATGTACCTCCCCTGGTATGGCAAGAGTTTTTGGATGCTTTTCTCCGACACTATATGCCTCCGGAAGTTCGGCGAGCTAGAGCCGATAAGTTCTTAAATTTGAGACAAGGTAGTATGAGTGCTCTAGAGTATAGTCTCCGCTTCAATTCCTTGGCTAGGAATGCTTCGACCATGGTAGCGGACATGGGTGACCGAGTGCACTGATTTGTGAAAGGCCTAGGGCCACACTTGATGGATAGATGCCTGACTGCGTCCCTTCAGGACAACATGGATATTGCACGTATTCAGGCCCATGCTCAGAACTTAGAAGAAAGCCTATAGCAGCAGAGAAGTGAACGCGAGCAGGATAGGGGTCATAGTAAGAGGGCCAGATTTTCGGGTCTGGTGAGTGAGTTCAGAGGCGGGCATAGACAGTAGATGTCCAGACAGTCAGGCTATTCTATGACTAGTGTGCCTCCATGGTTTTCAGGCTAGAGATTTGATAGATCCACTCGTTCCGGGCCGAGTCAGAGTTATTCGAGGTCTCAGTTTAGAGATGATTCGGGTCAGGCAAGGCCACCCGCACTACGATGTTCCTAGTGTGGGAAGTTTCATTGGGGTCGATGCCGAATGGGCTTAGATGTTTGCTATTTATGTGGTCGACCAGGCCATATCATGCGTGATTGCCCCTCAGTTCATGGTGGAGGTAGGACCCAGCCTTCAGGGTCGATAGCCGGATCTTCAACATCTGTACGCCCTATGAGGCCAGGTTCACATGCGCCCGTCAGCCATGGTAGAGGTAGAGGGAGAGCTCCCAGTTCTAGCGGTCCTCAGCACCGTGTTTATGCTTTGGCTGGACGCCAAGATCTTAAGTCTTCTCCTGACGTGATTACAGGTATATTATCGGTATTCTCTCATGATGTATATGCTTTGATTGATCCGGGCTCCACATTGTCATATGTTACTCCATATATTGCAGGCCGATTTAGAGTCGAGCCGGAGTCGATCAAACTTTTTGAGGTGTCTACACCCGTGGGTGAATAGGTAATAGCTAGCCGAGTATACAGAAATTGTGTAATTATGATTTGTGATTGTCGTACCATGATTGATTTGCATGAGCTAGAAATGGTGGATTTTGATGTTATTATGGGCATGGATTGGTTGGCTTCTTGTTATGCCAATGTCGATTGCCGAATGAAAATGGTTCATTTCCAATTTCCGGGAGAACCAGTGTTAGAGTGGAAAGGAAATACGGCATCACCAAAAGGTAGGTTCATTTCGTATCTAAAGGCAAGGAAAATGATCACAAAAGGTTGCATTTATCATCTAGTTTGGGTTCAGGATGTAGAAGCTGAATCGCCGACTCCTCAGTCGGTTCCCGTAGTGAATGAATTTCCGGATGTGTTCCCGGAAGAGCTTCCAGGCCTTCCTCCCGAATGGGAGATTGATTTTTCTATTGATGTATTGCCAGGCACTAAGCCGATATCTATCCCTCCTTATAGAATGGCTCCCGCAGAATTGAAAGAGTTGAAGGAGCAATTGAAAGACCTTCTTGAAAAGGCTTTATTAGGCCTAGTTCATCCCCGTGTTGTTCGTCCAAAAGAAAGATGGCTCCTTGAGAATGTGCATTGATTATCGGCAATTCAATAAGGTGACGATTAAGAATAAATATCCTCTTCCGAGGATTGATGACTTATTTGATCAATTGCAAGGTGCCAAATGACTTTCAAAGATTGACTTGAGGTCCGGGTTGTTATACCCCGTATTTTTGCACGTCGGATTATTCGTAAGCTAATCGACGTAAGTTTAAGGACGGGATTATTTTTGGATGTGAAATAAGAACTTTTAATTCTCAATTTTAATTAGTACACGAATTGCTTATAAAATTTATTTAGTGTAGAAATATTATTGGAGATTACGGACTAATTAATTATGATTAGATTATTAAGTAGGGATTAGTGATTAATTAAGATTAATTAAGTTAATTATATCTTGTGGGCCCCACCCGTTTTTAAATTAAAAAAAAGTGATGACTCATTGGTGGGACACATGTCAAGGTAAGTGGACACATGTCCTATGGTTTGGAAGCATATATGAATTCACAAATTGTGAATCATGCCTAAGCCGTGCACTTTATTTTGTGCACAATTCAATTGAAAAAAAAATATAAGAGAAAGCACAGCCATGGCTGCTGCTCACGGCCAGCCATGGTAAAAAAAAAATATTTTTTTTGCTTTGATTTAATTCCAAGGTGATTTACAAGTCCAAGGAGGTGATAGCCACATTGGTATTGAATTGAGGAAAAAGAAATAGCGAAATTGGAGCAAATAAGCGTAGAATTTCCTCCGATTAAATTAAGGTAAGATTTTCTCATTTTATGGTATAATTGTATTGATGATGTTGAAATGGAAAGATTAAAATTAGATTCGATGAAATTGGAAGTAAGAAATTGCATGAATCCGTTGATATTAGGAGTTGTGGTTGTTATATGGAATTGTTGAGTTGAGAGGATTAAAAGTATGGTTCATGTTCGTATGTTGTTGTTCGTGTTGTTGTCGTGTTGTCGTTGATGTGGTTTCTAAATTTGGAAGAAAGGAGTGTATAACGTATCGTATACAAGACGTATGTTGGTTTGTTTAGTGTATAATCTTAAATGTTAATGATTTGGATTGGAAAGGAATTAAGAAAGGTTGTTGAGTTGTTTATGGGTTGGATTGTAAGGATTCTATATGAATATTGCTATTGCTGTCATCGTTGGTATTGCTGTGATAACAGGAGGTTAATTGGAAGTTCGGGTTAGGCGAGTTATATAGGGGAAATGCTGCCCGATTTCCGTTAAGTTCTTAACTAATAAAAATCCTAATCAAGAAAGTATGAATTGAAGAATGGTTCCTATAGGTAATTGGTTGCAGATTGATAAGCTAGAAAGTATAGTTTACTAACAATAGCGTTACTTTTATATTAAATAGGCTAAAGGGGCAACGAAGCGAACGTGATTACGATTAACCTTCAACAGGTATGTAAAGCTAACCCTTCTTTCTTTTGGCTTGATCTTTATAAAACAAACAGATGGCGTATATATGATTCCAAAGAAGCTCCTATTCTTAGAGCCACTAGGATGGCTAATGTTCTTGATTTCCATAAGCTATTTCATGGTGTCTCGATACGTGTCTATGATTAAAGAAGTTCTATTTTGATATAATTCATTGTGACATTCGAAGGGTACTTGTTATGATTATTGTCTTGATTTTCAAATGATAGTTCATATGGATTATTCTATCGAGTCTCAAATATGATTTAATTTGCATATGGTTGCTCACTACTCTACTCGTGCATGCCTCAACATATCTTTCACTTAGTCCCGGGCCAGGATACGTTTTCGTGCACAGTTTCACTGCATTATTCACCGAGTCCTTCACTAGAGGGCCGGGTACGGTATATATATATATATAATGGCGTTATGATGTGATGGTGTTATGATGTGATAGTGATGTGATGTGTTGATGGCGCCAAGGATGGTATGTGGCGACCTTATTCACCGAGTCCCATAATGGGCCGGGAATGATATATGATATTGACATGCATGATTTATTTTTCTAAAGGCAAGTGTTTTGGTATTCTGGATGTTATACTTGTCTCTTGTACTCCTTATTTCAGTATGATTCCCTTTACTGTATTTCATGCTTTATATACTCAGTACATATTCCGTACTGACCCCCCCTTTCTTCGGAGGGGGGGGGGGCTGCGTTTCATGCCCGCAGGTATAGATAGTCGGTTTGGTGACCCTTCAGCATAGGACTTCTACTCAGCTGTCTTGGAAAGCTCTGTTGTTCCGGAGCCTAGACTTTTGGTACAAATCTGATGATGTATACGTATATGTTTATCCAGGGTTACGGCGGGGCCCTGTCCAGTCATATTTCGCTATCGATACTCTTAGAGGTCTGTAGACATATGTGTGGGTTGTGTATAAGTTATGTTCAACTGTGTCTATACGATGTGCTATGATATGATGTTCGTCTGTAGTGGTAGCCTTGTCGGCTTGCTTATGATATTGATATGTAGTGGCAGCCTTGTCGGCTTGCGTATCATCTTATGATTTGATTAGTTGTGACTCCTCAAGAGATAGTTTATCTGGATATATATATATACGTGACGACGTTATGAACCTTGGAGTTCTTTTGCAAGTTTCCATATTTTTCTTACATTCAGTTTGACTATATCCAATAGGTACGTACGAGTGTCCAGGTCGGGCACTAGTCATGGCCCACGGGGTTGGGGCGTGACAAAAGTGGTATCAGAGCAGTTCATCCTAGAAGTGTCTACAGACCGTGTCTAGTAGAGTCTTGTGTCTCGGTGTGTTGTCAACTACATCTATAAACAGGAAGCTACAGGACATTTAGGATGTTACCTTTCCTTCTTATCCTAGATCGTGCGATAGAGCCCAGCCATAGGAAATGAAATTCCTTATACTAACCTTTGATTTCAGCTGAAGAACGACATCGACAGAAGAAAGTGACTGATCATATTAGAAGCTACACAGTACACAGGTAAGCCACGGTGCGAATGAGGCATGTCGGGTAAGGTAAGAATATTGGAGTATATTTGACATGTAAAGTTGAAGAATGGAATGGGAGGTAGATAGGAAGGTATATCAGGACGGATCGTTAAAGGATCAGGTACACGTCTCTAGGTGCGATATGTGAGGTGAGTTTCGACACCTTTATACTTTTTACTTGAAATTGGGAGCCCTCTGTGGCTATGACATGATATGATATATACGTATATATGTTGGCCCTGGGAGGCATTGTTGGTATTTCCTGCTTGCAGGTTTTGGGATAGTAAGAAGTACAGAGGAAACTCAGCCCAAATTTTCCCAGAATAGAAAAGAGAGAATGAGATATAGGTTCATAATATGTCTTGAAAGTCTATACCGATTGGGTAAATTTATTATGTTGGATTAAAGTTTTAAGAGATACCCTCCATGTCATCCGTGAGAGGCACCATTCCTACTTGGGAAATTTTATTTCGAAGAAGCATATATGAGCAGCAAAGTTTGGAATTCATTTGAACGGACCAGAATACTTTCCAGCCACATTTTTACCTTAGAAAAGCTCATATTGAAGGGCAAAAACGTCCAGCAATTAAGTTTCACTTCATTGGAAGAATCCAGAGCATACAACAAGTAGTTTATGAACTAAATGATTCGTTCACGACTCAAGAATAAATCTGGAGGTAAACCACGTGAACCAAGCACTAGAAGTCCTGTGGTGCTTGTCGGATTCTAGTTTTTCTTCTGGTGGTGGTTGGAGAATGCCTCATGGTGACATTTTATTAGTTATTAATAAACTAATTGGAGATGGAATTTGTGGAAGGAAAACCCAAACTTGTGGGCTGTCTAGGATCATGTGTTTCATATGTTGTTGATGAAATGCTAGAATAATTCGGAAGGGCTTGTGATACTAAGGGATGATTTAGAAAAAGGTGGCAAATCTTAACAAAACTTTTTATTGAGGTATCGAGTGAACTGATAAGTAGGGATAAATTACGACGAGCTTACAGTTAAAAGGAGTGATAGTATGATTGAGATAAAAGTACAGAGGAGGAAGAATTATGACAAATTATGAAGGTATTGATGGGACAGCTTGTGAGATATTAAGGATAAGATTGATCGGAAAGGGTGAAGGGTTAAATACGCCTACTCCACAGAGTGCAATTAAAAGATAGTAAGAATCGTGAATAAGGTTAGGAAGTGTTACGTTATAGGATGGATTATGAACAGGATGTAATGTGAATCCCATAAGGATTGTTATAGAAATGAGTAAAGCCTAGCAAGGAAGTAACTAAAGGATATGATGTGATTAGTGTGAAACGGAAAAGCAAATTTAGAAAAAAAAAACTTACAAAGTCCTATAGGGAAGTTCAGAATAGAGATCAAGTGGTAACGAAAGTGAAAGCGAGCACAGGAAGAGAAGGGGTTAATAGAAAGTAGAAGATAAGAAGAAAGCGAGTGGGATTACAGTGTAGCAATGTGTTATGACATGTATAGCTGAGAAAATGAGTAATATAAGCGACAAAATTGTGAAAGACCGAACTAAAGGAAGATGAGCAACGGGACAGAATGAATGCCAGAAATGACTGGTATGATAAGAACAAATAGGGATGAACAGAATATACTTTCAAAATGAGAAAGGGGTTATGTAGAAGTAGTGTTTTCCGAAGGATACAGGAGTAGCATGAGATTCCTCGTGCACAAAATAAAAGATGGACATAGACTGGAGAAATGAAAGGAATACTAAAGGAAGCACTCAAGACAGACGTAATTAATTGAGTATGAGTATAGGATAAAAGGGAAATATATAGCTACAAACTTAAGGTGTAGTACGACGAGAAGGTAATAAGACAAGACCACTATTAAAACGAATTTGATATGATTTTGAGTAAGTTAGAAGTTAGCGTTGGGTATACAACAAGGGTGAACGAGCATGAGGCATAAAGGAGTACTGCGTGTATGTGACTTCACCTCGGAAATAGTGAAATCCTTAAAGGACAAGGATTGTGGATTTGCGAAACAACTGATGTATTGTGAATTTATTAGAAGAAACAGATGATATCCGTTGGGATAAAGATAGTGTTATAAGAAAGCTTGCGACACTTATCATCAGAATATAAGTGCTACCTAATTGAGAATTTGAAACGACTATAAGCACTAGCTAATTACTGATCGGAATAAATGGAATGTGGCTTTGGATAAATCGTTGCATTAATTATATTACTCGAGTACCAACCATCAGATAAGATTTTGTACTATATATCGAGAGTTCTCATCGCTTCGTGATTTGGTTAAGATTCTCGTACGTGGGGAATCAAAGTTATAAATGATAAAGAAAAGACATGGCTATGGTAAGTACAACCCCAAAGGGGGGAAGCGGGTGAAAGCAAAGTAAGTATAAATGGAAACAATTGACACTGAAATATATTTGATATAGATGCTTAAATTTCAATTGGGATCCCCTGCTGAAACAAGTTAATAAGCTCTGATAGCCAGCAATTATTGGATAGAAGACAGGATGGTATTTGAGACAAGACTAAGGATCATTTGTAAAGATTATGTATAATATGACATTAGAAAGTGAATGCTTATAAAAAGGAAGAATACGAAAAGAAAATGGTAACGAGTAGCTTAAGAGATATTATAAAGGATATCAACGCTATACTAGATTAGAGGTTAAGGCGTTGGCAATGGGGTTGCTTGCTAATGATACTGTAACTTATAAGTAGCAAAGGAGGAAGGACAGGAAATCTCCTATAGTAGGATATGAGAAAATCAAATGGTGAATAAAGAAAGGGGAAGGAGCATGACAAGATAGACTGCAAGTGAGTTTTAGTACAAATAAGATATGCAAAACAGAATGAACCAGGAGAGGGGAAAACTATGACTAAGATTGGATATACTCTATACAAGTTGTACAAGAATAGTTATGCAATCTACGAATATTTCTATGCTAAAAATGAGACCAAGTGAGTACTTGATAAGAAGAGTAAGGATTTAGTAATAACAATGTGGTTACGATATTTTGGATACATTAGGGAAAGGTGTAAGATGGTTTGAACCCAAGTACTGAGATGAAATTAGTACTGAGGGCAAAATCCATAGTTAAGGACTAGTTATATCAATTGAAAGATATAAGAGAAGAATATAGGGTCTGCATAAAGATTAGCGAGGTGACGCTAAGGTATTTTCCGGGCTGATTTGAGCACCTACACATACTCTTGTAACGATTGCAATAAGATGTGTGATAGGAGAACTAAGAGCAAATTTGAGTAAAGGGGCAATAGAAGATTTTGAGTCAAAAATAAAGAAACGACACGAGATAATATGCCTAAAGTATTGCCAGTTAGGTTAAGGGAAATTACGAAATGATTTAACCGAGACAATCAGAACAAGCAAGTTACGGGATGACAGTGAAGTTATAATATGAGAGAACTCTAGCGCTATTTGATAGCCAACCCTAAAGATCGAGATCAAGAACTAAAAGCAAGTGATAGTTAAAAACCTTTAAAACAAAGTCAGAAAGTGACACATGATGCTGAAAATTCCAGAATAACTGTAACAGCAGAGCAAAGAAAGGTTATCGGAGTAGAATGATATTACACTCTGGGAAATTTTGTTTTATCCGTAGAGTCTGTAAAGGGTATACAAGTACCGGAGGTATGAAATACTCCAAGAATTGTAAAGTCTAATAAATCGATGAGGGATGTCTGCACGTTACAAGGTCTTACTTAAAGATTAGAAGTAAAGTGAAGTGAACGATACATCATCTTAAGGGAGTAACTGTAGAAAAACAAAGAGTCGAGTTGTGGCTAAGTGCACCATGAATACAAGTCCGAATCCATCAATGACAGTACAACTGAACAGTATGCAGACAAGAGAAAGAGTAACACTTCAGCAGAAGAGCTTGAAATACAACTGACAACCAACCGCGAAATAAGGAGGAAAGCAAAGACAACGACGTGAAATAATTACCTTGAGAAGCAACAGAAGGAGGAAATATTACGGGAATGACTATGTAGAGACCTGGAATGCGTTATAATGAATTATAGCGAATCTGTTACACCTCGGGAAAATCTTCCGTTGGTACGCGGGTGAATGACCTAGTGATGAGCATGAGTGTATGATGTTTCCATGAGTAAGAAACAACATTTGATGACCCTAAATAAAATTCCATAGGAAACCGCAATAAGAGAGAGGTTATGCTCCATAATGAATAATTATAGGTTTTGGAAATGTAAAAAGTTGCAAGTTTGCATTCTGGCCAGTGGTCGTAAAATAAAATATGGACCGTAAAGTGGTATACGGTCCATAAACTGCCATGTCGTATTGTGGCTTCCAAAACTTCAAACTTTCTGCCAAATGATCAATGGTTAAATACAACCTGGAATACGGACCGTTAAGTGGTTTACGGGCCCGTAAACCATGATCGTAAATCACCATGTCCCAGCCTGAGTTTCTGGTTCTGTTATGATTAAATACGACCATGAAGGACGGTCTGTAAACTGGAATACGTACCGTAAACCAAGTTTACGACCACTGTGCACTTCAAATCAGATTTTTAAGTCATTAAATAAGGGGACCAAGGGTTATTTCATTTCACTTCTACATCACACCCCTTCTCTCTAAAACATATCTCTACATATATTCCACAAGTTTTCAAGGGTTTTTAGTGATCAACAACACAAAATAAGTTAATCAAGTGTAAGCAAACCCATTAAAGATCATTCAAGTCTAGAAATCCAAATGGAGAAAAAACTAGGGTTTTTGCTCAAGTGGAGTATTTTGACTAAGGCTTGTTCCTACAACATCTAAGGTAAGATTTATAGTATTTATATGTTGTTTAAGGTATTTGGAAGTTGAAATACTTGGATTTTAGAAGAGTATAGCAAAATGGGTCATGCTTTGAATAGTGACGTTTTGAGAAATAGTTTGAATTGAATCATGATTGTTGTTGTGTTGTGACATGAATGGGTTATAAATGACGTTAAGATCATGAAATAGGCATTGTATGTGTATGGACGAAATCGTGTGTTATGGTCTTGAATATGGAAAATTGGAAATGAATTGAGACTATGGATAATGTAGATTACTAAAGGCTATTGTTATGATATTGTAAATGTATTGTTGACGTTTGGGAATTGAATTACGATATGGAGGAATGTTGTATAAATAAAGGAGATGCTGTCCGATTTTCCCTAGCTTTAGCCATTTATGCTAGTTGTCAATTCTAACGATAGTATGACCTTGATGAAGGTATAAACGCAAGCGTGGAAGGGAACGTGCAAGTGTTATATAGTCGAACGAAAAGGTATGTAAGGCTAACCCTTCTTTCATAAGGCATGGTTCTTTGGCCAAACGTCTAAATCTCCTATAAGACTATGATTCCCTTCAAACGATTTGATTCTCCGAGCTAGTAAGCTCCCGATGCTCGATGTGCTACGATTGTACTAAGTTCCTCGTATGACGAGTAAGCCTATAGGGTAGATGTAACGATAATGACAATGATAGTAATGATGATGAGAATAAAATGATGCTAAAGATGCTTATGAGCTATTATATGTATGTGTGCCTATGAAGGGCTATAATAAGACCCCGAGCTTATGATGCTAGGTAAGAATATATGTATATGAATATGTATAGAGTATGTATATGATTATGAAATGCGCGCGCACTTCTACAGAAGGGACAGATAACCCGGATTCCTTGGTAGGGCCAGGTATGTATGACCTTGAGCCTTGGTTGGCCAAGTATGTATGAAACACCGAACTTTTATGGTCGGGCACGCTATAGCTATATATATATGTGTGTGTGTGTGTGTGTGTGTGTGTGTGTGTGTATAACATCAATATGAATACGAATATGTTATAAAAATGAATGTGAAGGTAAATAAATACGGATATGGATGTATGTACACAGATACGTAATAGAAATGGAATGTCCTTGTGGAAAGCAAGTAAGTTTTATGACGACGATATTATTATTTCCCATGTTATGCTATTTCATATGTTGACTCTTAAGCTTTCATATTGATATTGATCATGCTTTACATACTCAGTACATTCTTCGTACTGACGTCCTTTTGTTTGTGGACGCTGCGTCATGCCCGCAGGTGCACAGGGAGACAGGCTTGATCCATAGCTATTTTTTCAGGGACTACATAGCGGAGCCCCATTTCATTCGGAGCTGTAGCTTTTGGGTACTTATTCTTTTGTGTACATAATTATGGGCATAGCGGGGTCCTGTCCCGCTCATGTGATATGTTATAACCTTCTTAGAGGCTCGTAGACATGTGTATGTGGTTAGATGTGTTTGGCCTTGTCAGCCTATATTTTTGTATGTCATTTGGTTGGCCTTGTCGGCCCATGTACATTGATGTGGCATAGATGCCTATGATGATATAAGAAATGTTGTCGTCCAATTGAGACTAGTATGATTGATGGCTAGAATGCCTGATTTGATTTATAGCTCACCTAGACATTATGTGAAAGTATGTTAAAGGGGTTCCCGGGTGGGGTAGCGCCGGGTGCTCGTCGCGGCCCTAGTCGGGTCGTGACAGAATTGACCAATGAAAGCGGCACGTGAGGGGCATAATTAAATAAGAGAACACTTGAGTAAGTATTGGGAGTTCAAGACCAGTTTAACATTCAAGGACGAATGTTCTAAAGGGGGGAAGGATTTTATACCCCGTATTTTTGCACGTCGGATTATTCGTAAGCTAATCGACGTAAGTTTAAGGACGGGATTATTTTTGGATATGAAATAAGAACTTTTAATTCTCAATTTTAATTAGTACACGAATTGCTTATAAATTTTATTTAGTGTAGAAATATTATTGGAGATTACGGACTAATTAATTATGATTAGATTATTAAGTAGGGATTAGTGATTAATTAAGATTAATTAAGTTAATTATATCTTGTGGGCCCCACCCGTTTTTAAATTAAAAAAAAAGTGATGACTCATTGGTGGGACACATGTCAAGGTAAGTGGACACATGTCCTATGGTTTGGAAGCATATATGAATTCACAAATTGTGAATCATGCCTAAGCCGTGCACTTTATTTTGTGCACAATTCAATTGAAAAATAAAATAAAAGAGAAAGCATAGCCATGGCTGCTGCTCACGGCCAGCCATGGTAAAAAAAAATTATTTTGTTTGCTTTGATTTAATTCCAAGGTGATTTACAAGTCCAAGGAGGTGATAGCCACATTGGTATTGAATTGAGGAAAAAGAATTAGCGAAATTGGAGCAAATAAGCGTAGAATTTCCTCCGATTAAATTAAGGTAAGATTTTCTCATTTTATGGTATAATTGTATTGATGATGTTGAAATGGAAAGATTAAAATTAGATTAGATGAAATTGGAAGTAAGAAATTGCATGAATCCGTTGATATTAGGAGTTGTGGTTGTTATATGGAATTGTTGAGTTGAGAGGATTAAAAGTATGGTTCATGTTCCTATGTTGTTGTTTGTGTTGTTTTCGTGTTGTCATTGATGTGGATTCTAAATTTGGAAGAAAGGAGTGTATAACGTATCGTATACAAAACGTATGTTGCTTTATTTAGTGTATAATCTTAAATGTTAATGATTTGGATTGGAAAGGGATTAAGAAAGGTTATTGAGTTGTTTAAGGGTTGGATTGTAAGGATTCTATATGAATATTGCTATTGCTGTCATCGTTGGTATCGCTGTGATAACAGGAGGTTAATTGGAAGTTCGGGTTAAGCGAGTTATATAGGGGAAATGCTGCCCAATTTCTGTTAAGTTCTTAACTAATAAAAATCCTAATCGAGAAAGTATGAATTGAAGAATGGTTCCTATAGGTAATTGGTTGCAGATTGATAAGCTAGAAAGTATAGTTTACTAATGATAGCGTTACTTTTATATTAAATAGGCTAAAGGGGCGACGAAGCGAACGTGATTACGATTAACCTTAGACAGGTATGTAAAGCTAACCTTTCTTTCTTTTGGCATGATCTTTATAAACAAACAGATGACGTATATATGACTCCAAAAAAGCTCCTATTCTTAGAGCCACTAGGATGGCTAATGTTCTTGATCTCCATAAGCTATTTCATGGTGTCTCGATACGTGTCTATGATTCCAGAAGTTCTATTTTGATATAATCCATTGTGACATTCGAATGGTTCTTGATATGATTATTTTCTTGATTTTCAAATGATAGTTCATCTTGATTATTCTATCGAGTCTCAAATATGATTTAATTTTCATATGGTTCCTCACTACTCTACTCGTGCATGCCTCAACATATCTTTCACTGAGTCCCGGGCCAGGATACATTTTCGTGCACAGTTTCACTGCATTGTTCACCGAGTCCCTCACTAGAGGGCCAGGTACGGTATATATATATATATATATATATATATATGATGGCGTTATGATGTGATGGTGTTATGATGTGATGGTGATGTGATGTGTTTATGGTGCCAAGGATGGTATGTGGCGACCTTATTCACCGAGTCTCATAATGGGCCGGGTATGATATATGATATTGACATGCATGATTTATTTTTCAAAAGGCAAGTGTTTTGGTATTCTGGATGTTATACTTGTCTCCTGTACTCCATATTTCAGTATGATTCTCTTTACTGTATTTCATGCCTTATATACTCAGTACATATTCCGTACTGACCCCCCCTTTATTTGGGGGGGTGGGGGGTGCGTTTCATGCCCGCAGGTACAGATAGTCGGTTTGGTGACCCTTCAACATAGGACTTCTACTTAGCTGTCTTGGAAAGCTCCGCTATTCCGGAGCCTAGACTTTTGGTACAGATCTTATGATGTATACGTATATGTGTATCCAGGGGTACGGCGGGGCCCTGTCCCGTCATATTTCGCTATCAATACTCTTAGAGGTCTGTAGACATATGTGTGGGTTGTGTATAAGTGTCACGACCCAACCCCGTGGGCCGCGACCAGTGCCCTAGCTGGGCACCTATACGTACCCGATACCCAAATTAGCATATTAACAAAATAATATAATAATAATATTAGTGGACGCTACAGAATTTAGCATAAAAAGCAGACTTGGCACACATAGGCCGATAAGGCCAGCATAGAACAAAGTATCCCAAACATATGTACAGAACCCACACAGATGTATCCACAGACCTCTACAGAACATAACATAACCATAAGACAGGACAGGGCCCCGTCATACCCAGACCAATGTACATATCCAGATAGCAGTGACAGACTGTACCAAAAGATGGGCTCTGAAGAAGAGAGCGCCCCAAAATAGCAGAAATGGGATCCTAAACGTGTGGATCAGCGAACCTGTCGTCTGTACCTGCGCGGCATGAAAACGCAGCCCCCGAAGAAAGGGGGTCAGTACGAAATATGTACTGAATATGTAAAGCGGAATCACAGAAGTCAAATCATAACAGTTACAGAAAGTGAGTACAAAATCCAGAGTGTCAGATGCATATTTCCAAAACAAACATAATGTGTACAGAAACATATGTCATATCATATCCGGCCCCTGCCACGGGACTCGGCAGACAGAACGTGGCCACCCTCCCGACACTGGTGCCACAATACAGAGGAATCAGAAAAAGGGGCGTGGCCCCGTATCATAAAATGTCATATCAAAATGGCCATAACAGATCAGATCAGAATAGGCGGACATGGCACATCATACTCCACAGACCCATGTACGCGTATACATGCCCCCTCACATCGGGACGCGGCGAACAATGCAGAGAATCACGCTTGACAACATATCCTGGCCCGGGCTCAGTGTGGGAAACATTGGGGCATCCACGAATGGAGTAGTGAGAGACTAATGCAATTTAAAAATACCATAATTGTTTTCAAAGACTCGAAGAGGCATATCAAAGATAAACAAATCCAATGAAGTCGGACGGAATCATAATAGATGCATTTCGGGTATCATAATAAATTACAGAAATATAACCTCCCTGAAGTCATTCCGAGTGTCAAAATAATTTATAAGATTTAATATAATATTTAAAACAATATTCGTTATGCGATTAGTAGGGTAATCAAAACATTTCTTTCAAAAATCGCTTAAAAAGGAAGCTTTAGCACATTAAGGGCAAAACCGGGAATAGTGGGCCCGCCTCGGGACAAATAAGGCGACGGGCTCAAATTATGCCCTCTAAGCTTATGGTATCACCTAAGAAGGTTCTACAAGCATTCTATGACTTTCCAAGTAATTTGGAGCAAAGTTGCATTATTTCAAGAAAAGTGTACCAAAGTAGTTCAATTCTACTGAAGGAAAAACTGAAATTTTCTCTTGCGGATTCCGAGGGCCAAGAGGTCCTTCGAGGCCCGGATCCGACCCTAACACACTAAGGGCATGCCAAGGGAAGAATTGGGGTTGCTTTACATACCTTTCAAGCTCTTTACGCCTTTTCAAACTCACTTCCCGTTTCGTCGAAAAACTGTAATTGGTCAAGTTTACCAATTGTAAGCTATGAATACCAAAGTTTCAATTTAATGCATATTTGTCTACCGCAATTTCGGCAGCACTTCCCCTATACATATGGCACCCCGAGAATTCAACTCGGCTATAAATCATCAACAACAACCCAAACGACAACATCAATATCAACAATGAATCATTAAAAACACAAATATCCTTCAACTAGTCATTTTTCTCACAAGTTGACATAACCTTCATTCTAACCCAAACTTTCACTAATATCAATAATTTCACATTCAACAAAAATCAAGATCATCACCATATAGTCCTAGAAACATTTCATATCGTTTTCCTCAAGTTATACACTCGATATACATGATATACAACTTTCCGTCAAAGTCATAACTTATGCAAAACACCAAATCTTTGGCATACAACTTCATAACATGTTTCCAACTTCCAAATTCATCAATGATCATCACAATTAACAACCAAACAACTTTATTTCCTTAATGTCGGAAAATCATACTAAAACGACATAAGTTTCTACATTCCAATTCAATACAAACTTATATCATTCTAACTTCATTTACATTACAAACATCACAACAACACTCTAACATACTAAACAACTTAATTCATTTCTATCCCAAATCAAGCACACCCTACGGCCATATGCTTATTTTTCCATATCAACTAAATTCATCCAACTTTCAATTCCCATATGCATTTCATCATAATCACAACTAGAATGTAACATAAATTCAACACATTATCACCACACAACACCACACACACCCACGGCTACAAGCCATATTCCAAACCCACTTTGCAAACTTCCATTTTTCCATACAATCAACACATTTCTAAATACTACCACACAATCAAAACTTCATAACACAATAAAAAGGTAGAAATTCTTACCTTTTCCTCAAGTCTTCTTCACTTGGAGATAAGATCACTTTGGTGATTCTAATGCTTCCCACTCCAAAACAACTATACCAAGTTACAAAGGAACCTTGACTTAGTAGGAAATCAACAAGAAATAAATTTTTAGAACAATATTTTTGGTAGCTAATTTTTCCTCCCAAACCCGAGAGCACCCCTTTCTCTTGCTCTTGTTCTTGATTTCTATCCTTGTCTATTTTTCTTGAACCTTCTTAAGGGATAAAGACCAATATATAATATAATACCTTATGTTAATTAATCACATGGAAATTTAATACAAATTGTGGGCTTGGGCCACACCATGGCCGGCCACTCCAATGCATTGGGCCTTAAATTCCATTCCATTATTTTTGGCCCAATGAATTATAGTCCACGTTTTGTAATTCCCGAAACTAATTTCCAAAATTCCAAAATTGCCCTTAGCCTTGTCCCACACTTCCATGACGCTATTCTTTCATGCATAACTCCTATGTTCAACAAAATATCAAATTTGACCTTATATCTCAAGAATCCAATATAATTCAAGTTTTTCCAAACGTGTGAAAACACGGGATATAACAATAAGTTCTGTTCACCTGTGTCTATACGATGTGCTATGATATGATGTTTGTCTGTAGTGGCATCCTTGTCGGCTTGCTTATCATATTGATATGTAGTGGCAGCCTTGTCGGCTTGCATATCATCGTATGATTTGATTAGTTGTGACTCCTCAGGAGACAGTTTATCTGGATATATATACATGTGATGACGTTATGAACCTTGGAGTTCTTTTGCATGTTTCCATATTGTTCTTAGATTCAGTTTGACCATATCCAACAGGTACGTACGAGTGTCCAGGTCGGGCACTAGTCATGGCCCACGGGGTTGGGGCGTGACACGAGTATCATCAAGTGAGAGTTAGGGAGAAAGATATCCCTAAGACAGCCTTGAAAACAAGATATGGTCATTTTGAGTTCCGAGTAATGTCATTTGGGTTAACGAATGCACCGACGGTATTTATGGATTTGATGAATAATGTGTTCAAGCCTTTTATGGATTTATTTGTGATCGTATTTATCGACGATATCTTGGTGTATTCTAGATCCGAGGCAGAACGTGCGGATCATTTGCGTACTGTCCTTGGAGTTTTTCGAGCTCGAGAATTGTTTGCAAAATTTTCGAAATGTGATTTTTGGCTGAACTCAGTGGCATTTCTGGGGCATATTGTTGCAGCCGATGGTATTCGAGTGGATAGTCAAAAGATTGAGGCCGTGAAGACCTGGCCAAGGCCCCCAACTCCTACGGAGGTTCGTAGCTTTCTGGGCTTAGCAGGTTATTATAGGAGGTTTGTTGAAGGCTTTTCTTCTATTTCTGCACCGCTCACAAAGTTGACCCAGAAATCAGCTAAGTTTCAATGGACAGATACTTGCGAACGTAGTTTCCAAGAGTTGAAAGATAGATTGACTTCTGCCCCAGTCTTGACACTCCCAGAGGGATTGGAAGGATATGATGTTTATTATGATACTTCAGGTGTTGGGCTACGCTATGTATTTATGCAACATGGTAAAGTGGTTGCGTATGCTTCAAGGCAATTGCGAAAATATGAGAAGAGTTATCCAACCCATGATCTAGAATTGGCTGCAGTGGTTCATGCATTAAAGATAAGGAGACATTATCTATATGGTGTCCATGTGGATATTTATACATATCATAAGAGCCTTCAGTATATCTTCAAGCAGAAAGAGTTTAATTTGCGGCAACGACGATGGTTAGAATTGCTAAAAGATTATGATGTTGATATCTTGTATCACCCCGGAAAGGCAAATGTTGTAGCTGATGCTCTTAGCCGCAGATCTATGGGAAGTTTATGTGATGTACGACCAGAGAGAAGAGAAATGGCTTTTGAGCTCCAACAGTTAGCTAGCCTAGGAGTTCGAGTAGTGGATTCAGGTAGCAGAGGAGCTACTATTCAGAATTCAGCAATCTCGTTGCTAGTAGCAGAAGTGAAAGAGCGACAATACGAAGATCTCATGCTAAGGCATTACAGAGATACACTTTCTCAGAAAAAGGAGTCAGCATTTGAGCTTTCAGGAGACGGAGTTCTCCGATGTCAAGGCAAATTATGTGTTCCCAATGTGGCAGGTCTACGCCACAAGATATAGAGAGAAGCTCATTGCTCCCGTTATTCTGTTCACCCCGGTGCGACGAAAATGTATCATAATCTTAAGTCTGTATATTGGTGGAATGGAATGAAGAAAGATATAGCGGAATTCGTAGCTCAATGTCCTAATTGTTAGCATGTGAAAATCAAGCACCAAAAGCCGGGTGGATTGTTGCAAGCTATAGAAATACCAACTTGGAAATGGGAAGTGATTAACACGGACTTCATTTTAGGCATACCCCGTTCTCGATGTAAGTATGATTCCATATGGGTGGTTGTGGATAGACTCACCAAGTCAGCTCATTTCTTACCGGTCAGGACGACCTATGTGGCAGAAGATTATGCAAAGCTTTATCTTAAAGAGATAGTGAGACTCCATGGTGTTCCAGTATCTATTATCTCAGATAGAGGGACTCAGTTTACAGCCAACTTTTGGATGTTTTTCCAAGAGGGTCTGGGACCCAAGTGAGCCTTAGCACGGCATTTCATCCACAGACCGATGGACAAGCTGAACATACCATTCAGATTCTGGAAGATATGTTGCGAGCATGTATGCTAGATTTTGGAGGAAATTGGGATGATCATTTGCCCCTCATTGAATTTGCTTACAAGAACAGTTACCATTCTAGCATTCAAATGGCACCGTATGAAGCTTTATATGGGCGAAAGTGTAGATCCCCAATTGGGTGGTTTGAAACAGGAGATACTAAATTGATAGGGCCATACTTGGTCCAGCAAGCTATAGAGAAAGTTAAGCTCATACAAGATCATTTGTTAGCAGCCCAAAGTCGTCAAAAGTCCTATGCGGATAATCGTCGAAGAGACTTGGAGTTCAAAGTGAAAGATTGGGTATTCTAGAAAGTGTCGCCTATGAAGGGTGTAACGAGATTTGGCAAAAAGCGGAAGCTTAGTCCCCGATACATTGGGCCTTATAAGATTGTACGAAAAGTGGGGAAGGTTGTCACGACCCAACCCCGTAGGCCATGACTAGTGCCCGATCTGGGCACCCAAACCCATCTATCAAATGCATTCAAGTAAATAGCATAAGCCGACAAGGCTATATTCCAGATTTTGATAATTTCCAGAAAAATTTCGACAGAATTTCCTTTGTTTTACAGACTATCCAAAATAACCCTGTACACAACAAACACCAACAAAGGCCACACAGGGCTAACAAAGCAACGTATAAACATATGCGGACCGGCCGCCTCGGCGTATGGGATCGCCCAAACAACATATACACATAACCATACAGAAAGACCCTAACCCACAGACATGTCCACAGACCTCTAAACTGACCGACAGAATCATATGACGGGACAGGGCCCCGCCGTACCCAAATAGTCAGACATACAGAAATACACACATAGCAAAAGATATATGTACCAAAAGTGGACTCCGAATCAAAGGGAGTACTCCGAAATAGCAGAAAGTGGAGCCTACAGTGGTGGATCACCGGCGTCTGTACCTGCGGGCATGAAACGCAGCCTCCGAAGAAAGGGGGTCAGTACGAAAGATGTACTGAGTATGTAAAGCATAGAGTATAGAATTATAGGCCACAACTGAAAGCAAACAAGTTAGAAAAAGGGAAGCACTGAATGATATATCAAAATTTGTAGCAAAAACATATATATATATATATATATATATATATATATATATATATATATATATATATAATGCAAATAAAATCATGCAAGGCTCAAGAACGTGGTCACCACTCCGACGCTGGTGCCACACACAGCATAACTCCAGAAGGTTCAAATCTCCGTACATCCCCGAGCACACATATCATCATACATATCACCAGCCATATCACAGCATAACACCAAACGGAACCCGGCCCTATGGCGAGGCCTCGGGAACCGTAACACAGCATACGGCTGAATTTATCATAGTGCGCACGAATCATAACCGGCCCGGGAACCGGTGAACGAATTATAATAAGGGCACGTGTGGAGTCGTGAGCAAACAATGCAATTTGTATGTCAAAATATTCTTTAGAACTTGATAAAATCATAGGTCAAGTCTTTAGTAAAAATAGTCGAACAATTAGTTAGTACGGAGTTCATTTTACAAAAGTTCTCCCGAAATGGTATTTATAACCCCAAAACATAGTTTAGCATATTGTGTTAATCAAAACATTATTTTATAATAGACGATTTCACAGTTAAAGGTCCTTTGTCAAACTTTTACAAAAAGAGAGCCTATTAGAACAAACAAGGCATCTCGGGGTTAGCGAGCCCACCTCGGGTCAAGTCGAGGTGGCGGACAAGAATCACAGACATTTGGGGTCTATGGGATCATACATAAAGGTTTCGAAGTGATCCGACGACGTTTGCATAGTTTCAGACACTTGGTTCCTTTCTAGCCAAAATAAGGTCTTTAAGCTTCAATTCAATTGAATGAATAGTAGACATTTTATAATTCGGATTTCGAGGAGCAGGATTGCTCCCGGGGTTCCGATATCAACCTAGCATACCTAAGACGTGCCAAAAGAAGGAGTGGGTAGCCTTACATACCTTATATACGTCTTACGCTCGCCCAAAACTCAAGTCCCGTTTCGCTCAGAATCTGCAAATGGTCAGAGTTACCTAATTAGGAATTTCAATACTTAAGAATGCACTTAATCCCATATTTGCCTACCGAAATTTCGGCAGCATTTCCCCTATATATATATCACCCCGAGGCTTGGCTCGGCTCCATATACAACAACACAACAACCCACAATATCACAAACATCATATGTCGCAACAAAATAAGTCTAACGTCAATATTCTTTCTTTCTACATAATTCAACAACTTTCATCCAAACTTCACAACATCAAACTAACATCCACATTATCATATTCATTTACTCATTCAAAGTTATTCAAACACATTCCAATAGTATTCCAAGCGATATACATGAATTCAAGTATGCCGCCACTTTCCGTATTCTATCCAAAACTTCAACAAATGCGACAAACTATCAACTCGCATTGTTTTCATCCAAATTCATTAACAACGACCATAATTCACATTTAAAATCTTACTTCTATAATTATATAAGATCACATGAAAATTACATAATCTCCCATATCGACATAAGACCAACTTCAATGCCAATTCAACTCGTTTAACATTCATTTACATCATAAATGCCACAACGACACAACTAATAAACTAAACAAAATCAAATTCACCTCCCCTCCACCACACTATGGCTCACAGCCAAACACACCCTTCTCACACACACAAGCCATGCACAAACACAACACCATTCCATAATCTTCATGCAACATCAATTACTATAACATATAAACCCATTTCATAACATAAAAACATAGATTTCTCACCTTATTCTTGAAATTCCGATTTTCCGCAAACGTCGCTCTTTCGCCAAACTAATTGTATCACGTCGGAGAGCGTCTTGAACTTACTACTAATACAAAAGAACAAGATTTTTAGGATCAAATCAAGGCTAGGAATTTTTGTTTTCCAAGGGTTCGGCCGAGAGGGACGTTTGGGGTGCTCTCTAATTTTTGTGTTTGTTTTGTTGTTCTTGAACTTTCTAAAGGATAAACACAATATATAATATGCTTAATTAATAGCTCACATGAGAGTCACATGACCATTTCATGGGTTGGGCCAAGTCTCTTGGCCGGCCACCCCTTGAACTTAGGCCTCAATTTTCTTAAATTTTGTTGAGCCCAATTCGTTAAAACTCTCATTTTGTAATTCCCGAAACTAATTTCCGAAATCCCAATTTGCCCTTGGACTTCCTCCATATTTCCACACCAATATTTTTCATAAACAACCTAGACATATTAAAATCAAGATATTGCCTTATAACATACAAGTCTTAATTATTTCCAAGATTTCCCAATTATGCGAAATTACGGGACATAACATTCTCCCCCCCCTTTAGAACATTTGTCCCCGAATGTTAAATTAGTCTTATAAACATAACGGGGGAGTCTCTCTTTATGATTAGCACACATAATTCATTCGTCAATCAACACAACAACCTTAAAATTTAGATTACCTGTGGGCGTAGGAAATAAGTGGGGGTATTTCTTCTTCATCTCATCCTCCGCCTCCCAGGTCATTTCTTCCTGGTTGTTGTTGCGCCACAGGACTTTAACAGAAGGCACCTCCTTAGTACGTAGTCTCCTGACCTGCCGATCTAGAATAGTTATAGGCTGCTTTTCATAAGACAAATGCTCTGTTACCTGAATGTCATTTGCTGGGAATATTCTGGAAGGATCACCAATACATTTTCGCAGCATGGACACATGAAATACCGGGTGCACTGCCTCCAAATCGGATGGTAAGTCTAGCTCATAGGCGACCTCGCCTATCTTCTGAATGATCTGATACGGCCCGATATACCGCGGGCTTAACTTACCCTTTTTACCGAATCTCATAACACCCTTCATAGGCGACACCTTCAGAAATACCCAGTCGCTAATCTGGAACTCTAATGGTCGACGTCGTCTGTCTGCATATGCTTTTTGTCGACTCTGTGCAGCCATTAATCGCTCCCGAATAAGTTTTACTTTATCCACTGCTTCTTGGATCACATCTGGCCCAATTAATTTAGTTTCGCCCACGTCGAACCAACCAATAGGAGACCTGCATTTTCTACCATAAAGGGCTTCGTACGGTGCCATCTGAATGCTGGAGTGATAACTGTTATTATAGGCAAATTCAACAAGCGGCAAGTGATCATCCCAGCTGCCTCTGAAATCAATAACGCAGGCCCGCAACATATCTTCCAGCGTCTGAATAGTGCGCTCGGCCTACCCGTCGGACTGAGGATGAAAAGCTGTACTGAGGCTCACCTGAGTCCCTAATCCCTCCTGAAATGACCTCTAGAAATTTGCCGTAAACTGGGCACCTCGGTCTGTAATAATAGATACAGGGACTCCGTGAAGTCTGACTATCTCCCTGATATATAATCTTGCATAATCCTCGGCCGAATAAGTAGTCCGAACTGGAAGAAAATGGGCTGATTTCGTCAATCTGTCAACAAAAACCCAAATAGAATCGTACCTGCGTGGAGTGCGCGGCAACCCAACAACGAAGTCCATATTAATCATCTCCCATTTCCAGGCTGGAATTTCCATCTCCTGCAATAATCCACCGGGCTTCTGATGCTCAATTTTTACTTGCTGACAATTCGGGCACTGACTAACGAACTCGGCAATATCTTTCTTCATACCGTCCCACCAGTACAAACACCTGAGATCATGATACATTTTAGTGGAACCAGGATGAACAGAATATCGTGCATTATGCGCCTCGCCCATAATTTGTCGCCGTAAGCCTGCAACATCCGGTATACAGAATCTGCCTTCATATAATAATACCCCTTCCGGCGAAATTTCAAACGGAGTCTTTTCTTTATTAAGGGCCACATCCCTGTACTGAACCAGAATAGGATCCTCGAACTGACGCTGCTTTACCTCTTCTATAATAGATGATTCAGCAACTGCACGAACAGAAATCCCAGAATCTCCAGAATCTGCCAAACGAACTCCAAGGTTGGCCAACTGATGAATTTCACGAACCAAGTCCTTCTTACCAGGTGGCACATCAGCCAAGCTGCCCATGGACTTGCGGCTAAGTGCATCCGCTACCACATTGGCTTTCCCAGGATGGTACAGAATATCAACGTCATAATCTTTCAGTAACTCAAGCCATCTCCTCTGCCGTAAATTCAGTTCTTTCTGCTTAAAAATATACTGGAGACTCTTATGGTCCGTATAAATATCAACATGGACCCCATATAAATAATGCCGCCAAATCTTCAAAGCATGAATCACCGCGGCTAACTCAAGATCATGAGTGGGATAATTTTCTCGTGCGGTCTGCGCTGCCGGGAAGCATAGGCTATGACTCGACCGTGCTGCATCAACACACAACCTATCCCAATACCAGAGGCATCACAGTAGACAACATACCCGTCTGATCCTTCTGGAAGAGCTAATACTGGTGCTGTAATTAATTTTTCTTTCAACATCTGAAAGCTGCGCTCGCAGGCATCGGTCCACTGAAATTTCTGTTACGACCCAACCCCGTAGGCCGTGACTAGTGCCCGATCTGGGCACCCAAGCATACCTATCAAATGTTATCTCAAATTTTTATTAAACGCATTCAAGTATGTAGCAGAAGCCGACAAGGCTATATTTCAATTTTTGATAATTTCCAGAAAAATTTCGGCAGAGTTTCCTTTGTTTTACGGACTATCAAATATAACCCTGCACACAGAAAATACCAACAGGGGCCACACAGGGCCAACAAGGCAACATTTAAACATAAGCGGACCGGCCGCCGCGGCAAATGGGATCGCCCACACACAACATATACACATATTCATACAGAAAGACCCCAACCCACAAACATGTCCACAGACCTCTAAACAGACCGACAGAATCATATGACGGGACAGGGCCCCGCCGTACCCCAGATAAACATATGTACAAAATATACAACAGCAAAAGATATATACCAAAAGTATAAGCTCCGGATCAAGGGGAGCAATTCCCAAGTAGCGGAACAGGTATCCTAAGCTGGCGGCGTATCAAAAGGTGCGTCTGTACCTGCGGGCATGTAGCGCAGCCCCCGAAGAACAGAGGGTCAGTACGAAAAATGTACCGAGTATGTAAAGCGGAAATGTAACAAATATAATCATAATCCAAACCCGAGATACAAAATATAGTGGATAGAGTCGAACCCGAATCCGAATCAGAAATACAGAGTATAAATATATACAGAGTACCGGGTATGACAAACAGAGCCGTAATCTGAATCAGACGTACAGAGTATGGCTGACCGGATCGTAACACGGATTAGGAGTACAGAGTATGGCTGACAAGGTCGTAATCTGAGTCAGAAGTACAAAGCGTGACTGATTAAGTCATAACCCGAAGCAGACGTACAATAGTAAAGCAGACGGAATCAGTATCCGAATCAGACTTTCAGAAGTGCAACAGACAGAGTCATAGTCCAGATAAGATATACAGATGTGTGCCAGACAGAATCATGCATGCAGAGTCATAAGCATATACAGATACAAATAGCATATATATTAGATCCCGGCCCTCTAACGAGGGACGCGGTAACAGAACCCGGCCCTCTTAGTACGGGACGCGGTGGACAGACAGATCAGATCATATGCCATCCTGGCTGCCATCCCCATACGATCACATCATCAAATCATATACAGATGTAAACAGAACCTGGCCCGCACACCGAAGGACGCGGTGAACAATGCAGTGGAATATGCACGAATAATAGAACCTGGCCCTGGCGCAGTGAAGGAAGCATTGAGACATCCACGAACAGATTAATGAGAAACCATATACATACAGATCGTTATACAGACTCAATGAAACGGAAGTAAACCAAACGGTGGGTCAAATCAGAGTAATCGGACAATGTTCATAAAATACGCATATATGTCATTTGGGATGGCACGACAGACTACATCGGAATAAAATGTCCAGAACTACTCCAGACGTCAAAATATATTATAAGACTCATAACTATAGTCATAACACTGGTCATATGGCAGACAGACTAACAATCAAAAATTGCCTGAGATTTCCGGACAGAAATGAGCTATTTTGAGTCGTACAGAGAGTGTCAGAATTTTTGTGGGCCCACCTTGGCCGAACTGAGGTGGCGTACGTAAATTATGGATTATAGGTCTTATGGAGTCACCCATGAGAGTTTTAGGGCATTCCGACTTCGTTTGTGAAAGTTGCATACATATTAGTTACTTTAACGACGAATTGCAAGAAACTAGTTCAATCTTACTGAACGAAATGGAGCCAATTTCAATCTCGGATTTCGAAGGACAGAGTCGTATTTAAGACTCCCGTTCGAGCCTATCATACTTAGAACATGCCAAAGAATGAAGGGGAAGACTTTACATACCTTGGCTGCGCCTTATGCTCGCTCAAATTTAATTCCCGTTTCGCCCAAAATCTACAAATGGTCATTTTTACCAATTGTAAGTTATAGTTTCTAAGAGTTCAACTTAAGGGCATATTTATCTACCGAAATTTCGGCAGCATTTCCCATAAACATATAACGTCCCCGAGACTTAGCTCGGCCTAATATAACAACAACAACAACCCAACAATCCAACAACATCAACAATTATCATAAAACGCACTTTATCACAAATAGTCCTCTTTTTACATAAAACAACACTTTCCATTCCAACTTCATCATATCAAGCTAATATCATTATTCTCATATTCATTCACTAACTCGAGATTATTCAAACGTATTCCAATAACATTCCGAAAAATATTCACGAATTCAAGTATTTCCACTAATTCCATATTCCATCCGCACTTCAACAAATGCAACAACATTACCAACTTACATTGTTTTCTTCCAAATTCATTAACGACAACCATTATCCATATCTAGAATCTTACTTCCATAATTACATAAAAATCATACAAAAATCACATAATTTCCCATAATAACATACAACCATTTTTAACACCAACCTAGCTTATTAAACCTTTATTTACATCACAAAGGCCACAACGACATAACTAACCAACTAAATGAAATTTTATCCAGCACTTTCTACCACCACCATGGCACACGGCCATGCACCACCACCACACACACACACACGGCTTCACACACATATCACAACTCCACAATTCTCATCAAATTCCAATCATTACAACATACATACTTATTCTATAACATAAAAGAGTAGATTTATTACCTTTCTTCCAACTTCAATCTTCCACAAACGTCGGTCTCTCGCTAAACCAATTATATCACGTCGGAGAGCGTCTTGAGCTTACTATAAATACAAGAAGAACAAGATTTTTGGACCAAAGATTGATGAACTAATTTTTTTTTTCTCCCCTTTTTTGTTCATGGCCGAAACCCTTGCCTTTTGCTCTCAATTCTCTTTTTTTTTTCTTGAATTCTCTAGAAATGAACAAGTTGGCCCCTTTATTTAATATCCCATGATTTTTAATTAAACATGGGCTTGGGCTCTTGGCTCTACATGGCCGGCCACCCCTCAAAAAAAATTTGGGCCTCATTTGTTTTCTTTCCATTTTTTTTTTGGGCCAACACGGTTGGTCACGAGTTTGGCCTAGCCCACTGACCTTTCGACCTTAAAACGTTCATATCTCCTTGTACCGATGTCACCTATAGGCCCACGACCTACCGTTGGAAATCTATTTCAATTATCTACAACTTGTATTTCTGGGCGTTTTCCCAAATTCCAAACTTATAATGCCGATTTTTCCCCTCCAAGTCAGGTAATCGGAAAACGTCTTCTTAAAAATATTTGTTTGGAGGGCTTTCACTTTGATTTGGCCCCAGGGCCCTTCACGAGTTGTGTTTAACTTTACATATGCGATTCATATAACTTGTCACATGTCCCAAAAAAAAAAATCTTGACGTGTGGGCCCCACCTCAACTTACAAATAATCCGACGTTAAAAAATACAAGATATAACATCCTCCCCCCCTTTAAAACATTCGTCCTCGAATGTTCGACTGTCCTTATGAAGTTTCATCATATTTCGGGGAGGTCCTCTTACCAACTATGTACTTGTATTTAAACAGTTCACTTATGGGGGCATTCATTTCCCGACTCCTGCTTTTTCTTGTCTAACATATCTTTCGCTTCTATATTCAACAATGCTATTGTCCTTTCTTTTTCGGTCTAGCCATCACACCTTTCACTTCTTGTCACACTTCTCGGTTCCTTACAACGTTATCATACTCCCACATCATATCAAACATATCCATAACTAGAGCTAGACGCACAGAAGCATATCGGACAAATTCGTAATCAGAGTCAGATGTACTGAACTATGTCGGACAGATCCGTAGTCAGAGTTAGACGTATGGAAGTATGTCAGGCAGATCCGTGATCAGAGTTAGACGTACAGAGATGTATCAGACAGATTCGTAATCAGAGTCGAACGTACAGAGACATATCAGACAGAAACGTAATCAGATTCAGAAGTACAGAGGCATAATAGACAGAGCCTCATCAAAGTTAGAGGCGCAAACGCATAACAGATAGAATTATGACTAGGATCAGACCCCTTCTACGTATTCTAATTTCCTTTGGGTTACCCTATATTTCCATTTATATCTTATACTTACACTTGTGAAAATTTTTGTATCCTTCCCAAGGGGTCACCAATCCCAGAATTGCTCTGGCCCCAGCACGCTTAACCTCGAAACTTTCATGCGTTTTGATGCGTTAATGCTAATATAATTGTGTCGATCGCCCCACACGACCTTTGTCACGTAATTTATGGCCGATCGGGGTCTTAGTAAATTTTCGAAAAGATTTCGTAGCGGGTCCCACCCTAGTTTAAACCATACAATTATCATTTTGCCCTTCTGAATCCTCAATGTCCATTCCCATCTGTATGTTTATAGTTGTCTCAAATGGTTCTATTTGGTTGAAAATTACCTTATTTTTACTAATACCCAGAAGAAGGAGATCACGTAATATAACAGAGTATAGATTTATCCATATACATATATCTCAAGGAAAGAGTAATAATATACCGGGGTCTGCACTTGGTGACGCTCCAGGGTCCTGCCGGCCAGTCAAAGCATATACACGGTTCAAGGGACCGCCGAAAGGATAATCATAAGCACCTCCGGACAATGGAGTGCTTTCAATCAGCTGACAACTCCTAAGAATCCAGATCGAGCTCGCCTCCCTGTCTACATGTGGGCATGAACACAACGTCAAAAGAAAACGGACGTCAGTACGAATGTTGTACTGGGTATGAGAGGCATGAACAAAAACAACACATTAAGAAAGTAAATGAGGCATCAAGTATCGAGCAACTGTACCTGACTGGGAATGATATGAAAAGTAATGCATGCTGACTTACTTTTATGCTTATCATCATCTCATGTATGCATATCATATGTATATATATATATATATAAACTGCCCGACCATAGAGGTGCGGTGTGATAATCAATAACATTATCCCGCGTCCAGGCCTCCCGCGTCCGGGGTACCATCTCATGCTGCCCACTAGTGGTGTCTGCCCATGCCAACTGGCCATGGTGTATCGTATAGCTGCCCACTTTCGCGGTGACTGCCCGGCCAACTAGGCCCGGTGTGATGCAATCATGACATGCTCATCATAAAATATTTATAATGATATGCTTATCAAAATATACTTATCATCATACATGCACAAGGACTCTAGAACAACTGCATTCTATCGAGGTGACGTAAGGTCGTGAACCCTCAATTCCATTATGAGCATTTATGAACATTCTGCCTCACCTTGAAGGGATTAGGATATAAGGTGAGTGTATACAAGGAACAACATCATTTACTTTATAAGAACGTCACATCATATATCTTGACTCATGTAGCAATGCATGATCTTAGGCTCTTGGCTTTCCGGGATATAGGAGAATCGTGAAAAGGGAGAAGAATCATGTCATGGGATTCATGCCATAGAAAGGAAAGGACTAGCCTCACATACCTTTGTTGTTTAGCTAAGCTATCGTTCACTTGTTCTCCTTTAATATCACGTTGTTACCTTCACGAGAGAATATGCATTACAGTTAGTCAATCGACCATAAGAACGCATCGTTATTTCTAGAGAAAATTGGGCAGCGTTTCCTTTGTTTCTACTGATTTTCTCATGTTCTATTTCAACTCCCAAACATTTACAACAACACTCACAATATCGTATCAACATTCATCACATATCTATATTTAGCAAAATCCACCATTTTCCTCCAATTTCTTCACATTCAATGGTTTTAGCTCATCATCATAATTTTACTTACTTCACACCTATTCCATGGTCTATACGCCATTTATAACATATTCATCATCACATCATATCAACGTTCATGATTCCATTCAACTATCATTCAATTGTGACACTATTCACTCAGTAATGGCCCATTTTATATGTTCTTCTACATTTCAAGCATCTTATCTTCCCAATACCTTAAATAACATGATAAAATCATGAAACATACCTTATATGATGGTGGAACAAGCCTAGAGTGGAATCACTTCTTTAGCACCAAAACCCTTCTTCACCTCTATTGGAATTTCTTGAAGGAGATGACTTCCAATTAGGTTTCATACACTTTGTTTCATAGATTTTGGTGTTGATGATCATTGATTTCCTTGATATTCTTTTGGATGAAGTGTTTGAAGTGTTCTAGAGATTTCTTGAAGGTTATAGATGAAGTATGAATGAAAATGAATGAGAAAGTCACTTATAATAATCACAAAATCTAATTTTTAATGAACAGTCGTCGGGGTGTATAGTGGTTTAAACCACAGTTTACGGGCCGTATAACGTGGTCGTATTTAAGCATGTCAAAACAGAAAGGTTTGCTGAAGATCATGATGGTTTACGGCCACAGTTTACCGGCCGTATTTCAGTTTACGGTCCGTAAACTGGGTCGTATTTTACCATTTAAGCTTTGGACAGAAAGTTGTAATTTTTAAAATGTTGAAGGACGATGGCACTTTACGGTCCGTAAATCACTTTACGGGTCGTATTCCATTTTACGACCACTGGCTGAAATGAAATTCTACAACTTTCTTATTTCCAAAAATTCATGAATCGTCATCCCCTAGTTAGTAAGATGTTGCACACTCATGCCCTTCGTTGGTCTACTCAGTGTACATGTACAGGGACTTTTCCGAGGTGTAACATTCTTCCCCCCCCCCCCCCCCCCTTTTTGGAACATTCGTCCTCGAATGTTAAACACTCGGAATTCTATGAAAATTTCGCCAGAGTTTCCCCTGTAAATTGACACTACCAACCTGTCACAACAACCCATAATATCATCGCCTCACAGGGCTACATCACAATATCAACATATCCGTGGCCACACACGACCAAAAGCATAAAAAAAATGAAGCGTACATACCTCATATCGTCGGTGTTTCGTCTTGGATCTCTCCCGGAGGTTGGAATAAGTGTGGGTACTTGGACTTCATGCTCTCTTCTGCTTCCCAAGTCATCTCTTCCCTATTGCTACTCCGCCATAAGACTTTAACCGAAGGTACCTCTTTATTTCGAAGTCTCCGCACCTGTCTATCTAAAATAGCAATAGGTACTTCTTCATAGGTCAGCTTCTCTGTCACCTGCACATCATCAACCGGAACTATTCTTGTTGGGTGTCCAATACATTTGCGGAGCATCAAAACATGAAAGACTGGGTGAACTGCTTTAAGCTCCGAAGGCAAATCCAATTCATAGGCTACCTGACCCACCTTGCGGATGATTTTGTAGGGTCCAATGTATCGGGGACTCAATTTCCCTTTCATACCAAATCTCATCACCCCTTTCATGGGAGACACTTTTAAAAATACCCAATCATCAACTTGAAATTTCAAGTTTCGTCGGCGATTGTCCGTATAAGACTTTTGGCGACTTTGGCCTGTCAACAACCGATCTTGGATCACCTTGACTTTTTCTATTGCTTGTTGGATCAATTCAGGGCCCACTAGTTATGCTTCTCCTATTTCGAACCATCCAATTGGAGATCTGCATTTCCTCCCATATAAAGCTTCATATGGAGCCATTTGAATACTGGAATGATAGCTATTGTTGTATGCGAATTCAATAAGGGGTAAATGATCGTCCCAACTCCCACCAAAATCCAGCACACATGCTCGTAACATATCTTCCAAGGTTTGAATAGTACGCTCGGCTTGTCCGTTAGTCTATGGATGAAATGTCGGTCCGAGCTTAACTTGAGTACCCAAACCTTCTTGGAAGGATTTCCAAAACTTAGCTGTAAACTGTGCTCCTCTATCTGGGATAATAGATAATGGGATTCCATGGAGTCGCACAATTTCTTTGAGATATAACCTTGCATAGTCTTCTGCTGAGTACGTGGTCTTGACTGGAAGAAAATGGGCTGCTTTCGTCAGCCTATCCACGATCACCCATATAGAGTCATACCTGCCACGGGAACGGGGTAATCCCACGATGAAATCCATGTTTATCACTTTCCATTTCCACGTAGGGATTTTTATTGCCTGTAATAAGCCCCTTGGCTTCTGATGTTCTCGGACGTTGTGCTACAAAATCTGCTATGTCCCTCTTCATGCCATCCCACCAGTATATCAATTTGAGGTCATGATACATTTTAGTTGCACCGGGGTGAATAGAATACCGAGAATAGTGTGCTTCTTCTAAAATCCGTTGGCGCAATTTTGCCACATCTGGTACACATAGCCTGCCTCGATATCTAAGTATTCCATCTATGGAAACTTCAAATGGAGACTTTTCCTTTCCTCGAGATAGGTCTCGGTATCAGCTTAATTGAGAATCTTCATATTGCCGTTCCTTCACTTCTATATTCACGGATGAAACTTTGGGGTCATTAATGCTAGTGCCTGTACTACCCGAATCAATTGCACGTATTCCAAGACTTGTTAATTGATGGAGCTCCCAAACCATCTCCTTCTTTTCTGAAGGAACTTCACATAAGCTACCCATTGATCGACGGCTAAGCGCATCGGCTACTACGTTAGCTTTTCCGGGGAGGTACAAAATGTCCTCATCATAGTCTTTCAACAATTCTAACCACCGCCTCTGCCGCAGGTTCAACTCCTTCTATTTGAAGATATGCTGGAGACTCTTGTGATCTACATAGATATCGACGTGCACACCATACAAATAATGCCTCCATATCTTTAAGGCATGAATAACTGCGGCCAATTCGAGATTATGGGTTGGATAAGTCTTCTCATGTTTCCGTAACTGTCTCGAAGCGTATGCAATCACCTTCCCATGCTGCCTCAATACACATCCTAGTCCCATACCAGAAGCATCACAATACACAACATAGCCATCTGGCCTTTCTGGAAGTGTTAGTATTGGAGCTGAGGTCAACCCTTGTTTCAACTCTTGGAAACTACGCTCGCATGCATCGTTCCATTGAAATTTCACCGACTTCTGGGTTAGCTTTGTCAATGGAGCTGAAATAGATGAAAAGCCCTCTACAAACCTTCTATAATAACCTGCCAAACCCAGAAAACTACGAACTTCCGTAGGCGTTGTAGGCCTTGGCCAAGTCTTCACAGCTTCTATTTTCTGAGTGTCAACTCGGATGCCATCATCTAAAATAACATGACCTAGGAATGCTATAGAATTTAGCCAAAACTCGCACTTTGAGAATTTTGCATATAATTCCCGAGCTCGAAGAATGCCAAGAACAATTCTTAGATGATCTGCATGTTCTGTTTCTGTGCGAGAATACACTAGAATATCATCAATAAATACTATCACGAAGAGATCCAAAAATGGCCTGAACACATTATTCATTAGATTCATGAACACTGCCGGGGCATTTGTCAACCCAAACGACATCACCCGGAACTCATAGTGGCCATACCTCGTTCTGAAGGCTGTTTTGGGAATATCTTCTTCTCTAATTCTCACTTGATGATAACCAGATCTCAGATCTATCTCGGAGAACCAGTTAGCACCCTGTAATTGGTCAAACAAATCGTCAATTATGGGGAAGGGATACTTGTTCTTTACTGTTACCTTGTTAAGGTGTCTATAATCAATGCACATCCGTAGATATCCGTCTTTCTTTCTCACGAACAAGACTGGTGCTCCCCACGGCGATGAACTGGGCCTTATAAACCCCTTTTCGAGCAAGTCCTTCAACTGTACCTTCAGCTCTTTCAATTCTGCCGGAGCCATTCGATAAGGAGGAATAGAAATGGGCTCAGTGTCCGGTAATACATCAATAGTGAAGTCAATTTCCCTCTAAGGAGGAAGAACTAGTAGTTCGTCTGGAAATACATCTGGGAATTCATTCACTACCCGAACAGATTGGAAAGCTAGCGACTTTGCCTCGGTGTCACGAACTCGAACTAGATGGTAAATATAGCCTTTAGCTATCATCTTTTTTGCCTTAAGGTAGGAAATAAACCTACCCTTTGGGGATGCCGTATTACCCTTCCATTCAAGTACGGGCTCTCCCGGAAATTGAAATCGAACCAATTTCGTTCGGCAATCGACATTAGCATAACATGAGGCCAACCAATCCATGCCCATAATTACATCGAAATCTATCATTTCAAGCTCAATTAAATCGGCTTTAGTCTGGCGATCACATATCACAATGACACAATTTTTGTATACTTTCCTCGCTATTACCGGATCACCAACCGGGGTGAATACCTCAAAAGGTCTAATGGGCTCGGATTTAACCCCAATACAATCCGCGACATACGTAGTAACGTAAGAGAGAGTAGAACCCGGATCGATCAAAGCATACACATCACGGGAAAATATAGTCAATGTACCTATGACAACATCTGGGGAAGACTCAAGATCTTGTCGCCCAGCTAAAGCATATATGCGGGGTTGAACGACACCTGAGGTAGATGCTCCCCCTCTGCCTCTGCCTCTGCCTGCTGTAGTCTCAGGAGTCTGTGCTGTCGGGCGTACTGAAGAAGACCGAGCTGCTGATCCCGTAGGCTGAGTCCGAACTCTACCCCTTACTGAAGGGAAATCTCTCATCATATGACCAACCTGCCCGCAGGCGTAGCAAGCATCCGAACCCTGACGACACTGTCCGAAATGCAGTCTACCGCACTGGCTGCACCGCAGTACTGAGGGTCTCCTCCGACTAGAATCTCCCTTAAACTGAGAATCTAAGGACCTCGAACTCTGGCCCTGTCCTGTCTGAAAAGAACGATCAAACCTCCTATCTGAGAATCTGGGAGGCGCAATAGTCGCTGACTGACCTGAGTGCCTAGAATGCATCTGTCTCGGTCCCCCTCTATATTCACTGCTCCTTCCCATAGATCTAGCTCTCTTACCTTGCCTTCTGTCATTATCACGATCACTTCTCTGCAGCTGTTATCGTTCCTCAAGATTCTGAGCATGTGCCTGTATTCGGGAAATATCCATTCCATCTTGCAAAGAGGCCGTCAGACAATATCTAAACAAATGTGGCCCTAAACCACTCACAAATTTGTGTACACGATCGCCCATATCGGCCACCATAGTCGGGGCATACCTGGCTAGCGAATTAAACTGCATGATATACTCCCGATCACTCATGCTTCCTTGCTTCAGATAGAAGAACCTGTCCGCTCTAGGCTGGCGGACCTCGGGCGGCAAATAATGGTGAATGAAAGCATCAACAAACTCTTGCCAAACGGGGGAAGGTGAATTTTCCGTCCTCGATGCTACCCAGTTGTTGTACCACAAAACCGCCACATCGCGGAGTCTATAAGAAGCCAACTCCACCGATTCGGTCTCAGAAGCATGCATAAGTTTCAACGTCCTCAGTATCTCTTCAATGAAGCCTTGTGGGTCCTCATTTGGCTTCGACCCAAAAAAATTCAGAGGATTTAAAGTCAGGAAATCACGGGCTCTCGTAATGGCGGAACGATCACTCAGGCCCGCACTCTGCCGCTGTGCCTGGGCGGCAACCAATTGCGTCAATAGATTAATAGCTTCGGTCACTTGTTGACCCGAAGCAACTGGTGGAGGAACTGGGACTGAGGCTTCTCCTTGCTCTTCTACATTGGGCAAGGCCTTATTTTGTGATTCACCCTCCTCTACATTTGTCAGAGGCTCTCTTTCTGCCCGTTTTTTCGTCGTAGTTTTGCCTTTCTGGGCGGCTGTGGCCTTTCCCTTTGGCGGCATTCTAGAATCATAACACGCTTTTAGGAGGGATATAATCTTAGGCATGGATCTATCGCACGATCTCATAAGAAGAAAGACAGTCATTTTCCTAAATGCCCTGTAGCCTCTTGTTTATTAGCGTGGTGCGCAACACACCATAAACAAGACTCTACTAGACACAACTCGTAGACACTTCCTAGGACTGAATGGCTCTGATACCACTTCTGTCACGACCCAGCTAGGGGCCGCGGCGGGTACCCGAGGCTGACCACCGAGCACCCCTTATTTCCTCACTTGTCATAGTCATTTACGCTTCTTTATCATTCATGATTGTACGAAGATCATTTTTTGGGTGGAAAACACCATTATATATATATACAAATTCCTCATTAGGCCATCAAAATAATATATATAATATATACATGCATGCTGTAATAAACTTGTGAGACCATCTAACCCACACTACGCATCTACGAGCCTCTACTGACATACTATACAAGTAGACGGAACAAGACTCCATCATGCCCAAAATATACATATGTACCGAAAGGATAATCATAAGCACCTCCGGACAATGGAGTGCTTTCAATCAGCTGACAGCTCCTAAGAATCCGGATCGAGCTCGCCTCCCTGTCTACCTGTGGGCATGAACACAGCGTCCAAAGAAAATGGACATCAGTACGAATGTTGTACTGAGTATGAGTGTCACGACCCAGCCCCGTGGGCCGTGACTGGTGCCCTACTTGGGCACCCAAACGGACAAACATACCAAATCGTCATATTATAACTTAGGTCAATTTTCAAATTCATCATTTTAAACAGATCTGAAAATAATTATTATCTTAAGCGGTCGCGCATGCAAAGATACCATATCAAAACCAAAAGAGGCGGCGGAATACACATCGCCGAAAATGTGCATATATACAAACATATGGGCCACTATGGCCGCCATAACAGGTAGGACCGCATTAAGACACAATCATAAACAGAACAAACACACGTTGGACCCTCGACCCACATATATGACTATAGGCCTCTACAAACCAAAAACGGAAACATATGACGGGATAGGGCCCCGCCGTACCCCAAATAGTCGAATATACAGAACCATATGTACAAAGATATATATACCAAAAGATGAGCTCCGGATCAAAGGGAGCAATCCAAGATAGCAGAATATGTAGCCTACACTGGTGGGTCTCCTACACGTATGTTTGTACCTGCGGGCATGAAACGCAGCCCCCGAAGAAAGGGGGTCAGTACGAAAGATGTACTGAGTATATAAAGCATAGAGTACAGAAAACCAAACCATAACTGACATAAAAGAATACAAGGAGTAAATACCGAGTCAGTACATCAAAGTCCGTGCTGAGAATATATGTGTGTATAATGCAAATAAAAATCATGCATAAGGCTCAGGAACGTGGTCACCACTCCGACGCTGGTGCCACAACACAGCATACTCCAGAAGGATTCAAATCTCCGTACAACCCCGAACATAACATATCATCACGACATATCATATCATCAAAGCATATCATAAGCCATATCACAGCATAACTCCATAAACGGTACCCGGCCCTATGGCGAGGTCTCGGGAGCCGTAACACATCATACTGCTGAATTTGTCATAATACGCACGATCACAAAACCGGCCCGGGAACCGGCGAACGATATCATAATAATGGGCACGAGCAGAGTAGTGCCGAAACTAATGCAGTTTACATATCAAAACATTTATGAAAGTTGATATAATCATATGACAACCCGTTGGGTATACTAGCCTGAACAACTGATCAATACGGAGTTTATCTCACAAAAATAATTCTGAAATCGTATTTATAGTTCAAAATATAAATCAGAATATCATGGAGAAATTAAAACATTATTCTATAATAGCCAAAGCTATAAGCAAAAGTCTCTTTCCGATATCATACAAAGATAAGTCTATTAGGGCAAACGAAGGAGTTTCGGAGTTAGTGGGCCCACCTCGGGTCAAGTCGAGGTGGTGTATGTGATTTACAAACATTAGACCCTATGAAGTCACCTATGAAGGTTCCAAGGGGATTCGGTTACGTTCGTGACAATTATGGATGTTTGAACATTTTTTTCCAACAAAACAAAGGTTCTAATTCAGTTCGGCTGAATGAAATAATACCAAAATTAAACTCAGATTTTTACGAATGGAATAATCTCCGAGGCTCAAATCCAAACCTAGTACATCTAGGACATGCCAAAAGAAGGAAAGGGATAGCTTTACATACCTTACTTGCGTCTTACGCTCGCCCAAACTCAATCCCCGTTTCGCCCAAAATCTACAATTGGTCATAGTTGCCAAATATGAGTTTAGGCTTTTAGAATTTCAATCTTAAATTCATATTGTCTACCGAAATTTCGGCAGCATTTCCCCTATAAATTCAACTTCCCCGAGAATCATCTCGGCCCAAAATATCAACAACAACAACCCAACAATACCAACTACATCACAAAATACATTATAACATAAATAGTCTTCTTTTCTACATAGTTCAATAACTTCCATCCCAACTTCACACTATCAAACTAGTATCAACATTTTCCATATCCATTTACTAATTCAAGATTATTCAAACATATGTCAATATCATTCCAAACAATATTCATGTATTCAAGTATTCCCGCCAATTCCATATTCGATCCGAAACTTCTACAAAAGCGAAAAACAACAAAATCGCATTGTTTTCTTCCAAATTCATGAATGACAACCATAATTCACATTTAGAATCTTACTTTCACAATTATATAAAAATCATATAAAAATCACATAATTTCCCATAACGACATACAACCAATTTCAATGCTAACTCAAATCGTTAAACCTTTATTTACGTCACGAAGGTCACAACGACATAACTAACCAACTAAATGGAATTTAATTCACCTTCCCTTGACCACCCTATGGCTCACGGCCACACACACCACTTCATACACACCCGGCTTCACACACACACATCACCACTCCATAATTCTCATCAAATTTCAATCCTTACAACATATATACTTATTCCATAACACAAAAGAATAGATTTCTTACCTTTTCCTTCAAACTTCAATCTTGCCGCAAACGTTTCTCTCCCGCTACACCAATTATATCACGTCGGAGAGCGTCCTGAGCTTAACAAGAATTCAAGAGGAACAAGATTTTAGAATCAAAGCTAAAGGAACTAGAATTTTTTTTTGTTCTTGATGGGGTTCGGCCGAATGGATTGGTGATTGCTCTCTCTTTGTTTTAATTTTCTTGAATGTTCTAATGGATGAACATGAATTATACAATAAGCTCCCTTAATTAATTGATCACATGATCAATTAAATGGGTTGGGCCAAGGCTTGGCCGACCACCCCCTTATACTTGGGCCTAAATTTTCCTTTTATTATTTTTGAGCCCAATTAACTAAAGATCATAATTTATAATTCACGAAACCAATTTCCGAAATTCCAATTTCGCCCATAGCCTTCCCCGATGTTTCCGCGTCAATATTTTTCATGAGCAACAACACATATATATATCAAATGAAATCAACATATGGCCTTGTTCTTTCCAAGTCACATTTATTTCGAAATTTCCGAATATGCAAAAACACGGGATATAACATTCTCCCCCCCTTTAGAACATTCGTCCTCGAATGTTAAATTAGCCTTATAAGGTCTTATAAACATGGCGGGGGAGTCTCTCTTTATGAATAGCACACATAAGTCATTTGTCAATCAATATAACAAACTTAAAAGTTTAGATTACGTGTGGGCGTATGAAAACAAGTGGGGACATTTCTTCTTCATCTCATTCTCCGCCTCCCAGGTCATTTCCTCCCGGTTGTTATTCCGCCATAGGGCTGAATATCATTTACTGGGCATATTCTGGAAGGATCACCAACACATTTTCGGAGCATTGATACATGAAATACTGGGTGCACTGCCTCCAGGTCGGATGGTAAGTCTAGCTCATAGGCGACCTCGCCTATCTTCCGAATAATCTGATACGGCCCAATATACCGCGGACTAAGCTTACCTTTTTTACTGAATCTCATCACACCCTTCATGGGCGACACCTTAAGAAATACCCAGTCGCCAATCTGGAACTCTAATGGTCGACGTCGCTTATCTGCATATGATTTCTGTCAACTCTGGGCAACTAATAATCGTTCTCGAATGAGTTTCACCTTATCAACTGCTTCCTGAATCACATCTGGCCCAATTAATTTAGTTTCGCCCACGTCGAACCAACCAATCGGAGATCTGCATTTTCGGCCATATAGGGCTTCGTACGGTGCCATCTGAATGCTGGAATGATAACTATTATTATAAGCAAATTCAATAAGCGGCAAATGATCATCCCAGCTACCTCTGAAATCAATAACACAGGCCCGCAACATATCTTCTAGCGTCTGAATAGTGCGTTCGGCCTGTCCGTTGGACTGAGGATGAAATGCTGTACTAAGGCTCACCTTAGTCCCCAATCCTTCCTGGAACGACCTCCAGAAGTTAGCCGTGAATTGGGCACCTCTGTCGGTTATAATAGACACAGGAACTCCGTGAAGCCTTACTATTTCTTTAATATACAATCTGGCATAGTCCTCAGCCGAATAAGTAGTCCGGACCGGAAGAAAATGGGCTGATTTCGTCAATCTGTCAACAATAACCCAAATAGAATCGTACCTGCGTGGAGTGCGCGGTAACCCAACAACAAAATCCATATTAATCGTCTCCCATTTCCACGCTGGAATTTCCATTTCCTGTAGTAATCCACCGGGCTTCTGATGTTCGATCTTGACTTGCTGGCAATTTGGGCACTGGCCAACGAACTCTGCAATGTCTCTTTTCTTGTCGTCCCACCAATACAAACATCTCAGATCATGATACATTTTTGTGGAACCAGGATGAACAGAATACCGAACATTATGTGTTTCACCCATAATTTGTCGTCGTAGCCCTGCAACGTCTGGTACACATAATCTGCCTCCATATAATAATACCCCATCAGATGAAATTTCGAACTGAGTCTTCTCTTTATTAAGGGCCACATCTCTATACTGTACCAGAACAGGATCTTCGAACTGATGTCGCTTCACCTCTTCCATAATTGATGATTCAGCAACTGCTCGAACAAAAACCCCAATATCTCCAGAATCTGCCAAACGGACTCCGAGGCTGGCTAACTGATGAATTTCACGAACCAATTCTTTTTTATCAGGCTGCACATCAGTCAAACTGCCCATGGACTTGCGGCTAAGTGCATCAGCTACCACATTGGCTTTCCCAGGATGGTACAAAATATCAACATCATAATCTTTTAATAATTCAAGCCATCTTCTCTGCCGCAAATTCAGCTCCTTTTGCTTAAAAATATACTGGAGACTCTTATGATCCGTATAAATATCAATGTGGACCCCATATAAGTAGTGACGCCATATCTTCAAAGCATGAATCACCGCGGCTAATTCCAGATCATAAGTGGGATAATTTCCCTCATGCGGTCTGAGCAGCCGGGAAGCATAGGCTATGACTCGACCGTGCTGCATCAACACACAACCTATCCCAATACCAGAGGCATCACAAGAAACGACATACCCGTCTGACCCTTCTGGAAGAGCTAAAACTGGAGGTATAATCAATTTTTCCTTCAGCATCTGGAAGCTGCGCTCACAGGCATCGGTCCACTGAAATTTTGCTGCTTTCTGAGTGAGCTTCGTTAATGGTGCCGCAATAGAAGAAAAATTCTCCACAAATCTTCTGTAATATCCGGCTAACCCCAGAAAACTGCGTACCTCTGTCGGTGTAGTAGGCCTAGGGCAATTCTTTACAACCTGAATCTTCTGTGTATCGACCCGAATACCATCTGCTCCGATAATATGCCCCAAGAATGCCACTGAGGTCAACCAGAATTCACATTTGGAAAATTTAGCATATAATTTCTGCTGCCGAAGTGTGCCAAGTACGGTTCTCAGATGATCTGAATGCTCCTCTGCTGATCGTTAATAAACCAAAATATCATCAATAAATACAATCACGAACATATCAAGGAACGGCCGGAATACCCGATTCATTAAATCCATGAATACCGCTGGAGCATTAGTCAGCCCAAAAGACATCACTCTGAATTCATAATGCCCGTACCGGGTCCTGAAAGCAGTCTTCGGAATATCTGCCTCTCGTACCCGTACCTGGTGATAACCCGAGCGCAAATCTATCTTCAAGAAATATTTAGCACCCTGCAACTGATCAAATAAATCATCAATCCGGGGGTGGGGATATTTATTCTTTATAGTCACCTTGTTCAGCTGTCGATAATCAATACACATTCGCAGTGACCCGTCTTTCTTTCTGACAAATAATACCGGCGCTCCCCAGGGCGATGTACTGGGTCTGATGAAGCCTTTATCTAACAGATCTTTCAGCTGTTCCTTCAATTCCTTCAATTCTGCCAGTGCCATTCTGTAAGGAGGAATGGATATGGGCTGCGTATCTGGCAACAAATCTATAGTGAAATCTATCTCCCGTTCAGGCGGAAGGCCTGGAAGCTCATCTGGGAATACATCGGGAAATTCATTAACAACTGGAACTGACTGGAGAGTAGGTGTCTCGGCCTTAGTATCGTGCACACAGACCAAATGATAGATATAGCCTTTCTGAATCATCTTCTTAGCCTTGAGGTATGAAATAAACTTACCCCTCGGCGATGCTGTACTCCCTGACCACTCTATAACTGGTTCCCCTGGGAGCTGGAAACGGACTACCTTTTTCTGGCAGTCAACATTAGCATAATAGGAAGCTAACCAGTCCATGCCCATAATAACATCAAATTCCAGCATATCCAATTCTACCAAATCAGCTTTAGTGCAATGATCATATATAATCACAGAACAATCTTTATATACCTGCCTTGCTATAATAAAATCCCCGACCGGTGTGGCTACTTCGAATGGCTCTATAGGTTCAGGTGTTATTCCAATTCTACTAGCAACAAGCGGGGAGATATAGGACAAAGTAGAACCAGGATCAATCAATGCATATACAGATCGGGAGAAAACCAGTAATGTACCTGTAACAACATTTGGCGAAGCCTCCTGATCCTGGCGGCTAGCCAAAGAATATATGCGGTTCGAAGGACTGCTAGAATCTGAAACACCACCACGACCTCGACCGCTGCCCGCCGGTGCCGATAAACCCCACCCTACAGGGCGCATAGCTGAGGGTGTAGAGGATGAACCAGCGGATGATCCCGTCGGCTGAACTGTACTACCAGAACCACTTGCCATCGGACAATCTCGCATAACATGGCGCTGACAGCTGCAGAAAAAACAAGCCCCTGTAGCTCGGTAGCACTCCCCTAGGAGCGATTTCTCGCAATAAGAACAACGGGGCCTGGGTGGTCTGGACTGGCTGGAACCCCTGGTCATCTGCGAACCTGATGCTCTGGAACTCTGGCTGGCCCCAGATGGTCCTGCACTATCAAATAGTCTACCGGCGGACTGTGTACCCCGGCCTGACGGAGAAGGATATCGGCCTGACTGTTGTGACTGAGGCTGTCCGCCTCAAAAATCTCTAGAATACCCTGCTGATCTAGCCTGCTTGGGCGGCCTCCTATCCCGATCTCTACCAGAATAATCTGCCCTATGCCGGTCCTCCATGCCCTGAGCATAGGCCTGTAATCGGGCGATGTCCATGTCAGTCTGTGAGGCCATCGCCATGCAGCTGTCAACCAAGTTGCGGTCCAATCCCATCACATACCGGTGCATACGGTCAGCCATATCCGCTACTATAGCAGGTGCATATCGAGCCAGAGAATCAAACTCCAGATTATACTCGCGAACACTCCGGCCTCTCTGCCACAACTGTAAAAATCTATCAACCCGCGCCCGCCGTAACTCCGGGGACAAAAAGTGGCGGAGAAAAAACAGTCACAAACTCGTCCCATGTAGCTTGGGGAGCACTCTCACCTCTGGACAGCTCCCAGGACTCATACCAATTAGCAGCAACATCTCGTAACCAGTGCGAGGCTAACTCAACAGACTCAGTCTCTGAAGCCCTGACCAGTCCCAATGAGCGCCGCATCCCCCGAATGAAGTCGTGGGGGTCCTCCTCGGGCTTAGACCCGAAAAACTCTAGGGGACCACATGTCAGGAAATCACGAACCCTCAGGATATCACGCCTGTCATCATCATCATCACCTCTCAGCCCGCGTCTGCGAGCTTATCCCGCTACCAAAGTAGTCAATAGCTGTACAGCCTCCCTCAACGTCCTATCCTCCGCCCCTGGCTGAGGAGTTGGAGGCTCGGGCGCTGGAGCCTCTGGAGCTAATGATGGACCTGCTCCAGGCTCCTCCGGTGGTGGTGTAGCAGAGCCCTCTGACTGGGGCACAACATCGGGTAAATCCTGAGCACGAGCCCGGGTAAATCGCTGCACCTGACTAGTCTCTCCTACCACCGCCTTGCCATTCTGGGCAGCCGTCGCCTTCTTCGGAGGCATCACTGAAAAACACAACAACCGATCAGAACAGAATCACCCTAATAGCATAGCTCTATCGCACGATCTAAGATTCAAAGAAAGGTAACACCCTAAATGTCTTGTAGCCTCCTGTTTATAGATGTGGTGCACAACACACCTATAAACAAGACTCTACGAGACACGGCCTGTAGACATTCCGAGGACAAATCGCTCTGATACCACTTTTGTCACGACCCAGCCCCGTGGGCCGTGACTGGTGCCCTACTTGGGCACCCAAACAGACAAACATACCAAATCGTCATATTATAACTTAGGTCAGTTTTCAAATTCATCATTTTAAACAGATCTGAAAATAATTATTATCTTAAGCGGTCGCGCGTGCAAAGATATCTTATCAAAACCAAAAGAGGCGGCGGAATACACATCGCCGAACATGTGCATATATACAAATAGATGGGCCACCATGGCCGCCATACCAGGTAGGACCGCATTAAGACACAATCAAAAACAGAACAAACACACGTAGGACCATCGACCCACATATATGACTACAGGCCTCTACAAACCAAAAACGGAAACATATGACGGGACAGGGCCCCGCCGTACCCCAAATAGTCGAATATATAGAAGCATATGTACAAAGATATATATACCAAAAGATGAGCTCCGGATCAAAGGGAGCAATCCAAGATAGCAGAATATGTAGCCTACACTGGCGAGTCTCCTGCACGTATGTCTGTACCTGCGGACATGAAATGCAGCCCCCGAAGAAAGGGGGTCAGTACGAAAGATGTACTGAGTATATAAAGCATAGAGTACAGAAATCCAAACCATAACTGACATAAAAGAATACAAGGAGTAAATACCGAGTCAGTACATCATAGTCCGTGCTGAGAATATATGTGTGTATAATGCAAATAAAAATCATGCATAAGGCTCAGGAACGTGGTCACCACTCCGACGCTGGTGCCACAACACAGCATACTCTAGAAGGTTTCAAATCTCCGTACAACCCCAAACATAACATATCATCACGACATATCATATCATCAAAGCATATCATAAACCATATCACAACATAACTCCATAAATGGTACCCGACCCTATGGCGAGGTCTCGGGAACCGTAACACAACATACTGCCGAACTTGTCATAATACGCACGATCACAAAACCGGCCCGGGAACCGGCGAACGATATCATAATAATGGGCACGAGCAGAGTAGTGTGGAAACTAATGCAGTTTACATATCAAAACATTTATGAAACTTGATATAATCATATGACAACCCGTTGGGTATACTAGCCTGAACAACTGATCAATAAGAAGTTTATCTCACAAAAATAATTCTGAAATTGTATTTATAGTTCAAAATATAAATCAGAATCTCATGGAGCAATTAAAACATTATTCTATAATAGCCAAAGCCATAAGCAAAAGTCTCTTTCCGATATCATACAAAGATAAGTCTATTAGGGCAAACGAAGGAGTTTCGGAGTTAGTGGGCCCACCTCTGGTCAAGTCGAGGTGGTGTATCTGATCTACAAACATTAGAACCTATGAAGTCACCTATGAAGGTTTCAAGGGGATTCGGTTGCGTTCGTGACAATTATGGATGTTTGAACATTTCTTTCCAACAAAAAAAATGTTCTAATTCAATTCTGCTGAATGAAATAATACCAAAATTAAACTCAGATTTTTACGAACGGAATAATCTCCAGGGCTCAAATCCAAACCTAGTACATCTAGGACATGCCAAAAGAAGGAAAGGGATAGCTTTACATACCTTACTTGCGTCTTACGCTCGCCCAAACTCAATCCCCGTTTCGCCCAAAATCTACAATTGGTCATAGTTGCCAAATATGAGTTTAGGCTTTTAGAATTTCAATCTTAAATTCATATTGTCTACCAAAATTTCGGCAGCATTTCCCCTATAAATTCAACGTCCTCGAGAATCATCTCGGCCCAAAATATCAACAACAACAACCCAACAATACCAACAACATCACAAAATACATTATAACATAAATAGTCTTCTTTTTTACATAGTTCAATAACTTCCATCCCAACTTCACACTATCAAACTAGTATCAACATTTTCCATATCCATTCACTAATTCAAGATTATTCAAACATATTTCAATAGCATTCCAAACAATATTCATGGATTCAAGTATTCCCACCAATTCCAAATTCCATCCGAAACTTCAACAAAAGCGACAAAACAACAAAATCGCATTGTTTTCTTCCACATTCATGAATGACAACCATAATTCACACTTAGAATCTTACTTTCACAATTATATAAAAATCATATAAAAATCACATAATTTCCCATAACGACATACAACCAATTTCAATGCTAACTCAAATCGTTAAACCTTTATTTACGTCACGAAGGTCACAACGACATAACTAACCAACTAAATGGAATTTAATTCACGTTCCCTTGACCACCCTATGGCTCACGGACACACACACCACTTCACACACACACGGCTTCACACACACACATCACCACTCCATAATTCTCATCAAATTTCAATCCTTACAACATATATACTTATTCCATAACACAAAAGAATAGATTTCTTACCTTTTTCTTCAAACTTCAATCTTGCCGCAAACGTTTCTCTCCCGCTAAACCAATTATATCACGTCGGAGAGCGTCCTGAGCTTAACAAGAATTCAAGAGGAACAAGATTTTAGAATCAAAGCTAAAGGAACTAGAATTTTTTTTTCTTGATGGGGTTCGGCCGAATGGCTTGGTGATTGCTCTCTCTTTGTTTTAATTTTCTTGAATGTTCTAATGGATGAACATGAATTATATAATAAGCTCCCTTAATTAATTGATCACATGATCAATTAAATGGGTTGGGCCAAGGCTTGGCCGGCCACCCCCTTATACTTTGGCCTAAATTTTCCTTTTATTATTTTTGAGCCCAATTAACTAAAGATCATAATTTATAATTCACGAAACCAATTTCCAAAATTCCATTTTCGCCCTTAGCCTTCCCCGATGTTTCCGCGTCAATATTTTTCATGAGCAACAACACATATTTTTCTCAAATGAAATCAAAATATGGCCTTGTTCTTTCCAAGTCACATTTATTTCGAAATTTCTGAATATGCAAAAACACGGGATATAACAATGAGAGGCATGAAAAAAAACAACACATCAAGAAAGTAAAGGAGGCATCAAGTATGGAGCAACTGTACCTGACTGGGAATCATATGAAAAGTAATGCATGCTGACTTACTATTATGCTTATCATCATCTCATGTATACATATCATATGTATATATATATATATATATATATATATATATATATATATATATATATATATATATATATATATAAACTGCCTGACCATATAGGTGCGGTGTGATAATCAGTAACATTAGCCCGCGTCCAGGCCTCCCGCGTCCGGGGTACCATATCATGCCGCCCACTAGTGGTGTCTGCCCATGCCAACTGGCCATGGTGTATCGTATAGCTGCCCGCTTTCGCGGTGACGGCCCGGCCAACTAGGCCCGGTGTGATGCAATCATGACATGCTCATCATAAAATATTTATAATGATATGTTTGTCAAAATATACTTATTATCATACATGCACAAGGACTCTAGAACAACAGCATTCTATCGAGGTGACGTAAGGTCGTGAACCCTCGATTCCATTATGAGCATTTATGAACATTCTGCCTCACCTTGAAGGGATTAGGATATAAGGTGAGTGTATACAAGGAACAACATCATTTAATTTATAAGAATGTCACATCATATATCTTGACTCATGTAGCTATACATGATCTTAGGCTCTTGGCTTTCCAGGATATAGGAGAATCATGAAAAGGGAGAAGAATCATGTCATGGGATTCATGCCATAGAAAGGAAAGGACTAGCCTCACATACCTACGTCTTTTTACTAAGCTATCGTTCACTTGTTCTCCTTCAATATCACGTTGTTACCTTCATGAGATAATACGCATTACAGTTAATCAATCGACCATAAGAACGCATCGTTATTTCTAGAGAAAATTGGGCAGTGTTTCCTTTGTTTCTACTGCTTTTCTCATGTTCTATTTCAACTCCCAAACATTTACAACAACACTCACAATATCGTATCAACATTCATCACTTATCTATATTTTGCAAAATCCACCATTTTTCTTCAATTTCTTCACATTCAATGGTTTTAGCTCATCATCATAATTTTGCTTACTTCACACCTATTCCATGGTCTATACGCCATTTATAAAATATTCATCATTATAACATATCAACGTTCATGATTCCATTCAACTATCATTCAATTGTGACACTATTCACTCAGTAATGGCCCATTTTATATGTTCTTCTACATTTCAAGCATCTTAGCTTCCCAATACCTTAAATAACATGATAAAGTCATGAAACATACCTTAGATGATGGTGGAACAAGCCTAGAGTGGAATCAATTCTTTAGCACCAAAACCCTTCTTTACCTCTTTTGGAATTTCTTGAAGGAGATGACTTCCAATTAGGTTTCATACACTTTGTTTCATAGATTTTGGTGTTGATGATCATTGATTTCCTTGATATTCTTGTGGTTGATGTGTTTGAAGTGTTCTAGAGATTTCTTGAAGGTTATAGATTAAGTATGAATGAAAATGAATGAGAATGTCACTTATAATAATCACAAAATCTGATTTTTAATGAACAATCGTCGGGGTGTACAGTGGTCGTAAACCACAGTTTACGGACCGTATACTAGTTTACGGGCCATATAACGTCATCGTATTTAAGCATGTCAAAACTGAAAGGTTTGCTAAAGATCATGATGGTTTACGGCCACAGTTTACGGGCCGTATTTTAGTTTACGGTCCGTAAACTGGGTCGTATTTTACAATTTAAGCTTTGGACAGAAAGTTGAAATTTTTAAAATGTTGAAGGACGATGGCACTTTACGGTCCGGAAATCACTTTACGGACCGTATTCCATTTTACGACCACTGGCTGAAATGAAATTCTACAACTTTCTTATTTCCAAAAATTCATGAATCGTCATCCCCTACTTAGTAAGACGTCGCACACTCATGCCCTTCGTTGGTCTACTCAGTGTACATGTACGGGGACTTTTCCGAGGTGTAACAAAATTAGGGAGACTAGTAGTGCTAAAATACGGCATATGAGAGGAATGGTAACTCCAACAGAGCGCGATACTGGAGTATTGGTTGGATGGATAAGCACGAGTAAGATACGATAAGTCTATTAGTAAAATAAAGTAACAGCATAACTGAGGCAGGGGTATGAAATATGAAGGGGTATAACGAATGTGAATCCATTGGTAAAACAACTTATATGGTAAGTGTAATAGGGCTGATTAGAAAGAGTAACAGGTTGAGTATGCTTACTTTGCAAGGCTTATTCTATTTTACGAAACGAGGTAAAGAAATGGCACTCTACAACGTTGATTATGATCAAGATATAATGAGAGCGTGGCAAGAACTTTAATACAATGTAAGTAAAGTATAGTGAGGAAACGACTAATGACGTGACATGTTCTATATGAATGAAGATTGAATGCAAGTGTGAAACCAGCAAGCAAGCCATGGGGCAGTAGATAAGGAAAGCTTATAAGACCTGGTTAGAAAAATCCAGCATAGAGGTTTCGCAATGACAGAAATGATAGCAAGCAAACTTGAAAAAGGAATCAGAGAAATGTGATATGGCAAAGTAGTAGTAGTTTGTGATTTGTATAATCGAGAGCATGAGTGATAACTTTAGCTTGATGTAAAAGACCAAGACTACAGAAAGATGAATAACGAAATAGGACGATTGTTAGGAAAAGGATCAACACAATAAGGATGAGAGGGGGTGATCAGAATGAACAGAATAAGTTTTGGAAGTGAAGAATGGATTTTACAAAGGTAGTATATTCTAAAGGACAAAGCGGTACTAAGTTAAGAATAGGGTTCCTCGTGCGAAGAATAAAGGATTGATTATAAAACGGGAGGAAATAAGATAAATTGAGGAGAAAGGAATGTAAAGGAATAAGAATGGGAATAAAAAGAGAAGGAAATGCGCCGCAAAGTATGCACACTTAAGAAGTAATCGTGTTATGATTAAAGGAAGATGCATCTCCTACGAATATACTATACCAAGTTAGAACGAGTAAAGTATATGAAGTAATGAGTTGAAAAGAAAAAGATGGCCATGAGTTATGAGTTTACCATACGACAATAAAGCGATAGACCAAAGCTATCATCAACGACAAATGCAATATGATTATGATTGGTTTTGAAATCAATGTTGAGTGAAACACAAGAGTAAAAGAGTATGAGGCATAAGGGGTATTAGTTGCGCATGAGACATAGGCCCTGGAAAACAAAGATGATGTTATAAGTGAACTTTGAGCATCGAAGAAGAGGGCAAGTGACATTGCATCGATGGTATGGATAACTAGACATAATACTATTTTGAGTATCCCTATGGAACAAAAGTTGTTAATTGGAGTGGATTTAGACATTGATTCATAACTACTAGATGAGCTAAGTAAAATACATCCTTGTTCGGATTGCTATGTCGGTTGTATTACTTGATTACAAACCTGCAAGATGAGTATGTTAAGACTTCACACATGAATTATCGTAGCTATAAACTATGGGAAACGGCATGAATAAGATGTAGTATAGTAAGGGATATATGAATTCAATATTTGAAGGTGAGGCAACGGATTTGAGAATTGTACTAGTAAAAACCTTAAAGGGGGGAAGCGAGTAAAGAGAATACAAGTGTAGAGATTGAAACGATGGACCCTAAGATGTGACAGATATAGACTCTAAACCAAAGAGCGAGAGTTACTCAGAAATGAGTCTAATAACTAGTAAATAAACGAACACAAATTGAGCAGGCATTTGAGACTGTATTGGAAATCATTCGCGAAGACCTTGAACCACGTGACATTGAGAGCAAATAACTCAAGGGATATTGTAAAAGATAGCGATGCTATATTAGAATAGAGGCAAAGGCACTAATGGCAGGGTCGTTGTTAATAATATTGCGATTTATAAGCGACAATTAAGAAAGGGACCTAAGGTTTTCTATAGTAGAACATAAGATATGATAATCAAGGGAAACATAAATGAAGGAAGAGAGCATGGCGAGATAAGTTACTACAGATAGACAAAAGAGTTTTGGTAGGTATGACACCGAGCCTTGTCGTGGCCGGGTATGCGAAAACCGCCGAACCTCAAGGTCGGGTATGCTATGGATATGAATATGGACACGAATATGTATACGGATATGGATACATGGATATGTATAGATGTGTACGTACACGAATCACGCAAGAACGATTATGTAACTTGCAAGTATTTATACGTCGCCAATGATACCAAGTGGGTACTTAAAAAGAGGAGTAAGAGATAAACAAGAATCGTGTGGTCATGATACTCAAGGTCAGTTGAAGGAAACTATATGGTGAATTGAGTTGAAATGTTAGTTTGGGATTATCGTTAAGGATAAATAGGACAATTACTTGGAATATGAAATTGGTACATGCTATATGCTTCCTACGGTAGCCCTGGGGTGTGACAACTTACGAATGCAATAAGATCACTGAATGAAGGGGGGCTTTTACCAAAAGAAAATTACGCCTTGGAATTTTCATTTTTGTATCATTATGGTTATAGCGAAATTTAAACAGTTACCAAAGGGTTATGAAATTCTCAAAAATTATCAGACCTTTGAGGAAGTCAAAAACGGACACCTATGACAGGTGTCACGACCCAGCCCCGTGGGCCATGACTAGTGCCCGAGCTGGACACTCATATACGTACCTGTTAGATATAGTCAAACTGAATCTATGAACAATATGGAAACTTGCAAAAGAACTCCAAAGGTCCATAACGTCATTATATATATATATATGTCCAGATAACATGTCTCCTGAGGAATCACTACTAATCAAAACATAATATCATACGCAAGCCGACAAGGCTGCCACTACATGTCAATATGATACGCAAGCCGACAAGGCTGCCACTACATATCAATACCATACGCAAGCTGACAAGGCTGCCACCACAGACGAACATATCCATAACACATCGTATAGACACAGCTGAACAAAACTTATGCGCAACCCACACATGTGTCTACAAAGCTCTAAGAGTATTGATAGTGATATATGATGGGGCAGGGCCTCGCCGTACCCTTGGATAAACATATATATACATCAAAAGATTTCTACCTAGAGTCTAGGCTCCGGAACAATGGAGCACTTCAACAGTTGAGTGGAAATCCTAGGCTGGAGGATCACCAAGTCGACTATCCGTACCAGCGGGCATGAAACGCAGCCCCCCAAAGAAAGGGGGGTCAGGACGAGATATGTACTGAGTATATAAAGCATGAAATACAATAAAGAGGATCATGACTGAAATAGAGAGTACCGGAGACAAGTATGACATTCAAAATACCATTACACTTGCCTTATGAAATGTAAATCATGCATGTCAATATCATATATCATGTCCGGCCCATTATGGGACACGATGAATAAAGTTATCACATACCATCCTTGGCGCCATAATCACATCATCATATCATCATATCATATATATATATATATATATATATATATATATATATATATATATATATATACCGTACCCGGCCCTCTAGTGAGGGACTCGGTGAACAATGCAGTGAAATTGTGCACGAAAACATACCCGGCCCGGGACTCGGTGAAAGATATATTAACAGTATGCACGAGCAGAGTAGTGAGCAACCATATGCAAACTAAATCATCATCTGAGACTCAATAGAATAAGTAGAATGAACTAATACTTGAGTATCAAAAACAACAATCATGTCAAGTACCCCTCGAATATCTCTATGGATTATATCAAATAGAACTTCAGGAATCATAGACACGTATCAAAACATAATGAAATAGGTTATGAAAATCAAACACATTAGCCATCCTAGTGTCTCTAAGAATAGGAACTTCTTTGGAGTTATATGCTCGTCGTCTGTTTGTTTCATAAAGATCATGCCAAAAAGAAGGAAGGGATAGCTTCACATACCTTTAACGCTTATCCGTGATACGATACGTATATGGTGCCCGAAGTGTCTCAACCTATATTAAGACGCCAAGACTATGGTTAAGCTACGGAACGGCATAAAAGGTACTTCAACGTTAGTAGCTTATTTCTAAACAATTGGGCGGCACTTCCTCTATATTTTCCACTTCCCTTTCTTTCAAGCCAACTATAAAACGACCAAGTCAACATCAACAACTACACATTCAAATACTATATTAAGACTAGCTAAGACATGATTCATGAATACTCCGAACAACCCACATAACATTCCAATCAGCCCACGCGTTACAACATTCAATAATCACTAACATAACGGCTATGACATATTCAAGTTACTCCTAATAATCTACAGCCACGATACTTCATCGAAATGGCTTTATAATAGTTCAACAATTACCACAACCCAACACATAATTTTAATTACACTTAGTCCTCCAATTCAACACCAACAACAACACGTCCCAAACAGCCCGTAAAACAAATACAACTTCCACTTAAAATATCAAATCCTTCCATTTTCATTATATAATCAATGACAACAATAACAACAACACTAATTAAAATTAACCCATCATTTCTAAATTAAAACAGCCCCACGGTCCAAACAAAACCTCAACATCAACATACCATTTCTTAACCCAATTCCACATCTACCAATTTATACAAAGTCCAAACCACCTCTGAAAACATGCACGAGAGAATTACTTACCTTAACAAGCTTGGCTCCTTAACGTCGCTAAAATTTGTAGCTTCAAATAACAAACGTTCTTGTTGCCCCCAATGGATTAATTCACGTCACTAATCACCTTGGAATGTTTAAAACACCTTAGAACTTAAGCTTTTATTAACAAAAACTCGGACTCCCTCAAGATCATCTTTATTTTTTCCTCTAATTGGACTTGAAATTCATCAACTCAATTGTGTAGAAGGTGGGGGGAGGAGCTGGCCATGAGCTCCACTAGGTGGCTGCCATGGCTGGCCATATGGTTTTCTTGGCAGCCATGGCTATTTGCTTCAAATGAACTTGTGATGATAAATGTGTATTAACACTTAGTCATCACATATATTATGTAGGCAGCCCCTCAACTCTCCACGTACCCCCGCTATAATGCACCATCCATTTCATTATATTTTTTTTATAGAATTCGGTGGGGCCCACTTAATTTTCTAATTAACTAACTTAATTAATCTTAGTTAATCACTAATCCCCACTTAATAATCTAATCATGGTTAATTAATCCCTAATATCCATTATTATTTCTATACTAATTGAAATTTATAAGCAAATCGTGCACTAATTAAAATCGGGGATTAAAAGTCCTTATCTCGTATCCCAAAAATAATCTCGTCCTTAACTTATGTCGATTAGCTTACGAATAATTCGACGTACAAAAATACGGGATATAACATCCTTCCCCCCTTTAGAACATTCGTCCTCGAATGTTAAACAAGTCTCATAAGGTCTTATAAAAATTTCGGGGAAGTCTCCTTTATTGCTATAACAGGTAGTCTCATCTACGAATCAATATAATCAAGTGAGGAATTTCAATACCTGCCGGCGTAGAAAACAAGTAAGGATACTTATTCTTTATCTCATCTTCGGCTTCCCAGGTCATCTCTTCCCTATTATTATTTCGCCATAACACTTTGACGGAAGCCATATCCTTAGTACGCAATCTTCTGACTTGCCGATCAAGTATAGCTATAGGGTTCTCCTCGTAGGACAACTCCTCCGTCACCTGGACATCATCCACGGGGAAAACTCTAGAAGGGTCACCAATATATTTGCGAAGCATTGATACATGAAAGACTAGATGTACTGCTTCCAAATCAGATGGTAGGTCCAACTCATAGGCAACCTTGCCTACCCTACGAATAATCTGATAAGGCCCAATATACCTCGGGCTAAGCTTCCCCTTCTTGCCGAATCTCATTACACCCGTCATGGGTGACACCTTTAAGAACACCCAATCCCCAACCTCAAATTCTAAGTATCGACGTCGATTATCTGCATACGACTTTTGTCGACTCTGGGCTGCTAATAATATTTCCTGAATAATCTTCACCTTATCAACGGCTTGCTGAATCATGTCTGGGCCTATTAATTTAGTCTCACCAACATCAAACCAACCAATAGGTGACCTGCATTTCCTCCCATATAAGGCCTCATACGGCGCCATCTGGATACTGGAATAGTAGCTATTATTATAAGCAAACTCGATAAGTGGCAAATGATCATCCCAGCTACCTCTGAAATCAATAATACAGGCTCGTAACATATCTTGTAGCGTCTGAATAGTACGCTCGACCTGTCCGTCAGTCTGAGGTTGGGATGTTGTGCTAAGACTCACCTGTGTCCCTAATACCTCCTGGAATAATCTCCAGAAGTTAGCTGTAAACTGAGCTCCTCTATCGGAGATAATAGATGTGGGAACCCCGTGAAGTCTCACTATCTCCTTGAGGTATAACCTCGCATAGTCCTCAACTGAATAAGTAGTCCTAACTGGAAGAAAATGGGCTGATTTTGTCAGCCTATCCACAATAATCCATATAGAATCATATTTTCGCGGAGTGCGAGGTAAACCTGTAATGAATTCCATATTAATTACTTCCCATTTCCAAGTCGGGATCTCTATCTTCTGCAATAATCCACCAGGCTTCTGATGCTCGATCTTAACCTGTTGACAATTTGGGCACTGAGCGACAAACTCCGCTATATCCCTCTTCATTCCATCCTACCAATATAAAATTCTAAGGTCATGATACATCTTCGTCAACCCTGGATGAATAAAATAACGAGCATAGTGTGCCTCTCCCATAACCTGTTGTCATAGCCCTGCAACCTTAGGTACACATAATCTGCCTCCATATCGTAGCACTCTATCAGGTGTAACCTCAAATGGGGTCTTCTCCTTTTGAAGAGCTGCATCTCTATACTGTGCCAGAATAGGGTCCTCGTACTGGAATCATTTTACCCCTTCTATGATAGAGGATTTGGCAACTTCTCGAACAGTAATTCTGCCATCGCCATAATCAGGCAAACGGACTCCAAGATTAGCTAGCTGGCAAATCTCACGGACCATCTCCTTCCGCTCTGGTTGTACATCTGTCAAGCTAACAATAGATTTACGGCTAAGTGCATCTGCTACAACATTTTCTTTCTCTGGGTGGTATAGGATATCAACATCATAATCCTATAGCAACTCTAGCCACCTTCTTTGCCGTAAATTCAGCTCCTTCTGCTTAAAGATATACTGGAGACTCTTATGATCCGTATAAATTTCAACATGCACGCCATATAAATAATGCCTCCATATCTTCAAAGCATGAATTACCGCTGCTAACTCCAGGTCATGAGTAGGATAATTCTTTTCGTGCTTTCTGAGTTAGCCTTTTGTTACACCTTGAAAAATCCCATGTATATGTACAGTGAAAAATCTAACCAAGAGCGTAGCGTATGCGATGTTTTGACGAGAAATAAGAGTCTTAGATGACCCTCGACGAGATTCTAAAGGCATGCAATGCAAGGAAAGAAAGTTGCTAAGGAAAATGAATCATACGTGGTGTATCGGATAAGAGTAACAAGCAACGATTTGGTGATGGCATAATGAGGTCTTAGGGATAACCAATAACGTCCTTTAGATGGGTATTGAAGTGTTAAACAAGTGTTAAGCAGGTTCCATAAGGATCGGAGATCAAACGAGTAGACGAAAACAAGTTCCGGAGAACTGGACAATATACGGCCAAACATACTGGCCGTATAATAAATACGGACTGTATGTCCAGTCCATAGATCCAGGCCAGAACACCAAGGTTCACTGGACCAAATATACCGTCCCAACATACGGTCAGTAAATATTATACGGACCGTATGTTGGTCCGTATAAAGATGGTCGGCCAGCTTTTGGTATTTTAATATAAGGGACTCTTTCATTTCATTTTTCATTTCATTCTGTCACGACCCAACCCCGTAGGCCGTGACTCGTGCCCGAATTGGGCACTCATATTATATGTTAACTATAGTCATTTACAATTTGCATGTTATGATCTCGTTTGTATATAAAAAGATAGGGACTTATTTAGATTTGTCAAGTTCTGTATGTCTTAGTCACCTATCTCCCGAGGAGTTACACTTATCAAACAACAACATTTATATGTATTCCTAAGCAAGCCGACAAGGCTGCCACGATATACAAAATACCAAACATACACACATATGCAAGCCGACAAGGCTGCCATTACGAATGGGTACGCCCCAAACTTAAGTCAAAACATAAAACGCACCAACAACTGTAAACAGACCCACACCGATGTCCACAGACTTCTAAGAGTAACGACCGTATTATGTGGCGGGACAGGGCCCCGCCGTACCCAAATAAACACATACGGACACAACATAAGGAGGTTATACCACAAGCTAGCTCCGGAACAAAGGAGCAGTCCAAAATAGCTGAAGGATGATCTAAGCTGGCGGATCTCCAAAGCGAGCGTCTGTACCTGCGGGCATGAACGCAGCCCCCCGAAGGAAGGGGGTCAGTACGGAATATGTACTGAATATGTAAAGCTTGAAACATAGTATAGACTTATATTGAGACACGGTACATAGGATGCATTGCAACAACAGAATTTCATAAAACTTGCCTTTGAACATATTTCATCTGTATCATTCTCATATCATTGCTATTATAGAGTTTTGTAGTCAAAGCTGCATAATCATTCTGTATAAAACATACATGACGTGTCTCGGCCCTTTTTATGAGGGACTCGGTAATTTAAAATCATAGCGTCATAACATAAACATAGACGTGTCCCGGCCCTTTCCTGAGGGACTCGGTAATAAGGAATATGCCCTCCTGGCCACCATCATCTCCATATCATCATATCATCATATCATCACATCATCACATCATCATATCATCATCATATATATATACATAACGTGTCCCGGCCCTCTAGTGAGGGGCTCGGTGATTAATATAAGAAATGTGCGCACGAAAACGTACCCTGGCCCGGGACTCAGTGAAGGATATAGCGGTAAGCACGAGCAGAATAATAAGCAACCACATATATGCAAATCATCTTTTTAGACTCAAGGGATAAGCAACTAACCCGCTCTAAGTGTCAAAATAATGTTCACCTTCAGTTCATTTCAAGTCTCATAACAACTATTACAAGAAACGTTTTAGACTTCATGTACATATGTCACTTTAATATGGTATAGCTTTTGGATGTCAAGTATGTCTTTAGTTGTGCAATTCTTTAAGTATAGGAACTTTCATGCATCGTTCATTAGTCACTCATACTGTAGGTACATGACAATAACATTAGTGAAATATAGATTCATAAGCCATACATGAACTAGAGAATAGAATTTACCCCAAAATTCATATCGTTTCATTCTTACGTCTAGGACATGCCAAAAGAAAGAAGTAATAGGCTTTACATACCTTTTGCGTTTAGTTGTATTCTAACTTGTACTTGCTGCCCAACAATACTTATCCTATATCAAGATGTGAAGAACTACAATTAGTCTACAAGGGCATTCAACATGTATTGTGACATTCACAACTCCTTTCTAACAATTAAACGACGTTTCGTTCGCATTTAACCCAACTAGCGTTACAAGCTAACATGGCTATTCGTTCTTTCATATATTGATCAAAACTTGTTTAAGCATGACTTAGGGAACTTGGGAAGTCCCTACACCATCCAAAATAGTCTCATACACACGGCAACCCAACACACACATCATTTCCATTCTTACTTAGCAATTTTCCAGTTTTAACTTGCAACAACACAACACTTTTCATGACTTTACTTTCATGAAATCTTGGAACTGTTTTAGCATCATCTTCACTCTTACAACAGCCCACAATCAGTTCAGTTTTAACTTGAATCATGGCATTTTACATTCACTACACGTTTGCAACAAAAACCAACATTCAACACACACAATTTCACTTCTAATCCCTAAAACTGTCCACGGTTTTTTTGGACTGCCCCTACCCCTCAACATAATTCGTTTCTTGAACACCTTAATTTACATATTCAACATGCATACAATACACTACAATGTCCACAACAACAACAATCAAATTATAGCCCAAAACAGTCCATGAATTCGTCCAAAACAGCCCCCTACCCGGTTTCATCACAACTACTCCAACTTCATGATTTTCATTCGTTTATCCAACTACAATGCATTCAATTCATTTCCAATACATGTTCAACAAGATTAAGCATGACTTCATCAGAATCTTCAACACATGATTCATTTTAAATTCGAGCAAAAACAGTCCAATAGCCAACATGCAACATCACAACCAAACTCCCACAATCTTTGTTCATTTACATATGTTGATACATATTCAATTCACTAACAATACATGCACAATGAAATCATTCATAAACTCACCTCACACACGGCTCACTCTCTACTTCAACTACAACCACAATCCAACAACAACATGCATGAACTATACATTCAAATCATCATGCAACACAAGAAACAACAAACATTCTTACCTTTCAATCTTGTGCTTCACTTGGCCGAATTTCCAACTCTATTGAGTGCTTCACTTTCTTGTTTCTCTTCAACAACTAATACACTTTATTACACACTAGATGAGGGATAGTTTTGATGGAGAAAAACTGGAATTTCTGGGCAGATTTTTGGACCTCACTCTCGGCTAGCTCTTGGCCGAGAGTTTCCCTCTCTCTCTCTAAGTGTTCTCTCACTTTGTAGTGTTGAAATGGTGTAATGTAGTGAGATATGAATCAGATTATTTTGTATATACACTCCCTCAATGCTTTGGACATGTGTATCACACTAACTTGGGTCAATATTCTTTGACCAAGGCACTATAGTGCACGGCTAGCTATGTCCATTTAAATGGACTGATTTTTGGTCTTTCCAATCCCATTTATTAATCCAATTATGGTTAGTTTAATCCCAATTTTCCATTACTAGTTTAATGCCACACGTGAATTGTGAATAAATTGTGACTCGACACGAAACCGGAAGTTAAAATCTCTACTTCATATCTTAAGATAGTCTTGCTTTTAACTTGTCGCGCTTATTTTAAAACGTCCCGACGTATGAAAATACGGGACATAACATCTTCCCCCCCTTTAGAACATTCGTCCTCGAATGTCGATTTTATCCCGTTAGGTTCTATTAGGGTTTTGGGAAGGGTTTTCCTTATTGCTAACATATAAATTGAGCAGACAAGTTAACACAATCAAGTAAGGGAGTTTAAAATACCTGTTGATGTGGAAAACAAGTGAGGATATTTCTTTTTCATCTCCTCTTCAGCCTCCCAAGTCATCTCCTCCCTATTATTGTTCTGCCACAACACTTTAACCGACGCCACATCTTTTGTTCGTAACCTCCTGATTGGTCGATCAAGTATGGCAATAGGTTGCTCTTCATATGATAGCTCCTCTGTTACCTGAATATCATCTGTAGGGAACACCCTGGAAGGATCGCCTATATACTTCCGAAGCATGGACACATGGAAGACCGGATGTACTGCTGCCAAATCCGCTGGCAGGTCTAACTCGTAAGCAACTTGGCCTACCTTACGAATGACCTGATAAGGTCCAATGTACCTTGGGATCAACTTCCCTTTTTTGCCGAACCTCATAACACCCTTCATGGGTGACACTTTCAAGAACACCCAATCGCCAACCTGAAATTCCAAGTGTCGACGTCGATTATCCGCATACGCCTTCTGCCGACTCTGAGCTGCCAGTAATCTTTCCTGAATAAGTTTCACCTTATCGACAGCCTGCTGAACCATATCTGGGCCTATCAGCTTAGCCTCGCCAACATCAAACCAGCCTATAGGGGATCTGCCTTTCCTGCCATACAGGGCTTCGTACGGCGCCATCTGAATGCTAGAGTGGTAACTGTTATTGTAAGCAAACTCGATAAGCGGCAAGTGATCCTCCCAGCTGCCTTTGAAATCAATAACACAAGCTCTCAACATATCTTGTAGCGTCTGGATGGTACGCTCAGCCTGCCCGTCAGTCTGAGGATGAAATGCAGTGCTGAGACTCACCTGTGTCCCCAATCCCTCCTGGAAGGATCTCCAGAAGTTAGTTGTAAACTGGGCCCCTCTATCTGAGATAATAGCTGTGGGAACTCCATGAAGTCTCACTATCTCCTTAAGATACAATCGGGCATAATCCTCAGCTGAGTACGTAGTCCTGACTGGAAGGAAGTGGGCTGATTTTGTCAGTCTATCAACAATAACCCAGACAGAGTCATTCTTCCGTGGAGTGCGAGGGAAACCTGTGACGAAGTCCATATTAATTACTTCCCATTTCCAGGTTGGAATTTCCATCTCCTGCAATAGCCCTCCGGGCTTCTGGTGCTCTATCTTGACCTGCTGACAATTTGGACACTGGGCCACAAATTCTGCTATGTCCTTTTTCATGCCGTTCCACCAGTACAAACACCTAAGATCATGATACATTTTTGTCGTTCCCGGGTGAATAGAATAACGAGCATAGTGTGCTTCCCCCATTACCTGCTGCCGCAACCCTGCAACCTCAGGTACACATAATATGTCTCTGTATCGTAGTACTCCATCGGCTGACATCTTAAATGGGGTCTCATCCTTCTGAAGTGTTGTATCTCTATAATGTACCAGAACAGGATCCTCATATTGCCGTCTCTTTACCTCTTCTACAATAGAGGACTCAGCAACACCTCGTACAATAATGCTACCATTATCAGCATCAGCCAAACGAACTCCAAGACTAGCTAGCTGATGGATCTCACGAACTATCTCCTTCTTTTCTGGTTGTACGCCGGCCAAACAAGCCATAGATTTACGGCTGAGTGCATCTGCTACCACATTAGCCTTTCCTGGGTGATATAGAATATCAACATCATAATCCTTCAGCAACTCTAACCATCTCCTCTGTCGCAAATTCAGTTCCTTCTGCTTAAAAATATACTGGAGACTCTTATGATCTGTATAAATATCAACATGCACGCTATACAGATAATGTCTCCATATCTTCAAAGCATGTATCACTGCTGCCAACTCCAGGTCATGTGTAGGATAATTTCTCTCATGTTTCCTGAGTTGTCGGGAGGCATAGGCTATAACTCTGCCGTGCTGCATCAACACGCAACCCAACCCAACACCGGAAGCATCACAATAAACAACATAGCCATCTGGCCCCTCAGGAAGAGTTAGAATAGGAGCTGTAGTCAACTTATCTTTCAATAATTGAAAATTCCGTTCACAAGCATCGGTCCACTGGAATTTGGCCGCCTTCTGTGTTAGCCTTGTTAAAGGTGCTGAAATAGAGGCAAACTTTTCTACAAATCTCCTGTAATACCCTGCCAGCCCCAGGAAACTACGTACCTCAGTAGGCGTCGTAGGTCTAGGCCAAGTTTTGACGGCCTCAATTTTCTGCGAATCTACCCGAATACCATCTGCTCCAACAATATGCCCCAGAAATGCTACAAAAGTCAACAAGAATTCACATTTAGAGAACTTAGCATATAACTTCTGGAGCTGGAGTACCCTGAGTACTGTCCTCAAATGCTCTGCATGCTCTTCTTCCGATCGTGAATAGATCAGAATATCATCAATGAATACAATCACGAACAAGTCAAGGAATGGCTTAAACACCTTGTTCATCAAGTCCATGAACACTGCTGGAGCATTGGTCAGCCCAAAAGACATCACTCTAAACTCGTAATGTCCATATCGAGTCCTGAATGCAGTCTTCGGAATATCTGTCTCCCTTACCCGCACCTGGTGATAACCTGACCGCAAGTCTATCTTTGAGAAGCATTTAGCACCCTGCAACTGATCAAATAAATCATCAATCCTGGGGAGGGGATATCTGTTCTTTATCGTGATTTTGTTCAGCTGCCTATAATCAATGCACATTCGCAGCGACCCATCTTTCTTCCGTACAAATAATACTGGTGCTCCCCAAGGTGATGTACTGGGCCTGATGAAACCCTTTTCCAGCAAATCTCTCAGTTGTTCCTTCAATTCTTTCAACTCTGTGGGTGCCATTCTGTAAGGAGGAATAGATATAGGTTGAGTGTCTGGCAATACATCTATAGTGAACTCTATCCCACGTTCAGGAGGAAGGCCTGGAAGTTCATCTGGAAATACACCTGGAAATTCATTAACCACCGGGACAGATTGTAGAGTCGGTGATTCTGCTTTCAAGTCATGCACACGAACCAGGTGATAAATATAGCCTTTTCTAACCATCTTCCTTGCCTTGAGGTATGAAATAAACTTACCCCTCGGCGATGCTGTGTTCCCCCTCCACTCTATAATTGGTTCCCCTGGAAACTGAAATCGAACTAATTTGCCTCGGCAATCAACGTTAGCATAGCAGGAAGCTAACCAATCCATCCCCATAATAACATCGAACTCAGTCATAGCTAACTCTATCAAATCTGCCCTGGTACAGCGATTACATATGACTACCAAACAATCTTTATATACTAGCTCTGCCAAGACAAAATCCCCTACTGGTGTAGCTACCTCAAATGGTTCTATAGGTTCAGATTTTATCCCAATTTTACTAGCAACAAAAGGGGAAATATATGATAATGTGGAACCGGGGTCTATCAATGCATATACATCTCGGGAGAAAATCGATAATGTACCTGTGACCACATTTGGCGACGCTTCCTGATCCTGTCTGCTGGCTAAAGCATATAAGCGGTTGGAAGGACCGCCAGAACTAGAAGCCCCTCCACGGCCTCTGCCACGGCTTGCTGGTGTCGGAATACCTTGCCCCATAGGGCGCATAGCAACTGAAGAAGAAGAAGAACCCGCAACTGATCCCGTAGGCTGAGCTGGCCCACCTGCCCCACCCACAAATCGACATTCCCTCATAGTATGGCCCTGAAGGCCGCAAGAAAAGCAAGCACCAGTAATAAGACGGCATTCCCCTGGATGGCGTCTGCCACATCGAGGACATGGGGGTACAGGTGGTCTCATCTGGCCCGAATTCCTGTGCGTCTGGAACCCTGAATTCATGGAGCTTTGACCAGCTCCCGAATACCCCGTGCTATCAAACCTTCTACCAGTAAATCGTGAAGGTGCACTCCGTGCCGGCTGGGAAGGATATCGACTATACTGCTGTTAGGGCTGCCCGCCCCGAAAGTCACCAGAATGATACCCAGCTGATCTAGCTCTCTTATGTTGACCCCTGTCCTGCTCCCTATCAAATCGACGCCCTCTCTGTCGACCCTCAACTCCCTGGGCATATGCCTGCACTCGAGCGATATTTATACCGGGCTGAGATGCCATTGCCATGCAGCTATCAATCAAATAATTATCCAAGCCCATTACATAACGATGCACCCTATCTGCCATGTCAGCTACCATAGCGGCCGCGTACCTAGCCAGCGAATCAAACTCGATGCTATAGTCCCGAACACTTCTACCATTCTGCCTCAGGTGTATAAATCTGTCAATTCTGGCTCGCCTCATCTCTGGAGGCAGAAAATGACCCAGAAAAGCCTCTACGAACTCGTCCCATACTGCTGGTGGAGCATCCTCACCCCTGGACAACTCCCAGGACTCATACCAATTAACTGCCACATCCCGCAACTGATAGGAAGCCAATTCGACCGACTCAGTCTCGGAAGATTTAGTCACCCGCAACGTACGCAGCATCTGTCGAATAAACTCCTGTGGATCCTCTGCGGGCTTTGACCCATAGAACTCTGGGGGTTTACAAGTCAGAAAATCGCGAACCCTCAAACTGTCGCGTCTATCCGCATCATCACCTCCTAACCCACGTCTGCGAGCCTGTCCCGATACCAACCTAGTCAATAACTGTACTGCTTCACGCATAGCCCTATCCTCTGCCCCTGGCTGGGGAGCTGGAGGCTCGGTTGCTGGAGCCGCAGGAGCTGGTGGTAAGTCTGTCTCCTGACCTGCAGTTGCTGCTGCCCTAGGCTCCTCTGATAGTGATGGTGTAGCGGAGCTCGCTGACTGAATCCTAATCCCAGGCACATATTGGGAATAAGCTCTAGTGACCCTCCGGGTCCCACTGGTCTCCCCAACTACCGCTTTACCCTTCTGGGCGGCAGTCGCCTTTTTTGGAGGCATCGCTGAAAACATAGCAATCTGTTAGGGAAAGATTTATCCTGATAATACAGCTCTATCGCACGATCTAGAATGAGAAGAAAAGATGACATCCTAAATGTCCTGTAGCTTCCTGTTTATAAACGTGGTGCACAACACATCGATAAACAAGACTCTACTAGACACAGTCTGTGGACACTCCGAGGATTTAACCGCTTTGATACCACTTTTGTCACGACCCAACCCCGTAGGCCGTGACTCGTGCCCGAATTGGGCACTCATATTATATGTTAACTATAGTCATTTACAATTTGCATGTTATGATCTCGTTTGTATATAAAAAGATAGGGAGTTATTTAGATTTGTCAAGTTCTGTATGTCTTAGTCACCTATCTCCCGAGGAGTTGCACTTATCAAACAACAACATTTATATGTATTCCTAAGCAAGCCGACAAGGCTGCCACTATATACAAAATACCAAACATACACACATATGCAAGCCGACAAGGCTGCCATTACGAATGGGTACGCCCCAAACTTAAGTCAAAACATAAAACGCACCAACAACTGTAAACAGACCCACACCGATGTCCACAGACTTCTAAGAGTAACGATCGTATTATGTGGCGAGACAGGGCCCCGCCGTACCCAAATAAACACATACGGACACAACATAAGGAGGTTATACCACAAGCTAGCTCCGGAACAAAGGAGCAGTCCAAAATAGCTGAAGGATGATCTAAGCTGGCGGATCTCCAAAGCGAGCGTCTGTACCTGCGGGCATGAACGCAGCCCCCCGAAGGAAGGGGGTCAGTACGGAATATGTACTGAATATGTAAAGCTTGAAACATAGTATAGACTTATATTGAGACACGGTATATAG